>NC_057806.1:283579854-284179854 GCF_018294505.1 Triticum aestivum
ACTTGGACTGCAGCTAAGCCCCCGAGTGAGAGGGTTGCTCTTCACTCGGTAGGATTTTTATAACTTAGGCGAGTACTTGGACTGCAACTAAGCCCCCGAGTGAGAGGGTTGCTCTTCACTCGGTAGGATTTTTGTAACTTAGGCGAGTCCTTGGACTGCAGCTAAGCCCCCGAGTGAGAGGGTTGCTCTTCACTCGGTAGGATTTTTTACAACTTAGGCGAGCACAGGGCTGCAGCTAAGCCCCCGAGTGAAAGTCTGGCTTACCACTCGGTAGGATTTTGATAACTTAGGCGAAACGGATTCGCAGCTAAGCCTCCGAGTGAGAGTCTGGCTCACCACTCGGTAGGATTTTTACAAACTTAGGCGAAACGGATTCGCGGCTAAGTCACCCACTGAGGGGGAATTTTATTTGGACAAAAATAAAAAGTGACAGAAATTATGGAGGGACTATGACACTATTATTTTGAGGTCCATGAACTACAGAAGTACTTTATTGCATCTCATCCGAGTGATAAAACTTAAGTGTAAAATGGGCGGAGTAGCTCCGCGTTCCAAGCTCGGGGCTCGTCGATATTATGCTCGACGTTGTAAAGACGATACGCCCCGTTGTGGAGAACCTTGGTGACGATGAAGGGGCCTTCCCAAGAAGGAGCAAGCTTGTGTGGTTTGTGCTGATCCACTCGGAGAACTAAATCCCCTTCCTGGAAGGCTCGACCTCTCACATTTCTGGCGTGGAAACGACGCAAATCTTGTTGGTAGATGGTCGACCGGATCAGATCCATCTCCCTTTCTTCCTCTAAAAGGTCGACTGCGTCCTGCCGCGCTTGTTCAGCCTCTGCTTCGTTGTAGATTTCAACTCGAGGAGCATTGTGGAGAAGATCACTCGGCAAGACTGCTTCAGCTCCGTAGACCAAGAAGAATGGAGTTCTTCCGGTCGACCGATTAGGTGTGGTCCGCAGCCCCCAAAGCACTGAGGGAAGTTCGTCTACCCAAGCTCCAGCCGCGTGTTTGAGATCACGCATCAGTCGAGGCTTCAATCCCTTAAGAATCAGTCCATTAGCTCGCTTTGCTTGTCCATTCAACTGCGGATGGGTGACTGAAGCGTAGTCGACCCGTGTGCCTTGGGAGTTGCAGAAATCTCTGAATTCCTCTGAGTCAAAGTTCGACCCATTATCCGTAATAATGCTGTGCGGGACTCCATATCTGAATATTAGTTCCCTGATGAAGCTAACAGCAGTACCGGTGTCAAGGCTCTTGATTGGTTTAGCCTCGATCCACTTGGTGAACTTGTCGACTGCCACCAGTACATGCGTGAAACCACTTCGTCCTGTTCTCAAAGGACCGACCATGTCCAGTCCCCATACTGCGAAAGGCCAGACGAGTGGGATGGTCTTCAGGGCCGACGCAGGCTTGTGCGACATATTCGAGTAGAACTGACATCCCTCGCACTTATCCACTATATCTTTTGCCATCTCATTCGCCTTTGGCCAGTAAAATCCGGCTCGGTATGCTTTGGCCACGATGGTCCGAGAGGACGCATGATGACCACAGGTCCCCGAGTGTATATCATTGAGGATGAGTCGACCTTCTTCTGGTGTTATGCACTTCTGACCAACTCCAGTCGCGCTTTCTCTGTATAATTGTCCTTTGATTACGGTAAAGGCCTTAGATCGACGGACGATCTGTCGAGCCTCTTCCTCATCCTCTGGAAGCTCTTTTCTCAGGATATATGCGACATACGGAACTGTCCAGTCGGGAATGACCACCAAAACCTCCATGATCAAGTCGACCACCGCTGGGACTTCAACTTCAGTCGGATCTGTGGCACTCTTGGGCTGTGGAGTTTCTTCGGTGAAAGGATCTTCTTTGACTGACGGAGTGTGTATATGCTCCAAGAACACACCACTCGGAATGGCTTCTCTCTTGGAACCTATCTTTGCTAGATCATCAGCTGCTTGATTTTTCAGTCGGGGTATATGATGGAGCTCCAACCCCTCGAACTTCTTTTCCAGCTTCCTTACTGCACTGCAGTATCCAGTCATGGCTGGGCTTCTCACGTCCCACTCTTTCATCACCTGGTTGACCACTAAATCCGAGTCACCATAGACCATCAGGCGACGGACGCCGAGTGAAATGGCCATGCGCAACCCATATAAGAGGGCCTCATATTCTGCCTCATTGTTGGAGGAATCAAAGTGAATCTGGAGCACATATCTGAGCTTATCTCCTCTGGGGGAAACCAGGACAACCCCAGCACCGGAACCATTCAACATCTTAGAGCCATCAAAGAACATGGTCCAATGCTCCGAGTGAACTTCAGTCAGCTGCTGTTGTTCAATCCACTCGGCGAGAAAATCTGCTATTGCCTGGGACTTAATGGCTTTCTTTGCCTCAAACTTGATATCAAGGGGAAGAAGTTCAATCGCCCATTTGGCCACTCGACCAGTTGCATCTCTGTTGTGCAAAATCTCTGATAGTGGAGCGTCGCTGACGACTATGATGGAATGATCAGAAAAATAATGAGCAACCTTCTTTGTGGTCATGTATATTCCATACACAAGCTTCTGATAATGAGGATATCTCTGCTTGGATGGAGTCAAGACTTCTGACAAATAATACACTGGGCGCTGAACTTTGAGAGCTTTTCCTTCTTCTTCCCGCTCGACCGTTAGCACAGTACTGACGACTTGTCCTGTGGCTGCGATATAGAGCAACAGAGGCTCTTTGCTGATTGGAGCAGCAAGCACCGGCTGGGTGGAGAGCAGAGCTTTTAGCTCGGCAAACGCTGCATCAGCTTCTGGAGTCCACTCAAACTTGTCTGTCTTCTTCATTAGTCGGTAAAGAGGCAATGCCTTTTCACCGAGTCGTGAGATGAATCGACTTAATGCGGCCAAGCATCCAGTAAGCTTCTGGACATCGTGCACTCGCACAGGGCGTTTCATTCGGAGAATAGTGCCAATCTTCTCTGGGTTAGCGTCGATTCCCCGTTCGGAAACGAGAAAACCGAGTAACTTGCCACCAGGAACTCCAAATGTGCACTTTGATGGATTGAGCTTGATATCATATCTTCTGAGGTTGGCAAATGTTTCGGCGAGATCAGCGAGCAGGTCGGAACCTTTTCGTGACTTGACAGCGATATCATCCATATATGCTTCCACATTCCGACTGATTTGAGTGAGTAGACACTTCTGAATCATTCGCATAAATGTGGCTCCGGCATTCTTGAGGCCGAATGGCATGGTGATATAGCAGAAGCACCCGAATGGAGTGATGAAAGCTGTTTTTACCTCGTCGGGTCCGTACAGACGGATCTGGTGGTACCCGGAGTAGGCATCTAAAAAAGATAGCCTCTCGCATCCCGCGGTCGAGTCAACAATTTGATCTATGCGAGGGAGAGGAAAATGATCTTTCGGGCAGGCCCGGTTGATGTGCTTGAAATCAATGCACATTCGGAGCGACTTGTCCTTCTTAGGAACCATGACGACATTAGCGAGCCACTCGGAGTGGTATATCTCTCGGATAAATCCGGCCGCCAACAGTCGAGCCACTTCTTCACCAATGGCTTTTCTCTTCTGGACGGCGGACCGCCGAAGATGCTCTTTGACTGGTTTTGCAGATGAGTCGACTCTTAAGCGATGCTCAGCCAGTCCCCTGGGAACACCTGGCATGTCAGCGGGCTTCCATGCAAAAATATCCCAGTTCTCACGGAGGAACTGGATGAGCGCTTCTTCCTATTTTGGGTCGAGTGTTGTGGAGATGCGGGTCGGAGCTGCATCGGGGTCGGTCGGGTGAATGTGAACAGGCTTCGTCTCACCGGACGACTGGAATGCAGACTCTGTGGCGGGTTTCTTTGATCGCAGCAAGTCACTCGGATCTGCGTTTTGCTTGTATTCTTCGAACTCGACCGCTGTCACCTGGGAATCGGCAATCTTGGAGCCCTTCTGAAAGCACTCTTCTGCCTTTTTCCGATCACCGGTGACAGTGATCACTCCTTTGGGGCCGGGCATCTTCAATTTGAGGTACATGTAACATGGTCGAGCCATGAACCGTGCGTAAGCTGGTCTCCCCAAAATGGCATGATATGCACTCTGAAAATCCACGACTTCAAACGTCAACTTTTCTTTGCGAAAATGCTTCGAATCACCAAACACCACGTCCAAAGCTATTTGGCCGAGTGACTCGGCTTTCTTCCCTGGTATAACTCCATGAAAGCTCATGTTACTAGTGCTCAGACGGGACATCGGAATGCCCATTCCTTTCAGTGTGTCTGCATACAACAAATTCAGCCCGCTTCCACCATCCATCAGCACCTTTGTCAGTCGAGTGCCTTCGACAACTGGATCGACCACCAAAGCTTGCCTCCCAGGGGTGGCAATATGAGTCGGGTGATCAGATTGGTCGAATGTGATGGGTATTTGAGACCATTTCAGATAATTTGCTTTTGCTGGGGCAACCATGTTCACCTCTCGGTTAATGACTTTCAGTCGACTCCTGCTTTCCACATCTGCAAAGATCATCAGAGTGGAGTTGATATGCGGATATCCTTCCTCACTATCCTCCTTGTCTTCAGCCTTGTCCGACTCCTTCTCCTTGTCCTTAGACTGTTTTCCCTGAAACTGCTGGATCAGGAGTCGACATTGGCGAGTGGTGTGCTTCGGGTAGATGATATTCCCCTCTTCGTCTTTCTTCGTGTGGATGTGACATGGCATATCCATTACGTCGTTCCCTTCTTTATCCTTTACCTTCTTGGGGTTCCAGGATCCTTTTGGTTTCCCCTTAAACTTTCCCTGAGTCACGGCCAGAGCCTCTCCAGGAGCTGCCGGTTCAGCCTTCCGCTTCTGTTTCCGACTGGTGTTTCCTTTGTCCGACTGACTCGGCTTGTGCTTGCCGCTTCGGAGTCGGTCTTCTTCTTCGCTATTGGCGTACTTGGTAGCAATCTCCATCATCCGACTCAAGGTCATGTCACCGGTTCGACCAAACTTCAAACTCAGTTCTCTGTTCTTGACGCCATCTTTGAAGGCGCAGACTGCCTGATGATCAGACACATTCTCCACAGTGTGGTGCAAAGTGATCCACCTCTGAATATACTCTCTGAGAGTCTCATTAGCCTTCTGCACGCAGACTTGCAACTCTGTCAATCCAGCTGGTCGCTTGCAAGTCCCTTCAAACGTTCTGATGAACACTCGGGACAGATCTTCCCAAGCGTAAATGCTGCTAGGAGGTAATTGAGTCAACCATGCCCTGGCAGAACCTTCCAGCATGAGGGGCAAATGCTTCATGGCCACCTCGTCGTTCCCACCACCAATCTGAACTGCCACTCGGTAGTCTTCAAGCCAAGTTTCAGGCTTAGACTCACCAGTGAACTTGCTGACTCCTGTTGCCAACCTGAAATTGGGAGGGATAACTGCGGCTCTGATAGCTCTGCTGAAACATTCAGGACCAGAAATATGCATTCGACTGCTTGTGGGCGCATATCTGTCGAGTCCGCCCCGATGAGCTCTGTTCCGGTCGACCAAACCTTGCACGATAATGGATCGCGCATCGAAGCCTGGTTCTCTGGGGTCGACTGGAACCCTTCGCCCTGTACTGTACTGACGCCTGTCATCTTGCCACCGAGGAGCGTAAGACCCACCCCTCGGAGGGGAATTGGGCGCTCGACGCCTATCATCTCGGTCGCCATATTGATCTTGCCGATTCTCGCGCCCTTCACGCCGCGGAGGCGATCTGGGGCTGTGAGCCGACTGAACCGTATTCGCAGTGACGGATCGACTGTGAATTCTGTTGCGCGACTGAGACACGGCTGAATTCTGATCTCCTGCTGCCCGGAGCAGATCCCTGATCTGCAGCAAACCTCTGCCAGCTTCCGACTGCGAAGGCTGGATGGACTCTGCTATACGGGTCGCAGCTGCTAAATTCTGGATTGGGGTTCGATATACCTGAGTCGGCGGGAAGAGTTGACGTCGACTGGTGTCGGGAACTCGTTGCCGCGCGCGCTCGTCGAGTGCTCGCTGAAGATTCTCCAGTCGAGTGCGTTCGGCCAAATGGCCAGACGTGCCTCCTCCAAGGCACGAGCCTCGGGGGTTTCTCCTGCGATGGGAGTACGCAGGGCATCCACGTTCCTGCGGCGAAGTTCCTCTCTTTGCAGAGAGTCGAGTGGCTCGGGCTGGTACTCTTCGTGGCGTCGTGCGGGCTCGCCTCCGTCACCTGCTCCACCATCACGGGTGAAGCCAGGGGGACTGCGGGGCCCGTCGACCATCAAGATTTCCGCCGCTGGATCACTGCTACCGCACTCGGATGCAGTCTCTACGGAGCCAGTCGACAGATCGAACAAGCCGTAGAGAGATTCGTTGGGCTCGATTGCCGCTACTTGGGTGGTGGCCGATTGGCGAGCCACCGCGTGCCTCACCCATCGCTGAAGCCTCGACCGGCCCGAGCGCTTGCGCTGGCGGGAGACCGGGAGGGTGGACGATGGGGGAGCCGACCGATACTGGGTCGACGGTTGCCGCAGCAGAACGCCGCGGACACATGCGCGAAAATGCGTCGCACCGCGGACGGGGAGCGCATCTACGTCGAGTGGAGCCTCCTGGAGCCACGCGGAGTCGTCGGCGATGAAGGTGAGAGTGCCGAGACGGATCTCTTGACCCCCGACCAAAGCTCCAGCAGACACCATGATGAAAGTACTCGGAAGAATCGCAACTTCTCCACAAAATCGCTAAAACACCTGCCCCACGGTGGGCACCAACTGTCGTGGTTCTAAGCCTGACAGTAGAGTGGGGGTAGGTATGGAGAGGCAAGGTCCTAGCTATGGAGAGGTTGTAAACACAAGGGATGTACGAGTTCAGGCCCTTCTCGGAAGAAGTAATAGCCCTACGTCTCGGAGCCCGGAGGCGGTCGAGTGGATTATGAGTATATAAGTTACAAGGTGCCGAACCCCTCTGCCTGTGGAGGGGGGTGGCTTATATAGAGAGCGCTAGGACCCCAGCCAGCCCACGTAGGAGAGGGTTTAAGGTGAGTTAAGTCTGGGGCGTTACTGGTAACGCCCCACATAAAGTGTCTTTACTATCATAAAGCCTACTTAATTACAGGTCGTTGCAGTGCAGAGTGCCTCTTGACCTCCTGGTGGTCGAGTGAGTCTTCGTGGTCGAGTCCTTCAGGTCAGTCGAGTGAGTCCTTCGTTGGTCGACTGGAAGGCGACCTCTTCTAAGGATGTCCTTGGGTAAGTTACTTGGATCAGGTCCATGACCCTACCCTAGGTACATAACCCCATCACGCGCCAAATGTCAGATTTCAGGTTCCGGCAAAACCCTTGAAGTTCGAACACTGGGGTGCACACAAAGACCTCTCCCTCTCTCTAGAAAGCACACTCTATGATCTCACGGCCTAGCTCGACGAACCCAAAGAACACGAGACACAAGATTTATACTGGTTCGGGCCACCATTGTGGTGTAATACCCTACTCCAGTGTGGTGTGGTGGATTGCCTCTTGGGCTGAGGATGAACAGTTACAAGGGAAGAACAGCCTCCGAGGAGAGGTGTTCTTGTGCTTAGTGAACTTGAGTGGCTGGGGTGATATGGATCCGACCTAGGCCCCAATCAGATGCCTCCCAATGGTGGTGGCTAGTCCTATTTATAAAGGCCCTGGTCCTCTTACCAAATATTGAGCGCGAAGGGATCGCACAACATCCAAATTCGAAGGGAGACAACTAGTACAAGCTATCCTGACAAAAGTAGTCTTTGCCTGCCAAAGGCTCTGGTGGTGACGCCATCTTGGGCTCCACAGTGACCTCTGTCCTGCCGTCCTTCTGGTCTTGGTCTTGTTGCACCGATATGGAAACCTTTGCCTAACGCCTCGGGACTCCTCGTCTGCCCTTGCCCCTTTAGCACCAAAGAGGAAATGAGGACACTGCACGCGCTGGCGCTTGCCTAGCTCCAGTCGTCACGGCTTGCGTCAGAAACCTCGTGAGGCGCCCCTTGCCTTGATCTCTCTGCCCCTCGCGAGCCAGCCTGGTGAGGCCATCCTTGAGGAGGTCTTGCGTCGTCCGCCTCGCGAGGGTCTTGAATGTTTGATGGTGAAGATGGGTCGTATAGGGCCGCTGGTGGAGCCACATTGCGGGCCGCAGGCAGGCAAGTCTGGGAACCCCCGTTCCCAGAACACCGACAAAGACGAATAGGAGGAGGAAGAAGAGAGAAATTCACCCCTTAAGGGGAGAAAGAATAAAAGGGTGGCCTCTATAGACCCAGAGGCGGAGGCGTCCAAGAGGGGGAAGATATCCCTCTCGGACGGCTCAGATTCAGATGCCGAAGCCATCCCCAAGTGGCGCCCCAGATCGAAGCCCCTGGCTGCCTCGTAAATATCCCAGGATTCCGTACATACATCCGGTTTTTATGATTGTAATTCCAACACATTTGTATTATGTGCCTTAGTCCGGCCCGCGATCTACCCCAATTATCATCATCTTCGGGGAATTCGCTGGCGCCGGAGATGGTGGAGAGCGAGACGCCTCCGCGAACCTCCCCGCCAACCATTATGGATGACATCGAAGTGTTGTCCCAAAGAACCTCCCCAGGCCATGGAGAGGGGCGAGAGGCCGCCAAGACAACTCCAAAGGGTGACACCTAGGCTGCCGAGAACATGGGGGAACCAACCACTATGGAGACTGACGACGGGGGGTCTGACCAATCTGGCCCCCGACCGACACAATTCTGGAGACCCATACGGCTTCGGAATTGAGCGAGCAACCCCCTTTAAAGGAGGGGGAAGCATCGACTCCACCGGCGACCTTTATCAATCCGGAGGCGCCGGACACTTTGGTGGAAGCACTTCGATGTGCTTCCGTCATGGAGGAGCACCGTACCCTAATGGGTATGGTGGTTGAGAAGATTTAGTCCGTTACTGACGGGCTTTGAGGTATGCGGTATAAGACGCTTTTTTATATGAAGGAAATGTGCCTGTATATAGATAGTAGCCCCTGAGACTCTGTTTGGAAGAAAACCAAACAAAGGATCAAATGATTATCGCAGAAGGTAACATACATATCTATTGAATGAACATGCTTCCTTGTTGGCGGCGACCGCCCAGGCCGCTGAAGTTTCCGAACTCAAGCAAAAGCTGAAGCTGGCCGATGATGACCTCGACCGCATTAACAAGCGGTTCGATGAGGCGTAAGGTATGTTTTGTATGACTGAAATTATATGCGAGTGCAGAGTTTAAGATTACACACTTTCTTATGTAAATGATTGCGGGCAGTGTGGCTGAGGTTGAGACCCTCAAGGGCGCCCTATCGCAAGCCGAAGAGCAGGCGAGGGCGAATAGAGCGGCTGCTGATAAAGTGGCTGCAGACTTAAAGACCAAGCAGACCACTGCTACCTCTTGAGCATGCGTTGGTTTTCCCTTGAAGAGGAAAGGGTGATGCAGCAAAGCAGCGTAAGTATTTCCCTCAGTTTTTGAGAACCAAGGCATCAATCCAGTAGGAGACCACACGCGAGTCACCTCGTACCTACACAAACAAATAAGAACCTCGCAACCAACGCGATAAAGGGGTTGTCAATCCCTTCACGGCCACTTGCGAGAGTGAGATCTGATAGAGATAATGATAATAAGATAAATATTTTTGGTATTTTTATGATATAGATTAAAAGTAAAGATTGCAAAATAAAATAGATTGGAAACTTATATGATGGAGAATAGACCCGGGGGCCATAGGTTTCACTAGTGGCTTCTCTCAAGATAGCATAAGTATTACGGTGGGTGAACAAATTACTGTCGAGCAATTGATAGAAAAGCGAATAATTATGAGAATATCTAGGTATGATCATGTATATAGGCATTACGTCCATGACAAGTAGACCGACTCCTGCCTGCATCTACTACTATTACTCCACACATCGACCGCTATCCAGCATGCATCTAGAGTATTAAGTTCATAAGAACAGAGTAACGCTTTAAGCAAGATGACATGATGTAGAGGGATAAACTCATGCAATATGGTATAAACCCCATCTTTTTATCCTCGATGGCAACAATACAATACTGTCGTTTCCCTTTCTATCACTAGGATCGAGCACCGCAAGATTGAACCCAAAGCTAAGCCCTTCTCTCATTGCAAGAAAGATCAATCTAGTAGGCCAAACCAAACTGATAATTCGAAGAGGCTTGCAAAGATAACCAATCATACATAAAAGAATTCAGAGAATATTCAAATATTTTTCATAGATAATCTCGATCATAAACCCACAATTCATTGGATCTCGACAAACACACCGCAAAAAGAGTTACATCGAATAGATCTCCAAGAGAATCTAGGAGAACTTTGTATTGAGATCCAAAGAGAGAGAAAAAGCCATCTAGCTAATAACTATGGACCCGAAGGTCTGAGGTAAACTACTCACACATCATCGGAGGGGCCATGGAGTTGATGTAGAGGCCCTCCGTGATCAATGCCCCCTCCGGCGGAGCTCCGAAAAAGGCCCCAAGATGGGATCTCTTGGGTACAGAAGGTTGCGGCGGTGGAAATAGGGTTTCGTGGTGCTCCTGGATGTTTTCAGGGTATGTGAATATATATAGGAGGAAGAAGTAGGTCGGTTGAGCCATGAGGGCCCACGAGGGGGGAGGGCGCGCCCCCCTGCCTCGTGGCCACCTCGTTGGTTGCTTGACGTCCACTCCAAGTCATCTGGATCACGTTTGTTCCAAAAAACACGCTCCCGAAGGTTTCATTCCGTTTGGACTCCGTTTGATATTCCTTTTCTGTGAAACAATGAAATAGGCAAAAAACAGCAATTTGGGCTGTGCCTCCAGTTAATAGGTTAGTCCCAAAACTAATATAAAAGTGTAAAATAAAGCCCATTAACATCCAAAACAGATAATATAATAGCATGGAACAATCAAAAATTATAGATACATTGGAGACGTATCAACCACCCTCCGCCAATATGAGGAGAGGGTGACCGAAGTCGAGCAAGAGCTCAAGGACGCTGTTCATAAGTGTGAGGCCTTCGAGGAGAAAAATAATGCCCAAGCAGTCGAACTCTCCAAGGCTCTCCAGGTGGCTAGGGAGGCACATACGGAGTCCCGGGCGGCTCGCGAGGAGATCAAGCAGGCCGAATAGATAGCGACTAGTAAGCCCTTTCTTTTGCAGAGGAAATTCGGCAGTCAAAAATATGCCTTGCTTACTCGATTATGGAGTTCTCAGACGTGTTTGAGGATCTTCCTTAGAGCGTTCCCGGTGCTGTGAAGTTTTTCCGGGCCCAAGAGAGGAATACGACGGAGAAACTCTTCTGGTTGCAGTACCTGGCGCCGGAGCATCTAGTGCTGTTGAATGACCAGATGATGCAGCTGGTGGAGCTGCACAGGATGTCCGGACTGGCCATGAAGGACATCATAGTATGGCTATGGCCGGCCGAACCTATTCCTGGCAGCTACTTCGGCCTGGTCAAGCGGCTCACCGACGCCCTTCCCCGAATTGAAGCTGTGAAGTGCTCTTCGTGCATTGAGGGTGCTCGGATGGCCTTTGCCCGTGTTAAGATGCATTGGGCGAAGATGAAGGCCGCCGTCGTGGCAGTTGAGGGCCCACCTGAAGGCAAGGACTATCGCAAGCCGAAGCGATATTTTGAAGACATCCTAGAGGGTGCTCGTTTAATAGAGGGTCAATGCTCAAAGTATATTATATTTGAATGAATGTCTCCGGGCTGTCCAGACTTTGTGTTATGAAAACAAGGCTTGTATAATATATTTGTGCCTTTATGTGAAATTATTTTCCTCATGTGTGGCCGTATTTATTTCTGAAAGTTTGCCAGCCGTTGGCTTCAGCCCCCACATAGATACTACGAGGGTGTTCGGAGTTGCACATGGGCACACTTGACCCAACGTCTTGGTCCATAAAGGAGGTGGTAGTGCAGCGAACCAGGCAATCAGACTATGCGGCTTTATCACTCTCACTTAGCCATAGGAGTTTGACAATGGGACTGTAGGCTAGCCCCTAGTGCTTGTTCGGCTTATCCGAACTTGGGTGCCTTAGGCGCGTGACTGGGTGGAGGCCAGTCCTTCGTATAATACGGAAAAAATCGCAAAATATTTAGTAAGTCACCGAACCGCTGACCAGCTCTCGCTATATCATGACAGTCAGTTTTTGGCTTTCTCTACTGAGGTGTTTGACCGGACGAGCCAAAAACACAATCGCAGTAGTTCTCCCTTTACTACCTTAACCGAACTAGCGGAACATAAGGTGGTAACCATAGGAGCCAGGCAACCCAACTATTGACCGAAGATATGATTCGGAGCCGATGCATATAATGCGGTATTCGGGACACCGAAGTATACTATAAAAGTGTACGGACTTTTTGTTTTTGAAAAATATATGTGGCCGAATAGAGACCTTGGCAATTTGTGCTGGGGTGTATATGTCAATCCGTCGTGAAGACAGAATACAGATTATGAAATAAGCCAATACCGAATAAGGTTGGACAAAACTGTTTCCGCTATAGTCTACTTGATACGTCAGACATGTTCTTATAGAGAATGCCATAATCATCAAGGCTATTTTACATGCCAAGAATCTGAGAACAAGGGAAAGTTGTATACATGTCCTAAAAAAGGTGGCCTTGAAGGTCCTTTGGACACCCTGCCGCACGTCTGCGCAGCTTTTCACCTTGGTGTAGGATCCTTTAAGAGGATCAACAATCGAGTATACAGAAGGGGCCTAGGAAAGGGCCATTTGTTCTACCGAAAAGTGATTTGGGTTTTAAGAACCTGAAAAATAAAGAAGATAAAAGGGAGAAAAAAGGAAGAATATTAAGGTCCGAATAGGGTCGAGCCATATTCTGGACTTTGTCCTTAGTGTGCCTCTGTTCTTGCCCATGGTATGCGCGGTACGTATGCCCGTGATTAGGTGGGGGTTTTGACGGAGGCCGAATTGCTAATCAAGCTCTGGATGAACCGAACTTTTGTTCTGCAGGGTAGACCAGACTCGTTTGACAGTTTCCGGGGGCTTGATGGCCGATGAAGTATTCGGCTTGATAAGGCCACCCTGTACCTCAGCTATGAGGCCCGCGGCATGCTCCTCAGTACGGAGGGAGCGCTCCATGTTTTCATTGACTGTTATAACGTCACGTGGTCCGGGCATCTTAAGCTTTAGATAGGCATAGTGCGGGACTGCATTGAAAGGGGCGAAAGCGGTTCATCCGAGCAGTGCATGATGACCACTACGGAAGGAGACGATGTCGAAGATCAAAGTTCGCTTCAGAAGTTATCCGGTGAGCCACAGAATACCTCCAGCGTTATTGACCCTGTGCAACAGGCCTCTACGCCGGGTATTACTCCCTTAAAGGTGGTTTTGGTGGGCTTGATCCTTGAGGGATCAATACCCATTTTACGGATAGTGTCCTGATAAAGCAGGTTAAGACTACTATCGCCGTCCATGAGGACTCGCGTGAGATGGAATCCGTCAGTGATTGGATCAAGGGCCAATGCTGCCGAACCTCCATGGTGGATACTGGTCGGATGGTCTCTGCGGTCAAAAGTGATCGGACAGGCCGACCATGGGTTGAATTTTGGGGCGACTGGCTCTATGGCGTAAACGTCCCTTAGTGCGCGCTTGCGCTCCCGCTTGGGGATATGAGTGACGTAGATCATATTCACTGTTTTTACCTCGGGGGGGATTTATTTTGCCCCCTGTGTTTGTTGGGCGAGGCCCGTCGTCATCCTTGCTGGGCGGCCATTTCCCCTTATGTTCAGTGTTTAGCTTACCGACCTGTTTAAAGACCCAACAATTCCTGTTGGTATGATTGGCAGGCTTGTCCGGGGTGCCATGGATCTGGTAAGGCCGATCGAGTATTCTGTCCAAACTGGATGGACCATCTTTGTTTCCTTTGAATGGCTTCTTCCGTTGACCGGGTTTAGAGCCACTGAATCCGGCATTGACCGCCGTGTCTTTGGTATCTTCATTGTTGCTTCGACGCTTGTGTTTGTTGCATCGTGGCCTACCGTTTCCATCTCTAGCTTCGGAGGTGCCAGGGTTGCTGGTGTTGTTGCTTCTACGAGCTAGCCAGCTATCTTCTCCCATGCAAAAGCGGGTCATGAGTGCGGTAAGAGCTGCCATGGACTTCGGTTTTTCTTGGCCGAGGTGCAGGGCGAGCCATTCAGACACTGTGTTTAAAGGCCGCCAGGGCTTCGGCGTCCGGACAGTCGACAATTTGGTTCTTCTTAATTAAGAACCTGGTCCAGAGTTTTCGGACAGACTCTCCGGGCTGCTGGACTATATGACTGAGGTCATTGGCGTCCGGGGGGAGGACATAGGTACCTTGGAAGTTGTCTCTAAAGGCGTCTTCCAAATCTTCCCAGCTACCAATAGAGTTCTCTGGGAGGATATTTAGCCAGTGTCATGCTGGTCCTTTCAATTTTAAGGGGAGGTATTTGATGGCATGGAGATCGTCACTACGGGCCATGTGGACATGGAGGAGGAAGTCTTCAATCCATACCGCGGGATCTATCATGCCGTCGTATGATTCGATGTTTATGGGTTTAAACCCTTCTGGGAACTGGTGTTGCATTACCTCATCAGTAAAGCATAAGGGGTGTGTGGCGCCTCTGTATCGGGCAACGTCACGACGGAGTTCAGATAACATCCGTATGCGGTTTTCGACCCTGGTGAGGTTATGCCTATCGCGCCAAGCTTGACGGTCGTCTTCTCGCATTGGGGCGTGCCCCCTTGATTCATAGATTGATCTGGCTTGGCCTGCTCTATTGCTCAAGTCTTGTCGTAGGTCGTAGGTGTATCCTAGAGCCGCTGTCTCTCTGCCCTTACGACGAGGTGGTGTGGGTTGGTGTTCGTCGTAGGTGGCCGCTTTATCTCGTCCACGTGGTGGCCGGTCTGGTTCATCGGCGCAGTCATGTTTCGACGGTTCTAGATTGAAGGCCTCGTCGTTGAATTGTGGTAGTAGCCGACGCTTTGGATAACTCTTTGTTGGGCGCTGGAGGCCATATTCTTCGGCACCTAGGACCTAGGTCCATCTGTCATTGAGTGTATCCTATTCGGCTTGGAGCCGTTGCTGCTGCTTTTTTAGGCTTCTTGAAGTGGTGATTAGTTGGCGCTTAAAGCGCTCCTGCTCGAGGGGTTCCTCTGGCATGATGAAATCTCCACTGCCGAGGCTGACCTCATCCTCGGAGAGCGGTAGATAGTTGCTATCTTCTGAATCCTCGTTCCCGACTGGATCGTCGGGGTTAACTTTCCCCTCCTCCACATCATCCTATTCGGATGTGGGCTCGGTGGGGGCTTCGGTATCTTCGGCATTCTCTAGAGTGTTATTGTCTCCGGTGCCGGTATTACTGTCTTTATCACGACGTGATTTTGAGCAGCGTCGCTGGCGTCGACGCTTCGGTGGTGCCTCAGCAGGTTTGTCCTCAGCCGGATCCTTCCTGCCTTCGCCATCAACCTCTTTGGGTGTATCCACCATATACACGTCGTATGTGGAGGTGGTCGTCCAATGTCCGGTAAACGGCGGGTCTTGGCCTTGTTCATCTTCGGCATCCCCGTCCATGTCGTCAATGTCTTCGGAGGTGTAGTCTAGCATGTCGGTTAAGTCCTCGATGGTGGCTATGAAGTGGGTGGGGGTGGGACGTCAAATTCCCTACTCTCAGCCCCTAGTCCGGGCTGGGCATAGTTCGATGGTGATTCCTCTGTAATGGCGAGGGACCGCATTAAGTCTAGAGCCTCGTTTAAGAGGGAGGATTGGACGGGGAAACAAGAGTCCGCGGGGCTGGCCAGGGCAAAGATCTCCTGGCCACGCTCGCTTGGCGCGGACTTCGAGAGTTTGGAGCTGGAGTCCGGGGCCGAGTCTGGCCTTTCAATGATAGGGGGAACCCAGTCTGATTCCGTGCTGGCCGAGGACAAAATTGCCTCTGGATCTCCGATAGTGAGCTTCATGCCAGAGAGTCCGGCGGGCTCCAAACTCCCATCTTTGGACCCGGTAGTTTGCTCCAGATCTAAGGCCAGAGTGGTGGTCAGGGCCCCGAACCCTTCGAAGATCAAGTCTCCTCGGATATCAGCGACATAATTTAGGTTCCCGAAACTGATCTGATGACCAGGGGCGTAGCTGTCGATCTGTTCGAGGTGGCTAATTGAGTTGGCACGCAGAGCGAAGCCACCGAACACAAAATTTTGACCGGGGAGGAAAGTTTCCCTGGAAACGACATCGTTGTTGATGATCGAATGAGCCATCGAACCTTCTGTCGACGGCACAGTAGAACTCTCAATGAAAGCACCAATGTCGGTGTCAAAACCGGCCGATCTCGGGTAGGGGGTCCCGAGCTGTGCGTTTGAGGATCAAAGGTAACACGAGACAAGGGAGACACGGTGTTTACCCAGGTTCAGGCCCTCTTAATGGAGGTAAAACCCTACGTCCTGCTTGATTGTATTTGATGAGTATAGGGGTTACAAGAGTTGATCTACCTCGAGATTGTAATGGCTAAACCCTAGATGTCTAGCCTATATGATTTGTCTTAGCCTCTACGGACTAAACACACCGGTTTATATAGACAGCGGAGAGGCCTAGGGTTGTACAGAGTCGGTTTACAGAGAAAGGAAACTACACATCCGGACGTTAAGTTGCCATCCATGCAAAAGAGAGTCCTACCCGGACACGGGGGAGGGTCTTCTACCTTGTATCTCCATGGCCGATCAGTCCGGCCCATATTAGATAGCCCGGACACCCGAGGACCCCTTAGTCCAGGACTCCCTCACCAACGGGTCCATAGCAGTTGCGAGATCTCTCTCTCTCTCTCTCTCTCTCTGTGTGTGTCTCTCTCTCTCTCTCTCTCTCTCTCTCTCTCTCGATCGTGATCTTCAATAAAATGATCTCCTCTGAGATCAACCTGATGTAATCTTTTGCGATGTGTTTGTTGGGATCCGATGACTTGTTGGTTTATGATCAAATTATTCATTGATCTATTTTGACTTCTTGAGCCTTCATTATTGTGTAATTTTATAGCTTTGTATTCCGATCTATCGGTCTACTTTGGCCAAGTTTGATTGATTTATCTTCAATGAGAGAGGTTCTTTATAGTAGTTTCAATCTTGTGGTGATCCTGTCCAGCGATAGAAAGAACAAGTGCACATATTTTTATTGTTGATACTAATAATAAAACGATGTGTTTGGTCATATTAGTTGATCTTATTTTATCTACATTATGCCATATTGCTTAATGCGTTACTCTATTTTTTATGTACTTAATACTTAGAGATGCATGCTGGATAGCGGTCTTGGGTGGAGTAATAGTTGTAGAAGTCAGTATGTTTAACGGTCTACTTGTCAAGGACGTAATGCCTATATAATGATTATGCCTTGGATGATCTTCATAACTATGCTTTAGAGAGAGATGCATCTAGTGTATCTATGGCCCTCGGGTCCATTCTCCATATATTTACGAGTTCCTACAATTGCTACCAATTTGCTATCATTAATTTAGTTACTATTATCCTTTGCTATCTTTACTATTTTTTGCTTTTAACCTTGTGGCTAGCAAAAAAAGGGGAGTGAAGACCCCCTTGCCTTTGTTGGGTGCAAGCAATTGTTTTGTTTGTGTGTAGGTGTTGCTAACGTTGTACGTGTGTTTCCTACAACTAGTTCGATAAAACTTGGTTCTTAAATGAGGGAAATACTTTGTACCGCTGTGCTACATCACCCTTCCTCTTCAGGAAAATCCAACAAATCCTGCAAGAGTAGCACCTTCAGACGTTTAGCACACACGGTTGTATGTCCTTCTCCTATATACGTGTTTGCGGACCCGTCCGGATATGTGCATGGACGGATAGTGACTACGATTTGACAACGGAGTTGGAGAGTGTTGGGGAACGTAGTATTTCAAAAAAAATCCTACGATCACGCAAGATCTATCTAGGAGAAGCATAGAAACGAGCGGGAAGAGTGTGTCCACATACCCTTGTAGACCGAAAGCGGAAGCGTTTAGTAACGCGGTTGATGTAGTCAAACGTCTTTGCGATCCAACCGATCCAAGCACCGGACATATGGTACCACCGCGTTCAGCACACGTTTAGCTCGATGACGTCCCTCGATCTCTTGATCCAGTTGAGGACGAGGGAGAGTTTCATTAGCACGACAACGTGGTGACGGTGATGATGAAGTTACCGGCACAGGGCTTCGCCTAAGCATAATGACGATATGACCGAGGTGTGTAACTGTGGAGGGGGCACCGCACACGGCTAAGAGAAGACTTGGTGTGCCTTTGGGGTGCCCCCTCCCACATATATAAAGGGGGAGGAGAGGTGGCCGGCCCAAGGTGGGGCGCACCATGGGGGGAGTCCTACTTGGACTCCCGGTCCAAGTAGGATTCGCCCCCCCCCCCCTTCCTATTTCCACTAGGAGAAGGAGGGAAGGAGGAGGAGGAGAGAAAGAAAGCGCCCCCCAACCCTAGTCCAATTCGGTTTAGGCTTGAGGGGGGCACGCGCCACCACCTGGCCACCGTCTCCTCTCTCCACTAGGGCCCATGAAGGCCCATTAACTCCCGGGGGGGTCCGGTAACCCCGATACTCCGAAAAATGCTTGAACCTTTCCAAAACTATTCCGGTGTCGAAACATAACCTTCCAATATATCAATCTTTATGTCTCGACCATTTCGAGACTTCTCGGCATGTCTGTGATCTCATCCGGGACTTCGAACAAACTTTGGTTCATCAAATCACATAACTCATAATACAAATCGTCATCGAACGTTAAGCGTGCGGACCCTACGGGTTCGAGAACTATGTAGACATGACCGAGACACATCTCTAGTCAATAACCAATAGCAGAACCTGGATGCTCATATAGGCTCCTACATATTCTACGAAGATCTTTATCTGTCAAACCGCATAACAACATATGTTGTTCCCTTTGTCATCGGTATGTTACTTGCCCGAGATTCGATCGTCGGTATCATCATACCTAGTTCAATCTCGTTATTGGCAAGTCTCTTACTCATTCCGTAATGCATCATCCCGTGGCTAACTCATTAGACACATTGCTTGCAAGGATCAAAGTGATGTGCATTACCGAGAGGGCCCAGAGATACCTCTCCGATACACAGAGTGACAAATCCTAATCTCGATCTATGCCAACTCAACAAACACCATCGGAGACACCTGTAGAGCATCTTTATAATCACCCAGTTATGTTGTGACGTCTGATATCACACAAGGTGTTCCTCCGGTATTCGGGAGTTGCATAATCTCATAGTCAGAGGAACATATATAAGTCATGAAGAAAGCAATAGCAATAAAACTAAACGATCATTGTGCTAAGATAACGAATGGGTCTTGTCCATCACATCATTCTCTAATGATGTGATCCCGTTCATCAAATGACAACACATGTCTATGGTCAGGAAACTTAACCATCTTTGATTAACGAGCTAGTCTAGTAGAGGCATACTAGGGACACTCTGTTTGTCTATGTATTCACACATGTACTATGTTTCCGGTTAATGCAATTCTAGCATGAATAATAAACATTTATCATGATATAAGGAAATATAAATAACAATTTCATTATTACCTCTAGGGCATATTTCCTTCAGAGAGACCCTAAGAGCATCTCCAATAGATGTTGTAAATGTAAAAATAACTGATTTTTAGATCACCAAGGCACAAAAATGATGCTCTGAGAGATGATGCGGATGCAAAAAAATACTCAAAATTTGCTCGTGATGTAAAATAGGGCACCAAGACTCGAGCAAAGCATGTGCAACCCCAACTAAAATTTCCCCTGCCGCACCTTCTCCTCCGCCCGCCTACTATCACCGGCGGTTTCGCCCGGGAAATCTTTCGTCGCCACTCGTTCGTCCACCCCTAACGCCGCCGCTATCCCACCGCCCAACCTAGCTGCCCTGACAGCCCCTGGAGGTCCCACCGCCGAGCCGATTTAGGTCCGTTGTCGTGTCGTGTTTCGTCCGATTTGGCTGTTAGCCGGATCCTCGACACCCGTGATGGCTCCCGCAGCTCATGGATGTCGTCAGAAGTAGGGCTACTACCGTCGAAGAAAACGTGAGCTGTCATGCGACCGCCACGACCGAGCCGTGCGGCCACTGCTTTGGTCGGTGTCGCCAGCGTTGCATCGCCAAAATTAGGGTCAGCCACCAGCCGACAGGCGTCAAGGAGGCGTAGGAGATGCTTTCACCATCTACTCGTCGCCGGCGCAACTACCATCTATGCTACGATGTGCAGTCACCCGATTTATTGGAGAGGTTGTTAGGCAGCTGCCCTATTTTACATCATCAGTTGGATTTTGACATTTTAGTGATGTAAAATACCACTTTTTGGTGATGTAAATTATACTCAAACTACTCATCATCTATTGAAGATGCTCTAAGGCCAACTCCAACTAGACGATGCAAATAGACGTGGTTTTGGTCAGTTTTTAACCGTTTGGGTCGGCCAGTCAGACACCTTTTCCCGTTTGCGTCCGGGCGCCCGTAGGTGCACCCAACGGGCGAGATGCATTTCAAAAATGCCCGTATTAAAAACTACAAAAAAGACATAAAACAATTTAAACTTAAACTTATATATTAAATTAAGTCCAAAAGTCTCGTTTGTACTCGCCGCAGTACATTAAACTCAGACTTAAACTAAGAAAAAAATTAAAACTTACGTAGACCCTAGATCGACCGTCGCCATCATCCTGTCGTCTTCAGTCCGAGCCGTCGCCACTGTCCTGGCTGTCTTCGTCGATCTCGGTTAGGTCGACAAAGGGCGGTGGCTTCCACAGGTGTGCGGGCGGCATCTGTGGTTGCTCATGCGGCTGGTCATGTGGCTGGGACAATGACCGTGGTTCGGCGACCACCAAAGAGGGCGGGGTAGACACGAATTCCGGCGTGCAGGGCATCATCGACTTCCACCACCAAGAGGACCCCTCCAATGCTAGGTTCGAGGGCACGACTGGAGGCTCCAAAACGACCCCGTCCTCTGGGTCCAGGGCAGCTACATCGCCTGCGGCCGACAAGGCGAGCTGCACCTCTAGGCCGTTCCACTGGTTGCGTTCGTACTCGAGCTTGGAGTCGTCGAGAACCTTCTTGATGAGCACGTCCTCCTCTTCGGTGTCGAGTGCTAGTGGCGGTGGTGGTGGGGACGGTGCGGGCGAATGTGTGCGTACAGGGTGAGTTGGGAGCATGCGCACTGGGCGGGCTGACCGCACGAGCGGCAAAGTAAGTTGTCGCCACACATCGTGCTCGCCGCGGATCCACGTGTTCCATAGAGTTGAGTGGACGACGTACCTAGTGTCGTGGGGGAGGTCCGGGGGCGGTAGGCTCGCCGACGATTGATCTTCAAAAGATGGGCGAGGCCGCTCGCCGGGATGGGCGACACGGGCACCCGATCTGGGCTGAGATGCCACCCATTTGGTAGGTGGGCGTCGGGCCATTGCAGCAGCGTGGTCGTGTCCAAGTTGCGCGGGCACACCTCCACTTCTATGTAGGGCCTCTGCCATGGCGTAGTGGCGGGCGGTGAGATTGAGAAGCCGGCGGTGCTCCTCGGCCCCGACGAGCGAGACGACAACCCCGCTTGATGATCGTGCTTCTCGGACTTCCCCGGGATCCACTTGCACATCGCCATTGTGGCCGGCGGGTGGCGGCGGGTGGCATGGGCGGCACGGCCTAGGGCTTGTCGGACGCGTGAACGGCAAAGAAGTGTGTGGAAGTGGACTGGCCGGTCCACGCGCACGGGCTAGGCATTAAAAAGGACCCGGGAGAGGATGGCATTTGGCATGGTGGCTGACATGGGGCCCCTTCCATGTGTTTGGATTAAATGGGGCCGGTGGGCAGTGGCATGCGGACCAGAGAACGAACACCGAGAAGACACACGCATCCATTCCGTGTCACAAACCCGGTCTAAATTTAAGTCAGAAATGGGTCCAAACAAACACGAAATGGAAGATTTTGCGCCTGAGGCCACGCTGTCATATTTTCTGTCTCGACCCAAACTGACATGGACACACCAAATGCGTTCATGTTCATGCGTTGGAGATGGCCTAACGAAGCCAGAGCACAATGCAAGCTGTTGAGAGAGGCCAAGCGTAGCGTAGAGCGGGCGCGCACAGTGCACGCTGCATGCAGCGACAACCGCAACAACAGCGACACGAGGAGAAATGATCCTCGATTTCCCTTCTCTATCATGGTGTCTTCCTTCCCAACCCCAACAGTTCGGCACAAGCTTTCTTCAGTCGCTGGCAGTGGCAGGCCCGCCCAATGCACCCCCTGAGCCATGCCTGGCCCCGCCAGTGCCCACGCGTCACACGTGGAGCGCAGGGTCCCCTTCTGCTGCTTTGAGGTCCTGAGCCTATGCGGCAGGAGCGAGGAAGACATGAATTGGTTTGTGACTAACTTTGCCAAAGATTGCCACACCTAAGGTTAGGCAAGTTTGACCAACTTAGGTGAGTGTTTGGTTCAAGCCACACCTTAGGCAAGCCACACTTGAACCCCACATGGCATACACACAAAAAGTGTGGCAAGATTCCCTTAGGGTTGCCAACTTGTGGCTCTCATTTTGATGAACTAAACTTAGTCAAGTTTAGCAAAAATGTGTGGCGAAGTGTGGCAATGCTAGTCCTAAAACCAAACAGCCCCGAAGTTTCTCGGCTGGCTGGCCGATCGATCAAACAGTAGCTACTGAGGCCAACTCCACCGCGCGACCCCAAACGGACGTCCGTTTTGTCCGAATTCTGTCCGTTTGGGTAGGGCAATGGGGTCGTGTCCGGGCGTCCTGGGATGCGGTGGTCGTGTGCCCAGTGCGCGGTCGCATCCGTTTGCCCCATCCTGTCTGTCATGGCCAAAAATGCCCTTATTTTCATCAAAACTAGTTTGCACGTCCAAATATTTGTCTGAAAATTAAAATAGTTTTACAACCCAATTGAAATTGTCTCTAATAAAATAGTTTTACAACCAAATCGAAATTGTCTTGACTAAACATAAAATGAACCAATACATCTATTGGTTGCCAATGTGATCCCACACGTGCTCAACCAAGTCATTTTGAAGATTCAAATGAGTGTGCCAATCACGCATCTCATGGTGGAATTGGACAAACTGTTCAAATGTGGCTGGGTCTTGGTGCAGGGGCTCAATATTTTCACCTTCATAATCAAATCCTTGGTCGAAGATACTCTCATCACGCTCATCCTCGATGATCATGTTGTGCATGATCACACAAGCAGTCATCACCTCTTAAAGCTTCCTTTCATCCCATGACAGTGCAGGGTTTCGAACGATACCCCGGGATTGAAGCACACCAAAAGCACATTCCACATCCTTCCTAGCACTCTCTTGCATTTGGGCAAATCTCTTTCTCTTCTCAGCTTGGGTTTCGAGATTGTCTTCACAAAAGTTGACCACTGAGAATATATACCATCAGCTAGATAGTATCCCTTGTTGTACTGGTGGCCGTTGATCTCTAAGTTGACAGGTGGGGAGTGGCCTTCCGCAAGCCTTGCGAAGACTGGAGAACGCTGCAGCACATTGATATCATTGTCAGAACCTGCCATGCCGAAGAAAGAATTCCATATCCAAAGATCGTGCGAAGCCACCGCTTCTAATATGACAGTGCACGCCTTCACATGCCCCTACTGGCCCTGCCAAGCAAATGGACAGTTCTTCCACTCCCAGTGCATACAATCTATGCTGCCAAGCATGCCTGGAAAGCCTCTAGCTGCGTTGGTTGCCAACAATTTCTTTGTATCAGCGGCAGTTGGCTGCCTCGAGTACTCAGGGCCAAACACCTCGATCACAGCCTGGCAGAACTTGTACATTGACATCAGACATGTTGTCTCACTCATACGCACATACTCATCCACTAGATCGCCTGGAATTCCATATGCAAGCATGCGGATGGCCGCGGTGCATTTCTGGTAAGAGGAGAATCCAAGGTTGCCAAGGGCATCTATCTTGCACTCGAAGTATGGGTCATGAGCAACCACTTCCTCTCGGATATGGTTGAACACATGCCTTGCCATTCAAAAACACCGACGGAATTTATCCGGCTTGAAGAGCAAGGTGTTGGAAAAGTAATCGGCATAGAGCATGACGTGGCCTCTCTCCCTGTTGTGGTTCAGGTTGGGAGCACGGCCAGGGACTGACCCCCTGTACCAAGGTAGCTGCCGTTGAATGTGGTCATGAACGACCAGTGCAGCCACCACAAGATCTTCATCATCCAACGACGAATCGTCCGATGAATAAATGAAATGGTGGAAGAAAAACTCATGTCCACTGTACATACCTTTGTGGGCAAAGTGTCGAACACCTTGTGGTCGTGGTGGCAAAGAGGCCGCGACGATCACCTTGACGCAACAGGGGTGGTTGCCGGCCGGCTACTAGCCGCTCTGGAGCTCTCGTTGGAAGCTGCTACGTCGTCGACGGTCGTATCCCCTCTGCCGTCCGGCAACGACGGCGACGGCCAAACCTCCTCCGATCGACGGCCAAAACTACGGCGAAAGCGCGGGCGTGGTGGCAGCCATGTTGGGACGTGGTTTGGTATGGACGGCCGGAGAATAGCGGCGGCGCCGGCGGCGGGGCGGGACGGGGAGAGGGGTGTAGACGTTGGAAGCGAAGGGACTGCTAGTGTCCCCGACAGGCGTGCCACGAGAGGACAAGGGCGTGCGGCGAGCCCGTCCGCACGATGTCCGTTTCACCTCAAACTCTGCGTAAATTTAGGTCGGGATGGGTCGAAAACGGACGGAATCCAAATATTTGTCCGTTTGGAGCCACGCGTTGAGCCGCGTTATTCGTCTGTTTTATCCCAAACAGACACACCTGGACAAGATGGAGTCGCGCGCGGTAGGGTTAGCCTGAACTCACATCACGCATCGTGCATAGGGACGAGAGCTTCGATGTGATACTGTTCATCCACCAATTGCAGTGGGTTTTCTGGCGGTACGCGAGGATGCGTATATACTGTACCTATTGTACTACCTCTGTTCATGCATGCCAACCAGTAACTGTAGACACGACACGAACCAAGCCAGCCCTTTTTTCCTTCCTTTCACTGGCCGGCATGCGTGCCGCATGATGGAGTGCGTTATATGATATCATGCACAACTAATTTTATGCTATATTAGGAGTACTATTGTATTACACTGCTGCACCCTGCAGATAGACAGACATAAACAGGTAAAAGTAGATTACTACCCATTCGTCTCATAATATAAAACGTTTTTAATACTAGTGTAGCGTTAAAAAAGTCTTGTATTATGAGACGGAAAGAATAGCAAGCAAGTGACGTAGATGGTAAACCAAAGTAGTGGCGGTAATAATTATCGCAGCAGGGAGAGAGGGCCTCCTCTATTGACACTTCTTTTTTTCTGAACACTCCTCTATTTACACCTGAACCTCGTGCTCCAACTTTACTTGGCAAGAGTAAATTGCATAGAAGTATTACAATTAAGACATTACAAGCAGATTGATATCAAGATTAGTAATTTTTACATGTCAGTATTAACTTTGGGACGAGGCGTTGCAAAAAAGGCTAAAACTGTTGTTTATACGTATTGACAGGAAAACTGACCAGTTGGACCCGTCTGTCAGGTGCTGACGTGGCATGTTTTTTGCAGAAAACTCCCTTGCATTATACGTAATCCCATAAATGCTCAATTATTTCAGGGAAAAAGGCTCAAATGATAGGCTTTTTTTCCGTTCGTAATTTCCACCACCGACTCGGACTTGTTTGAAATTTTGAGACGGTTTGAACAAATAAATAAGACAAACAAAAATCGAATCCCGCCCAGGATTCGAACCACGGACCTGCGGCTCTGCAGCGCAGAGAGCTAGCGACCCTGCCACGGCAGAGCTAGCGATGTGCAACAGGCTAAGCATCTTTTATACTAGCCCGAAGACGTTGGGCCGGCGGTTGGCCCAGCGAGGCTGCGCGCTGGGTTACTGTTTTTTAATCATGATATTAATACATATATTTTTTGCGATTACATATTAGTATTATTAAGTGTCAAGCACCAGCCTAGAACACAGGCATGGCCCAAATTTAATGTGTCTGCTGAGGATATTATTATGTATCATAATTACTATGTGTCCTAACTATATTATTCAAATACACAACTTAAAAAAAATATGCCCAACACACAGATTTTCATTTGAGTTACTCGCATATTGATTGTATTTTTTTAAATGCACTGTTACTTAAAAATTTGACAACATGTATTAAAAATAAATGTGTAATCATAATAAATTTTAGAAATGCATTAAAAATGTTCAACTTTTATTAAACAAATCGACATGTCTCTTGAAATGCAAGAATGATTTACATAATAAGTTTTTACCACATGCTTAACATTTCTTGAAATACAAATAATTCACCATGTATTAAGAAAATGTTCACCATAATGGTCTTGAAATTCATCGTGTATTAAGAAAATGCTCACCATAAATTACAAAAAAAATCACCGCGCATTAAGTAAACTTTTCTTCATATCTTACGAAAATATTCCAACATATATTACAAAAATATTCAATTTGCATTCAAAATATGTTCAATGTTCATATTATTAGAAAAATGTTCACCGTCTGTAAAGAAAATTTCATCGTGCATTAAAAATGTTCACTATAAAGTAATAAATTATGTAATCATAATATTCTTGAAAATCATCGTGTATTAAGAAAATGTACACCATAAATTAAGAAAATTTTACCGCGCATTATGCAAAATTTCACCATATACTAAAACCCGTCATAAAAAATATTCAGTAAATATGTTAAAGATCCAGGAGAAAAACCAACTAGCGAATGAAAAAAGAAGAAAGAAAAGGCAAGGAAGGAAAACCTAAAAATAAGCCAAAACTATAAACAAAAATATAAAGCATAATAAGTAAGAAAAATGAAACATAAAGAAGTCTGGGCAAGGAATGAGCCCCAACACGCACGCCAGGTAAGTGCGATTCGAAAAAAAATTGCAGGCCTCCATGGGCCGGCCCAGCATTCCTGAGCTAGTATAAAAAGGTCTATGCCTCCTGTACATCGCGAGTTCTGCCGTGGCGGAGTGGCTAGCGCGCAGGTCGGCGGTTCGAATCCTGGGCAGGATTCAATTTTTGTTTGTCTTATTTATTTGTTCAAACCGACTCAAAATTTCAAACAAGTCCGAGTCGCTGGTGGAAATTACGAACGGGAAAAAAGCCTCTCATTTGAGCCTTTTTCCCCAAAATAATTGGGCATTTATGGGATTACGTATAAAGCAAGGGAGTTTTTTGCAAAAGACATGCCACATCAGCACCCGACAGGCGGGCCCAACTAGTCAGTTTCCCTGTCAATACGTATAAACAGCAGTTTTAGCCTCTTTTGCAACGCCTCGCCCCAAAGGTGGCACTGACACGTAAAAATTACCAATCTTGGTACCAATCTGTTTCCAATGTCTCAATTATGGTACTTCTGTGCAATTTACTCGCTTGGCAAACCCAGACACGGCGGGGTGACGTCACCATTTCTCGCGAGTGGGCCTCTGTCGATGCAGATCGGCTTGTCAGGCCCGCCTGCTGCGATAGAACCCGACCCCGTTTCGTGGGGCATTCCCTGTTTATCGAGAGAAACTATCCTTCATCCTAAAAAAAGATAGCAAATACCCTTTGCGGAGCCCTCAAGGGTCACTTTTGATGGGCTCATTCAGTGCTCACTTAGAACAAATTTACGCATTTCAGGATTTAGATAAAAAATTCTGGGGGTTTTTTCGCCTTTGGTTTTTCGCCGGGTTTTCCTGAGAGTTTAAAGAATTTTGATTTTTTTTCTTCTAAAAATCACGTTTTTTTTGCTTCTACGAGAGACGCGGATTTGCTTCTCTTGAAGAAACATGTTTGTTTCTGCGAGAAGCACAACTGCATTTCTCAGAAAGTGAAAAAAAATGGTTTTTTTTTGCTTCCACGAGAGGCACAGGTTTACTTGTGCGAGAGGCACAACTATGTCTATTGGAAAAATAAAGATCTCATGTTTTCTTTTTTTTTCACAAGAAGTATAGATTTGCTTCCGTGAGAAGCATAGCCGTGTCTTTCAGAAAGTAAAAAAGATTCAGTTTTTTTCTTTCATGAGAGGCACATGTTTGCTTTTGTGAGAGGCAGAACTATGTCTGTTGGAAAAAGAAAAATAACATGTTCTTTATTCTTCCACGAGAAGTATAGATTTGCTTTCCATAAAAGCATAGATTTGCTTCCACAAGAAGCACAGTTGGGCCTCTCGATAAGGAATTTTTTTTTGTGCTCCCACATAGGCACAAATTCTCTTACCTCTCTGGAAAAGTAAAAAAACACGTGTTTTCACGAGAGGTACATTGCTTCTCGCGAGGCATAGATTTGCTTCCACGGAAAGCACATCTATGCCAATCAAAAAGGGAAAAACATATTCTTTCTCTTTTCATGAGAGCCACAGATTTGCTTTCACTTGTGCCTCTCAAGAAGGGGGGAAACGTGTTTTTTTATGAGAGGCACATATTTGCTTCTCGTGAAGGCATAGATTTGCTGCTATGAGAAACACATCAGTGCCAATCAGAAAAGAAAAAAAATATGTTCTTTCTCCTTCCATGAGAGGCACAGGTTTGCTTTCGTTTATGTCTCTTGAAAAAGAAAATCACACATTTTTTTCCTTTCACGAGAACACACATTTGCTTCTAGTGAAGGCACAAATTTACTTCCGGAAGAAGCATAGTTGTATCTCTTGGAAGAAAAAAAAAGAAAGAGAAAATTGTGTTTCCGGTTACAGTTTTTTCGGGAAGTTTTGTAATAAAAAGTTCGTTGAAACCAACTAATATGAGATCTAGTTTTGAAGATCTCGACGCGATGAATTCGACAGTGAAAACGGTTTAGAATTTAGACGCACGGTTTAGAAGATAAAAACGCTTTGGTAAACGAATCTACAAAGAAAGGAAAAACTCCTAGGTTGCCACTTGTCAGGCCCTAAGGAGCTAGGAGAGACGTTTGCAAAGGGTATCCTTTAACTAGTGATTTCACTATTTATCGCTTCACGCACTGTTTTTTAGAATATCTTCACAGGATGTGTGGACGGCCAATCCTATATGACGCCCCGCGCATCATATAACCGAGAATTCATAGAAGACTCCTCAAGTTGTGCCGACCCACGTAGCGGCTGACTTGTTTCTCTTCTCAATCCAGATTTTAGCTTTTACTAGAAGAACACCCGTGCGGGGCTACATTAACTTTAAAAGTTCAATATTAATTATATTAATATTACATTTAATATTCTCATACATATCAAGTAACATTGGTGACCTTTTTTATTATCAAATTCTCACACACACACTCTTCCTCCCTCCTCCTCACTCTCTCTCCCCCTCTCCCTCCCTCTCTCTCTCTAACACACACACATATTATTAGAAAAATGTTCACCGTTTGTAAAGAAAATTTCATCGTGCATTAAAAATGTTCACTATAAAGTAATAAATTATGTAATCATAATATTCTTGAAAATCATCGTGTATTAAGAAAATGTACACCATAAATTAAGAAAATTTTACCGCGCATTATGCAAAGTTTCACCATATACTAAAACCCGTCATAAAAAATATTCAGTAAATATGTTAAAGATCCAGGAGAAAAACCAACTAGTGAATGAAAAAAGAAGAAAGAAAAATCAAGGAAGGAAAACCTAAAAATAAGCCAAAACTAGAAACAAAAAAAATAAAGCATAATAAGTAAGAAAAATGAAACATAAAGAAATCTGGGCAAGGAATGAGCCCCAACACGCGCGCCAGGTAAGTGCGATTTGAAAAAAAAATTGCAGGCCTCTGTGGGCCGGCCCAGCATTCCTGAGCTAGTATAAAAAGGTCTATGCCTCCTGTACATCGCGAGTTCTGCCATGGCGGAGTGGCTAGCGCGCAGGTCGGCGGTTCGAATCCTGGGCGGGATTCGGTTTTTGTTTGTCTTATTTATTTGTTCAAACCGGCTCAAAATTTCAAACAAGTCCGAGTCGCTGGTGGAAATTACGAACGGGAAAAAGCCTCTCATTTGAGCCTTTTTCCCCGAAATAATTGGGCATTTATGGGATTACGTTAAAGCAAGGGAGTTTTTTGCAAAAGACATGCCACATCAGCACCCGACAGGCGGGCCCAACCGATCAGTTTCCCTGTCAATACGTATAAACAGCAGTTTTAGCCTCTTTTGCAACGCCTCGCCCCAAAGTTGATACTGACACGTAAAAATTACCAATCTTGATACCAATCTGCTTCTAATGCCTCAATTGTGGTACTTCTGTGCAATTTACTCACTTGGCAAACCCGGACACGGCGGGGTGACGTCACCATTTCTCGCGAGTGGGCCTCTATCGATGCAGATCGGCTTGTCAGGCCCGCCTGCTGCGATAGAACCCGACCCCGTTTCGTGGGGCATTCCCTGTTTATCGAGAGCAACTATCCTTCACCCTAAAAAAAGATAGCAAATACCCTTTGCAGAGCTCTCAAGGGTCACTTTTGATGGGCTCATTCAGTGCTCACTTAGAACAAATTTACGCATTTTAGGATTTAGATAAAAAATTCTGGGTTTTTTTCGCCTTTTGATTTTCGTCGGGTTTTCCTGAGAGTTTAAAGAATTTTGATTTTTTTTCTTCTGAAAAACACGTTTTTTTGCTTCTACGAGAGATGCGGATTTGCTTCTCTTAAAGAAACATGTTTGTAAGCACAACTGCATTTCTCAGAAAGTAAAAAAAATGGTTTTTTTGCTTCCACGAGAGGCACAGGTTTACTTGTGCGAGAGGCACAACTATGTCTATTGGAAAAATAAAGATCCCATGTTTTCTATTTTTTTTCTTCCACAAGAAGCATAGATTTGCTTCCGCGAGAAGCATAGCCATGTCTTTCAGAAAGCAAAAAAGATTCAGTTTTTTTCTTTCATGAGAGGCACATGTTTGCTTCTGTGAGAGGCAGAACTATGTCTGTTGGAAAAAGAAAAATAACATGTTCTTTTTTCTTCCACGAGAAGTATAGATTTGCTTCCCATAAAAGCATAGACTTGCTTCCACAAGAAGCACAGTTGGGCCTCTCGATAAGGAAAAAAATATTATTTTTTGTGATCCCACATAGGCACAGATTCGCTTACCTCTCAGGAAAAGTAAAAAAACACGTGTTTTCACGAGAGGTATATTGCTTCTCGTGAGGCATAGATTTGCTTCCACGGAAAGCACATCTGTGCCAATCAAAAAGGAAAAACATGTTCTTTCTCTTTTCATGAGAGCCACAGGTTTGCTTTCACTTGTTAACGTGTTTTTTTTCATGAGGCACATATTTGCTTCTCGTGGAGGCATAGATTTACTGCTATGAGAAACACATCAGTGCCAATCAAAAAAGAAAAAAATGTGTTCTTTCTTCTTCCATGAGAGGCACAGGTTTGCTTTCGGTTATGTCTCTTGAAAAAGGAAATCATACATTTTTTCCTTTAACGAGAACACACATTTGCTTTTTGTGAAGGCACAAATTTACTTCCGGAAGAAGCATAGTTGTATTTCTCGGAAGAAAAAAAAGAAAGAGAAAATTGTGTTTCCAGTTACAGTTTTTTCGGAAAGTTTTGTAATAAAAAGTTCGTTGAAACCAATTAACATGAGATCTAGTTTTGAAGATCTCGACGCGATGAATTCGACAGTGAAAACGGTTTAGAATTTAGACGCACGGTTTAGAAGATAAAAACGCTTTGGTAAACGAATCTACAAAGAAAGGAAAAACTCCTAGGTTGCCACTTGTCAGGCCCTAAGGATCTAGGAGAAACGTTTGCAAAGGGTATCCTTTAACTAGTGATTTCACTATTTATCGCTTCACGCATTGTTTCTTAGAATATCTTCACAGGATGTGTGGGTGGCCAATCCTATATGACGCCCCGCGCATCATATAACCGAGAATTCATAGAAGACTCCTCGAGTTGTGCCGACCCACGTAGCGGCTGACTTGTTTTTCTTCTCAATCCAGATTTTAGCTTTTACTAGAAGAACACCCGTGCGGGTCCACATTAACTTTAAGAGTTCAATATCAATTATGTTAATATTACATTTAATATTCTCATACATATTAAGTGACATTGGCGACCTTTTTTACCATCAAATTTTCTCTCTCACACACACACTCTTCCTCCCTCCTTCTCACTCTCTCTCCCCCTCTCCCTCCCTCTCTCTCTCTAACACACACATATTCATCTTATTAGGTACGGGACCATAATTCATCTATTTCACACGCACACGCGCTAGTGCATAACAATATGGATTATAAAACAGGTGTCAAGGTAGTAACAAGGATTCTTCTAATGCATTAATAAACAAATGTTCTGCACTGAAGACAAGATAAACAATTCCCAAAGTGCATTAGAGCGTCACAGAACATTACTGGCAAGATAAATGCACGACGATACACCTGACTCATTTAATTAATATAATTAAATTATGAGTAAATTAGTCACCGAACTGCTCGAATGAACCGGAACAGAGCCAACATATATCATCCTAGACAAACACATTATTAACCATTTACCTTGGTACTTTAGAAACCGCCAGGAGGATGCATGTAGAAGCGCTTCTTGCCTGCGAATCCACAGTCAGATAGAGAAATTGGAACCCATTTCCATCACCAACTGATAAAGAAAGCACGTAAGAAAATTGATATCGGGCCAACTTGAATCTTCGGTGATTGTCCCCCGGTATGGAAAATTTAGGAGGGTGGGTGCAAGGAGTGGCCTTGTGGATGATGGATGGAGGCGCGGAGGGATGTAGTCGCCGGAAGGTCGAAAGCGGAGAGGGTCGGGCACGTTAGGTGGAGCCGGTGGTGCGCGACAACCGGAGGCGGCCTAATCGTGGGCGGCGAACCGACGATAGCCTCGGCCCATCCCTCGACGCAGCAAAGATAGAGAGGGGCGGTGCTGCCGGTGCTCGAGGCCACCGCTCGGCACCATCTACATTGAGGGGAAAGAGAGGCGAGAAAGCGATAGGGTGATGCGGGGCTAGGGATTGCGGAGGAGGGTGGGGGTGTGCGATTTGAATGGATGGTTCTGCCCACCGTTTTCTTGTACGTGGCGGTGGAGACGGCGGCATCCAGCCATGCAGGTGAGGCATGGGTCGAGACGGGCACACGACGAGGCGCAGTAGCAGAGGCGGGGGCGAGTTTTGCTACTGAAATACAGGGTGTGGGATTGATCGTTCATGTTCTCTTTTCCTTTTTAACGGAAGATGGATGCGATTTTTTCACGAGGGGAGAGATGTGACCACGTACAAGTTTTATAATAAATTAACTAGGTTTATAATGGGATTTGTTTACAATACGTTAAGATTTACGTGTTAGTTTTCTTAATAAAGAAATGCACTGATGTAGGGATCGGTTGATTCGGGTAAGGAAAGATAGATTCGTGATCTTTTGTACGTTAGGAAATTAGTGGTTTGCAAGGAAAGAGTGGAGAGAAAAGGAACCAATACGACCACGTATAGATTTCATAATAAATTAATTAGGTCCATAACGTGATTTGTTTATAATGCGTTACGATTTACGTGTTAGTTTTCTTAATAAAGAAATGCACTGATGTAGGAAGCGATTGATTCCGGTAAGGAAAGATATATTCGTGATCTTTTGTATGTTAGAAAATTATTGGTTTGCAAGGAAAGAGTGGAGACAAAAAGAACCAGTATGAGGGGATGATGGGAGGTGGGACGAATAAAAACCGGACGAAATTGGAAGATGAGAGGAAGGCAAGTAAAAACCGACGAAAAAAACCCAACAAAATTAGGAAGTGGGAGGGAGGACGAAAAAAACCCAAAAAAGATAGGAAGAAGACGAAAATAAACCATACGAAGCTATCAACTGCTCTATTAGAAATAGAGATTCTGTACATTTACCATCCATGCTTGACGTAGGGAGCTCCTATTCGGCGCTTCAGGCACCAGGGAAGCTCCCTCGTGCCAAAACGCCGGCGTTGGCAGGCCGGCCCACGTACACGTTCACATTTGAGAGAAAACCCATGAATATCATTAAAAACGAAAATAGTTCGTGATTGCAAAATGTTAACGGATTTTGAAAAAAAATGTTAACATGAAAAAAATCATCAATTTGAAAACAAGCTCGTCAAATTTAAAAAAAAATCATCCAATTTGAAAAGGTTCATTAATTTTTTTAAAATCATTTAATTTGACAAAAAGTTCTTCAATTCTAGAAAAGGTTAAAAAATGTTGTTTTTTTACCAATTTTGGCAAAAAAGAACGCTGAAATTGAAAAAAATCATCAATTTTGAAAAAACATTCATAGAATATTTTAAAAAGTCTTCTATTTCTTATAACTTTTTGTAAAATCATTGATTTTAAACATGGTTCATCGATTCTGTGAAAAGTTCACAAAGTTGAAGAAGTCCATTATTTCAAAAAATACTTCACTATTTAAGTAAAGACAAAAACAAAAAACATAAAGAAAATACATCTAAATGGGCCGGCCTAGCTTAGAGCGCTTCAAGCGCCAGTTTGCAAAATGCACAATAACAGCGAAATTACTAATTGAGAAGTACTCATTGCAAATATCTCTTCAATTTCCCAGGTTGCGACAAGCGGCGCACATGCAGCGAGTCACTTTTCGCAACCTGAGAGTTTTCTCTTTTTTCACAGATCCATTTATTCAAAACATTTTATCTCTCAAACCGTGCAACCTCGAATTCCTCGCGTCGAGTTCTTCAAAACTAAATCCCATGTTGATAGGTTTGGACGAACTTTTTTTCACGAAAAACCGGCCAAAAAAATCTGAACGAAAAAACCAAACCGGAAACACGGGTTTTTCCCCTCTCCGAAAGAGGCACACCCGTGCCTCTCACGAAATCACCATCGTGCCTCTCGAGAAAGCAAAACCGTAACTCTTGTGGAATGAAAAAATATACATTTTTTCGTTTCCGAGGAGGCACGACCGTGACTCCCGCAAAAGCACACCCGTGCCTCTACCGGGAGCAAAATCATGACTCTCACGAAAGAAAAAAGACAGAAACCATGTTTTTTTCCGTTTCCGACAGGCACGACCATGACTCTCGTGAAAGCACAACCATGCCTCTTGCGGAAGCAAAACCGTGACTCTCGTGAAAAAAAAAGAAAACATGTTTTTTTCGTTTTTGAGAGGCAAGACCGTGACTCTCGCAAAAGCAAAACCATGACTCTCACGAAAGGAAAAAAAAGAAAACACGTTTTTTTTCGTTTTCGAGAGGCATGGCTGTGACTCTCGCGAAAGCAAAACCGTGCCTCTCACGAAAGGAAAAACCGTGACTCTCGAGAAAGGAAAAAAATGTGTTTTTTCACGTAAAGCAAATTCCAATATTTTTTTGGTCGAGAAGCTAAGGAAGACCGGTGGAAAACCAAAACGTCGAAAAAACCGAAAAGAAAACCGTTTAAATAGCCAAAAACGCGTGCGAAAAAAATAAATAAAAAATTCGAAGGAAGCGCCCAGAGCACGACATGTGACGAATAGCCGAGAACGCGTCAAGTGGTGCTGATCGTTGCGAGGGTTCCGAAGAAGCGCTTGTTAACTAGTGGCTCCCCAATAACAGGTGCCTGAAGCGTCAAATAAGATCTGCCCTTACCCCACACCAGTTCCTCTTTAGCGCTTATCTATACTCCTATATAGTGTACCAGTAGCACGTCATATGGACCGTTGGATCTTCACAATTAGACGGCTCAGATTTAATGGCTTGCTCTACATAACTACGTGGCTGCATATGAATCATTAGATATGTCAATCTGACGGTTCACATTGAAGGGATTCGCGCACGCTCCTTCCTTGTGTTGTTAGCACGCCACACTCACATAAAAATTACAGGATGCACACATGATGCTCCTATCACTATCTAGAAATTTCTAGCAGACTAACGTAAAGTACTATAGCAACTAGCAGGCTACCAAGTAGGTATCGTGATGAACATGAGAAAAGGCATACAGTGGAGCAGCCTGGGCATACGCCATAGGCACAGATGCTGGAAATGACTTTCTACTTGTGGAAACAATTTAACCAATTAAAGAATGGCAAAAAAAATAAAATTGCAATATGTGTTACAACTAAATATCTTCTACTTTCTCTTATACATTTGTTTTACAAATATTATCACTCTTGTTTTTGTTTGTTTGTTTCTATCAGTAAAGTCTGGAAATTTTGATCAACCAAAGAGATATAATTAGTGTTTTAATAATTATTTTATTTGTAATGATGAATAAGTTGCAACATGATGCCTTTTCAATTGCTCAATTCATAACGCATTAAAATTTATTAAGGTAAACGATTGAGGATGAAGCGTTTTCTCTTCATGGTATTCTAAATTGTGTAAAATCAATATTACACGCATACACTGTCGAATTGATTATACGTTTATAACTATTATTATTTTGAAAGGGAAAGACACATGTCGTGCATGGTCATAATGCACACAACCATTTTTATTAGAAGTTATTTGTGTAGTTCAAAGTGCTAACATATGGAAAGACCACCACCAGTCCGAAAAAGATTGCATGACTTCTACCACCTTTATAATCAATGATTAAATAACCGTGATGCTATTCAATCGAAGTTTGTTGGAAGCGGATGTTAAATCGAACGTCTTTATGGCAATTCGCATTGTCTCGGGGATGACAAATTTTGTTTGTGAGGACAACAAATCCTGGTAAAGAAAACTAAACTGAGTCGGATTTGCCACATTTGCTAACTAAACTTGCAATCATCGGCCAACATAACTGCTAAGCAAATCGTTCGCAATTGCCACGAACTTTGCTGGTTAAGCCAGTCCTTAACTAATTGACGAGTTGCGTGACTACCCATGATGATACTTAAAATTACACCACTTACTATATGTGTTTATAACTATCTCATATACGTGCATGGTACGTGCCGCTTACTAGTAGCACCAGTTCGTCGAAACACCTATGTCTCGCTTGACGCGAGATGTAGGGCAGCGTCGCCTGACAAACTGCGAGACTTGGTCGGCCCAGCTCGCGGGATGCCACAGCCTCATTTTTGTTTGCTGATTTTTTTTTCATGTTTTTTTACTTTTGTTTATATTTCCAAACACTCTACATAAAACATTTAAAAAATTATTAATCTAGCATTTGAAAAATGTTGAATGTTTGTAGGAAAAATATATTTCTCATGTATACGGAAGATCTATACAAAATCTATACAGTGTGTATGAAAAAAGCTGACAATGTATTTAAAAAATGGTAATCAATCATTTCAAAAAATGTTCATCATGTATCAAAAAATGTCAATCATATATTTTCTAATTTTAAGCATGTATAAAAACATGTTTCTGATATATATCACAAATGTACATCTTATACGCTTAAAGTAGTCATCAAACACAGAAATTTGAAAACAAAATGGTAATCATCCTTTAAAAATGTTAGGTTTGTATAAAAACATGTTTCTGATATCTATAAAAAATGTACATTGTATATGCGAAATCTAGTCATCAAAAACAAAAATTTTAAATAAATAATAATTGTCTATTTCAAAAATAATAAATGTACAAAAAAATGTTCATAGTGTATATGAATAATGTACGGTGTGTACTAATAAATGTGAAATAATGTTGATCGTGTATAAAAGAATGTTAATCATATATTTGAAAAATGTTAAACATGTGTTAAAAATGTTCCTGATATATACCGAAAATGTACAATTTGTATGAGAAAAGTAGTCATCAAACATTTTTTTACTTTGTTAGTCATGTAATACGAAAATGTTAAACATATATAAAAAATGTTCCTGATGCGGAGTAAAATGTAAAAATGTGCATAAAATATAGATGTGTGTTAAAGAAAAAGGTAAAATACAAAAAAGTGGTGAAACAGAAGAAAGAAACAAAGTAAGCACATAAAACAAAGAAAAACGGAAAATCCAAAGAAAATCCGTAAAAACCCATGAGGAAACAAAGAAAAACCAAAAAATAAAACATAATCAAAGAAAAACATAGAAAACTGATGAAAAATAAAAAAATAAAACCCAAAGAAAATAAGGAAAATAATAAAGAAAAGAAAAAACCCAATAAAACGAAGAGATGAACAAAAGAAAACCGCAGAAAAAAGAAAAAGAAGAAGTCAAAACCAGAATAAAAGAAAGAAAACTGATGAAGAAATAAGAAAGCCGAAGAGAAAACATAACGAAATAAATAAAGAAAAAGAAAAAAAGAACAAACTTTCCCCTTTGGTTATTTGGAATTCTAGATTAGGAGTGGCTTTAGGGTCAGGTGAATGATTTTGTAATTTGGGTGAGTCGTTTTTTTCAATAACCAGCTACAGAATGAAAGGGTTAAATTCGTGCACGCGGCGACACCAATCATGAGAAGGAGCAAGGAGTGCTTGCACTTTTTTTGCGGGGTGAGGAGTACTTGCACTTGACATCACGTTTAGTACAACTAGGCATCGGGAAGGAGTGATGGTGCGTGCATATGCTCCCAGCCGGCAGGTCTCGCATGTAGATACTGTCATCACGTACACTACCGTATCTATGGTACTATAGAAGTGCTGCTGAATTAGCTAAACTGTACTAAAACCATGACGAGTAATTTCAAATGGAGGGAGTATTTATTAATTACCATTCCACCTCTCCCCACTCTGCAATGCATTATGTATGCACATGTACTGAGGTAATTGTATAGAGGTCGCTGAAGTAATTGTGTAGAGGTCGCACGGTATAATCGCAGATGCTTACAAATACATATATACTCATATCCGTGAGCGCACCCGCACATCCTACCTACCTCTATGAGCACCTTGAGGTACTTGTACTGAGCAATTTCACACTATTATAATTTGTAGACATATACTATAATACTTGCGTGTATATATTAACACTCACACAATATCTCAAGAATACATATATAGAAAAAGAAAAACAGAGCAAATACACATTTTGTAGCAGAAAATCTCACTTTATTGAGTACAGTTCAAAGCGATTACAAATGGGTCAAAGGGAGCCCCCAACCACAAATGGCGACCACTAAAGAAGAAGAAAATTTTGCCAAGCTGTGAGCATCAAAATTCAAACTTCGGCCCTTGAGAATAAAATCATAGGTTGTGAACTCATTTGATCTTTCATTAATCTCCCTGATAACTGTGCCGTTTCTTCACGTCATGCAAGCAACTCTAGTGTCGCTGGATCCGTAATATGACCGAAAACCACTCCCGAGGAGCCTAGGTAATGCCTTGCATGATCCTGACACACCACTGTAGCAGCTCCTCTTCCTCCATCTCTCGAAAGACCTCCATCAACTTGCAACTTTGCAATTCTCGGCCTAGGAGAATTCCAAGTCTGTGTCAACTCTCGGCCTTGTTATTTCATGTGCTCCAGCTCGCATCCCTTCTCTTGCCAAATCTTGTACGGTGTTAAGCTCTAAAATAAAACTGGTTACACAGGCGTGAGTAGCGTGAGGGATCTAAAGGATTCCCTCGTGTATTGCTTTACGGCGAGCCGCCCAAATCACCCACATGGTCACTACAACCTCGATCATAGCTGCATGTGGTAGTTCTTCCATCAACGCAAAGAGCCACTGTCTCACATCTGGATTATTTGTTGCTTCTATATAGTCTGCTGCATCATCATTAACTAATGCCCATACGCATCACGTGACAGAACACTCTATTAGCGAGTGGCGCCATGAGTCTTGCATCACATTTAGCAGTTGTCAACATCCGCCTTGTTTCTAGTGTGTCGAACATCCTCTATTGGTATTGAATGCTTCGCAATCTTCGTAAGAAGTTTCGGATCTTTCCTGGTACCTGGACTAACCAAGGAGAGGTCCAAGCTTCGCTTCAGTTTCATAATCTGAACTCCCTGCGTTTCCTTCTGACCAATCTTCTCTTCGTCTCTTCATGTCCACCAACATGCGGTGCGCAGATGGGATAGTGAAAATATGATTCTGCTCAAAGCTCCACACCCAGAAATCATCCACCCGACACATGCATAACGGAATACTTAGGATTGCATTGGTGTCCTTCCATAAAAAGTTGGTCCAGAACCACCCTTTTGCATGTAGCACTAGTGTTATCTATGAGTGCACTCACCATTGCAGGCGGGTTAGCTGAGACCGAGAGACATGCTATCGGTCGCATTGTTGCATTCCTTGGGATTCAATTCTCATTCCAGATCCATGTTGTTGAGCCGTCCCCAATGCGCTTAATAAGGCCCTGGCGCAAGACATCTCGACCCTCTATTATGGCACGCCAAACCTGGGAAGGCCGGCTGCCTAACTCTGCTTCCAGAATGTTGCCTTGTGGAAAATAAATTGACTTTAACAATCGAACATATAGTGAATCTGTTTGTTGTAAAATTCTCCATGATTGTCTGGCTAGCAAGGCTAAACTGAAGAGTTCAGAATCACGAAACCCAAGGCCACCCATGAACTTGGGTTGAGTCATAGCCTTCCATGATACCCATGTTGGTTTTATTCTCCCTTCCTTGCTTCCCCATCAAAAGAAATTGGGTTGAGTCATAGCCTTCCATCTATTTTCTTTAGTAAGGGTTTTCACAGAGGCACGTTAAGAGTTCTTTTGATGTCCTCTTTAATATTTGTCGGGCAGCCCTTACTAAAGAAAATAGATGTCTGCCGAATTTATTCTCTGACCTAAAGCTTCGCAATAACTATCCAATAGGTTTGATACTTCGGTCGTCCCTCCACCAGTTGCTTTGAAGAACAACAGACTATCATCTGTGAATAAAGGTGATTAACAGGCGGCGCCGTCGGCGCCACTTGAATCCCCCCAAGTTGAGATGACTCACTCATAGTTTTTTAAGAGGCCTAAAAGACCCTCCGCTGCCAACAAGAACAAGTAAGGGGAGATTGGATCTCCTTGTCGGATATCTCTGCTAGTCTTAAACTCCTCCAAATTCTTCCCATTAAACAACACAGAATATGAAATTGAGCTAACAAGATTCATAACAATGTTCACCCACCTCTGTGAAAAGCCCGGTTTCAACATAATAGCTCTCAAGTAGTCCCATTCTATCCTGTCGTAGGCCTTCATCATGCCCAATTTAAGAGCACAATGTCGATGTTTAACTGCTCTATTTCCCTTCATAAAATGCAAATATTCATATGTCACGATGATATTATCAGTGATCAAACGCACTGGCACAAACACAGATTGTTCTGCTAAAATGATCTCGGGAAGAACTAATTTCAAACAATTTGTAATAACCTTTGAAGCTATTTTGTACAACACATTAGACAAGCTAATAGGACGAAAATGTGATAGTAGAGACGGGTTTTTACCTTCGGGGTTTAGTACCAAAAAAGTTTGGTTTATACCTTCTGCACTTTCCTGTGAACAATTCTTAGCAAATCCGAGGTAACCTCGGGTCCGCAAACCCCCCAATGCTTTTGAAAAAATTGTGCAGGGAATCCATTCGGCCCGGCGCTTTCGACGGGAACATTTGATAGAGGGCTGTTTTTATCTCCTCCTCCATGTATGGTTTGTCCAATGATGTGCGCATTGCATTAGTAACTTTTGACGGGACCGCATCCAACACATCTTGCATATTCGTACAACCTTCCAAGGTATAGAGATTCCTATAGAACTGGGTTGTCAAGGCCTCCAATTCATCAAGATCATCTGTTACGTGACCATCAAGGTTCTTCCTCCTCCTCATTGATGACCACTGTTGTAAATATTTGGTGTTCTTGTCCCCATAGGTGAGCCAGTCAACTCTAGACCACTGATACTGCATAATTTCTCCCCTCTCGTACAACTCAACGAGCCGGTCCGCCACCTTTTATCTCCAGGTGACCAGGTCCATGCCATCCTAGTACATTCTTGAACACATCGAGTTATCGTGTGAGCTGTTTGATTTCCTTCTTAACACTACCCAAAGTGCATCGATCCTAGCTGTTTAGATGTTCACCTAAGTCCATCAGTTTCTCCTGAACTTGTACTGCCGTCATCCCCTTTGGTCTGTTGTTCCACTTGTCTTCCACGAAGGGATTCAATTTTGGATGCCTCCCCCACATTACTCCATACTTAAAGTTCTTCGCCCGTCGCCGGTCATCAATCTCTTCTGTTAGTTTCCGAACAATAGGTCCATGGTCTAGACAAGCTGCTATCAAGTTCTCCACTTCTTCAAGAGGGAACAAAGAGCTTGAGTCCGTGTCCGCCATTGCCAGTTTTCCAGCCGAACCCATGTATAAGTTCCCTCTGCTACCTTTTTCTCCCATGTCCACATCCTTCCTTTATAGCCCAGATCAACGAGACCACAAATATCCAAAGCATTTTTGAATCTGTCCGTTTGTCCTTGGCCTCGCAGGTTCACACCCTCATGTTCAGACTATAACATCACTTCATTAAAATCTCCTAGTGCCACCCAAGGAAGATTGGATGCACCAGCAATAGAACATAAGGTATCCCGATTCTTATATCTTTCGGTTACTTGTGCTTCTCCATAAACACAAGGGGAAACACTGCCGATGAGCACTCCAATCCATCGATTTTGCACCGACCGCTTCTAGGGTTTATAGGGTCATTTTTTGATTACATCGGGGGTGGGGATTGGGGTACAAACTTTCAAACTTTCTTGTCTAGCCACGACGACCCTAGAGTGTGTAGAGCAGCGGCGGGGGAGGGGGGGAGGTAGCCATATTATTTTCTTTGTCATCGTCTTCGTCAAGAACGATGGGTCTTGCACGGTCACCTGCCGTCGATGCCCTAGCCACCATCTGCACCACATCGTTGTCGTCCTCCGGAAACACGAACTTCTTAGTCCAATATGGCGCGGCACGCTGGTCTTGAGGTGCCTTGTACTCCGTGTACTTGGTCCATCTTTCCCTCTATCCAGCATCGCCGGAGTCTGCCTGCTTCATGGATCGGCGCAGGATGTCCACTGACATTGCTCCCTTAGCAAGGTCAGGAATCAGTGTCTTCAACTCATCCGACGTAGCCTTCTTAATCATAGCGTCAGCCTCCTTGTGCATGTCTTCGATGTTGTTGAAGTTCAAGCACACTTCCATGGTGTTCTTGAAATTCTTGCAGTCATCGAGCGAGCAACCGGGGAAGAAGGCCCTCCATCCAATGCCCCAGGGAAAAGGGTTGGGGTTGGAGTTCATGGCGATGGAGAGGTGGTGAAACAGAGAGGTGGAAGAGGAGAGGTGGTGAAAAAGAGAGGGTTTGAGTGCGATGCTGGGTAAGTATTATGGGTAAATATAGGAGTGTTAGGTCGATATGAATGAATGCTGACCTTTGAGTTGTGTGATGTTCTTAATGCAGATCGATAAGGGCAAGGAGATAGTGCCACCATTGGAGAAGGGCAAGGAGGTCGTGCCACCATTGGTCAACGTGCCAATGCAGGATCACCCAAGCGCCAAGCGAAGGAACTACGGGCATTATCATGAGTCAGGACCAACCCACTTGTGCAAGGTCATCCTTGCCCCAAAGCTGGAGGGTCTGCCGATGCCTCTGGAGTTCACGAAGCACTTCCCCGCCGTCCCTCCACAGTTGAATCTCAAGACGAACACCGGCTGCGCATGGAGGGTCACTGATGAGGACATCAATACCATTGTTACACCCACAACCCCTGCTGCTATACATACTGGACCAATTACTAGAGCTCGCGCACGTCAATTGAATTATCAGGTACTTTCGTTTCTTGGTAACGATTCTAATGTTCATGAGAATATGATGCTGGCTAAATTGGATACATTTATTTTGCTTACAAATGAAGGGCCTAGATTGGACAAGAAAGATGAACCTTGGAACAAGTTCAAGCATGGAGATGATGGCATGCGCAAGGGGATCAAGAACGGAGTTACAAGTGATGATTTCAAGGCTTTGAAGCCACCATAAGGAGTGCATGAAGCCTTGGACGAAATATACAAGATGCCACTTCATAAATTTGGTCCAGAGGCTATTTGAGTTGCTGCGTCACCTTATTATTGGGCCAGGCCCATGTATTTTCGAAATACTTAAGTATAGGCTGTTTTTAGAGTCCGTATGTGTGGGGAAACAAGAGTTAGGGTTGGTTTCGGACCCCTCCTCCAAGGGCCACGAAATCCCCCCCTCTTCCTCCATATATACAGCCCTTAGGGCGTCGTTTAGACTTTGGGTTTTGTTTAGATTAAAAGTTCGCCATAGCTGCAACTTCGCGTACTTTGTTTGTGTCCAACGACCAGACCAAGACGTCACAGAATCCCACCTTGATCAATAAAGCTTTCATCTTATATTCGCAATATCCAGATTGCAATATCAGTTTCTTGCTTGTTCTTCGTTTGCTCGCAGGAAACAGACCCTTGTGGTCAGGTTGATCGTGCTCCAGCGTGGTCAATAACCCCTCAGAAGTTGGTTTAGCGATTGCTAAGGCGCGACGTCTCGCACGTTCGTAGTCAGATCGTCAAGGTCGACTCCCACAGAAACGATAGCCACCATCTCATCGGAACATCGGGACACCTTTGCCTCTATCAAGTGGTATCAGTTTCCAGGTTGCTCGGTGAGATTTTACAGTTTTCGTAGTTTAGATCGAGTCTATTCTTCATACCTACAGTCCACGAAAAAACCAAAAAAAAATTAGGGTTAGTTCATCATATCCGAACCAATCTGAGCCTTTGCATAGTCTTTTCAGTATTTTTCTTTGTTGAATTTGCGGTTGCATCGTCGTGTCTAGTTGCTGGTCTTAGAGTCTAGTCTTTTAGAGTTTCGAGTTCTGGTCATAAGTTATCACGCCGCCGTCGCACCATCATCATCGCTCCTGCCATCTACCACCACCACTTATCCGCCATCGATCCGTATCCATATACCACCACCAATCCGTCTCCATATACCATCACCAATCCGTATCCATATACCACCACCAATCCATATCCATATACCACCACCGCTGCCATATCCTACCATCATATATCCACCACCAATCCGAGTTCCTTTCATATTAGATTTGTTTTCGAGGTCCGTCTACTTTTTGATTCGTGTTTCCTTGCCTGAGTAGGTTTCGAAAAAAAAGAGTCTGGAGACCCCCGGGCAGTTTTTAGGCCAAAATTTTCACAGGCAAAAATATTTTTTCCCTATCCTATTTTAGGCTTTTCTGAGTCTTTTCAGCTACGTGCCATCATAGTGATTTTTTGGCGCACTTTTTCGTCGTCGCTGCCCTAATTTCGGAAAAAAGTCAAAAAAAAATTCGTGCCCATCCTGTCAGTTTGACGAGGGAAGAGTTTTGAGACACTTGCCATTATAGTGATTTTTCACAAAAAAAGAGCGCAAAAAAAAGAGGAGCGCCAAAAAAAGAGCAAAAAAAGTTCCAAAGTGTGCTTTTCCCTTGTTTACGTGCAGCGCCGTGATTTTTGTTAGTGTTCTAGGCTCGCGTCTCTAGCATGGTCTAGCCTAGGACCAGCACAGTACCGTCGTTGAGCGTTTATTCAACTTTGCATCTCTGAATTGATTATTGCTGACCCTTTTTGCTACCATATTATAAGCCTTCCTAGCTCCACATACATCTAAGTCGTGCGTTTGACTCTCCCTGGTAATCGCTGTATCCAAGCTTTGAGAGTTTTGACTACGATGGTTGCCAATCACCGCCTGCTGCTGGGTAAGAACTGATAAGAATTTGAGATTTGCTTGACGGATTTGTGACACTCCACCACCGCCATTTTCTAGTAGTCTGTAGGATCATATTCTTATGTGTTTCTATTGCTGCTAACCATGGGAGGATCACAACCCGACGCGATTGACTGGGAGAACATGACGAACAAAGAGTTACATGATAAGTTTCAGCAAATGATGAGTGGACAGGTGGAAGATGTGCTAAACAGATTTGAAGAGGCCATGGAGAAGATACATGGCATTGAGAAGGCGTTCGAAACAAAGCTCGATAACAAGTTTAATGAATTGCTCGCACGTCTTCCACCGCCCGTTGCACCTATCGCACCTCTACAATAACAACAACATAGTCTTCCAAATCAAGTGGGACGAGCACAACGCGTTCCCATTGAGCCTGGTCAAACTTCTGGTGCTGCTGTACCTATTGTTGGTGCTTCTGTCGCTCCTGCTGCTACTGTAGAGGTGAAGGACCATTACGAGGATGAGGTTGATCAAAATCAGAACTACGTGCAACCACCAGCACCACCACCACCAGGTCGTCCTCATGCATATCATCGCAATGGTAGGGCTGCACCACCACCTGAGGTACATGACCATCTTCCTAAACTAGAATTGAATATTCCACCATTTGAGGGTAGATATGTTCCTGATATATATATATATATATCTTACTTGGGAGTTAGAAACTGAACAACGATTTACATGTTTACAATATCCTGAGGAGAGACGTGTTCCTGCTGCTGTTTGTGCTTTCACTAGCTTTGCATGTGTTTGGTGGTCCGAACATTGTAGATTATATCCTATTCCAGCTACTTGGGCTGCTTTGAAAACCGCTATGCGTACTCATTGGGTTCCACCATATTATCAACATGAATTACTTCAAAAATTGTAGCGCTTAAGACAAGAAAACACTTTTGTAGAAGAATATTATCAGGAATTACAAACTGGCATGATTAGATGTGGTATTGTTGAGGAGAATGAAGCTATGCTTGCACGTTCTATGGGTGGATTAAATAGAGAGATTCAGACCATTCTAGAGTATAAGGAGTATACTAATATCACTCGTTTATTCCATCTTGCTTGTAAAGCTGAACGTGAAGTACATGATCAACAGGCATTGGCGCGAACTAAATTTTCTGCAGGTCGATCTTCATCATGGACACCACGTGCATCCTCTACTTTCACTCCACCAGCACCTCCATCAGGTGCCACCTCCAGCCGTGATTCAAGAAAGCAGGCACAACCACCACTATCTACCAAGAGCACACCTGTCGGGCCTGCACAGAGCTCTTCTTCTTTCATGGCATCAACAGGGCACACAAGTGATATTATTTGTCGTCATTGTAAGGGAAGAGGACATTTTGCGAGAGAATGCCAATCTCAGCGCGTGATGATTGCTACTGAGGATGGTGGATATGAGTCCGCTAGTGACTATGATGAGGAGACTTTGGCTCTTATTACACATGAAGAACACGGTGGAGATGATTGTGATCATGAGACGCAATACATGGCTGCTGAAGATGCTGACAGGTATGAATGTTTAGTTGCTCAACGTGTTTTGAGTGTGCAGGTTACACAAGCTGAGCAAAATCAGAGGCATAATTTGTTCCATACAAAGGGAGTTGTGAAGGAACGTTCTGTTCGCGTCATCATAGATGGAGGGAGCTACAATAACTTGGCTAGCATGGAGATGGTGGAGAACCTATCTCTCACCACAAGATCACATCCACATCCTTACTACATCCAATGGTTCAACAACAGCGGCAAGGTTAAGGTAACACGTACTGTTCGTGTGCATTTTAGTATCTCTACATATGCTGATTATGTTGATTGTGATGTGGTACCTATGCAAGCATGTTCTTTATTACTTGGTAGACCATGGCAATTTGATAAAAATTCTGTACACCGTGGTAGAAACAATCAGTATACTCTTGTTCATAAGGATAAAAATATTACTTTGCTTCCTATGACTCCTGATTCCATTTTGAAAGATGATATTAATAGAGCTAATAAAGCAAAACCGGAAAAAAATAAAAGTGAAAATCAGATTGTGGCAAAAGAATTTGAGCAACAAATGCAGCCTAATAATAAACCATCTAGTGTTGCTTCTGAAATTAAATTGAGAAGTGCATGTTTACTTGCCACCAAATCTGATATTGATGATTTAGATTTTAGCAAATCTGTTTGCTATGCTTTTGTGTGCAAAGAGGCATTATTTTCATTCGAGGACGTGCCTTCCTCTTTGCCTCCTGCTGTCACTAACATTTTGCAGGAGTTCGCTGACGTCTTTCCACAAGACATGTCACCGGGATTACCACCTATTCGAGGGATTGAGCATTAAATTGACTTAATTCCCGGTGCATCATTACCCAACCGTGCACCATACCGTACCAATCCAGAGGAGACGAAGGAGATTATGCGTCAAGTAGAAGAACTGCTCGAGAAAGGTTATATACGTGAATCCCTTAGTCCTTGTGTTGTTCCTATCATTTTAGTGCCGAAAAGGATGGTACGTCGCGTATGTGTGTTGATTGTAAAGGCATTAATAATATTACTATTCGTTGTCGTCATCCTATTCCTAGGCTAGATGATATGCTTGATGAATTGAGTGGCTCTACAATATTCTCCAAAGTTGATTTGCGTAGTGAATACCATCAAATTCGTATGAAATTGGGAGATGAATGGAAAACAACATGTAAAACTAAGTTTGGATTATATGAGTGGTTAGTCATGCCTTTTGGGTTAACTAATGCACCTAGTACTTTCATGAGGTTAATGAACGAAGTTTTACCTGCTTTCATTGGACGATTTGTGGTAGTTTACTTTGATGACATATTGATTTATAGCAAATCTTTGGAGGAACATTTGGAACATTTACGTGTTGTTTTTATTGCTCTACGTGATGCACGTTTGTTTGGTAACCTTAGAAAGTGCACCTTTTGCACCGACCGAGTATCTTTTCTTGGCTATGTTGTTACTCCACAGGGAATTGAAGTTGATAAAGCCAAGATTAAAGCTATTGAGAGTTGGCCGGAGCCCAAAACAGTCACACAAGTGAGGAGTTTCCTTGGCCTCGCTGGTTTCTATAGATGTTTTGTGAGAGATTTCAGCACCATTGCTACACCTCTCAACGAGCTTACAAAGAAGGATGTTCCTTTTGTTTGGGGTACCGCACAGAAAGAAGCCTTCACGGTATTGAAAGATAAGTTGACACATGCTCCTTTACTGCAACTTTCTGATTTTAATAAGACTTTTGAGCTTGAATGTGATGCTAGTGGAATTGGATTAGGAGGTGTGTTATTACAAGATGGCAAACCTGTTGCATACTTTTCTGAAAAATTGAGTGGGCCTAGTCTCAACTATTCTACTTATGATAAAGAATTATATGCTCTTGTTCGGACCTTAGAAACATGGCAACATTATTTATGGCCCAAGGAATTTGTTATACATTCTGATCATGAATCTTTGAAACACATTAAAAGTCAAGCAAAACTGAACCGCAGACATGCTAAATGGGTTGAATTCATTGAGACTTTCTCTTATGTCATTAAACACAAGAAGGGTAAAGACAATGTTATTGCTGATGCATTGTCTCGTCGTTATACTATGCTTTCACAAGTTGACTTTAAAATATTTGGTTTGGAGACCATCAAAGATCAATATGTGCATGATGCTGAATTTAAATATGTATTACAGAATTGTAAGGAAGGGAGAACTTGGAACAAGTTTGTTCTTAACGATGGATTTGTGTTTCGTGCTAACAAGCTATGCATTCCAGCTAGCTCTGTTCATCTTTTGTTGTTGCAGGAGGCACATGAAGGAGGATTAATGAGACACTTTGGTGTCAAGAAGACGGAGGATATACTTGCTACACATTTCTTTTGGCCAAAGATGAGACGAGATGTTGAGCGTTTTGTTGCTCGCTGCACTACATGTCAAAAAGCTAAGTCACGACTTAATCCTCATGGTTTATATATGCCTTTGCCTGTACCTAGTGTTCCTTGGGAGGATATATCTATGGACTTTGTTTTAGGTTTACCTCGAACAAAGAAGGGGAGGGATAGCATATTTGTTGTCGTGGATAGGTTCTCGAAAATGGCACACTTTATACCATGTCATAAACGCGATGATCCTGTTAATGTTGCTGATTTGTTCTTTCGTGAAATTATTCGCTTGCATGGTGTGCCAAATACTATTGTTTTAGATCGTGATACTAAATTTCTTAGCCACTTTTGGAGATGTTTATGGGCGAAGTTGGGGACTAAACTGCTTTTTAGTACTACTTGTCACCCCCAAACTGATGGACAAACTGAAGTAGTTAATAGAATATTGTCTACTATGCTTAGGGATGTTTTGAAGAATAATAAGAAAATGTGGGAAGAATGCTTGCCTCATATTGAATTTGCTTATAATCGTTCATTGCATTCTACTACTAAGATGTGCCCTTTTGAAATTATGTATGGTTTTCTACCTCGTGCACCTATTGATTTGTTGCCTCTTCCATCTTCGGAGAAGGTTAATTTTGATGCTAAAGAACGTGCTGAATTGATTTTAAAAATGCATGAGTTAACTAAGGAAAACATTGAGCGTATGAATGCTAAATATAAACTTGCTGGAAACAAGGGTAGAAAACATGTTGTGTTTGCACCTGGAGATCTTGTTTGGTTACATTTGCGTAAGGATAGATTTCCTAATTTGCGCAAATCAAAGCTAATGCCACGTGCTGATGGTCATTTTAAGATGTTAGAGAAAATAAATGATAATGCATATAAACTTGAGCTGCCTGCAGATTTTGGGGTTAGTCCCACTTTTCACATTGCAGATTTGAAGCCTTATTTGGATGAGGACGATGAACTTTCGTCGAGGACGACTTCATTTCAAGAAGGGGAGGATGATGAGGACATCAATACCATTGTTACACCCACAACCCTTGCTGCTATACATACTGGACCAATTACTAGAGCTCGCGCACGTCAATTGAATTATCAAATACTTCCGTTTCTTGGTAACGATTCTAATGTTCATGAGAATATGATGCTGCCTAAATTGGATACATTTGTTTTGCTTACAAACGAAGGGCCTAGCTTGGACAAGAAAGATGAACCTTGAAACAAGTTCAAGCATGGAGATGATGGCATGCGCAAGGGGATCAAGAATGGAGTTACAAGTGATGATTTCAGGACTTTGAAGCCACCATAAGGAGTGCATGAAGCCTTGGATGAAATATACAAGATGCCACTTCATAAATTTCGTTCAGAGACTATTTTAGTTGCTGCGTCACCTTATTATTGGGCCAGGCTCATGTATTTTCAAAATATTTAAGTATAGCCTGTTTTTAGAGTCCGTATGTGTGGGGAAACAAGAGTTAGGGTTGGTTTCGGACCCCTCCTCCAAGGGCCACGAAATCCCCCCCCCCTCTTTCTCCATATATACAACCCTTAGGGCGTCGTTTAGACTTTGAGTTTTGTTTAGATTAAAAATTCGCCATAGCTGCAACTTCGCGTACTTCGTTTGTGTTCAACGACCAGACCAAGACGTCACAGAACCCCACCTTGATCAATAAATCTTTCATCTTATATTTGCAATATCTAGATTGCAATCTCAGTTTCTTGCTTGTTCTTCGTTTGCTCGCAGGAAACAGACCCTCGTGGTCAGGTTGATCGTGCCCCGGCGTGGTCAATAACCCCTCGGAAGTTGGTTTAGCGATTGCTAAGGCACGACGTCTCGCACGTTCGTAGTCGGATCGTCAAGGTCGACTCCCACAGAAACGATAGCCACCATCTCATCGAAACATCGGGACACCTTTACCTCTATCAGTCACAGTGAGGGTGGTCGACGGGACGGTCAGCCTTAATCAGGGTTGGGCCACATTAGCCGTCATTCACCAGATCGGGTACATGGTAACGTTCAAGTTGCTAACCCCCGACACCATGAAGGTGACCGTCTTCAATAACGAGGGCATGAAGGCGGTCACCAAGTGCAAGAAGCACGGCGACGCCTTCGTTGCAACCGACTAAATGAGCTCCTGTCATGTTTGAGTTATATGTGTGGTTTAGACTTTGATGTGTGCTGCAGTTTGGTTTAAGTATTTTGTTAAACTTCTATGCATGGTTAAGATTATGATGTGTGCCTTGCTCTTGTTCTAACCTTTCAATGTGTGCCTCTGGTAACCTCATCATATCAAGGAGGAGGTTATCACACAACTGTCTTGAATGTAACCAGACAACCAGACTCGTGTTTTCCCTGAAACACGTCCACAACCAAACATCATGCCTTCCGTTTCGGTAGATGCAGATTACTAGAGGTGATGTAGGCAACCAATCAACATGCAGATGTTGATTTTTTTTTCCCTACATATGCCCAACTGAAAGTATTCAAAGGGGCAAAAAATGACACACAACACCGGCACATGCACGTAGGACCCTTACAATCACGCGATACACAGACAAAATCTGACACATAAGAAAAGGAAAAAGAAACCAAGTACTAGTAGAAGAAAAAGTGACTGGCCTAAAAGTAAATTTTAGGTGACTTACATATAGCAAAACTGTTCTAGATTACTGCAAGAAACAGTGTCTCTACATTGTTAAGTAGAACTGCTAATCTAAGCTACTGCACCAGAAGGTAGGTCGTGCTCCAAGAATACTACAGTTGATTGAGATTCATGTCGAAGCAGAAATTGTCAACATCAGCTGTACTGGTGGTCACCAGCGTGCTCCAGCCTTGATAGTTGTCGGCTTGTCCGATACTTGCGGTGTTGGCTGCCGACGGTGCATGCCGGCGGGCCGCCGCTTGACCGTTGCCGGAAGTATTGAGGGGCCGGCGATCGAAGGACCTTAGTGTCCCGGTGCTGATGTAGAGCCGGCACACGCTGAATTCGTTCCTGAGCTGAACAATAAAGAGCAAATTATTATGGCATGTAGAGCATCAAATCAGCGATTAAGTGGCCAGAGCTAGCTGGTATATGCACGTACCCTGAGAGGTGCCGTCGTCTGGTGTCCGGTCGTCGTGTCGTCGTCGGCGGCGACAGCCTTATACTCGTTCATCTTCCACGTGGTCTTGGCCCCCGTGGGCGCACGGCCCTGGTAGAAGACCATGGTCCTTTTCACCCCGATGACCTTGCTGTTACCGGCGGCGGCTGAGGAGGAGGAGGAGGAGGAGAAGACGCAGGACGGCGAGCCCGTGGCCTTCCAGTACCCGGACGGAGTGGTGCGCGCTGGCCGGCCGCCGCGCAGCTCCCTCTCAGCCCGGGGGCAGAAGAAGAACCACTGCTCCGCGTCTTGCACGCTCGCCTCCCCCGCCATTGCTGCGCGTGCACCAGATGTTGTATGGTCAGGCGAGTTCAGGACACAAGAGCGTGCCGCATGCCATCAGTATTCACTGGACTGACACTGACACGATGAACTTACAGCGGAGGTGGGAAGGGTGGTGGCTGTAGACGTCGACGACGGGAATGACGCGATCGACGTGCGGCCTGGTGGTGCCGGCGAGGCGATGGCGGAGGTAGAAGCCCAGCAGCTCATCCTCCGTCGGGTAGAACCGAAACCCCGGCGTGGAGACTAACAGATCGCCACCGGCGCCACCGCTGCTAGTAGTCGTCATCATCGCGAGTTTGATCAGCTGCAACCTAGCGACGTAAGTATATACAGCAGAGGCCGGTTCAGAAGTTTGCGTGCATTTGTAAACGGTGCGGGAAATCCACGGCCGGGTTGACGCGGACCAGCTCAGAGTTGGTCCACTAAACCCATCACGTAGGCAACAGTGACACGTGGCTGGCTCTCTAACTCTCACTGCACCTGCGCATATGTACGTGGTCGTGGTCTTGTGTTCATACGTGTGATTTGGTTTGTCTTACGTGCGTGCGTACACATTTACAGGGGCAAGTCTTTGACTCCTGCGAGTGATATTTGAAATATTTATTAATTCGGTCGACTGGTTCATCACGTTCTTTTCTAACGTACTAGTCCGGATCTCTACATCGATCGACGCACGCAATCATTTGTATTGTGAAGGTTTTTTCGACCTATACAAAAAGATAAATATAGAGTACTGAAGTGTTAGAACAAATGCAAATGACACGACACATTTATGTGTGACTAATTATATTTTAGCTATCTGCAAAACCAACTATCAACATATTGTATTACTCGCGGAAGTCTGAAGTTTGAACTACCATTTCTAGTGGAGTGAATTACATAAAACCAGCCCACAAATTTTTTTAAACCAAAAACTACCACATTTGAAGTTTAATTTCAGGTTTGCTACCACATTCTTTGGACCCTACAAAAATCTACTGGTTTTCTTACTAACTTTCTCAATAAATACTTATGACTGATTTGGAGTCAATTATTCCAATTTTTGACAGGAAAAGCCGGCTGGTCAAGTCCACGTGGCACTAAAAGTCAAGACAAATGGTGTTGACCATTAACTTGGATGTGGGATCCGCTTGACAGTGTTAATATTTCTTCATGATAGCCTTTTTCTTTGTGGCATTTCCTCGAGCACCTTATGTGCAGGTGCAGTACACTGGCTGGAACAGCAAGCCATGGCGCCAGGAGCTAGCCACCTTGGCCACAAACGAGCTAGACCGCGGTCGACGCCACCACCTCTCCATTCTCGCTGCTCTGGAGCTCTTTTGTCATCGTACCCGCCGCTGTAGTCGCGCCACGGCGGCCACCCTAGTGCCCAAGGACGCGCACAACGCGAAGAATGCCTGGAGGTCCCATGCGTGAGTGATGGCTGCCCCTGGCCCTAGGCGGGTGGCGCGAGCACGGGTAGCAGCAGCACGCGAAAGACACACTGCACCACGCACACACACCACAAAAAACACACACACCACACACACATGCACCACACACACACGTGCCAACTGTGCTTCACTAGGCTGGAGTCCCCCAAGCTACTCCAGATCCTCCTCTGCTGCGTCAATGTCTTGCATATACCCAAAAAGGCCACCACTCCTAGGCACACTTCAAGCGACGGGCCAGGACAAGTAAGAAACCATCAGTTTGATGGAGGAAGGACCAATAAATGACGCCTCCAAGGAGGGAAGCGACGTCCATGGACGTAGTTGTCAACTTGACAAGGTCAAGCACGACATTTGCCGGTGCCCCACCAACCAACCCGAGAGAGCATCACTCGCAACCGACGACTACACCGACGCAACTTGACTAAAGAATACCTTCGGCAACCTACCCGCATGAGACCGATCCCAGCAACCCCCCCGGTCCCGGGATGCCCTCGCACACCGAGTAGAGTGCCGTCTAAAAGAGGCCAAGGTCACAACGAGATACATTGCCGGTGATAAGAAGGCCCTAGAGGAACCTAGGTATCGAGACATTAGATGAACACCACCGATGAAGACGTCATGGACATGAGGACGCTGCAACAGGGAGGATGTCGGATTGCCTAGGGAGGATGGCCCGTGAGTAGCGCCTCCAAGGAGGAAAACATCGTCCGTAGACATCGTCACCGCTAGCAATGGACAAGGCCTTGTGCAACTTTTGCTGAACCGTCATCCCTAGGCCCTAGCTCGGTGGCGCCGGATAGAAAGTTTCGGTGGGGTCGAGTTTGACTTTTGATTTGGGACATATGTGGATATGAGAAAGTGGTTGAGGGCTTTGGAGCATATCACTAAGCACTTTGAGCAAGAAACTCATTAAGCAACACCTCATCCCCTCTTAATAGTATTGGCTTTCCTATGGACTCAATGTGATCTTGGATCATTAAAATAGAAAATGTAGAGTCCTGAGCTTTGAGCTTGAGCCATTCCTTTGTCCTCAGCATCTTGAAGGGGTTCCACATCCTCTAGTGCATACCACTCCATTCTTAAACTTATCTTAAACATACTAGGTAGAAGCATTATCCCAACAAGAGATATGTTGACATTAATTACCAAAATCACCCAGGGAGCACTTGTGCTTTCAGAGACATAAAGAGGTGGAGATGTAGTTCCTCTCTCATAATAATTGCAAGTAGGGGCAGCAAGCACATGCATATTATATCTATCAAAATCATCATGTGTAATAGTAAAACGCAACCTGTTGGGGATATTACTACTGGATGTAAACCGGCCAGGAGTAGCCGGGTTAACTCCTTGAAGATTAGAAGCCCATGAAGGTACAAGAATAATGATGCTTTACGAAGGCCCAAGGCCCAAAGGTGGGTTAAAGCCTGTAGATGTAAACCGACCTGGTCGTGTAACTTGTGTTGTAAGATAGGAAGGATAGAGGCCGAACTGGACACGTTTATGATCCGGCTTCGGGACTCTGTAACCCGGCGGGCGTCAACCTATGTATATAAAGGGACGACCCAGCAGTGGTTTAGAGAGGGACAACAACTCGAGAGCCAGACAAAGCGGGTTCGCTCCCTGGCCTTCGAAACCCTAGCAATATCAATCACAACTAGACGTAGGATTTTACCTTCCTTGAAGGGGCCGAACTAGTATAAAACTCCCCGTGTCCCCTTGTCCGGTTTAACCCCCTTAAGCTAACCCGTAGCGATGGCTCCACGACTAAGTCCTTTCACAAGGACATCTGCCGTGACAAACCCATGACAGTTGGCGCCCACCGTGGGGCTATCGCACGATGGTTTCGAGTTCTTAAAGGGCAGCTTTGATGGACTCAAGGGATACGTTGTGGGCCGGATGACAAAGAGTCGTCGCGGCAAGCTCTACATCGACAATGCAGGATGGGGTCCCGAGGCCGATTCAATCGAATATGGGTACCGGGTCCCCTTTGGTGGGATTCACGTCTTCATTGGCAAGATCAGCGAGACGGCCCCAGAGCCGGACAGCTGCACCGACATCATTGAAATGGCTCGGCGTGCAAGTTCTTTGCCGGTTCAGCCCGTGACGAGGCATGTTTTCGTAGGTGTCGTCCATGGAGCGAGACACGAGGACAGGCCAGCGTCCGATGGAGAGACCGTGGTTTGTTCTGATGACGAGTCTTCTGGAGAGACCGAATCACTTTATCAGTTGCAGGACAACCGGATTGATGGAGGATCCGAGGGCAACAGTATTCCGGATTCCCCCGATCTGCCAAACCGGGCCGCCATCTTCATGGCCGGCACACAATCAGCGCCTCATTCATCAGCCGCCGCAGCAATACTCTCCGACAACGGCCACGCCGACAGGGGCAGGAAGTTCTACGCCGCCTCCAGCCCAAGTTCTGTCTGATTTGTTCGACGCTTTGGCAACATTGATGGCCGCAAAGGTGGATGCAGCAGCCAGGGATCAGCACAATGCAGAGATTGCAAAGGGGAAAGATCAGATAGCTCAGGCTAAAGCGGACCTGGCGACGGAGAACGCTAGGATGGCGACAGAACGGGCTGAATTGGAAGCACAGGCCTACCGGATTAGGCTGGATCAGAGTGCTTCCGAGGAAGTCATGAGAACAAGGTACCGATCGCGTCTCCCGTTGGTTTATGAGCCGCAAAATCTCTTCAACACACCGGGAGCAGGAGCTGGTAACCAATCCACACTAAACCGGGCGGAGGCATCGGGAACAGGAGTGCCGGTTCAGCCGCGCACGATGGACCCGCCTCGCTAGAACAACGTTGTATCGCAGTATGTGCCGACACCTCCCGGGCATTATTCCAATCCGTTGGACAATATTGTGGCCGCCGCTTCACGCCTGGCATCCCTCCCAACCGACGGTGAATCACCAGTTATGGTTGAAGCACGTCGGGCCAAAGATCTCCTTCAAACAGCGCTAAATCAACAACAGGCATATTCACACAGTCATGAGAGGATTCATTCCACTCCCCGTCCAAGCCGGAGCTATAGCAGACACATTGAGGATGAACCGACTGTGTCAAGCAGTGCATGTCGCTGAAATTCACCGCGAGGAAACAACCCGGCAGGGGGAGGTGCTAATGCGCAGGGTGTTGTGGACCATGGCCGCGCACGTCGGAAGGCCGAGTTAGCAGCTCGACATGGAGCACGACAGCATACTCCGGTTCACCCTACCGCTTCAGTAGAGCCGGGTGTGGTATTCAGTTCCTTAGGGGTGCCGTGTCTCACCCCCGCTTTGCGTAATGTGAGACTGCCCAAGGAATTCAAGGGACCTCGTAAGGTACCAAATTACACTACCAATTTACAACCAGAGGCGTGGGTGGAAAGCTATGAGATGGAAATGGAGATGTTGGATGTGGATGAGGCAGTGTGTGCTAAATATTTCACCATGATGTTGGAAGGAACAGCTCGTACTTGGTTGAAGAGCTTACCGACCAACTCTGTCAGATCATGGGCTGAATTGAAGCACCGGTTTATCCAGAACTTCAAAGATACTTGTAAGCAGCCGATGTCAATCGTGGATCTGGCCGCTTGTGTCCAAGAGGAAGGGGAGTCCACGACCTATTGGGTCAAACGGGTCTCAGCGATTTTGCATTCATTAGATCATATCAATGCAGACACCGCAGTGTTAACATTAGAGGGCAATTGCCGTTTCCTACCGCTCAAACAGAAGTTAGGAAGGCTCAAACGTCACTGCAATGATATGTCAATGCTCATGGCTGCTTTGGTGAAATACGCCGATTCAGATAATACCAAGGACCCGGATTCAGAGGAGGACAACCCGGGGAAAGGTAAGAAGAACGACAACGCCAAGGGTCAGCAGCATAATCCGGCAGGCCATGGGAACAGCGGTAAGCGCAAGGCCGACAGCAGCTTGGACTTTGTTGCTAACACCAATGCTCAGGAGAATGGCCAGCGCCGTAAGGGCAAGCAGCCCCAGAGGGGTGGAGGTTCAGGCCCCAATTTGGAGCGCTTGTTAAATCAGCCCTGTCCAAAGCATGGATCAAAGGAGAAGCCAGCATCGCATCTTTGGAAGGACTGTTATATCATGCGGGATTTCAAGAATTCCAATATGTTCCAGTATGATAACGGCCCGCCCGGTGGTTCAGGAGGAGGTTTCCATGGGCCGGGTTACGAAGGTGGTAGTTCCGGTTTAGGGTTTTAAGGCAACCAAACTGGACACATCGATCAAGGGCACCAAGGCAACCAGGGAGGTTACAACCATCAGGGGAATCAACAGCAATAGTAACAGTCAGGTTACCAGAGCAATCCCAAGCAGCTAAATAGCGGGCAATATCATGTCTTCACTACTAGTTTGTGTAAGCGTGATCAAAAGCTTTACAAGAGGGCAGTAAACTCTGTTGAACCGGCAGTGCCTCAGTATTTACGCTGGTCTGAGCAACCTATTTTGTGGAGTAGAGAGAATCACCTACCCCGGGTTGATAATCCGGGTCACTTGGCCCTGGTGGTAGCCCCTCAAGTTGGGGGATACAAGTTTACTAAAGTGCTCATGGATGGGGGAAGTAGTATCAACATTCTATATTATGATACATTTCGTCGTATGGGGTTGACAGATAAGAATCTTAAACCGTCAAATACGGTCTTTCATGGTGTGGTGCCTGGTAAGTCTGCATATCCTATTGGCAAGATAGCCTTAGAGGTAGCTTTTGGAGATGATTATGATTCAAGGTCAGAAACATTGATGTTTGAGGTGGTAAAGACCAAAAGTCCGTACCCAGCCTTGTTTGGGCGGCCGGCTTATGCTAAATTCATGGCGAGGCCATGTTATGTTTATCTACAGCTTAAAATGCCTGGTCATAAGGGGACTATCACAGTACATGGAAGCAGAAAGATTGCTTTGGAGTGTGAGGAAGGTGATGCGGCTTATGCTGAGTCGGTTTGTGCCACGGAAGAGTTGAAATTCTATAAGGAGCAAGTTGATCCGGCAGATATGACCTCTTTGAAAAAGCCGACTACGGAACATGATCCGACATTAAAGTTCAAATCGGCTACAGACACTAAAATGATTGATTTTGTTCCTGGTGACTCATCCAAGCAATTCAGCATCAGCGCTAACCTGGATCCCGAATAGGAAAGCGCGCTCATCGAGTTCATCCATGAGAACCGGGACATCTTTGCATGGAAACCTTCTGACATGCCAGGTGTACCGAGGGAACTCGCTGAGCACACACTTAACACTGGTCCTAAGTTTAAACTGGTCCGACAGTTTCTCCGCCGCTTCAATGAAGAAAGGCGTAAGGCTATCGGTGAAGAGGTAGCCCGTTTGTTGGCCGTAGGGTTTATCGTGGAGGTCTTTCATCCAGAGTGGTTGGATAATCCGGTGCTGGTTCTTAAGAAAAACAACACTTTGCGTATGTGTGTGGATTACACAGATTTAAACAAGGCTTGCCCTGTAGACCCTTTTGCTCTTCCTCGCATTGATCAGATAATTGATGCTACGGCAGGTTGTGACCGTTTGTGTTTTCTGGATGCTTATTCTGGTTATCATCAGATCAAAATGGCGGTTAAGGACCAGGAGAAGACAACTTTCATAACTCCCTTTGGAGCCTTCTGCTATGTTTCCATACCCTTTGGGCTCAAGAGTGCCCAGGCAACTTATCAGTGTTGCGTTCAGAATTGTCTTCATAAGCAAATTGGGCGCAATGTTCATGCATATGTGGATGGTATCGTGATAAAATCCAGAAAGGAGGAAACACTCATAGATGATTTGAGAGAAACCTTTGACAACCTCCAGGTTTACAATCCGGAGAAGTGTGTCTTTGGTGTTCCGGCAGGCAAGCTCTTGGGTTTTCTGGTGTCAAACAGAGGCATTGAGGCTAACCCGAAAAAAATCAGCAATTACATCTTTGGCTAAACCGGCGTGTATCAATGACGTTCAACGTCTGGCCGGACGGATTACAGCTTTGAGTCAGTTTATCAGTCACCTTGGAGAGAAGGCCATCCCTTTGTATCAGATGCTCAAGAAAACAGATAACTTTGTCTGGAGCGAGGCAGCTGATAAAGCGTTCGAGGATCTGAAGAGGCAGTTAGCTGAACCGCCCGTGCTTGCAGCACCGATCGATAAAGAGCCGTTATTGCTATATGTGGCTGCTAATGCCCGGGCTATTAGTGTAGCTATTGTGGTAGAGCGCAATGAGCTTGGCAAGGAATATCCGGTTCAATGGCCGGTTTATTATATCAGTGAAGTGCTCATTGAGTCAAAGCAGAGGTATCCACATTGGCAGAAACTGGTGTATGAAGTGTTTATGGCAAGCAGGAAGCTGAAACACTATTTTCAGGGCCATCCCATCACAATGGTCTGTTCAGCTCCTCTGGGAGATATCATTCAAAACAAAGAAGCAACTGGCTGGATTGCCAAGTGGGCTATTGAGCTCGGGCCTCATGGGCTCAAATATATACCCCGCACAGCGATCAAATCCCAGGCACTCGTGGACTTCATTAATGATTGGACAGAGTTACAGGCACCTGAAGAGAAACTAGATAATACATATTGGACTATTCATTTTGATGGGTCTAGACAGTTGGAGGGCTCAGGGGCTGGGGTCATACTAACTTCCCCACGAGGTGACAAGTTTTGTTATGTCCTCCGTTTAATGTTCCCTTGTACTAACAATGCAGCTGAATATGAGGCCTTGCTCCACGGTCTTCGGATGGCTAAGGAGATGAACTTAAGCTGGGTTAAGTGCTTTGGCGATTCAGATCTGGTGGCTCAACAGGTGTCTGGCACTTGGGATTCTAAAGACCCACTCATGGCTGCATATCGGCGAGAGGTGGATACAGTGGCTGGTCACTTCAAGGGTTATCAGTTGGACCATATAGATCGGCGAAAGAATGAAGCGGCAGATGCTTTCAGTCGTCTTGGTTCTCAGCATAAACCGGTTCCACCAAATGTTTTTCTTGATGTATTGCGTAATCCGTCAGTCAAGGTACCAACAGAAGAAGATTTGGCTATTCCTGATCCGGAGGCTCTCTTAGTGGCAGCTTTGCACGTCATACCGGATTGGACAATCCCATATCTGGCTTACATGAACCGGGGCGAGTTACCAGACGATGAAACGCTAGCTCGACAGATAATCTGGCGTTCTAAGTCCATGACTATACTTAATGGGGAGTTACATCGCTACAGCATTTCAGGAGCAATTCAGCGTTGTGTTTCTCCTCAAGAGGGTTGTGAGATTTTACGAGAAATCCACGAAGGGGATTGCGGTCATCACGCCGGTTCAAAGTCTTTGGTTGCTAAAGCTTTTCTTCATGGTTTTTATTGGTTAACAGCACATGCCGATGCGGAGGATTTGGTCAAAAGATGTGACGGCTGTCAAAAATTCGCACGTCGTGCTCACGTCCCGACTCAGGAGTTGAGGATGATTCCAATAACTTGGCCGATTGCGACTTGGGGGCTTGATATGGTTGGACCTTTCAAGCGGTCCAAGGACAAAAAGACCCACTTATTAGTGGCAGTTGATAAATTCACTAAGTGGGTGGAACCGGAGCCAGTCAGCAAGTGTGATGCGGCCACGGCGGTTCAATTCATCAAAAAGGTGATATTCCGGTTTGGTTTTCCACACAACATTATAACTGATAATGGCACTAACCTGTCAAAAGGGGAGATGGAAGAATTTTGCCAACAGGAGCACATCCGGCTCGATCTAGCATCAGTGGCTCACCCGCAGTCTAATGGCCAAGCAGAGAGGGCAAATCAAGAAATTCTACGAGGTATCAAACCCAGGCTTATGGTTCCTTTAAAGCGGACACCGGGTTGTTGGGTTGAGGAGCTACCTTCTGTGTTATGGAGCATCAACACCACACCCAATAGGTCTACGGGTTACACACCTTTCTTCATGGTTTATGGAGCGGAGGTAGTTCTTCCTAGTGACATCCGTCACGACTCGCCCCATGTGGCAGCCTATGTTGAAGCTGATAATGAGAAGGCACGTCAAGATTCTCTGGACCTGTTGGATGAAGAACGTGATCTTGCAGCAGCACGATCAGCGATTTATCAACAAGATCTCCGACATTATCACAGCCGCCAGGTTAAAACCAGAACCTTTCAAGAAGGCGATTTGGTGCTCCGGCTCATCCAGGATAAGACTGATATGCACAAGTTATCCCCACCTTGGGAAGGACCCTTTGTGGTCAGCAAAAATCTGCACAACAGGTCTTACTACCTCATTGATGTTAGAGAGCACAAAGACTCACGTCAATCGGAGGAGGAGACCAAGCGGCCATGGAACATAGTGTTGGGGATCATAGTAGAAATTTAAAATTTTCTACGCATCATCAAGATCAATCTATGGAGTAATCTAGCAACGAGGGGAAGGGGAGTGCATCTACATACCCTAGTAGATCGCTAAGCGGAAGCGTTGCAAGAACGCGGATGAAGGAGTCGTACTCGCAGCGATTCAGATCGTGGTTGATTCCGATCTAAGCGCCGAACAACGGCGCCTCCGCGTTCAACACACGTGCAGCCCAGTGACGTCTCCCACGCCTTGATCCAGCAAGGGGAGAAGGAGATGTTGGGGAAGACTCCATCTAGCAGCAGCACGACGACATGGTGGTGGTGGAGGAGCGCGGAACTCCAGCAGGGCTTCGCCAAGCACTATGAGAGACGAGGAGGGAGGGAGGTAGGGTTGCGCCAAGAGGGAGATGATCTCGTGTGTCTTGCAGCCCCCAATACCTCAAGTATATATAGGGGAAGGGGAGGGCCTGCACCCCCATCTAGGGTTCCCTCCCTAGGGGTGGCGGCAGCCCCAAAACCCATCTAGGGTGGCGGCAAAGGGGGGGAGAGAGGGGGGCGCACCTAGGGTGGGCCTTAAGGCCCATCTTGACCTAGGGTTTGCCCCCTCCCACTCTCCCTTGTCCCTTGGGCCTTGGTGGGGGGGGGGGCACCAGCCCACCTGGGGCTGGTCCCCTCCCACACTTGGCCCATGCAGCCTTCTAGGGCTGGTGGCCCCACCTGGTGGACCCCCGGGACCCTCCCAGTGGTCCCGGTACGTTACCGATAGCACCCGAAACTTTTCCGGTGACCAAAACGGGACTTCCCATATATAAATCTTTACCTCTGGACCATTCCGGAACTCTTCGTGACATCCGGGATCTCATCCGGGACTCCTAACAACATTCGGTAACCGCGTACATACTTTCCCTACAACCCTAGTGTCGGTGTCAAAACCGGCGGATCTCGGGTAGGGGGTCCCGAACTGTGCGTCTAGGCCGGATGGTAACAGGAGGCAAGGGACACGAGGTTTTACCCAGGTTCAGGCCCTCTCGATGGAAGTAAAACCCTACGTCCTGCTTGATTAATATTGATGATATGGGTAGTACAAGAGTAGATCTACCACGAGATCGGAGAGGCTAAACCCTAGAAGCTAGCCTATGGTATGATTGTTGTTGTGTATGTTGTCCTACGGACTAAACCCCTCCGGTTTATATAGACACCGGAGAGGGTTAGGGTTACACAAAGTCGGTTACAATGGTAGGAGATCTACATATCCGTATCGCCAAGCTTGCCTTCCACGCCAAGGAAAGTCCCTTCCGGACACGGGACGGAGTCTTCAATCTTGTATCTTCATAGTCCAGGAGTCCGGCTGAAGGTATAGTCCGGCTATCCGAACACCCCCTTATCCAGGACTCCCTCAGTAGCCCCCGAACTAGGCTTCAATGATGATGAGTCCGGCGCGCAGATTGTCTTCGGCATTGCAAGGCGGGTTCTCGCCCAAATTCCGTGTACCTGTTGAATAAAGTCCGATTTCTTGTAGATGTTGCGCTCCTTGGCTTCTACGCCCAATAATGGCCGCTTCCCACGTGTCAAATGAATATGAAAAGTCTGAGTGTTTTTACATTCACACCCCTAGCCGCGTAAATGAGCTACCCTATTTAAGGGGACGAGGATTTAGATCCAAACCACATCTTCCCCGCTTCGCGAGTGTTCATTAGAGCACATCCGACAAAGGTCCATTCCACCATGGCCAGCCATCGCAACTCCTCCTTTCGCCCTTCCAGCCCTCAGCCTGGATATTGGGAGAGATGCTCTGTCCCGCATAGCGAGCTAGTGACGCTCCAGACCAAGGGATTTCTCCCCCCGGCCTATATGATCCCGGTTCGAGCCGGTCTTGCCGTCTATATCGGCAGAAAGCAAGCAGAGAGTGCCCCTAATCCCTCCAAAGGAGAGCGGGTATGCCTCGTCCCTTATTTAATAAGGGGGCTCGGGTTTCCAATCCATCCATTTCTCTGAGGGCTGCTGGAGTTCTACGGCCTCCAGCTACACAATCTCACGCCTGCCTCCGTATTGCATATCGCGGGCTTTGTAGCCCTCTATGAGCTAGTTTTAGGCGTCGAGGCTCATTTCGGGCTATGGAAAAGGTTATTCTGCCTTGTGCCCCGCTCTAAGGAGGGGTCGATGTATCAAGTGGGCGGAGCCGAAGTGTGGCGCTTCGCCGGGACCGGATATCTGTCCGGAACCCCAAAGGAGGCGTCCGAAGACTGGCCCTCGGAATGGTTTTATATAGAAGACGTCCCGCTGCCGGATCCTGTCCGGATGGGTCTCCCTGAATTCGACAGTGCTCCCTTAAAGAAGCGCCTAAGCTGGCGTCCACGGAGCCCTCAGAGGGAAAGTGACCGGGACATCATTTACCTGATGGGCCGAATAAGATTGTTAGCCTATTCCGGACTAACCATGATCTGGGTTATGGCCGAATGCATCATGCGGGGGGTGCAGCCGCTTTAGTATAGAAGCTACCCCATGTGGGACTTCAACGGGGAGGACGACGCCACCCGCTACGGCCGTAAGGGGCCGGATTCAGCTGCCGCTCTACTAAAGATCTTGTCCACTTTGTATAAGGGAGAAGAGGAGGAATTTCTCCGTGTCAACCCACAGGGTGGATTCTCTATGCACAATCCCCCAAGCTGGGTAAGTGGTCACATTTACTTGCCCATCCGTTTTGTATTCCCATTGTTAAATATTCAGTCTGACGACTTCAACGCAGGAATTGCATCGGGCTGTTAAGGAAATAAGCAGCCCTCCTCCACAACCCGAGGACCCAGGACGGTCCCTCGACCCGGCCTCTCAAGAGGATCCAGACATATCTGTGGAGCTGATTGATGGAGTGTTCCATCAATTGAGCAAGGACAACGCCTTGGTGGCCATTACGACCGATTACCCAGGGCTAATCCCAGCCTCCCAGGTAACTGAGATCGAAGTCCCAGTACCCCGAATAGGTGTCCGCCCTCTCGTGTTTTCAGTTTCCTGATTACAACCGAACTTTGCAGGGGAGGTTTTTGAAGCGGAAGGCCGAACCTGCGGCGACAAGCCAACGAGGGGCCGCAGGGCCCCGTGGGCAGAAAATAAGTGCAGTCCGGACCGAGGCGTCAATGCAAAGGTATGGCGCCCCCCCTTATCCCAGGTGTTATACCTTCGAGGCACATTGACACTCGTGCTCTCTTCAGGACAAAGAGACCTCGCCGGACTATATTCAGAGAGGCTGCCAATCGCGCCTCCACCAGCCAGGCTCCAAAGCCTGGTCCGGAGGTGGAGGCGAACGCAAGGCGCGCGCCAGATGCTCCTCCGACGGAGGATGTGGACGGGTTGTCTGCCACCAACTCTGAGGTGGAGAGTGCCATGAACCACAGGCGTCGCCGGACAATTCTTCGCGACGCTTGTTTCTCCCAAGGGGCGTTAGATGCCTTCAACTCGGGAGATGCGTACCTCCGTGCCACTCAAAATGGTCTAGCCAGAGCCATGGAGCAATATGTAAAAGACATACGGGTAAGAAAATTTTGGTAATTATATATATATATATATACCAGTAGCCCCCAAGACTTGAAACAGTTAGAATAACTGATTTAAGGATCATTTGTTATGCAGGTTCTTACAGAAAAGAATTCCCTACTGTCCAAGGAGCTGGAAGAGTGCAAAGCCCAACTTGAGGCCGCACTAGCCGCAGCAGGGGAGCCCAAGGAGACCCCCTCTGGTAATATACACTTCGAAAGATAAGTATTTTGCGAAGCATGGCATGGGTGCGAATCTGACAAATGAAATTGCAGATGGCGCCGGATTGAATCCGGAAAGGCAACACCTCCTACGCCAGCTAAAGGTTGGTGAGAAGGTGCTGACAAAGGTGAGGCGGGAGAAGAATGATCTCCAAGATGCCAACACCAAGCTGGGCGTCGAGCTGAAAGATGTTCGTGCCCAGCTGTCAGACTCCATGAAGGAGAATCAACGGCTTCGGCGCGGCATATTTACTAAGTGCTTGAACGAACCTTTGAAAGAAAGTTCGGCGGGAAAGTCGACTAACAGAGCAATGTCTGTAGGTGTGCTAACAGGTCATCCTGCAGAGGAGATGCCCGGTTCTATGGGTGACCTTCTTCCCGAGCTCTCGCAACTACTTGATCGAGTTCGGCAGGCGATGCAAGGCGTCGCCCAGGCCCTGTGGCCATCCGTCTCCATGCCCGAAGGTCTTGGAGAGCTTGTGGAGAAGCTAAAGGGAGCACGGCGGCACTTTCGATTGTGGAAGATATCGGCCTGCCGTTAAGGCGCTAGGGAGGCCTGGGCCATGGTGAAGACGCGGTACACAAAGGCTGACCCCAACCACATGGCCGAGGTCGGTCCTGTAGGGCCCGATGGGAAGGAGATCCCTGTAAGCTTAGTATACGGCCAAGTAGGGTTGGCCGCAAAGTATTCCCAGCAGGACTGTAAATTAGACAACCTGTTAGATGGTATTGAAGAGGAATACAATCGGTCAAAATGACTATGTAATTTAATTAACATTTATAATGCCTTCTAGCCGGATTGTAGATCATTTGTCATGGCCGACCTTTTCGCTTCAGCCTCGGGACCTGACGGTCTGGAGTGTGTCCGAATTCCCATGCGGTTATATAGGAACCGGGGAATGCATGGAGACCAGGCGTAGGGGTCATTAGTGCGTGAACAGACAAGTGCCCGACTAGTTATGTTATATTACATGGTTAGTAAGAAACATCTTCCAGGGAGAATAATTTCGTTAGGGGTTCCTTTCCCTGGGAGGCATGCCCTAAGGTGCATGTCCATGCCGCGAAAAGAAACGCAGGAAAAACATCTGGGGGCGTATAGATAAATAAAATAAAAAAGATCATCTTTAGTTCACCGACCGAATATTCCCTTAAGAACGCTAGCTTTCGGCTTCACCCAGTCTGGCAGTAACAATCGCAGAGGTGCTCCCTTTACCACCTAGTCAAACAATCGGGAACGTAGGGGTAAGCACAGGAGCCAGGCAACCCAGCTTGGCCAAAACTTAAGTCATATCGATGCATATAATGGTGAATAAAAGGTACATGCGGAAGTGTGACACATGTCTTGGGCATGAAGCCCGTATAAATAAGCTTCTGTTTAAAGAAGCCCCCAGGTTTAATGAGCGCGGATAGCGCGTCACTTTATGAGCCTTTAAAGGCTATAAGAGAGAGAGAGAGAGAAGAAGAGGAATGTAAGACATGAAGTATATAAAAAATGGACAGAGGAAGGAGACGAACACAGAGTCCGGCGCTAGGCATAGAATCTTCGGAGACGGGCTGCGTTCCATGGTTTCGGCTCGAGTCGGTTATCTGATGCATCCCGCAGGAGGTACGCTCCACCAGTCAGGACTTGGTCAATTATGAAGGGACCTTCCCACTTGGGCTTGAGTTTATCCTTTTTCTTGTCCGGTAGTCTTAGAACTAATTCGCCAACGTTGTAATTTTTGGCCCGTACTTCTCTGCTTTGGTATCTTCGAGCCTGCTGTTGATAGAATGCGGAACGGGCTTTTGCCACGTCACGCTCCTCCTCCAATGCGTCCAAGCTGTCCTGCCAATCGAGCTCGGCTTCTCTTTCTTCGTACATGCGCACTCGAGGTGAGTCATGAATTATGTCGCAAGGCAAAACTGCCTCTGCGCCGTACACCATAAAGAATGGTGTGTATCCGGTGGTGCGATTTGGCATGGTCTGCATCCCCCAGAGTACGGAGTCGAGCTCCTCTACCCAGTGCGTGTTGGACCGCACTAATCTGGGTTTGATGCCGCTCATGATAAGACCATTTGCACGTTCGACCTGGCCGTTAGTTTGTGGGTGATAGACGGAAGCATAATCGAGCTTGATGCCCATCTTTTTGCACCAGAGTTTTACCTCGTCGGCTGTAAAGTTCGTGCCATTATCCGTGATGATGCTGTGGGGGACGCCGTAACGGTGTACAACCCCGGATATAAAGTCTATCACCGGTCCGGATTCGGCCGTCTTAACAGGCTTGGCTTCTATCCATTTGGTGAACTTATCCACCATGACCAGTAAGTATTTTTGCTTGTGGGTTCCGCCTTTAAGGGGTCCAACCATGTCAAGCCCCCAGACCGCGAAGGGCCAAGTGATGGGTATAGTTTGGAGGGCGGTGGGTGGCATATAGCTTTGATTTGCAAAGAGCTGGCAACCGGTGCATTGTTGGACTAAGTCCTGGGCGTCTGCCCGGGCCGTCGGCCAATAAAAGCCTGTATGGAAGGCCTTGCTTACAAGGGACCGAGCTGCCGCGTGATGACCGCCGAGTCCGGCATGAATTTCAGCCAGGAGGTTCTGCCCTTCCTCTTCGGAGATGCACCTTTGAAGGACTCCGGTAGTGCTTTTCTTATAAAGCTCTCCCTCGTGGACTTTGTAAGCTTTGGATCGCCGCACTATGCAGCGTGCCTCATTTTGATCCTCGGGGAGTTCCTGCCTAGTAAGGTAGGCGAGGAATGGTTCCATCCACGGGGCGATAACAGCCATTATTACATGGGCTGAAGGTGTTATTTCATTGGCAGAGCCTCCGACTGTGTCGGAATGTTCGGTGTCGGGCAGTGCACTTGGGTCCGTGCTGTTATTGTTTGGCTCCCCTTCCCATACTACGGATGGCTTGAACAACCTTTCCAAGAAGATGTTGGGGGGGACTACATAGCGTTTTGCGATGATGCGTGCCAGGACATCTGCCGCCTGATTATTTTCCCGGGCTACATGGTGGAATTCAAGCCCTTCGAACCGAGCTGACATTTTTAGGATGACGTTGCGGTAAGCTGCCATTTTTGGATCCTTGGCATCGAAGTCTCCATTTATTTGGGATATTGCGAGGTTCGAGTCCCCGCGCACCTCTAGGCGTTGAATGCCCATGGATACTGCCATTCGAAGACCATGTAAAAGGGCCTCATATTCGGCTGCATTGTTGGAGTCCGTGTACATAATCTGGAGTACGTATTGAACTGTGTCTCCTGTGGGGGACGTCAAAACGATGCCATCCCCCAGTCCGGCCAACATCTTGGAGCCGTTGAAATGCATGATCCAATTTGAATATGTGCCGTACTCTTTAGGGAGTTCGGCCTCCATCCATTCTGCGACGAAGTCGGCCCAGACTTGCGACTTGATGGCTCGCCGTGGCTTATAAGTTATGTCGAATGGGAGGAGCTCAATGGCCCATTTTGCAATCCGGCCCGTTGCGTCACAGTTGTTTATAATATCGTTAAGTGGTACTTCTGAGGCTACTGTTATTGAACACTCTTGAAAGTAGTGTCGTAGCTTCCGGGATGCCATGAATACCGCGTACGCAATCTTTTGATAATGCGGGTACCGTGATTTGCAGGGAGTGAGGACAGTGGACACATAATAGACCGACTTTTGAAGGGGGAATTTGTGTCCGTCCGCTTCTCGTTTGACGACGAGCACTGCGCTTACAACCTGATGTGTTGCTGCAATGTATAATAGCATTGGTTCGCCAATGTTTGGCGCGACCAGGACTGGGTTTGTTGCCAGTATGGCTTTTATTTCGTCGAGTCCGGCCGTGGCTGCATCCGTCCATTCGAAGTGTTCGGTGCGCCGAAGGAGGCGGTAAAGGGGTAGGGCCTTTTCTCCCAAGTAGGAGATAAAGCGGCTTAGATCCGCCATGCATCCGGTTAACTTTTGTATTTGTTTGAGGTCCTTTGGGATATCCAGTTGCGATAGAGCTCGGATCTTGGCTGAATTTGCTTCTACCGGATACAATGAAGCCCAAGAGCTTTCCTGCTGGAACGCCGAAAACGTATTTTTCCGGGTTGAGCTTGATGTCGTATGTTCGGAGGTTATCAAATGTGAGCCTCAAGTCGTCTACTAGAGATTCGACATGTCTTATTTTGACGACCACATCATCTACATATGCCTCCACTATTTTGCCGATCTGGTTTGCCAGACATGTCTGAATCATGTGCTGATATGTTGCGCCGGCGTTTTTGAGCCCGAAGGGCATCATGTTGAAGCAGAATGGGCCGTATGGTGTGATAAATGCCGTTGCGGCTTGGTCTGGTTCTGCCATCTTGATTTTGGTAGCCGAAATATGTGTCGAGGAAACACAACGAATCATGTCCTGTGGTAGCGTCGATAATTTGATCGATGCGGGGGAGGGGGAAGGGATCCTTTGAGCAAGCCTTGTTAAGGTCTTTAAAATCAACACACACGCGCCAGGATTTGTCCTTCTTTGGTACCATCACCAGGTTTGCTAGCCAGTCCGGATGTTTTATATCTCTGATGAATCCGGCCTCTAATAGCTTTGCTAGCTCCTCTCCCATGGCCTGTCTCTTAGGTTCGGAAAAACGCCGAAGAGCCTGTTTGACAGGTTTGAATCCTGTTTGGATATTTAAGCTGTGCTCGGCCAGCCTGCGTGGGATTCCTGGCATGTCTGAAGGGTGCCAGGCGAAAATGTCCCAGTTCTCTTGTAGGAACTCTCGCAGTGCGGCGTCTGCATCAGGGTTTAACTGTGCCCCGATGGAAGCTGTTTTATTGGGGTAAGTTGGATGGACTTGGAATTTGACTATTTCGTCCGCCGGTTTAAAGGAGGTGGACTTGGATCTTTTGTCGAGTACCACATCATCCCTATTCACCGTAGAGCGCAGTGTAGACAGTTCCTCAGCCGCTAGGGCTTCGGATAGTGCCTCGAGGGCCAATGCGGCTGTTTTGTTTTCGGCGCGGAGTGCTATGTCTGGATCACTAGCGAGAGTGATGATCCCGTTAGGCCCGGGCATCTTGAGCTTCATGTACCCATAATGGGGTATTGCTTCGAAGATTGTAAACGCTTCCCGCCCTAGCAGAGCGTGATAACCACTACTGAACGGAGCCACATGGGACGTGATCTCTTCGGACCTGTAATTATCCGGCGTGCCGAACACCACATCTAGTGTGATTTTTCCTGTACAGCGCGCTTCCCGACTGGGGATTATTCCTCTAAAGGTTGTGCTGCTTCGCTCAATGCGGTTCCAGTCTATTTCCATTTTTTGAAAGGTTTCCTCATAAATGAGGTTCAATCCGCTGCCGCCGTCCATGAGTACCTTGGTAAGATGAAAGTCATCCACTATTGGACTGAGGACCAATGCGGCTGGTGCTCGGGCTGTTCGGAATTTAGGTTCATCACTGGCGTTAAAGGTAATAGCCGTGTCACTCCATGGGTTTATTGTTGCTACTTGGTAGACTTCGGCAAGGCTGTGGAGTGTCCTTTTTCGCATATTATTTGATGCGAAAGTCTCGAAGACTGTTAATACCGTATTGGTGTCTCTGGGGTGGCTTTCTGTGGCCTCCGGAATTAGGAGATTTTCGCCAATTTTGGCCACCTGCCGGAGTATCCAACATGCTCTAAGGCTGTGAGTTGGTGTGGCGTCCTCTGTACTGTGAATTTTATAGGGTCCATTAAGCCATCCTTCCAGTACGGTTCCATGCCCTGTAGAGGGTTTTTGCTTTTTAGTGCTTGACCCTGGTGTCTGGTGATGATGCACCCTTTTATTTCGGACTGGGTTTGTATTCAGGGCTGGATTGTCCCAAAATTTTATTTCAGTTTTCCAGGCGCTTTCCATCGCACAGTACTTTTGTACAATGGACGCCAAGTCAGCGCAACGTGTAATATCACGGCGACTTATGGCGTTGAGTATTCCCTTGTCCGTGCAATTATTGCAGAAGATTGAGATTGCGTCTTCCTCGCAGCAGTCCCTTAGCCTGTTCTTAACCAGGAGGAATCTGGCCCAGTAATGATGTACTGTTTCATCGGGTTCTTGCCTGATTTTGGATAGATCGCTTATGTTGGGGTGGGTGGGTGGAATTAAATCCGAAGCCTCACCCCATCTGAGGCTCAGAGGCCGAGGAATTTCCGAACTCAAAAATTTGGATTCCTGGATGTTGTCCAATGAATCCAGCCCGTCGCCTGACTCTAAGTTCAGGTCTTGAGTGATATCCTCCCATCCACGGGTATCCGGCTTGGAGGGATCGGGAATCCGGACGTAGCGAGTCCTTAAGATAGACGAAGGGTCGCCGCACTGTCCCTCTACCACGGCAACGTGATGGGTGACTTGGGGAGAGTTAATCTCTCTTAGATCGGGTTTAGGCCCAATCTAGTCGTAATCCGTAGCGACTCCCAGGGCGGCGAAGCGATCCAAGAGCTCGTTTATGGAGGAGAGCTCCATTGGATCTAACTGCTCGGCGAGTTCCGAGCTGACATGAAGATTTTTTCGATGGCTCGAGAGGTCATCGTCGGCACAGAAGCCGAACAGGCGGTCATAAGAAAACCACCTAGCCGGAGGGTTTGGCCGATAGCCAAAGCTCCCTTAGCAACGGTGCCGTCTTTAAAGACGGGGCGAGGCATCCTTCCTGATGGCGACGACACAGAGGAACTCTCAATGAAATCACCAATGTCGGTGTCAAAACCGGCGGATCTCGGGTAGGGGGTCCCGAACTGTGCGTCTAGGCCGGATGGTAACAGGAGGCAAGGGACACGAGGTTTTACCCAGGTTCGGGCCCTCTCGATGGAGGTAAAACCCTACATCCTGCTTGATTAATATTGATGATATGGGTAGTACAAGAGTAGATCTACCACGAGATCGGAGAGGCTAAACCCTAGAAGCTAGCCTATGGTATGATTGTTGTTGTGTATGTTGTCCTACGGACTAAACCCCTCCACTTTATATAGACACCGGAGAGGGTTAGGGTTACACAAAGTCGGTTACAATGGTAGGAGATCTACATGTCCGTATCGCCAAGCTTGCCTTCCACGCCAAGGAAAGTCCCTTTCGGACACGGGACAAAGTCTTCAATCTTGTATCTTCATAGTCCAGGAGTCCGACTGAAGGTATAGTCCGGCTATCCGAACACCCCCTTATCCAGGACTCCCTCACCTAGCGTCATCGAACCTTAAGTGTGTAGACCCTACGGGCTCGAGAGTCATGCAGACATGGCCGAGACAACTCTCCGGTCAATAACCAACAACGGGATTTGGATACCCATGTTGGTTCCCACATGCTCCACGATGATCTCATCGGATGAACCACGATGTCAAGGATTCAATCAATCCCGTATACAATTCCCTTTGTCTATCGGTACGATACTTGCCCGAGATTCGATCATCGGTATCCCGATACCTTGTTCAATCTTGATCCCGTGATCCGTAACACATCATCCCGTGATCAACTCCTTGGTCACATTGTGCACATTATGATGATGTCCTACCGAGTGGGCCCAAAGATACCTCTCCGTTACACGGAGTGACAAATCCCAGTCTCGATTTGTGCCAACCCAACAGACACTTTCGGAGATACCCGTAGTGCACCTTTATAGCCACCCAGTTACGTTGTGACGTTTGGCACACCCAAAGCACTCCTACGGTATCCGGGAGTTGCACAATCTCATGGTCTAAGGAAATGATACTTGACATTAGAAAAGCTTTAGCATACGAACTACACGATCTTGTGCTAGGCTTAGGATAGGGTCTTATCCATCACATCATTCTCCTAATGATGTGATCCCGTTATCAACGACATCCAATGTCCGTGGTCAGGAAACCGTAACCATCTATTGATCAACGAGCTAGTCAACTAGAGGCTTACTAGGGACATGGTGTTGTCTATGTATTCACACATGTATCTGAGTTTCCTATCAATACAATTCTAGCATGGATAATAAACGATTATCATGAACAATGAAATATAATAATAACTAATTTATTATTGCCTCTAGGGCATATTTCCAATAGTCTCCCACTTGCACTAGAGTCAATAATCTAGTTCACATCACCATGTGATTAACACTCACAGGTCACATCGCCATGTGACCAACATCCAAAGAGTTTACTAGACTCAGTAATCTAGTTCACATCACTATGTGATTAACACTCAATGAGTTCTGGGTTTGATCATGTTATGCTTGTGAGAGAGGTTGTAGTCAACGGGTCTGCAATATTCAGAGCCCTATGTATTTCGCAAAACTTTATGTCATATCATAGATGCTGCTACCACGTTGCACTTGGAGCTATTCCAAATTGTTGCTCCATTATACGTATCCGGTATCTCTGCTCAGAGCTATCCGGATAGGTGTTAAGCTTGCATCGACGTAACTCTTTACGTCGAACTCTTTATCACCCCCATAACCGAGAAACATTTCATTATTCCTCTAAGGATAATTTTGACCGCTATCTGGTGATCCACTCCTAGATCACCTTTGTACCCTCTTGCCAGACATGTGGCAAGGCACACATCAGGTGTGGTACTCAGCATGGCATACCGTATAGAGCCTATGACAAAAGCATAGGGTACGACCTTCGTCCCTCCTCTTTCTTCTGTCGTGGTCAAGCTTTGAGTCTTACTCAACTTCACACCTTACAACTCAGGTAAGAACCCCTTCTTTGAATGATCTATTTTGAACTCCTTCAAAAACATGTCAAGGTGTGCGTTCTTTGAAAGTATCATCAGACGTCTTGATCTATTTCTATAGATCTTGATGCCCAATATGTAAGCAGCTTTATCCAGGTCTTCCTTTGAAAATCACTCTTCAAACAACCGTTTATGCTTTCCAGAAATCCTACATTATTTTGAATCAACAATATGTCATCCGCATATACTTATCAGGAATGTTGTAGTGCTCCCACTCACTTTCTTGTAAATACAAGTTTCTAGCAAACATTGTATAAACCTAAAAGCTTTGATCACTCCATCAAAGCATATATTCCGACTCCGAGATGCTTGCTCTAGTCCATAGAAGGATTGCTGGAGCCAGCATACCTTTTAGCATCCTTAGGATTGACAAAACCTTTTATTGTATCACATACAACTTTTTCTTACAAAAACTGGTAAGAAAGCTTGTTTTTGACATCCATCTGTCAGATTTCATAATCGAAAAATACAGCTAATGCTAACATGATTCCGACGGACTTAAGCATCGCTACGGGTGAGAAATTCTCATCATAGTCAACTCCTTGAACTTGTGAAAAGACTCTTTCCCACAAGTCGAGCTTCATAGACGGTAACATTACCGCCCACGTCCGTCTTCTTCTTAAAGATCCATTTATCTCAATGGCTTGCCGATCATTGGGCAAGTCCACCAAAGTCCATACTTTGTTATGATACATGGATCCTATCTCGGATTTCATGGCTTTTAACCATTTGTAGGAATACGGGCCCACCATCGCTTCTCCATAGCTCGTAGATTCATTGTTGTCTAACAACATGATATCTAAGACAGGATTACCGTACCACTCAGGAGTAGTACATATCCTTGTCGACCTACGAGGTTCGATAGCAACTTGATACGAAGCTTCATGATCACTATCATTAACTTCCTATTCAACAGACGTAGGCGCCACAGAAAACATCTTTCTGTGTTGCATCACTCTCTGGTTGAAGTAAAGGTTCGACTACCTCATCAAGTTCTATCTTCCTCCCACTCAATTCTTTCGAGAGAAACTCCTTCTTGAGAAAGGACCCATTCTTAGCGACAAACAATTTGCCCTCGGATCTGAGATAGAAGGTATACCCAACTGTCACCTTTGGGTATCCTATGAAGATGTGTTTGTCCGCTTTTGGGTTCGAGCTTCTCCGGCTGAAGCCTTAAGCATCGAAGCCCCAAACATTAAGAAACGACAATTTTGGTTTGTTGCCAAACCATATTCATACGACGTCGTCTCAACGGACTTAGATGGTGTCCTATATAAAGTGAATGCAGCTGTCTCTAACGCATATCCTCAAAATGAAAATGGTAGATCGGTAAGAGACATCATAGATCGCACCATATCTCATAAGGTTCGATTACGATGTCCGAACACACCATTACCCTGTGGTGTTCCAGGTGGCTTCAACTATGAAACAATTCCACAATGTCTTAAGTGATTGCCAAACTCATAACTCAGAAATTCTCATCGATCAGATCGTAGGAATTTGATCTTCTTGTTATGATGGTTCTTAACTTCACTCTGAAACCGCTTGAACTTTTCAAATGTTTCAGACTTGTGCTTCATTAAGTAAATATACCTATATCTACTCAAATCGTCAGTGAAGATGAGAAAATAGCAATATCCACCGCACGCTTCAATTCTCATTGGATCACACGCATCAGCATGTATGATTTCCAACAAGTCACTTGCCCGTTTCATTGTACCTAAAAACGGGGTCTTAGTCATCCTGCCCATGAGGCATGGCTCGCATGTGTCAAGAGATTCAAAATCAAGTGACTCCAAACATCCATCGACATGGAGTTTCTTCATGCATCTTACGCCAATATGACCTAAGCGGCAGTGCCACAAGAAAGTGGTACTATCTACATCTTTTGGCGTGAACATGTGTATTACCACAACCGAGATTCACTGAACCATTCACATAGGGTGCATGACCATGAAAGGTATTATTCATGTAAACAGAATAACCATTATTCTCTAACTTAAATGAATAACTGTATTGCAATGAGCATGATCTAATCATATTCATGCTCAACGTAGACACCTGATAACATTTATCTAGGTTCAATACTAATCCCGAAGGCAGATGGAGCGTGCGATGGTGATCTCATCAACTTTGGAAACACTTCCAACACACATCGTCACCTCGCCCTTAGCCAGTCTCCGTTTAGTCCATAGCTTTTGCTTCAAGTCACCAATAATAGCAACTGAACCGGTATCCAATACCGAGGTGCTACTAGGAGTACTAGTGAGGTACACATTAATAACACGTATATACTTTGTTGAAGTTGCCAGCCTTCTTATCTACCATGCATTTGGGGTAATTCCGCTACCAGTGACCGTTCCCCTTACAATAGAAGCACTTAGTCTCGGGTTTGGTTTCAATCTTGGGTTCCTTCACTGGAGCGGCAACTGGTTTACCATCCATGAAGTTTCCCTTCTAGCCCTTGCCCTTCTTGAAACCAGTGGTCTTGTTAAACCATCAACACTTGATGCTCCTTCTTGATTTCTACCTTTTGTGGTCTTAAGCACCGCGAACAGCTCCGGGATCAACTCCATCCCTTACATGTCATAGTTCATCGCGAAGATCTAGTAGCTTAGTGATAGTGGCTAGAGAACTCTATCGATCACTATCTTATCTGGAAGTTTAACTCCCACTTGATTTAAGTTATTGTAGCACCCAGACATTCTGAGCACATGCTCACTAGCTGAGCTATTCTCCTCCATCTTGTTGGCGAAAGAACTTGTCAGAGGTCTCATACCTCAACACGGGCATGAGCCTGAAATCCCAATTTCAGCTCTTGGAACATCTCATATGTCTTATGGCGTTCAAAACATCATTGGAATCCCGATTCTAAGCCGTAAAGTATGGTGCACTAAACTATCAAGTAGTCATCAGGATGTGTCTGTCAGGTGTTCACAACATCCACAGACGATGTTGTAGGGGTTTGTACATCGAGCGGTGCATCAAAGACGTAAGCCTTCTGTGTAGCAGTGAGGACACTCCTCAAACTACAGACCCAGTCCGCATCATTGCTTACAATATCTTTCAACTTGGTCTTTCTCTAGGAACGTATTGAAACAGGGAGCTACAACGTGAGCTATTTATCTACAACATATTTGCAAAGACAATTTAGACTTGTTCATGATAATTAAGTTCATCTAATCAAATTATTTAATGAACTCCCACTCAGATAGACATCCCTCTAGTCATCTAAGTGAAACATGATCCGAGTCAACTAGGCCGTGTCCGATCATCACGTGAGACGGACTAGTCAACATCGGTGAACATCTTCATGTTGATCGTATCTTCTATACGACTCATGCTCGACCTTTCGGTCTTTCATGTTCCAAGGCCATGTCTGTACATGTTAGGCTTGTCAAGTCAACCTAAGTGTATTGCGTGTGTAAATCTGGCTTACACCCGTTGTATTCGAACGTTAGAATCTATCACACCCGATCATCACGTGGTGCTTCAAAACAACGAACCTTAGCAACGGTGCACAGTTAGGGGGAACACTTTCTTGAAATTATTACGAGGGATCATTTTATTTAAGCTACCGTCATTCTAAGCAAATAAGATGTAAAACATGATAAACATCACATGCAATCAAATAGTGACATGATATGGCCAATATCATTTGCTCCTTTTGATCTCCATCTTCGGGGCTCCATGATCATCGTTGTCACCGGCATGACACCATGATCTCCATCATCGTGTCTTCTTGAAGTCGTCTCGTCAACTATTACTTCTACTACTATGGCTAACGGTTTAGCAATAAAGTAAAGTAATTACATGACGTTTATGTTGACACGCATGTCATAAATAAATTAAGACAACTCCTATGGCTCCTGCCGGTTGTCATACTCATCGTCATGCAAGTTGTGATTCCTATTACAAGAACATGATCAATCTCATACATCACATATATCATTCATCACATCCTTTTGGCCATATCACATCACGTAGCATACCCTGCAAAAACAAGTTAGACGTCCTCTAATTGTTGTTGCAAATTTTTTATGTGGCTGCTATAGGTTTCTAGCAAGAACGTTTCTTACCTACGCCAAAACCACAACGTGATATGCCAATTTCTATTTACCCTTCATAAGGACCCTTTTCATCGAATCCGATCCGACTAAAGTGGGAGAGATAGGCACCCGCTAGCCACCTTACGCAACTAGTGCATGTCAGTCGGTGGAACCTGTCTCACGTAAGAGTACGTGTAAGGTCGGTCCGGGCCACTTCACCCCACGATGTCGCCGAATCAAGATAAGACTAGTAATGGCAAGTAAATTGACAAAATCAACGCCCACAACAACTTGTGTTCTACTCGTGCATAGAAACTACGCATAGACCTGGCTCTTGATGCCACTGTTGGGGATCGTAGCAGAAATTTAAAATTTTCTACGCATCATCAAGATCAATCTATGGAGTAATCTAGCAACGAGGGGAAGGGGAGTGCATCTACATACCCTAGTAGATCGCTAAGCGGAAGCGTTGCAAGAACGCGGATGAAGGAGTCGTACTCGCAGCGATTCAGATCGCGGTTGATTCCGATCTAAGCGCCGAACAACGGCGCCTCCGCGTTCAACACACGTGCAGCCCGGTGATGTTTCCCACGCCTTGATCCAGCAAGGGGAGAAGGAGAGGTTGGGGAAGACTCCGTCCAGCAGCAGCACGACGGCGTGGTGGTGGTGGAGGAGCGCGGAACTCCAGCAGGGCTTTGCCAAGCACTACGAGAGACGGGGAGGGAGAGAGGTAGGGCTGCGCCAAGAGGGAGATGATCTCGTGTGTCTTGCAGCCCCCAATACCTCAAGTATATATAGGGGAAGGGGAGGGGCTGCGCCCCCATCTAGGGTTCCCTCCCTAGGGGTGGCGGCCAAGGGGAGAGAGAGGGGGGCGCACCTAGGGTGGGCCTTAAGGCCCATCTGGACCTAGGGTTTGCCCCCTCCCACTCTCCCTTGCGCCTTGGGCCTTGGTGGAGGGGCGCACCAGCCCACCTGGGGCTGGTCCCCTCCCACACTTGGCCCACGCAGTCTTCTAGGGCTGGTGGCCCCACCTGGTGGACCCTCGGGACCCTCCTGGTGGTCCCGGTACGTTACCGATAGCACCCGAAACTTTTCCGGTAACCAAAACGAGACTTCCCATATATAAATCTTTACCTCCGGACCATTCCGGAACTCCTCGTGACTTCCGGGATCTCATCCGGGACTCCTAACAACATTCGGCAACCGCGTACATACTTTCCCTACAACCCTAGCGTCATCGAACCTTAAGTGTGTAGACCCTACGGGCTCGGGAGTCATGCAGACATGACCGAGACAACTCTCCGGTCAATAACCAACAGCGGTATATGGATACCCATGTTGGTTCCCACATGCTCCACGATGATCTCATCGGATGAACCAGGATGTCAAGGATTCAATCAATCCCGTATACAATTCCCTTTGTCTATCAGTACGATACTTGCCCGAGATTCGATCGTCGGTATCCCGATACCTTGTTCAATCTCGTTACCGGCAAGTCTCTTTACTCGTTCCATAACACATCATCCCATGATCAACTCCTTGGTCACATTGTGCACATTATGATGATGTCCTACCAAGTGGGCCCAAAGATACCTCTCCGTTACATGGAGTGACAAATCCCAGTCTCGATTCGTGCCAACTCAACAGACACTTTCGGAGATACCTGTAGTGCACCTTTATAGCCACCCAGTTACGTTGTGATGTTTGGCACACCCAAAGCACTCCTACGGTATCCGGGAGTTGCACAATCTCATGGTCTAAGGAAATGATACTTAACATTAGAAAAGCTTTAGCATACGAACTACACGATCTTGTGCTAGGCTTAGGATTGGGTCTTCTCCATCACATCATTCTCCTAATGATGTGATCCCATTATCAACGACATCCAATGTCCATGGTCAGGAAACCGTAACCATCTATTGATCAACAAGCTAGTCAACTAGAGGCTTACTAGGGACATGGTGTTGTCTATGTATCCACACATGTATCTGAGTTTCCTATCAATACAATTCTAGCATGGATAATAAACGATTATCATGAACAATGAAATATAATAATAAATAATTTATTATTGCCTCTAGGGCATATTTCCAACACATAGCTCTTCTTCGGCCTTACTATACTTGAAGCCATAGGCTCTTCATATGTACATATTTATGACAGTGTATATATCATATAATAAACCGGAGCCTCTGTTACAAGCGGGGTATCTGTTATTTTTACATCCTGTGTGTGCTTATAAGAGTTTACTGACAAAGCGGAATTTTTTTAATCCGGTATTAGCAGCTGCACGGATATACAGAAAATCACTAGGGGGCTTGGTCATATTTGAACTACAGCTACACCTCTTGATCGGTTTTGAAACAACGAGGGGATATTACTAGGGGGCTTGGTTGTTATCACACCATAGCTACACCTCTTGGTAGGCATTTAAGCCACAAAAGAAAAATATGTGGAGCCAAAGAGAGTGTTGCATAAAGCACAGACTCAAACATGGGCACACACTGAGCACATATCACAAAGTTACTTGGGGGCTCTTTTTTGCAAAGCAACAAAGAGTTTCAAAGGACCCTTGTAATTGGCTATCAAGCCATGGTTTGGAAGCCTGGTGTATTCACCTAAAACCCTGGGTTAACCTGCCTTCATCAAGTAAGCCACTCCTGTCCAGGTAATCTTGGTATGACCCACCGAACGTTTGACATGTAAATCTTTTATAGACTCTGAACTTGTCAAAGTTAAAACGATGATTGGTTAATTGGAGGCCCATCTTAAAAGGCTTTGTTAAATGGTTTAACTCAGAGGCCTGGCAGCCCATGAAAAGCCTCGATTTGGAGCCTGGCAGCTCGTAAAAAGCCTTGCATGTTTTCCTTTTTTGAGTTTTATTTGTTGAAGTTCATAAGTATCTTTTGATAACCCGGCGTCCTTGACCCAACTTGCTTTTCAACTACAAGTTGTCGGCACATGATCAGTTATAAACCGGTGTTTATTGACCCGGTCTGGTTTGACTAAATCACCAGTGTTATAAAGAAAACCCGGTAGTTATCCCAGTCCGGTTTACTATATAGACCGACATTATAAAGATGGGGTTATCAATGTTCCCGATTGGTATTAACACCTTTGCCGTATACACCGTTGGTCAACCAATGAGGTATGTTATGCATATTGCTTTTTATACAAACACTTCGATTATTCATCTATGTATTGTATACTTCTTGGACATCATGACCCGTCTAGCGAGAAACCGCTAGATACTTTTAAGTTGTTGTACCCAGGAACACAATTCATCATGGGTTATGCATAAATATATCCCAAAAGGTGGCACAAGTTGTCACGAGGTATTACGAAACATGCTCGATGGCATGGCAGATAACAGAGTTTTGGCTATCCTATTACAAGAAGCTTTCAAAGCGGCTCCAATGGCATAATTGTTTTTCAAAGTAGCGGCACACAGTAGCCATATAAACCGGCGACCGGTTCAGGACTCTTCGTCTAGACGGTTTGATGGTTGAGGGTCAGTTGGTGTGGGCACTTCTTCATCCCTCCCCAGACGCTGGAAATCAACCATCGACCAATCGATCCCAGTTAAAGCTTGAAATACTGCTTCTTCATGGATAAGATTGGAGGGGTTAATATCAGGAGCATAAGTCTGCTTACGAATCAGAGGCACAAGTTCTTCAGCTTCATGGATGTCGGCCAGCTGTCTTTTCCCTTCAGCGTCATAAACCGGTTGAAAATGGGACAAATCTGTATCATCGGCCAGTTTGCTGGCTACTGGCCGCATCTGTTTGGTCAGCCGCCGGAGGTCATCGTTGTCAAAGTTTGAACCGTCTTCCTTCACACATGGGTATCCTTTAATGATATCATCCGCTTCAAGGTCTGGAATCCAGGCTTTGGCTCGAATAAGTGCGGTTAAAGCTCCTGACCTGGCAACCGCCTTCTTCAATTCAGCAATACGGGCTGGTAACATGGCCAGCTTCTCAAGTGTTTCTTTAATCAAAGTTGGGGCCGGTTTGTTGTAAGCTGTCGTGCAAATAGCCCGCTGAGACCCAGAGTAAAGCTGTTCAACCAATGTATATGCCGCTTTGAGCTTCATCCGCATGTCTGTACCAAGATGAGCAATCCGAGTACCTGCCAAAGATTTTTATCAATGTTCTGGTTAGTGATAAGGTTCATTGACTTGCGCAAAACACATAAGCAGATACTTACCAAAGATAGTAGAAGTCATAGCATTGATTTGCCATTTCAAACCAGCTAGTTCATCTACAACTGGTTTCAGGGCTGCCTCGGCGTCTTCAGCTCTTTTGGTTAACCCGGATTTTTCGGATTTCCAGTTAGCACGATCTTTGGTGAAAGTTTCCTTCAGCTTTTCCATTATGGCCAGGGCTTGGGTCATCTCCTCTTTGTCTTTTGCAGCTTCTGCTTGTTGTGATTTCACATTCTCTTGCAAGTCAGAGTTTCGGGCATCTTTGCTTCTCAGTTCAGCCTGCAACATTGAAGGTATATTAAACAAACAACATATATATGTGCTAAGTACAAAGCGTATACCAAGTTATGCACTTCATACTTGGGGGCTAATGCCTATTTGCTCTAAAGTACTATATTTTATACAAGTCTCCAGAACAATGCAAGCATTATCCTTGACACTTGGGGGCTAATGTGCGTCTGTTCTAAAACGGATGTATGGATTACAACCCGGATTAACTTGCCAAGTTAAACCGGCCTTTGGGGGCTATGTTGCAGAAAATTATCTAATTATTGAAAGATGATTCTTGTCTCTTGTTATAGACCTGCCATTGTGAGGATCAATGATGAGACACTTAAAGTGTTACAAAGACCCGGTTTATGATTAATATCATAAAACGGCCCTTGGGGGCTACTTGGGATAGTGTTTCAGCTATAAATCAATAAACAAAGGGAGAGGAATTTACCTCATATCGCTCTTTCATCAAGTTCACCAAACTGGCCTCATAGTCCCGGTTTGAGTGCAGACGGTTCAAGAAACCAGAGTGAAGCTCTTCGTCGTTAAGATGTGCATAGCTTGATAAATCGCTGCTCCATTTGCCTTTTCCCCTAGCATCTTGCTCTTCTTTGGCACTATGCTGAGCCAAAATGACGGGATGGCCAGGAGAGCTATGGCCCATTCCAGTAATAATAACATTGTCTCCTTGGCCTTCAGTGTGTTTGGCTGGTGACAATGGAGTTTTAGTATTTCTCACCGGACCAGCCCGATTTGGCTCTGCCGGCTCAGTGTCAGGTGCTCCAGGTTCAGCGTCTGCTGGTTCATTGGTGTTTTGGCCTTGAAGGGGCGGTTCATCAGAAGCGGCTTCAGGATGAGGGCCCTCCGGTTCATAAGTTTGTTCCGGTTCACCTCTGGGTTCTTCTTCAAAAGTGGCCGGGTCTTCGGGCGGATTGGTGACCCGAGCTTTCTTGCTAGGTCTGGCTTTGGCCCTGCAAACAAAATATAAAGGATTAACATCTTATTCAAGTTCTGTGATGCATTGAAGGAAAAGGTTTTACAACTTACGACCACAGTTTTCAGAGGAGGGAGCTGAGTTGCTGTCGACTCGCCAGATGATGAGGGAGGTGTCACCTGATAATTTGAATCGGACGGATTAAGAGGTTGTCTGAAATAACCTGCATTGGGGTAAGAATGGTCAGGAGTAGGAGAGACCTCAGACCGGTGCTTCCGAACCGGGGTATCAGGTAAACCGGCTGAAGTGACCTGTTGGCCACTGTGTCGGGTTGTCCGGCGAGCTTCATGCTGCCAAGTCTTCCAAATAAATGTTGGATCCAAGTAAGAAATAGGATGAGAAAAGCTTACTTTCCGGACTGCTTGGCGGGTTTTTTGTGTTGGCATAGAGTCTGAACCGGAGGAAAGGGTAATTACCTCTACATCATCAGCTTGACTGCCTTCTGCGTCCTCCTGAGGAAGATCATTGTTAATGAGATGCATGAAAAGAGAGCCAAGAGAGTCAATTTCTACCTCAACTTCCGGATCATCAGCGTCATCATCAAGCTCCATATTGATCCGGTCAGCCGTTTTCCATTTTGATGTCCGTTTGACGGCTTTGGTTTTGGGGCGAGATGGTTTAATCGCTTTATCCCCAGTTGGCTTTACCGCTTTTTCTACGGTTTTCCGTTTCTAGAAGGTGTCATCACCCTATACATACATACACAGAAGAAGGATTACAGGTTGCACAAGGTAAAAATATTAAAAATGAAAAGGAAGTATAATGCTTACAGCAGGCGGTTTGTTCTTGGCATAGAAGGGATTCAAACCGGTTTGACTATAGACCAGTTCCGATTCATTCAGAATCTTCTTTACACCTTCAGTGACTTCTTCATCAGATAGTTGAAGGTTGCAATGGCGTTGAGGGTTGTCAACCTCGCCGGTATACTCACACATTAAACCGGAATGCCGGCTTAGAGGCAAGATGCTCCAAGATATCCAACAACACACAAAATCCACACCTGTCAAACCATTGGCCATAAAGGCCCGGAGTTTGGTGACTTGAGGGGCATATTTCACCCTTTTTGCGGAGCCTAAGCGTTGTGGCATCGGATGGGTGTTGGAAAGCCGGTGATCACGAAAGCCTGGAAGGGGATTTTTATCTTCGGGTGAAGTGTCTCTGCAATAAAACCAAGTTTGGTTCCATTCCTTTGGGTGGCTGTGCAGTTTGGCATGAGGAAACTCAACTTCTTTCCGCTTTTGAATCGAGACACCACCAAGTTCAGTGTTGGGGCCATTTACAAATTCTGTGCGCCGGTTTAAGTGAAAGAAGTTCCGGAACAGTTCTGCAGTTGGTTCTTCCTGTAAGTACACTTCATAGAAGACCTGGAAGTTACATAGGTTGGATACTGAGTTGGGCCCAGTGTCTTGAGGATGAAGTTGGAAGTTGGCATGCACACCCCGGTAAAACTTTGACCCTGGCGGTTTGAAGCCACGGCTTATGTGGTCAACAAAGACCACCACCTCACCCTGCCTTGGGGTCGGAGGATTTTCTGTTCCTGGAACTCGCCATTTAATTTTAGTCTTCTTAGGCAAAGAGCCGATGCTGACCATGTCGTTCAACTGATCCTCGGTGACCCGGGAACGAGCCCAGTTGCAAGCGGTGAATTGTTTGGCCATTGCGAAACAAACAAGCTGAAAACGAAAGGCCGGTTTATAATCACTCATGATGATATACAATATACAATGGGGTAAGAGATATACTGATATGTGAAATGGCATAAACCGGAGACCAATGCAATAATGGATAAAAGGTAATACCAGGACAGGGGTACTCAGACACTGTTAAACCGGAGTATAACTATGAAGGTAAAGGCTCCTCCGGTCTATCAGAGGACTAATGGTATGTGATAACTTGTTTTCTACAAAGGTAAACCGACTGCGGAAGGTACAGATCTAAGGCAAGTAAGGAAAAATAGGTTTCACAAGATTACTTGAAAATTTTAGATCTACCACAAGGCAGGAAAAACAAAAAGATTTAGACCTAAAAAAGGTTGGTCCCGAAGTGGTCCGCAAAGGACCAGATCAGTTTTATGCGCATAAGGGTTTGTGGTGGTAGAAGAAGATAAGCCATTACATGGGACACATCAAGTTTGAAGTTTTTATCCATGGACTAAGGGGAAACAGGGAAGAACAGTGCCAGAGCCTTGATGAACTTCGATGAACAAGGAAACCCTAGGCAGATCTACAAAGGAGAAAGGAAAGGACTTATAGCGGCCGATGTTGAAGCAGCGGAGGTACGCCACGGTTCTCTGGTTCAGTCAGGTTGATGCAGCGGCCGACGACGAGGTAGAAGCGAAGCTTGAGGACGGCGGCGGCGCTCGGGTGTAGAGGCGTCGCGAGGAGGAAGAAGAAGAGAAGGAGACGAAGGGAAAAATGAGAAGGACCTGTGTCCCTATTTATAAGGCGAAACAATAAAGCGACAAGTGCGGGAATCGAGGAGCTCAAAAATGGATAGTTAATAATGGTGTCGCCTTGATGACTGGACATGCATTAATGAAGGTAATCCTCAGCTTCAACAGATAGATGACGTCAGGACGGTTTATCATGATCCTGGAGTATGACGTCACGGTGGTTTATAAGATCAAGGTGAAGATGCAAAGGAGGGGTTTTTTCTAAGTGTTGAAGATTGACATGAACAAGTTCAAACCAATCTGGGGCCTAATGTTGGGGATATTACTACTGGATGTAAACTGGCCAGGAGTAGCCGGGTTAACTCCTTGAAGATTAGAAGCCCATGAAGGTACAAGAATAATGATGCTTTACGAAGGCCCAAGGCCCAAAGGCGGGTTAAAGCCTGTAGATGTAAACCGACTTGGTCGTGTAACTTGTGTTGTAAGATAGGAAGGATAGAGACCGAACCGGACACATTTATGATCCGGCTTCGGGACTCTGTAACCCGGTGGGCGTCAACCTATGTATATAAAGGGACGACCCAGTAGTGGTTTAGAGAGGGACAACAACTCGAGAGCCAGACAAAGCGGATTCGCTCCCTGGCCTTCGAAACCCTAGCAATATCAATCACAACTAGACGTAGGCTTTTACCTTCCTTGAAGGGGCCAAACTAGTATAAAACTCCCCGTGTCCCCTTGTCCGGTTTAACCCCCTTAAGCTAACCCGTAGCGATGGCTCCACGACTAAGTCCTTTCACAAGGACATCTGCCGTGACAAACCCACGACACAACCCATCAATATAATCCTTAATAAGGGTAAACTTCTCCAATATAGTGTAGTTGGAAGAATTCAAAAAGATAATAGGACTATCATGCGTGGGTGCAATAGCAACAATTTCATGTTTAACATAAGGAACTATAGCAAGTTCATCTCCATAAGCATAATTCATATTGGCATCTTGGCCACAAGCATACCAATCATCATCAAAAAGGGATATTTCAAAAGAATCAACATGATCATAACAATCATCATAGCATTCATTCTTTGGTAAGCACGAAGGGAAATTAAACAATGTATGAGTTGAAGAGTTACTCTCATTAGAAGGTGGGCACGGGTGATCAATCCGCTCTTCCTCCTTTTGTTCTTTGCTCTCATCCTCATCTTTTTCATCCAATGAGCTCACAGTTTCATCAATTTCTTCTTCCATAGATTCCCGCAAAATATTAGTCTCTTCTTGGACAGCGGAGACTCTCTTAATAAAATCATCAATATCAGAATTGAATTCATAATTCTCATAGCAATATTTAAGGATAGCTAAATTTTCAGGTCTATAAATTGAATCATCAAAATGTTCACACTCTTTAAACAAAGATCCAATTTCATAAGCACCCATAAAAGCAACAAATTCTTCTATTTTTTCCACATCATAGTAATCATATATACCATTAGCATAAGAAGCCAAGGTTTTATCATCATTAAATTTGCATGAAAAGGGAAGGTGTGGAGCCTTCATCCTAGAGCAACAAGTATAATCATATCTCAAGCATAGTTCCCGAGCATACCAATGCAACATATGAATTTGATCCGACAATAGTTTCCCTTTTTGAGTCAAGCGATAATCCCTAAAGTATTCACATTGATCCAACGTGTCCCCATTACATAATTGAATGGGGTTTTCTCGGGATTATCAAAGTAGTACATAATATTTTTCACATAATCAGCATCGAGGGTGTAATGGATCAAATACGTAGTAGACGTTATCAGATCAAAGTACCCGCCTTGGAGGAGTTGGTTTAGGAGGTTCTCCATCTCCATGAGTAGCAGGTACACCTATTTTTTGGTATTTCGTGTTCCATATCCATAACTACAGATATATAACAACTAAGAATAGCAAATAAAAATTACTTAGTGATAAAGCAAACAAGCACACACGAGAATATTCACCCCACGCTATAACTCCCCGGCAACGGTGCCAGAAAAAGGTCTTGATAACCCACAAGTATAGGGGATCAGTTGTAGCCTCTTTCGATAAGTAAGAGTGTCGAACCCAACGAGGAGCTAAAGGTATAACAACTATACCCTCAAGTTGTATCGACCACCGATACAACTCTACGCACGCTTAACGTTCGCTTTACCTTGAACAAGTATGAAACTAGAAGTACTTTCTAGGTGTTTTTGGATAGGTTTGCAAGAATATAAAGTGCACGTAAATAAAAAGTAGGGGCTATTTACATAAAGACACAATAAAGTTAGTATAGCGAGTGTGGAAAAGTGGTGGTAGGAGTTGCGAAATTGTCCCTAAGCAATTGACTACTTTACTAGACTGATAGCAAGTTTTATGTGGGAGAGGCCACTGCTAGCATGTCATCCCTGACTTGGAATTCTATGCACTTATGATTGGAACTATTAGCAAGCATCCGCAACTACTAACGTTCATTAAGGTAAAACCCAACCATAGCATTAAGATATATTGGTCCCCCTTCAATCCCGTATGCATCAATTTCTATGCTAGGTTGAAGCTTCTGTCACTCTTGCCCTCCAATACATAGTCCTATAAACATACAACTAACCCTATGGTGTGATCCATGCGCGCGCTCATATGATGGGAACCAAAGGACAGCAACATAACCACAAGCAAATTAAACCAATCATAGCAATTCATCAACCATCGATAGGACAATGAAAATCTACTCAGACATCATAGGATGGCAACACATCATTGGATAATAATATGAAGCACAAAGCACCATGTTCAGTAGAGGGTACAACGGGTTGCGGGAGAGTGGACCGCTGTAGATATAGGGGGGAAGGTGATGGAGATGTTGGTGAAGATGGCAGAGGTGTTGGTGTAGATTGCGGTGATGATGATGGCCCCCGGCGGCGTTCCGGCGCCACCGGAAGCGAAGGGGGGAGAGCCCCCTTCTTCTTATTATTATTATTCTTCTTCTTCCTTAACCTTCTCCCTAGATGGGAGAAGGGTTTCCCCTCTGGTCCATGGCCTCCATGGAGGCGGAGGGGCGAGAGCCCCTCCAAGATTGGATCTGTCTCTCTGTCTCTCTCTGTTTCTGTGTTCTCTGATTCTGCCCTTTCATCGTTTCTTATATTCCCGGAGATCCGAAACTCCGATTGGGCTGAAATTTTAACACGATCTCTATCCGGATATTAGCTTTCTTGCGGCAAAAGAAGGGCATCAACCGCCTTACGGGGTGTCCACGAGGGCCCAGTGTGCGCCTGACCCCCTGGGGTGCGCCCCCCTGCCTCGTGGCCCCCTCGGGCATCGTCTCGCGCTGATTCTTCTTCCAAAAAATTACATATATTCCAAAAAAATCTCCGTCGGTTTTTATCCCGTTTGGACTCCGTTTGATATGGATTTACCGCGAAACAAAAAACATGCAATAAACAGGAACTGGCACTGGGCACTGGATCAATATGTTAGTCCCAAAAATAGTATAAAAAGTTGCCAAAAGTGTATGAAAGTTGTATAATATTGGAATGGAACAATCAAAAATTATAGATATAATGGAGACGTATCAGTGCCCACCTTAGGAGGTAGGTGGCGGCCACAGCCTCACTGCGCCCCCAACTGGTTGGTGCGCCCTGCTGGACCCCAAGATGGGCTGAAGCAGGCTCACCACAACGAGTCCCACAGTTGAGGAGGGGCAGAGCACCAGCCCTCCCAGCCGCGTCTGCTCCCACCAGGCCATCCTCGCCGAGCAGGACCCCCACTAGAACTGTTGGGAAACATAGCATGCAATTTCAAAAAAAAATCTACGCTCACGCAAGATCTATCTAGGAGATGCATAGCAACGAGAGGGGGAGAGTGTGTCAATGTACCCTCGTAGACCGAAAGCGGAAGCATTTGACAATGCGGTTGATGTAGTTGAACTTCTTCTAGATCCGACCGATCAAGCACCGAACGTACGACACTTCCGAGTTCTGCACACGTTCAGCTCGATGACGTCCCTAGTCCTCTTGATCCAGCAAAGGTGTCGAGGAAGAATACGAGTTCCGTCAGCACGACGGTGTGGTGACGGTGATGGTGAAGTGATCCGCACAGGGCTTTGCCTAAGCACTACGAAGATATGACCAGAGGCGTAAATTATGGAGGGGGCGCCACACACGGCTAACAATTGTTGGTGTGTGTTCTAGGCGCCCCCTCCCCATGTATATATAGGTGGGAGGGGGAGGGGAGCGGCCATGGGGCACCCCAAGTAGGAGGAATCCTACTTGGGGACCTCTCCCAATTTGACCTCCCCCCTTTCCTTCTTTTTGCCGGAGAGAAAAGGGAAGGGGAAGGAGAGAAGGAAAGGGGGCCCGAACCCCTTCTCCTCCTTCTCCAATTCGGCCACAAGCTTAAGGGGGGGGCACCCCTTGTGGGCTGGTGTGCTCCCCTCTTATGGCCCATGTGGCTCATATCTTCCCCCCGGGGGTTCTAGTAACCCCCCCCCCCGGTACTCCGATAAATACCCGATACTACCTGGAACACTTCCGGTGTCCGAATACTATCATCCTATAATCAATATTTACCTCTCGGCCATTTTGAGACTCCTCATCATGTACGTGATCTCATCTGAGACTCCGAACAACATTCGGTCACTAAATCACATAACTCATATAATAATAAATCATCATCGAACGTTAAGAGTGCGGACCCTACGGGTTCGAGAACTATGTAGACATGATCGAGACACCTCTCCAGTCAATAACCAACAACGGCACCTGGATGCTCATATTGGTTCCTACATATTATATGAAGATCTTCATCGGTTGAATCGTAATGACAACATACGTTATTCCCTTTGTCATCGGTATGTTACTTGCTCGAGATTTGATCGTCGGTATCTTCATACCTAGTTCAATCTCGTTACCGGCAAGTCTCTTTACTCGTTCTGTAATACATCATCCCGCAACCAACTCATTAGTCACTTTGCTTGCATGGCTTCTTATGATGTGTATTACCGAGAGGGCCCAGAGATACCTCTCTGATACTCAGAGTGACAAATCCTAATATCGATCTATGCCAACCCAACAAACACCTTCGGAGATACCTATAGAGCATCTTTATAATCACCCAGTTACGTTGTGACATTTGATAGCACACAAGGTATTCCTCCGGTATCCGGGAGTTGCATAATCTCATAGTCGAAGGAATATGTATTTGACATGAAGAAATCAATAGCAATAAAATTGAATGATCAATATGCTAAGCTAACGGATGGATCTTGTCCATCACATCATTCTCCTAATGATGTGATCCTGTTCATCGAATGACAACACATGTCTATGGTTAAGAAACTTAACCATCTTTGATTAACGAGCTAGTCTAGTAGGGGCTTACTAGGGACACGGTGTTTTGTCTATGTATCCACACATGTATCAAGTTTCTGGTTAATACAATTCTAGAATGAATAATAAACATTTATCATGAATAAGGAAATATAAAATAACAACTTAATTATTGCCTCTTGGGCATACTTCCTCCAGTCTCCCACTTGCACTAGAGTCAATAATCTAGTTCACATCACCATGTGATTTAACACCCATAGTTCACATCGCCATGTGACCAACACCCAAAGAGTTTACTAGAGTCAATAATCTAGTTCACATCGATATGTGATTAACACCCACATAGTACTAACGTGTGATCATGTTTTGCTTGTGAGAGAGGTTTAGTCAACAGGTCTGTCACATTCAGATCCGTATGTATTGTGCAAATTTCTATGTCTACAATGCTCTGCATGGAGCTACTCTAGCTAATTGCTCCCACTTTCAATATGTATCCAGATCGAGACTCAGAGTCATCTGAATCGGTGTTAAAGCTTGCATCAATGTAACCCTTTACGACGAACTCTTTATCACCTCCATGACCGAGAAACATTGCCTTAGTCCTCTTAGGTAACTAAGGATAATTTTGACCGCTGTCCAGTGATCTACTCCTGGATCACCATTGTACCCCTTGCCACTGATGGCAAGGTACACAATAGGTCTGGTACACAACATGGCATACTTTATAGAACCTATGGCTGAGGCATAGGAAATGACCTTCATTCTCTCTTTATATTCTGCCGTGGTCAGGTTTTTGAGTCTTACTCAACTTCACACCTTGCAAGACGGACAATAACCCTTTCTTTGACTGATCTATTTTGAACTTCTTCAAAATTTTGCCAAGGTATATACTTTGTGAAAGTCCTATTAAGCGTATCGATCTATCCCTACAGATCTTAATGCCCAATATGTAAGTAGCTTCACTGAGGTCTTTCATTGAAAAATTCTTATTCATGTATCCTTTTGATGCGGCTTGAACTATGTCGGTATTTCCCCATAGAGGAAGGGATGATGCAGCACAGCTATGGTAGGTATTTCCCTCAGTGATGAGACCAAGGTTATCTAACAAGTAGGAGAACCACGCAACACCACGTAAACAGCTCCTGCACACAAAGAACAAATACTTGCAACCCGACATAAGAGATGGGTTATCAATCCCTCATGGGTAAAAAGACAGGTAAAATTGTAGTAGATTGGATAAATAGATCTCGTGGGAACACGAGATAAAATAAGTAAATAAAAATTGCAGCAAGGTATTTTTGGGTTTTTGGATTAATAGATCTGAAAATAAAAGCAAATAAAAATAGATCACAAAGGCAAATATAATATGAGAAAGAGACCCGGGGCCGTTGGTTTCACTAGTGGCTTCTCTCGAGAAAAATTGCAACGGTGGGTAAACAAATTACTGTTGGGAAATCGATAAAACTTCAAATAATCATGACGATATCCAGACAATAATCATTATATAGGCATCACTTCCAAGATTAGTAGACCGACTCCTGCATGCATCTACTACTATTACTCCACACATCGACCGCTATCCAGCATGCATCTAGTGTATTAAGTTCATGGAGAAACAAAGTAATGCAATAAGAACGATGACATGATGTAGACAAGATCTATTTATGTAGAAATAGACCCCATCTTGTTATCCTTAATAGCAACGATACATACGTGTCGGTTCATAAACTCAAAGTTCATGGGATTCCAACAAACACACCGCAAAAAAGATTTATATCAAATAGATCTCCAAGAGACCATTGTATTGAGGATCAAGAGAGAGAGAGAGAGAGAGAGAGAGGAAGCCATCTAGCTACTAACTACGGACCTGAAGGTCTACAAAAGGCTACTCACACATCATCGGAGAGGCACCAATGTGGATGATGAACCCCTCTGTGATGGTGTCTAGATTGGATCTAGTGTTTCTGGAACTTGCGACGGCTCGAATTGATTTTCGTCGACTCCCCTAGGGTTTCTAGAATATTGGGGTATTTATAGAGCAAAGAGGCGGTGTGGGAGGCCACTGAGGTGGGCACGGCCCACCTGGGTGCGCCTGGGGGCCCAGACATGCCCTGGTGGGTTGTGCCCCCCTCGGGGCACCCCCAGGTGCTTCTCCGGCCCATTGGGTGTCTTCTTGTCCATAAAAAATCCACAAAAAGTTTCGCTGCATTTGGATTCCGTTTGATATTGATTTTCTGCGATGAAAACAAGCAAAAATCAGCATCTAGCACTGGGCACTATGTCAATAGGTTAGTCCCAAAAAATGATATAAAATGATTGTAAAACATCCAAGAATGATAATATAACAACATGGAACAATCAAAAATTATAGATACGTTGGAGATGTATCAGCATCCCCAAGCTTAATTCCTGCTCGTTATCGAGTAGGTAAATGATAAAAATGAATTTTTTGATGCGGAATGCTGCCTAACATGTTCATCACATATTCTTTCTTTTATAGCATGGACAATTGTACTTTTATATGGTTCAAAGCAATAATCTAGTTTTGACATGAGGACTTTAATACTCAAGCATATCAACAAGCAACCATGTTTTTCAAAATATCAATGCTACAACAAGTTATCCCTAGCCCATTATGCTCAGTCATTAATCCATTCATGAAACACACTCGCATATTAGCTACACCCAATACTCAAGTACGATCATAGTGCCCCTTAGTTGGTTCTTTATAAGAGAAGATGGAGACTCAGGTAAAAATAAAAATTGCATAAAGTAAATAGAAGGGCCCTTCGCAGAGGGAAGTAGGGAATTGTAGAGGTGCCAGAGCTCAAAGCGGAAAAGATAGAGATAAAACTGGGTGGCATGCTTTTCCTGTCAACGAAAACGATCGAGTAGTTCCCAATACTTTCCATGCTAGATATATCATAGGCGGTTCCCAAATAGAAAATAAAGTGTATTCCTTTTTCCACCATACTTTCACTTTCCATGGTAACCGTATCCACGGGTTCCTTCCATACCATCACTTTCCAAGGAATTTATTATTTGACAACATAAAGTAAATTAATTTTTCATTTCGGGACTGGGCATCCCTAATACCTTTGCCATACTCTCGTGCAATGACAAGTGAATAAACACTCATCTTGAGAATAACACATCTAGCATGGAAATATATCAGCCACCCCCTACCATTTCATCAGTGGTACGAGCACACAAAAGAGAAGTTTATTTTGAAATTTAGAGATGGCATCTACAAATTTGCTTAGAACCGCAAAAGAATACCGCATATAGGTAGGTATGGTGGACTCATGTGGCAAAACTGGTTTAAAGGATTTAGGATGCACAAGTGGTGATCATACTTAGTGCAAAATGAAGGCTAGCAAAAGATTGAGAAGCGACCAACCAAGAAATGAAAAATCTCATAAGCGAGCATTAGGCATAACTAACACCGAATAATGCACCCCAAGTAGGATGTAATTTCATTGCATAACTATTGACTTTCGTGCTTGCATAGGGAATCACAAACATTAACACCAATATTCTTACTAAAGAATAATTACTCATCAACATGACTCACATATTATATCAACATATCTCAAAACTATTACAAGGAATCAAGTTTATTTTGTCCAATGATCTTCATGAAAGTTTTTATTATATCTTCATTGGATATCTGTCACTTTGGGACTAGTTTCATATGTTGCTTTTGATAGCTCAAACAAATATAAGTGAGGAACAGGAGCATAAAAATATTCTTCTCTCAAAATAATTTAAGCGAAGCAAGAGAGAATTTCTTAAAAAAATTACTAACTCTCAAATAAATATAAGTGAAGCATGAGAGCATTTATTCAAAGATATTAAAGCACGCCGTGCTCAAGAAGATATAAGTGAATCACTAGAGCAATTCCATAGCTCATAAAGATTTAAGTGAAGCATAGAGAGCAATTCTAACAAGTCATGGCATAATTTTGGCTCTCTCAAATAGGTGTGTCCAGAAAGGATTCATGACTAAAAACAAAAAGCAAAACAAGCAAAGACTCATATCATACAAGACGCTCCAAGCAAAACTCATAATATGCGACGAATAAAAATATAGTTTCAAGTAAAATACCGATGGTTGTTAGAAGAAAGAGGGGATGCTACTCGGGGGCGCCCCCAAGCTTAATTTCTTAATACTTCTTGAATATTACCTTGGGGTGCCATGGGCAGCCCCAAGCTTAGCCTTTTGCTAATCCTTATTCCTTCATCCATCGTAAAGTCACCCAAAACTTGAAAACTTCAATCACACAAAACTCAACAAAACCTTCGTGAGATCCATTAGTATAAGAAAGCAAATCACTACTATAAGTATTGTTGCAAACCCATTCATATTTTATTTTTGCATTATATCTAATGTATTCCAACTTTTCTATGGCAAAAACTCTTCAAAGAAAACCATAGAATCATCAAAACAAGCACACAATGCAAAGAAAATAGAATCTATCAAAAACAAAACAGTCTGTAGCAATCTGAAGATTTCAAATACTTCTGTAATTCCAAAAATTCATAAGAACTAGGAAAACGTGAGAAATTTGGATATTAATCTTCTGCAGAAATAATCAGTATTTTATCACGCTTCTGTTAAAAATGAAAATTATTTTTCTAGGCGCAAAAGTTTCTATTTTTCAGCAAGATCAAATCAACTATCACTCAACATGATCCCAAAGGCTTTACTTGGCACAAACACTAACTAAAACACAAAAAACACAATCATAACAGTGGCATAATTGTGCAAACACTCAAGAACAGAAAGAAAAAGACAAAAATAAATTTTATTCATCGGGTTGCAAAGGATCTAAGTATTGTCATATTTGTTTCTAGATCCATATGATGCCCTCATGATTGATTCATATGGTGGCTTACTTCTAGTTCTAGGGAAGTGTTACATACCCTTCCTTAGTGGAAATTTAAATTTAATATTGCCTTCTTTCATATCAATCACGGCACCAATAATACGTAAAAATGGTCTACCAAGAATAATTGGACAAGACAGATTGCAATTAATATCAAGAACAATAAAATTTATGGGCACATAATTCCTATTTGCAAGAATAAGAACATAATTAATTCTTCCCATAGGTTTTTAATAGTAGAATCCGCCATGTGCAAATTTAGAGAACACTCTTCAATATTGGTAAGACCAAGCACATCACATAAAGATTTTGGAATTGTAGAAACACTAGCACCCAAGTCACATAAAGCAAAACACTCATAATTTTTAATCTTGACTTTGATAGTAGGTTCCCATTCATCATGGAATTTTCTAGGAATTGAAATCTCTAATTCCAACTTTTCTTCCAAAGCTTTCATCATAGCATCAACAATATGTTTAGTAAAAGCTTTATTTTGTTCATAAGCATGGGGTGAATTTATCATGGATTGCAACAAAGAAATACAATGAATCAAAGGGCAACTATCATTATTAAAGTCTTTGTAATCGAAAAGAGTGGGCACAACACTAGTTAAAGTTTTGACGTCTTCAAACCCACTTTTATCAATTTTCTCAACAAGATTTTCACCCTCCGAATTATCGGGACGTCTTCTAGCTAAAGTTGACTCTTCTTAAGTCCCTTTATTATTAATCTTAATTTTACTAAACAAAGAATCAATGGAGGAAACACCAATCATTTTAAGATCTTCATCACTTTTATGAAAGCAATCACTAGAAAATGCCTTTTCTAAAAATTCTCTTCTAGCTCTAAGCATAGAGGTCCTTTTCTTACTTTCATCCATAGAAACATAAAGAGCTTTGATTGATTCCTCAACCTTAGGCACAAAAAATTTCATCTTGAGATTTTCTACAACATGAGAAATTCTATCAATACTTCTAGACATATCATCAATCTTATTCAACTTTTCTTCTATTGTAGCATTAAAAACTTTTTGTGTATTGATAAATTATTTATATTATTCTCAAGACCAGAGGTGTTCCTATTATTATTATAAAAAGGATTACCGTAGGAATTACCATAATTATTAGAGGAATTACTAGGAAAAGTCCTAGGATTAAAATTACCTCTATAAGCATTGTTATTGAAATTGTTTCAAGAGATAAAATTCACATCAATGGCATCACTATTTTGCTCAATCAATGTAGACAAAGGCACATCATTAAAATCAATAGGAGCACTTTTATTAGCAACCAATTTCATAGAGCATCAACTTTTTCACTCAAAGAAGAAATTTCTTCAACCGAATGAACTTTTTTACTAGTAGGAGCTCTTTCACTATGCCATTGTAAATAATTTGCCATAATATTATCAAGAAATTTGGTGGCTTCACCCAAAGTAATTTCCATAAAAGTACCACCCGCGGCGGAGTCCAAAAGATTACGAGAAACAAAATTCAACCCCGCGTAAAAAAATTGTATGATCATCCAAAGATTTAACCCATGAGTTGGGCAATTTCTTAGCATTAATTTCATCCTTTCCCAAGATTGTGCAACATGCTCATGTTCAAGTTGCTTGAAATTCATGATCTGGGTTCTAAGAGAAATAATTTTTGCGGGTGGAAAATATTTAGTAATAAAAGCATCTTTGTACTTATCCCAAGAACCGATACTATTGCGAGGCAAAGAAAAAACCAAATTTTTGCATGATCTCGCAAAGAAAATGGGATTTCAACTTCACAACATCATTGTACACATCTTTTTTCTTTTGCATATCGCATAATTCCATGAATGTGCTAAGATGGGATGCAACATCCTCATTAGGAGTACCGGAAAATTGATCTTTCATAATAAGATTCAACAAAGCGGTATTAATATCACAAGACTTCACACTAGTGGCGGGAGGAGAAATCGGAGTGCTAATAAAATCATTGTTGTTGGTATTGGAGAAATCACACAACTTGGTGTTCTGTTGAGTCATTATGACTGCGCAACAAGACTGCACTCAAAAATAGATCTGACGAGAAAACGGCGAACAAAAAAGAGGGCGAATAAAACAACAAATTTTTGTGAAGTGGGGGAGAGGCAAATGGCAAACAATGTAAATTACAAGGACATGAGGTTTGTGACTAGGAACCTGGTAGATGTTGATGATGTCTCCTCGGCAACAGCGCCAGAAATTCCTTTTGATGCGGCTTGAACTACGTCGGTGTTTCCCCAAAGAGGAAGGGATGATGCAGCACAGCTACGGTAGGTATTTCCCTTAGTGATGAGATCAAGGTTATCGAACCAGTAGGAGAACCATGCAACACCACGTAAATAGCTCCTGCATACAAAGAACAAATACTTGCAACCCTACGCAAGAGAGGGGTTGTCAATCCCTCACGGGTAAAAAGATAGGTAAAATTGTAGTAGATTGGATAAATAGATCTCGCGGGAACGCGAGATAAAATGAATAAAATTTGCAGCAAGATATTTTTGGGTTTCTGGATTAATAGATCTGAAAATAAAAGCAAATAAAAATAGATCACGAAGGCAAATATAATAAAGAAGAGACACGGGGGCCGTAGGTTTCACTAGTGGCTTCTCTAGAGAAAAATAGCAACGGTGGGTAAACAAATTATTGTTGGGCAATTGATAGAACTTCAAATAATCATGATGATATCCAGGCAATGATCATTATATAGGCATCACGTCCAAGCTTAGTAGACCGACTCCTACCTGCACCTACTACTGTTACTCCACACATCGACCGTTATCGAGCATGCATCTAGTGTATTAAGTTCATGGAGAAACAGAGTAATGCAATAAGAACAATGACATGATGTAGACAAGATCTATTTGTGTAGAAGTAGACCCCATCTTATTATCCATAATAGCAACGATACATACGTGTCAGTTCCCCTTCTGTCACTGAGATCAAGCACTATAAGATCGAACCCATCACAAAGCACCTCTTCCCATTGCAAGATAAATAGATCAAGTTGGCCAAACAAAACCCAAATATCGGAGAAGAAATACGAGGCTATAATTAATCATGCATATAAGAGATCAAAAGACTCAAATAACTTTCATGGACAAAAACATAGATCTGATCATAAACTCAAAGTTCATCGGATCCCAACAAACACACCGCAAAAAAGAGTTACATCAAATAGTTCTCCAAGAGACCATTGTAGTGAGGACCAAGAAAGAGAGAGAGGAAGCCATCTAGCTAATAACTACGGACCCGAAGGTCTACAAAAGACTACTCACGCATCATCCGAGAGGCACCAATGAGGATGATAAACCCCTCCGTGATGGTGTCTAGATTGGATCTGGTGTTTCTGGAACTTGCGGCCGTTGGAATTGATTTTCATCGACTCCCCTATGGTTTCTGGAACATTTGGGTATTTATAGAGCAAAGAAGCGGCACGGGAGGCTACCGAGGTGGGCACAACCCACCTGGGCGCGCCTGGGGGCCCAGGCACACCGTGGTGGGTTGTGCCCCCCCTCGGGGCACCCCTAGGTGCTTCTCTGACCCATTGGGTGTCTTCTGGTCCATAAAAAATCCACAAAAAGTTTCGCTGCATTTGGACTCCATTTGATATTGATTTTTTGCGATGTAAAAAACAAGCAAAAAAAACAACAATTAGCACTGGTGTGGCACCCCAGCTCAGAGCGACCGGGTTACCATGCATTGCCAGCCCAGAGACCATGTCTTCTGGCAACACACAACATCTTGGTACAGAATAACAACTGCTTTATTGATGCTAGTGCAACAGAGTTACATTACAACAGCTGTCGAGGCCATGCGGCACACTCGGTGCGGCTGAACAATATGTACATTATTTAATGAACATAAAGGGGCCTCGATCCGAACAACTACGTCGCAGTGGAATAACGTCGTGGCAGAAGCTCCATATCACAGGGACACCGATGTGGACACGATCTAGACTCGAACAACGCTCCTCTCCAACGATTCTTTCCTGAAATCTGGCATGACACGCCAGGTCAGTACATTGAATGTACTTGCAAGCTCACAACAGGCATAAGACAAAAAATATCATGATATTTAACCAATTATTAAGGATGCAACACTATATGTCAACATGTTGTGATCATGCTCGAACGTCCCTCGGGACAGCTTACCAACTGTGATTATCACTAGATCACAAACACACCACCAAAGTGGTCAAATCACAAACACACCACCAAAGTGGTCTTTCTCAAGAACAACTCGTGATCCTTACGGCGATCACAACCACGACCATCGTTTGGTCCCAAATGCCTTGATGGCCTTTCTGCGATCCATCAACAATGCAAAGTTCATAGCTTAGTGTCCAATTTTTTATTAAATGTTGACTCATGGTGGGACCTACTACGAGATGTCCGTAACCGTGGACTCGACTATCGATAGATTACACACTCTGTAGAGGTATCACACTGTACCCACACCACAGAACCCATGGCCTCACACTCCCATTCGGGTGGACCAACGGCATTCCGACAAAACCCCTCCATTGCCACAACATTCTCCCGGCCACTCCGACCCAAATCCCCAACGGGCTGGTCCTGGGTGGCCCCGTGTCTACCAAAGACACCCCAACCACCGCCGTGGTCAAAACACTCCCACTCGGGGACACTCCCACTCGGGGACTCGGTACCATAATCTCATCAACGAGCACACAAGATTATGCCTGCTTACCAGGCCAAGGCAAGCACGACATAACCTTCCCTAGATGGAGGCACCGACCAGAGGTTGTGTCAATGGACCGAATCAAGGCCTTCCCACAAAGGAAAATGTGGTTGCACTAGAAAGAAACTCAATTCAGCGGCACAATGACCCAGTCAACGGTATATTCAAGTTGAGTTATATTTAGGTTTAACTTTAAACTAAAAATGACCGGTGTCATAGCATGCCATGAAATGCAAAACAACACATGCATCATATAATAATAAAAATGACCGATGTCATCCTTATACACACCAAGCATAAGTCAACAACTCAAATTACTCTACTTGCTCAAATGACTTACAACTTAACCAAAATATTTTTGCAACAAGTTTTATTTATTTCTTACGCAAGAAAGTAACTCCGATAAATTTCTCATATGCTTGTCAAAAAGATTTCACTATCAACAACTCTTAATTTCTTTATCATTATCACTGAGTTGGGTTCAAACATTCTGTAAGACAAGTAATATGATTAAACAAGTATTTAACATAACATTTTCTAACAAATTTTTATCAATCTAAGAGGGCAAAAACATAGCCTTAAATAATTGCTAACATGCTTAACAAAATTATTCCTAACATCACCTCAAATAAATCTTAACTTGCTTTATCCACTAAACTAGTTTCAACAATTCTGTAAATCAAGCATAACAACTAACCAATTTTTAACAGAATATAAATAACTCCATAATTATTTAAATGCATGGGTTAATCATTTCATTCAAGTAAGAAAATCACAAATATTGAAATGGCACCATGAAAATGTTGCTGTGGCTTGCCTTAGTGCAGATGAGGTTCACAAGCCTCCTAGTGATCCTCAAGACAAGCTTCACCTTCTGAAAATAATTTTAAACACAAAAAGAAAATATCAATAACACTTATGAAATTCACCAGAAATTCCAGACAGCTCAGAAAAATCTCATCTTTGGTGAGCTGCTAGATTTCTAATCAAAGAACACAATGCAAAAAGAATCAATTCATTTGTACTTATGGTTGAAGAGTTATAATTGTTTGAAGTGTTCTATAAATTCAAATGAATTTGAATAAAAGAAATAGACTGGGGGGTGACGTTGAAGGCGTAAAGCCCAGGGGCGCCACCACTCGTACCGCTTCGCGCACGTACAGAGTGGCTGACGAGAGGGCCCCGCTAGTCAGGTGAGGGAAAAGGGAGAAGGAAGCAAAGGGGGCCGCGGCTTCGCCGGAGCTCTCGCCGGCGACGAGGGCTCCTTGGCCCAAACGAGAGGGAGGGATGGCAAGAGGGGGTTGAGGCGCACCTGCCCGTACCCGTAGCATAGCTAGGGGTGGTCGGACGGCGTCAGAATCAACCTCGCAAGCGTAGGCAGAACGTGGAGGTCGCCGGAGTTGAGGAAGACGGCGAGCAGAGGACACTCCAGGGGCTCCAAGCGGGCGAGACGGCCTCACCGGAGAGACGCGGAGGCCCTGGAGGGGTCGCCCAGGCCTGGGAGGGGCTGGAGCTACTAAGACAACCAGAGGGGATCGCTGGCGAGCTCGAGCTCGGGGACAGCGGCCCGAGGCCTGCCCGGCCGGGCTGCGGCTTCATACTCGATCGTGGGGTGTGTGTGTGTGTGTGTGTGCTGGATGGTGCTCGAGGAGGCGGGCGAGGCCTCTATTTATAGGCGAGCGGCGAGGGTGCTTCGGGCTCCGCCAGTGGACACCTATTCACGGCGCCCGACAACAAGCGGCGTCAGTGAGAGGGGGAGAAGGTGACGGAGGTCACGCGACCACTGTGGGCGGGCGGAGACGAGCACTCGATCAAGAGGATGGCGACGAGCACAGTGCGCTCCGCACTGTTGGGCTGGCCGGACCTTGCCTGTGCTCACTGCGGTGAGCTCCGGTGTCGGCTAGCGCCAGGGAGGAGTTACGAACGTTGAGATGATGATGGTGGCGAGGTTTGGCATGGTTGGGCAGGCGGGGAAGCAAGCACGCGAGCAACAGAGGCTCGGGCGCGTCGCAGAGCGCATCGGCTGCATGCTAGAACGCTTGGACGAACGCGGTCACCGCGTGAACTATGACATCAGGTCGATCTAAGCAAAAACTCAATGTTTGGCATGTTGTTCATGGTAGTTTTGAGTGTTACCATGATTTGGTTTGGATCCAGGTGCAGCAGAGAAGTTTTCACACACCAAGTAAGTTTCTGGTCAGTAACTTTGTGATGTTACTGTGGTCAAATGGCTTGGAGTATGAAGCTGTGCTTTGGAGGTTAGTGATAAGTTACTAAGGTAAAGATGCACAAGAAAGTTCAGGTCAAATGGAGCAAGTAAAATGGTAGTTGCTGTAGAAACCACCATTTCTGCCCAGAATAGAAAAGATTTTCTGTAGCAAAAATATTCCAAAAAGTGATGAAGTTTTTTTTTGCTCAGGAAGGTGCACTAGGGTTCACAGAATATTTGTGAATTATCTCAGATTTTTTCGAGCCATAAAAATTGGGGTTGCTTTGAAGCAAACAGATCTGGCTTAGGGTTTTTGAGAGAAAATGAATATTTTTCTTTTAAGAAAAATATTCCAAATATTATTTTTGGGGTGGGTCAGAAGTGAAATGATGATTTAGGAGGGAAGTGAAGCACTTGGGTAAAAGCCAAGGATGCTCAAGTGTTTAAGTCCATATGAAAAGATTCAGAAACTCCAAGTTTCAAAAAAATTCAAATGAAAAATCAAGCAAATAAGAAAGGGCAAAACCCAGGCTGTCACAAACCTCCCCCACTTAGAATGAATCTCGTCCTTGAGATTTGGTTGCTTGAGAAAACCACTCTGGATACTGATCCCTAAGGAATTCTTCCTGCTCCCAAGTTGCTTCTGACTCTGTGTGATGCTCCCACTGAACCTTGTAAAATTTTTTGACTTTACTGCGAGTGATCCTTTCCATCTGATCCAAAATTTTGAACGGTCTTTCTTCATAAGTTAAATATTTTGCCAATTCTATCTCAGCCATTGCAGTCCTTTTCTCACGCGGGGATATGCATCGTCTCAATTGCGAAACATGGAACACATTGTGTATGTCTGCCAGTTCCGGGGGTAGTTCCAGTTGATATGCAACCGTACCCACTCGAGACATAATTGGGAATGGACCAATGAATCTGGGTGCCAGCTTTCCACGAGTCTGAAATCTCTTGACTCCTTTCATAGGAGTGACTCGGAGGTATACGTGTTCTCCGGGTTCAAAAATGACCTGCCAATGTTTGGCATCATAATAACTCTTCTGTCGAGATTTGGCCAATTGCAGCCTGTCTCAGATTTCCCTAACTTGTTTCTCAGCTTCCAGCATGAGATCCGTTCGAAGATACGGCTATCTCCTGTCTGAGACCAATTTAGAGGAGTGCGGCACTTACGGCCATCAGAGCTTCATATGGTGACATTTTTAGACTGGTCTGGAAACTGTTGTTATAAGAGAACTTGGCATACGGCAAGCACTCTTCCCATTTAGCACCTTTGGCTAGCACACAAGCTTGCAACATATCTTCGAGTATTTGATTTACCTGCTCTGTCTGTCCATCTGTCTGAGGGTGATAGGCAGTACTATATTTTAGTGTTGTCCCCAAGGCTCAATGGAGACGGGACCAAAAAGCGGAGGTAAACAAAGAACCTCGGTCAGAAGTGATAGTTCAGTGTACTCCATGCAGACTGACGATCCTGGATACATACAGTTGTGCAAGTTCATTTGCTCTGTATCTGGTGCTAATCGGAATGAAATGAGCAACCTTGGTCAGGGTGTCTATTATAGCCCAGATTGCATCCTTGCCTCACTGAGTCCTAGGCAATCCTGTGATGAAATCCATGCAAAAGTCATCCCATTTCCATTGTGAAACTGGCAGCTGTTGGAGAAGCCCGGCTGGTTTCTGATGATCTGCTTTCACCTTGTTGCATATGTCGCAACAGGCTACAAAATAGGCAATGTCTTTCTTCATTCCATCCCACTAGAATATTTGTTTAAGGTCCTCATACATTTTTGTACCTCTCGGGTGAATGGAATATGCGGCTTCGTGGGCTTCTGATAGGATTTTCTTCTTCTAGTCTGGTTGATTTGGCACACAAATGCGTCCACGGAATCAGAGGATACCGAATTCATCCTTGGAGAAGTCAGAGGCCTGCTTTGCCATCTGGCCCTTGGCACGTTTTTGTAGGTTGGTGTCAGCTGGCTGGGCCTTGCAGATCTCCATCTAAAGTGTGGGGGTAACTTCGAAAATATTAGCATGGTCAGCGTCTATGATGACCAAGTTGAGCTGAGCGATCCCCTCTTGGAGTTTGGTGGGCAATGATTTTAACATGACATTTAAGCTGACGGGCTTTCGACTGAGCGCATCAGCAATGACGTTGGCCTTGCCTGGATGGTAATTTATTCCAAGGTCATAATCCTTGACCAACTCTAACCATCTTCGCTGACGGAGATTTAAATCTGGCTGAGTGAAAATGTACTTGAGGCTTTTGTGGTCGGTAAAAATTTGGCACCTTTTTCCAATGAGGTAGTGTCTCCAAATTTTTAACGCATGAACCACTGCAGCCAATTCCAAATCATGAGTAGGATAATTTCCCTCATGAGGCCGTAGATGTCGCGATGCATATGCTACTACCTTGCTGTCTTGCATCAACACGCAACCAATACCTTGTGTGGAGGCATCGCAGTACACATCAAAGCTGCGATAAATGTCTGGAAGAGTCAGTATAGGTGCGGTTGTCAGTCGTATCTTCAGCTCATTAAAACTCTTCTCACAGTCCTTTGTCCACTTAAACTTTGTATCCTTTTTGAGCAGCTCCGTCATGGGTTTAGCAATTTTGGAAAACCCTTCAATAAAGCGACGATAGTATCCAGCTAATCCGAGGAAACTCCGGATCTGTGTCACGGTCGTGGGTGGTACCCAATCAAGCACATCCTTTACTTTGCTCAGGTCCACGGCTATACCTTTGGCGGATAGTACATGTCCGAGAAACCCAACTTTCTTGAGCCAAAATTCACACTTACTGAACTTGGTGTATAGCTGATGGTCGCGGAGCCATTGTAGTACTGCTCGGAGGTGATCCTTGTGTTCTTCTTCACCCTTGGAGTAAATGAGGATGTCATCGATGAAGACTACCACGAATTTGTCGAGGAAGTCCATAAATACTTTGTTCATCATATGCATGAAGAAAGCAGGGGCATTGGTGAGACCAAAGGACATCACGGTATATTCGTAAAGACCGTACCGAGTAGTGAATGCGGTCTTAGGAATATCTTCCTTTTTAATCTTGAGCTGATGATATCCGGTCCGTAAATCGATTTTAGAGAATACCTTGGCCCCACTGAGCTGATCAAACAGATCATCAATTCTTGGCAGTGGGTATTTATTTTTGATGGTGACCTCATTCAGCTGGCGGTAATCTATGCACATACGGAGACTACCATCCTTTTTGCCCATGAAAATTGTAGGTAATCCCCACGGTGAAGAGCTAGGACGAATATAACCTTTCTGGAGTAATTCGTCAATCTGTTTCTTTAGCTCCACGAATTCTAATGAGGGCATCCGGTAATACTTCTTGTATAACGGTGCGGTTCCGGGCACAAGATCTATGGCAAATTCCAGTTCCCGATCTGGTGGCATGCCTGGCAGTTCTTCTAGAAACACATCAAGGTACTCACTGACCACGGGAATAAATTCCAATTCAACCACAGCAGTGCACACTAATTCTGGCTTGGGTATATTCTTGCGAGCATAGAATTTGGTGAGCTGCCCATCCAGACTGGTCATATTGACTTCTCGGGTTGCGCAGTTTATGCAAACTTGATATTTGGTCAACCAATTCATACTCAATATAATATCCAACTTTTCAGACTCAATGATTATCAGAGATGTTGGAAAGCAGACCCCGTTGATATTGATCTCCAGATCACGGCAGACCAGATTGCTCTTGATTATAGATCCCGGGGTTTGTACCAGCATATTTTTGCCCAAAATTGTGCAAGGAAAATTGTTTTGGGCAGCAAAACTCCGAGAAATAAAAGAATGGGAAACCCCAGAGTCAAATAAATTATGACAGGTATGTCATTAACAGAAAACATACCAATGACGACTTTTGGCTTCTCTTGGGCTTCATCAGCGGAGATATGATGCACGTGCCCGGTGAAGTTTTGCTGGCTTGGCTGCGACTCCATAAAATTGACTTGCGACCAACTTAGGGCATTCGTCTTTTTGTTCTTGGGGCACTGCTTGGCATAATGTCCGTGTTGCCTGCAAATGAAACAAGAATTATTGCGCTGACGCTCCTCATGCATTGGATTGGTCACAATATTCTTGACTTGGGTGGTGGTCTTGTTAACATTCTGCTGCCAATTTGGCATGTATTCCACCTAAGTCTGCTGCCAGGTATGAGCCTTTTGCATAGGTTGCCCATGCTTCTTTGGCTCAAACTTGCGCTTGTTGTCGTTAGCAGGCCTAGTATCTGATATAAGCTTGTGCTCCCGTTCATCAATGAACGCCTTGTCTACCAGAGTTTGGAAATCTGTGAAATCAAACATACTGAGAGCACACTGAAGTTGCGGAATTAAACCTCCAAGAAATCTGTCAATCTTCCTTTCTTCGGTGGCCACGTCATACAGAGAGTAACGGGCCAAATGATTGAATTTTTGCAGATATTCAGCCACAGACTGATTTCCTTGGACGAGCACGAGAAATTAACGCTGCTTGGCCTTCATAACTCCAGTAGGGATATGATATTTTCGGAACTTATCTTTAAATTTCTCCCAGGTGATTTCCTGTTCAATCGGCCACATGGCCTTTGTATTTTCCCACCATATGGTAGCTGCGCCTTCAAGGTAATGAGTTACAAATGGAACTTTATCATTTCCTTCAGTACGGGAAATCTCAAGATTTTTCTCCATTGTGCGCAACCAATCATCTGCATCCAATGGGTCAACAATCTGACTGAAACTGGGTGGATTGGTCCTCTGAAAATCTGACAGCTTTGAGCGATGACCATTCTGATTTCCATTTTGTCCATAGCTTGAACACTTCTCAATATTTCAATCAGATCATTGTTCCTTTTTTCTTCAAACATATGCAGAATTTGCTCGGTGGAGGGAGGATCAGGCGGTGGAGGTGGTGGCTGAACGTACGGCTCGGGAGAATGTCCTGCCTGTCGTGCGGAACGACGAACAGGAGTTTCTTCACGAACGTTGCTACTGCTGCCTCCCCGCGTCATCCTATTGTGAATTTTTCCCAAGACAACACAATCGAGATGAGAAACACCCAAAATAAAATTTGGGGAAAAGCCAGCGACAAATCCCAGAAGAGAGCAGAAGAGCGAAAAATATGACGAATAATGTCTCAACATAATTATACATAGACTCATACATGAAAAGTAAACAACATGACTGGTTCACTACTCTCATATAGGAAACGAAACATCATGACTCGTATGACTACCTCCATACATCATCCAGACAACTGTGAATACTCAAAGATACTACTACTCTGCTGGTGCTGCGGCGTCCTCCCCTGAAGTGGTCTCGGATCCCGAACTGACATGGTTAACGGAAACCTCCGGGTTAAAGGTAACACGGTGGCGCTGCCTCGAGGGCTCTCCCTCAGAGGCAGGGGTAGGATGAAGCATCAGGGCTACAGGGGTAGCGAGAAGTGAGACCCACTCAACAGGAGTATTGAGAGGGTTTGCGGTTGAGACGCCCGTGCTACTCGGGGGAGTAACCGGCGAAATAGGGGAGCTAGAACTGACTGGGACATAAGGAGTAAATCCCATTGAAGACGGAGTAGTGGCGGATCTAGAAGTGACCAAAGTAGTGGCTAAAGCAGTACGAGTACGAGTCAGCTCTCGAGCCAGCTCGTGGATCATGAGATAGCTAGCAGTGACATAACGAGCAAGGTGGCTAGCAACACTATCAGACTCCGGATCAATGAGAGGAAAATGGACACGACCGTTGTCGTGCAGAGATGGGTAGTAGTAGAAACCTGGGTGGTTCTGCATTCGGACCTCGTTGTAGCGAAGCTCGACAAGGACCTCGAATGCAGCAAACTGGACAGCCTGAGAAGCGGTGGAGGCATAACCGCTCCGAGAGGTGCGAGTGTAAGAGCTGGAATCGGAACTAGTGCGCAGAGTGACCACTGCGTGATACTCATATACTAAATCAGCTAGATGCTCCCGGTACAGACGATAAACTGGGTCGTCTCTGAGAGGGTACAGCCGACGCCACATGTTGCGAAGGAGGTGTGGTGACGTGTACGGCATCAGCTGCAACTGGCACGGATACGGCACTGGAGCCATCTACACCCACAACCATTAGCATGTTAGCATAAATATATATATACCGAATGCATGCAATGCAACAATCAGCACAAATTACTACCGGTACTCAACTAAAACTCGTATCTAGCATCCAGTTAACGCGTTGTAGTCTAGCGTGGCCTATAGTCAGCGTGGCTCTGATACCAAGCGTTGTGGCACCCCGACTCAGAGCGACCGGTTTACCATGCATTGCCAGCCCAGAGACCATGTCTTCTGGCAACACACAACATCTTGGTACAGAATAACAACCGCTTTATTGATGCTAGCGGAATAGAGTTACATTACAACAGCTGTCGAGGCCAAGCGGCACACTCGGTGCGGCTGAACAATATGTACATTATTTAGTGAACATAAAGGGGCCTCGATCCGAACAACTACGTGGCAGAATAACGTCGTGGCGGAAGCTCCATACACAGGGGCACCGATGTGGACACGATCTAGACTCGAACAATGCTCCTCTCCAATGATACTTTCCTGAAATCTAGCATCACACCAGGTCAGTACATTGAATGTACTTGCAAGCTCACAACAGGCATAATCATAATGACAAACAATATCATGATATTTAACCAATTATTAAGGATGCAACACTATATGTCAACATGATGTGATCATGCTCGGACGTCCCTCGGGACAGCTTACCAACTGTGATCATTTCTAGGTCACAAAAACACCACCAAAGTGGTCAGATCACAAACACACCACCAAAGTGGTCTTTCTCAAGAACAACTCGTGATCCTTACGGCGATCACAACCATGACCATCATTTGGTCCCAAATGCCTCGATGGCCTTTCTGCCATCCATCAACAATGCAAAGTTCATAGCTTAGTGTGCATTTTTTTATTAAACGTTGACTCATGGTGGGACCTACTACGAGGTGTCCGTTACTATGGACTCGGCTATCGATAGATTACACACTCTGCAAAGGTAGCACACTGTACCCACACCACGGAACCCATGGCCTCGCACTCCCATTCGGGTGGACCAACGGCATTCCGACAAAACCCCTCCATTGCCACAGCATTCTCCCGGCCACTCTGACCCAAATCCCCAACGGGCTGGTCCTGGGTGGCCCGTGTCTACCAAAGACACCCCGACCACCGTCGTGGTCAAAACACTCCCACTCGGGACACTCCCACTCGGGGACTCGGTACCATAATCTCATTAACGAGCACACAAGATTATGCCTGCTTACCGGGCCAGGGCAAGCACGACATAACCTTCCCTAGATGGAGGCACCGACCAGAGGTCGTGTCAATGGACCGAATCAAGGCCTTCCCACAAAGGAAAATGTGGTTGCACTGGAATGAAACTCAATTCAGCGGCACAATGACCCCGTCAAAGGTATATTCAAGTTGAGTTATATTCAGGTTTAACTTTAAACTAAGAATGACCGGTGTCATAGCATGCCATGAAATGCAAAACAACACATGCATCATATAATAATAAAAATGACTGATGTCATCCTTATACACACCAAGCATAACGTCAACAACTCAAATTACTCTACTTGCTCAAATGACTTACAACTTAACCAAAATATTTTTGCAACAAGTTTTATTAATTTCTTACGCAAGAAAGTAACTCCGATAAATTTCTCATATGCTTGTCAAAAAGATTTCACTATCAACAACTCTTAATTTCTTTATCATTATCACTGAGTTGGGTTCAAACATTCTGTAAGACAAGTAATATGATTAAACAAGTATTTAACAGAACATTTTCTAACAAATTTTTATCAATCTAAGAGGGCAAAAACATAGCCTTAAATAATTGCTAACATGCATAACAAAATTATTCCTAACATCACCTCAAATAAATCTTAAATTGCTTTATCCACTAAACTAGTTTCAACCATTCTGTAAATCAAGCATAACAACTAACCAATATTTAACAGAATATAAATAACTCCATAATTATTTAAATGCATGGGTTAATCATTTCATTCAAGTAAGAAAATCACAAAAATTGAAATGGCACCATGAAAATGTTGCTGTGGCTTGCCTTAGTGCAGATGAGGTTCACAAGCCTCCTGGTGATCCTCAAGACAAGCTTCACCTTCTAAAAATAATTTTAAACACAAAAAGAAAATATCAAGAACACTTCTGAAAATCACCAGAAATTCCAGACAGCTCAGAAAACTCTCATCTTTGGTGAGCTGCAAGATTTCTAATCAAAGAACACAATGCAAAAAGAATCAATTCATTTGTACTTATGGTTGAAGAGTTATAACTGTTTGAAGTGTTCTGTAAATTCAAATGAATTTGAATAAAAGAAATAGACTGGGGGTGACGTCGAAGGCGTAAAGCCCAGGGGCGCCACCACTCGTACCGCTTCGCGCGCATATAGAGTGGCTGACTAGCGGGCCCCGCTAGTCAGGTGAGGGAAAAGGAAGAAGGAAGCAAAGGGGTCCGCGGCTTCGCCGGAGCTCTCGCCGGCGAGAGGGCTCCTTGGCCCAAACGAGAAGGAGGGATGGCAAGAGGGGGTTGAGGCGCACCTGCCCGTACCCGTAGCGTAGCTAGGGGCGGTCGGAATCAACCTCGCAAGCGGAGGCAGAACGTGGATGTCGCCGGAGTTGAGGAAGACGACGAGCAGAGGACACTCCAGGGGCTCCAAGCGGGTGAGACGGCCTCACCGAAGAGAGGTGGAGGCCCGAAGGGGTCGCCCAGGACTGGGAGGGGCTGGAGCTACTGCGGCGACAAGAGGGGATCGCCGGCGAGCTCGAGCTCAGGGACGGCGGCCCGAGGCCTGCTCAGCCGGGCTCCGGCTTCCTTCTCGATCATGGGGTGTGTGTGTGTGCTGGATGGTTCTCGAGGAGGCGGGGGAGGGCTCAATTTATAGGCGAGCGGCGAGGGTGCTTCGGGCTCCGCTGGTGGACACCTGTCCATGGCGCCCAGCGATGAGTGGCGTTAGTGAGAGGGGGGTAAGGCGACGGAGGTCACGCGGCCACTGTGCGCGGGCAGAGACGAGAACAGGATCAAGAGGATGGCGACGAGTACAGTGCGCTCCGCACTGTTGGGCTGGCCGGACCTTGCCCGTGCTCGCTGCGGCGAGCTCCAGCATCGGCGAGCGCCAGGGAGGAGTTAAGAACGTTGAGACGATGATGGTGGCGAGGTTTGGCATGGTTGGGCAGGAGGGGAAGCGAGCACACGAGCAACAGAGGCTCGGGCGCGTCGCAGAGCGCGTCGGCTGCATGCCAGCACGCCCGGATGAACGCGATCACCGTGTGAACTATGACATCATGTCGATCTAAGAAAAAACTCAATGTCTGGCATGTTGTTCGTGGTAGTTTTGAGTGTTACCACGATTTGGTTTGGATCCAGGTGCAGCAAAGAAGTTTTCACACACCAAGTAAGTTTCTGGTCAGTAACTTTGTGATGTTACTGTGGTCAAATGGCTTGGAGTTTGAAGCTGTGCTTTGGAGGTTAGTGATAAGTTACTAAGGTAAAGATGCATAAGAAAGTTCAGGTCAAATGGAGCAAGTAAAATGGTAGTTGTTGTAGAAACCACCATTTCTGCCCAGAATAGAAAAGATTTTCTGTAGCAAAAATATTCCAAAAAGTGATGACATATTTTTGCTCAGGAAGGTGCACTAGGGTTCACAGAATATTTGTGAATTATCTCAGATTTTTCTGAGCCATAAAAATTGGGGTTGCTTTGAAGCAAACAGATCTGGCTTAGGGTTTTTGAGAGAAAATGAATATTTTTCTTTTAAGAAAAATATTCCAAAGATTATTTTTGGGGTGGGTCAGAAGTGAAATGATGATTTAGGAGGGAAGTGAAGCACTTGGGTGAAAGCCAAGGATGCCCAAGTGTTTAAGTCCATATGAAAAGATTCAGAAACTCCAAGTTTCAAAAAATTTCAAATGAAAAATCAAGCAAATAAGAAAGGGCAAAACCCAGGGTGTCACAACTGGGCACTATGTCAATAGGTTAGTCCCAAAAAATGATAAAAATGATTGTAAAACATCCAAGAATGATAATATAACAACACGGAACAATAAAAATTTATAGATACGTTGGAGACGTATCAAAATGCTACATCATTTCCAATTAATAATATGTCATCCACATATACTATCAGAAATGCTACAGAGCTCCCACTCACTTTCTTGTAAATACATGCTTCACCGTAAGTCCGTATAAAACCATATGCTTTGATCACCTTATAAAAGCGTATATTACAACTCCGAGATGCTTGCACCAGTCCATAGATGGATCACTGGAGCTTACACACTTTGTTAGCACCTTTAGGATCAAAAAAACTTCTGGTTGCATTATATATAACTCTTGTTTAAAAAATCCATTAAGGAATACAGTTTTTGACGTTCATTTGCCAGATTTCATAAAAATGCGGCAATTGCTAACATGATTCGGACAGACTTAAGCATTGCTACGGGTGAGAAAGTCTCATCGTAGTCAACCCCTTGAACTTGTCAAAAACCTTTCGCGACAAGTCGAGCTTTGTAGATGGTGACATTACCATCAGCGTATGTCTTCTTCTTGAAGATCCATTCATTCTCAATGGCTTGCCGATCATCGGGCAAGTCCACCAAAGTCCACACTTTGTTCTCATACATGGATCCTATCTCAGATTTCATGGCCTCAAGCCATCTATCGGAATTTGGGCTTCATCATAGCTTCTTCATAGTTTGTAGGTTCAACATGGTCTAGTAACATGACTTCCAGAAAAGGATTACCGTACCACTCTGCTGCGGAACGTGCTCTGTTCGACCTACGAGGTCCAGTAGCAACTTGATCTGAAGTTTTATGATCATCATCATTAGCTTCCTATCTAGTTGGTGTAGACATCATGAGAACGGATTTCCTTGACGTGCTACTTTCCAAATTGAGAGAAGGTACAATTACCTCATCAAGTTCTACTTTTCTCCCACTCACTTCTTTTGAGAGAAACTCCTTCTCTAGAAAGGATCCATTTTTTGGCAACAAAGATCTTGCCTTTCAGATCTGTGGTAAAAGGTGTACCCATTTGTTTCCTTAGGGTATCCTATGAAGACGCACTTCTCCGATTTGGGTTCGAGCTTATCAGGCTGAAACCTTTTGACATAATGTCGCAACCCCAAACTTTGAAGAAACGACAGCTTAGGTTTCTTGCCAAACTGTAGTTCATATGGTGTTGTCTCAACGGATTTAGACGGTGCCCTATTTAACGTGAATACAACTTTCTCTAATACATAACCCCAAAACGATAGTGGTAAATCGGTAAGAGACATCATAAATCGCACCATATGTAATAAAGTATGGTTACAACGTTCGGGCACACCATTACGCTGTGGTGTTCCAGGTGACGTGAGTTGTGAAACTATTCCACATTGTTTTAAGGTTTTTCTACATCTATGCCCCTGGTTCCTTAGCTCTAATCATTCATCCCCGCGCTCTTAACTTTTGCTTAGTTTTCCCTACTCCCTTGCCAGAAACCCTAAGAACTGGTCACAACGGACGTTGCCGTCGGGTCAATGGCTTCACTATTAACTCTGACGAGTGGGGCCGCACTGGACTGTGTCATCCCTTGGACCTGACAAGTGCAACCGCATTGGGCCATGGTTTTGTTGGGCCGTCCCTTGCATTAAACACCTGCGCGCGTTGCCAGGACAAAAGCCTGCTATGCATGCACCAAGCAAAGCCTGTCTACATGCGTCGATGCATGCCCCCACGATGCACCGACCGAGCCTGCATGCATGCACCGATGCGTCCGCCATGATGCACTGACAGAGCAGCTTTCTTGCACGCCAGCCGCCACGGATGCAGCGACGGTCACTGCCGCTGGTTCCTCTCTTCAAGCTAGGTGGCTACATATTTGTGGCTTGTGTAAAAAAAGAGAAGTGTTCATTGTGGCTGCATGCACTAGGTGGTTACTAACAAGGGAACCCTACTAACAAAGCGAGCTCTCTAAGAAAACAATCAACAAATATGTAGTCCCAATATGTAGATAGGGCCAACAAGCCCATAGCATGATCACATAGTTCAAACTAGGAAGAACTTAATAATAGAATAGATAGAAAACTTAATAATAGAACTTAATAAAAGGGCCAACAAGCCCATAGCAACTCCAACATAGTTCAATTACAACTTAACATAACATAGACTAAAAAAGATAGAGGGTTTAGAACCCTAGCCGCCGCCTTCTCCACCTCGCTCCTCCTCCAGGCGCCCTTTTCACTCCTCCTCCGGGGCGTTGTCGATGGGGTAGGAAAGAGTGTGCATGTGCTTCATGGTGGGGAAGGTGTTGGTGTACTCCGTGAACCTGTCATGGGTGGTGAAAGTGATGAACTCGCAGCCACACCAAAACACCCGACCGAGGAGGTAGAAGGCATCGAATGTGTTGGTGAAGTGGGCAAGGAGAGAAACCACCACCCCGTTTTGGATGACCTCCTTGACGCGGAACATCATTGGAGATCCCCGCGGGAGGTGGTAATAGCCGGATGCGAGGAAGAACTCGGTGAACTTCCATGCGGTCCTCAACCTTGTTATCGCCCACACACGTAGTGTGCGATCTGTTGGGGAACGTTGCAGAAAACAAAAAAAAATTCCTACTTTCACCAACATCAATCTATGGAGTCAACTAGCAACGAGAGGAGAGTGCATCTACATACCCTTGTAGATCGCGAGCGGAAGCGTTCAAGAGAACGGGGATGATGGAGTCGTACTCGCCGTGATCCAAATCACCGATGACCAAGTGCCGAACGGACGGCACCTCCGCATTCAAAACACGTACGGAGCGGATGACGTCTCCTCCTTCTTGATCCAGCAAGGGGGAAGGAGATGTTGATGAAGATCCAGCAGCACGACGGCGTGGTGGTGGATGCAGCAATGATCGCAGCAGGGCTTCGCCGAGCTTCTGCGAGAGGGAGAGGTGTAGCAGGGGAGAGGGAGGCGCCAAGACTTCAGGTGCGGCTGCCCTCCCTCCCCCCCTTATATAGGCCCCCTGGGGGGCGCCGACCCTGGAGATTGGATCTCCCAAGGGGGGCGGCCAAGGGGGGTGGAGTGCCTCCCAAGGCAAGTGGAGGCGCCCCCACCCTAGGGTTTCCAACCCTAGGCGCAGGGGGCCCAGGGGGGGCGCACCAGCCCACTATGGGCTGGTTCCCCTCCCCACTTCAGCCCATGGGGCCCTTTGGGATGGGTGGCCCCACCCGGTGGACCCCCGGGACCCATCCGGTGGTCCCGTTACAATACCGTGACCCCGAATCTTTCCCGATGGCCGAAACTACACTTCCTATATATAATTCTTCACCTCCGGACCATTTCGGAACTCCTCGTGACGTCCAGGATCTCATCCGGGACTCCGGACAACTTTCGGATTACTGCATACTCATATCTCTACAACCCTAGCGTCACCGAACCTTAAGTGTGTAGACCCTATGGGTTCGGGAGACACGTAGACATGACCGAGACGGCTCTCCAGCCAATAACCAACAGCGGGATCTGGATACCCATGTTGGCTCCCACATGCTCCTCGATGATCTCATCGGATGAACCACGATGTCGAGGATTCAAGCAACCCCGTATACAATTCCCTTTGTCAATCGGTACGTTACTTGCCCGAGACTCGTTCGTCGGTATCCCAATACCTTGTTCAGTCTCGTTACCAGCAAGTCACTTTACTTGTACCGTAATGCATGATCCCGTGATCAACCACTTGATCACATTGAGCTCATTATGATGATGCATTATCGAGTGGGCCCAGAGATACCTCTCCGTCATACGGAGTGACAAATCCCAGTCTCGATTCGTGCCAACCCAACAGACACTTTCGGAAACACCTGTAATGTACCTTTATAATCACCCAGTTACGTTGTGACGTTTGGTACACCCAAAGCACTCCTACGGTATCTGTGAGTTGCACAATCTCATGGTCTAAGGAAATGATACTTGACATTCAGAAAAGCTACAGCAAACGAACTACACGATCTTTGAGCTAAGCTTAGGATTGGGTCTTGTCCATCACATCATTCTCCTAATGATGTGATCCCGTTATCAATGACATCCCCATGTCCATAGCCAGGAAACCATGACCATCTGTTGATCAACGAGCTAGTCAACTAGAGGCTCACTAGGGACACATTGTGGTCTATGTATTCACACATGTATTATGATTTCCGGATAATACAATTATAGCATGAATAATAGACAATTATCATGAACAAGGAATTATAATAATCATTTTATTATTGCCTCTAGGGCATATTTCCAATAGTCTCCCACTTGCACTAGAGTCAATCATCTAGTTACATTGTGATGAATCGAACACCCATGGAATTCTGGTGTTGATCATGTTTTGCTCTAGGGAGAGGTTTAGTCAACGGATCTGCGACATTCAGATCCGTATGTACTTTACAAATATCTATATCTCCATCTTGAACATTTTCACGAATGGAGTTGAAGCGACGCTTGATGTGCCTGGTCTTCTTGTGAAACCTGGGCTCCTTGCCAAGTGCAATAGCTCCAGTGTTGTCACAAAAGAGTTTGATCGGCCCCGACGCATTGGGTATGACTCCTAGGTCGGTGATGAACTCCTTCACCCAAATTGCGTCATGCACTGCCTCCGAGGCTGCCATGTACTCCGCTTCACATGTAGATCCCGCCATGACGCTCTACTTGCAGCTGCACCAGCTTACTGCTCCCCCATTCAACATATACACGTATCCGGTTTGTGACTTAGAGTCATCCAGATCTGTGTGAAGCTAGCGTCGACGTAACCCTTTACGACGAGCTCTCCGTCACCTCCATAAACAAGAAACATGTCCTTAGTCCTTTTCAGGTACTTCAGGATATTCTTGGCTGCTGTCCAGTGTTCCTTGCCGGGATTGCTTTGGTACCTTCCTACCAAACTTACGGCAAGGTTTACATCAGGTCTGGTACACAGCATGGCATACATAATAGACCCTATGGCTGAGGCATAGGGGATGACACTCATCTCTTCTATATCTTCTGCTGTGGTCGGACATTGAGCTGAGCTCAATTTCACACCTTGCAACACAGGCAAGAACCCCTTCTTAGACTGATCCATATTGAACTTCTTCAATATCTTATCAAGGTATGTGCTTTGTGAAAGACCTATGAGGCATCTTGATCTATCTCTATAGATCTTGATGCCTAATATATAAGCAGCTTCTCCAAGGTCCTTCATTGAAAAACTCTTATTCAAGTAGGCCTTAATGCTGTCCAAAAGTTCTATATCATTTCCCATCAAAAGTATGTCATCTACATATAATATGAGAAATGCTACAGAGCTCCCACTCACTTTCTTGTAAACGCAGGCTTCTCCCTAAGTTTGCATAAACCCAAACTCTTTGATCATCTCATCAAAGCGAATGTTCCAACTCCGAGATGCTTGCACCAGCCCATAAATCGAGCGTTGGAGCTTGCACACCTTGTCAGCATTCTTAGGATCGACAAAACCTTCCGGCTGCATCATATACAATTCTTCCTTAAGGAAACCATTAAGGAATGCCGTTTTGACATCCATTTGCCATATCTCATAATCATAGAATGCAGCAATTGCTAACATGATTCGGACGGACTTCATCTTCGCTACGAGTGAGAAAGTCTCATCATAGTCAACCCCTTGAACTTGTCGATAACCCTTAGCGACAAGCCGAGCTTTATAGATGGTCACATTACCATCCACGTCTGTCTTAAAGATCCATTTATTTTCTATGGCTCGCCGATCAACGGGCAAGTCAGTCAAAGTCCATACTTCATTTTCATACATGGATCCTATCTCAGATTTCATGCCTTCCAGTCATTTGTCGGAATCTGGGCCCGCCATCGCTTCTTCATAGTTCGAAGGTTCACCGTTGTCTAACAACATGATTTCCAAGACAGGGTTACCGTACCACTCTGGTGCAGAACGTGTCCTTGTGGACCTACGAAGTTCAGTAGGAGCTTGATCCGAAGTATCTTGATCATCATCATTAACTTCCTCTCTAATCGGTGCAGGCACCACAAGAACATTTTCCTGAGCTGCGCTACTCTCTGCTTCAAGAGGAAGTACTTCATCAAGCTCTACTTTCCTCCCACTTACTTCTTTCGAGAGAAACTCCTTCTCTAGAAAGGATCCATTCTTGGCAACGAAGATCTTGCCTTCGGATCTGAGCTAGAAGGTATACCCAATGGTTTCCTTAGGGTATCCTATGAAGACGCATTTTTCCGACTTGGGTTCGAGCTTTTCAGGTTGAAGTTTCTTGACATAAGCATCGCATCCCCAAACTTTTAGAAACGACAGCTTAGGTTTCTTCCCAAACCATAATTCATACGGTGTCGTCTCAACGGATTTCGACGGAGCCCTATTTAAAGTGAATGTGGCAGTCTCTAAAGCATAGCCCCAAAATGATAGCGGTAAATCGGTAAGAGACATCACAGATCGCACCATATCTAATAGAGTGCGATTACGACGTTCGGACACACCATTACGTTGAGGTGTTCCAGGCGGCGTGAGTTGTGAAACTATTCCACATTTTCTTAAGTGTGTGCCAAATTCGTGACTCAAGTATTCTCCCCCACGATCTGATCGCAAGAACTTGATTTTCCTGTCACGTTGATTCTAAACCTCACTCTGAAATTCCTTGAACTTTTCAAAGGTCTCAGACTTGTGTTTCATTAAGTAGACATACCCATATCTACTCAAGTCATCAGTGAGGGTGAGAACATAACGATAGCCACCGCGAGCCTCAACACTCATTGGACCGCACACATCAGTATGTATGATTTCCAATAAGTTGGTTGCTCGCTCCATTGTTCCTGAGAACGGAGTCTTGGTCATTTTACCCATGAGGCATGGTTCGCACGTGTCAAATGATTCGTATCAAGAGACTCTGAAAGTCCATCTGCATGGAGCTTCTTCATGCGTTTGACACCTATGTGACCAAGGCAATAGTGCCACAAGTATGTGGGACTATCATTATCAACCTTACATCTTTTGGTATTCACACTATGAATATGTGTAGCATTACGCTCGAGATTCATTAAGAATAAACCATTCACCATCGGAGCATGACCATAAAACATATCTCTCATATAAATAGAACAACCATTATTCTCGGATTTAAATGAGTAGCCATCTCGAATTACACGAGATCCTGATACAATGTTCATGCTCAAAGCTGGCACTAAATAACAATTATTGAGGTTTAAAACTAATCCCGTAGGTAAATGTAGAGGTAGTGTGCCGATGGCGATCACATCGACCTTGGAACGATTCCCGACGTGCATCGTCACCTCATCCTTCGCCAGTCTCCGCTTATTCCGCAGCTCCTGCTTTGAGTTACAAATGTGAGCAACCGCACCGGTATCAAATACCCAGGAGCTACTATGAGTACTGGTAAGGTACACATCAATTACATGTATATCACATATACCTTTCGTGATGCCGGCCTTCTTGTCCGCTAAGTATTTGGGGCAGTTTCGCTTCCAGTGACCACTTCCCTTGCAATAAAAACACTCAGTCTCGGGCTTGGGTCCATTCTTTGGCTTCTTCCCGGCAGCTTGCTTACCGGGCGCGGCAACTCCCTTGCCATCCTTCTTGAAGTTCTTCTTACCCTTGCCTTTCTTGAACTTAGTGGTTTTATTCACCATCAACACTTGATGTTCCTTTTTGACTTCTACCTCTGCTGATTTCAGCATTGCAAATACTTCAGGAATGGTCTTTTCCATCCCCTGCATATTGAACTTCATCACAAAGCTCTTGTAGCTTGGTGGAAGCGACTGAAGGATTCTGTCAATGACCGTGTCATCTGGGAGATTAACTCCCAGCTAAGTCAAGCGGTTATGCAACCCAGACATTGTGAGTATGTGCTCACTGACAGAACTATTTTCCTCCATCTTACAGCTGAAGAACTTGTCAGAGACTTCATATCTCTCGACCCGGGCATGAGCTTGGAAAACCATTTTCAGCTCTTCAAACTCATATGCTCCGTGTTGCTCAAAACGCTTTTGGAGCCCCGGTTCTAAGCTGTAAAGCATGCCACACTGAACGAGGGAGTAATCATCAGCACGTGTCTGCCAAGCGTTCATAACGTCTTGGTTCTGTGGGACGGGTGCGTCACCTAGCGGTGCTTCTAGGACATAATCTTTCTTTGCAGCTATGAGGATGATCCTCAGGTTCCGGACCCAGTCCGTATAATTGCTGCCATCGTCTTTCAGCTTGGTTTTCTCTAGGAACGCGTTGAAGTTGGGGACAACGTTGGCCATTTGATCTACAAGACATATTGTAAAGATTTTAGACTAAGTTCATGATAATTAAGTTCATCTAATCAAATTATTCAATGAACTCCCACTCATATAGACATCCCTCCAGTCATCTAAGTATAACATGATCCGAGTTAACTAGGCCGTGTCTGATCATCACGTGAGACGGACTAGTCAACATCGGTGAACATCTTCATGTTGATCATATCTTCTATACGACTCATGCTCGACCTTTCGGTCTTCTGTGTTTCGAGGCCATGTCTGTACATGCTAGGTTCGTCAAGTCAACCTAAGTGTTTGCATGTGTAAATCTGTCTTACACCCGTTGTATGTGAACGTTGGAATCTATCACACCCGATCATCACGTGGTGCTTCGAAACAACGAACTGTCGCAACGGCGCACAGTTAGGGGGGACACTTTCTTGAAATTATTATGAGGGATCATCTTATTTACTACCGTTGTTCTAAGTAAACAAGATGCAAAAACATGATAAACATCACATGCAATCAAATAATAGTGACATGATATGGCCAATATCATATAGCTCCTTTGATCTCCATCTTGGGGCTCCATGATCATCTTGTCACTGGCATGACACCATGATCTCCATCATCGTGTCTCCATGAAGTTGCTCGCCAACTATTACTTCTACTACTATGGCTAACACGTTTAGCAATAAAGTAAAGTAATTTACATGGCGTTTCTCAATGACTCGCAGGTCATACAAAAATAAAGACAACTCCTATGGCTCCTGCCGGTTGTCATACTCATCGACATGCAAGTCGTGATTCCTATTACAAGAACATGATCAATCTCATACATCACATATATCATTCATCATTCATCACAACCTTTGGTCATATCACATCACAAAACACTTGCTGCAAAAACAAGTTAGACGTCCTCTAATTGTTGTTGCAAATTTTTACATGGTTGTTATAGGTTTCTAGCAAGAACATTTCTTACCTATGCCAAAACCACAACGTGAATTGCCAATTTCTATTTACCCTTCATAAGGACCCTGTTCATCGAATCCGATCCGACTAAAGTGGGAGAGACAGACACCCGCCAGCCACCTTATGCAACTAGTGCAAGTCAGTCGGTGGAACCGGTCTCACGTAAGCGTTAAGGTTGGTCCGGGCCGCTTCATCCCAAGATGCCGCCGAATCAAGATAAGACTAGTAATGGCAAGTGAATTGACAATATTGACGCCCACAACTACTTTTTGTTCTACTCGTGCATAGTAACTACGCATAGACCTAGCTCATGATGCCACTATTGGGGAACGTTGCAGAAAACAAAAAAAATTCCTACGTTTCACCAAGATCAATCTATGGAGTCAACTAGCAACGAGAGGAGAGTGCATCTACATACCCTTGTAGATCGCGAGCAGAAGTGTTCAAGAGAACGGGGATGATGGAGTCGTACTCGCCGTGATCCAAATCACCGATGACCAAGTGCCGAACGGACGGCACCTCCGCGTTCAACACACGTACGGAGCGGATGACGTCTCCTCCTTCTTGATCCAGCAAGGTGGAAGGAGAGGTTTATGAAGATCCAGCAGCACGACGGCGTGGTGGTGGATGCAGCAATGATCGCAGTAGGGCTTCGCCGAGCTTCTGCGAGAGGGAGAGGTGTAGCAGGGGAGAGGGAGGCGCCAAGACTTCAGGTGCGGCTGCCCTCCCTCCCCCCCTTTATATAGGCCCCCTGGGGGGCGTCGACCCTGGAGATTGGATCTCCCAAGGGGGGCGGCGGCCAAGGGGGGTGGAGTGCCCCCCCCAAGGCAAGTGGAGGCGCCCCACCCTAGGGTTTCCAACCCTAGGCGCAGGGGGCCCAAGGGGGGGCACACCAGCCCACTATGGGCTGGTTCCCCTCCCCACTTCAGCTCATGGGGCCCTCCGGGATGGGTGGCCCCACCTGGTGGACCCCCGGGACCCATCCGGCGGTCCCGGTATAATACCGGTGACCCCGAATCTTTCCCGATGGCCGAAACTACACTTCCTATATATAATTCTTCACCTCCAGACCATTCCAGAACTCCTCGTGACGTCCAGGATCTCATCCGGGACTCCGAACAACTTTCGGATTACTGCATACTCATATCTCTATAACCCTAGCGTCACCGAACCTTAAGTGTGTAGACCCTACGGGTTCGGGAGACACGTAGACATGACCGAGACGGCTCTTCGGCCAATAACCAACAGCGGGATCTGGATACCCATGTTGGCTCCCACATGCTCCTCGATGATCTCATCGGATGAACCACGATGTCGACGATTCAAGCAACCCCGTATACAATTCCCTTTGTCAATCGGTATGTTACTTGCCCGAGACTCGATCGTCGATATCCCAATACCTTGTTCAGTCTCGTTACCAGCAAGTCACTTTACTCGTACCGTAATGCATGATCCCGTGATCAACCACTTGATCACATTGAGCTCATTATGATGATGCATTACCGAGTGGGCCCAGAGATACCTCTCCGTCATACGGAGTGACAAATCCCAGTCTCGATTCGTGCCAACCCAACAGACACTTTCGGAAACACCTGTAAGGTACCTTTATAGTCACCCAGTTACGTTGTGATGTTTGGTACACCCAAAGCACTCCTACGGTATCCGGGAGTTGCACAATCTCATGGTCTAAGTAAATGATACTTGACATTCAGAAAAGCTACAGCAAACGAACTACACGATCTTTGAGCTAAGCTTAGGATTGGGTCCTGTCCATCACATCATTCTCCTAATGATGTGATCCCGTTATCAATGACATCCCCATGTCCATAGCCAGGAAACCATGACTATCTGTTGATCAACGAGCTAGTCAACTAGAGGCTCACTAGGGACACATTATGGTCTATGTATTCACACATGTATTACGATTTCCGGATAATACAATTATAGCATGAATAATAGACAATTATCATGAACAAGGAAATATAATAATCATTTTATTATTGCCTCTAGGGCATATTTCCAACAGGATCGACGTACATGCCGGTAGGGTAGAGCCTCTCTGGCACGATGGGTGGGAAGCGGTAGGTTGGTTCGGTGTACGGCATGGCTGAGGGATGTGTAGAAGAAGGAGAAGGGGTCGAAGAGCAATAAGGACAGATGGCAGAGGATGGGAGATGGATGAGGGACGGCAGAGGCAGAGGGTGGCTTAAATAGTCATAGTGCTACGTGTTATTTGGCTGTGGCAATAATGGGGTCAAATGTGAAGTAGCCCATTTTCAAACCCACTGCATCATCATGAGTGTACACGCGTGGGAAACCGTGGTTTGAAAAGAAGAATCAAAATAAGCTAATTGCACGTGTGGGAATCTGTGGTCTATATATATTATATGAACAAAAAGAGACAATTTTTGAATAGTTTGTGGCCATTTTGCATGATAAAAATAAATTTGGCCCTTACAAACTTGGTCAATTTGCATTTGTATAGAACAAACAGAAATAAATTTTCTACGCAATGTCAATTGCTGTGTAATTTCAAACGATGCAAAAAACAGAGCCAGCATGTTCACAACAAACAGGGCAAACGATGCAAAACATGACGCAATTCGACGGCCCAACCAGAGCTTGGTTTCCTTTTGTGCCCAATAACAACATTTTTTCTCGTAGTCAGTGGTGAGCGAGCAACCGAGCACAACCAACAGGTTCGCTTCTCGCGGATCGCCCCACGATCCAACGATGCAGAGCCATCCTTGTGATCCAACGGCATGGAGCCTGCATGCAGCCTGCCCACTGAATTCCTTCTAGAAGACCACATTTGAGGGTTGTCACTTGGCGCCAAGGTATGATCGGATGGCTGAAGTTCGGATCTAGGGTTAGGCGAAACCCTGCGGGGTTTACAGGGGTTTTGAGCTGGTCAACGGGGTTCCCAAGGCTTTGACTGGGCATAACTAATTAAAAAAATCAAAAAATATGAGACCTTCGCTGTTCGTTGTTTTATAAGACACAGTAACAAGGAAAAATGCTAAACTTGGTCTATGGTCATTTTCATGAAAAAAAAACCTAGATGGCACAATCGAGGTCAAATGAGCACCATTAATTTTAAAAAATTAAAAAAGTAACCTGCGCACAATGTTGTCTTATGTGAGATGTTACCAACCAAAAATCATAAACATGGTCTATGGTCATTTTCAAGAAAAAACATTCACACATATGAGCTATCTCGTACAAGATTTCAAAGAGTTCAAGGAGAGGAGGTAGGGTTACCTTCTGTTTTTGAAAGATTAAAAAATCAAAAAAAATCACCAAAGCTTTATTTCAAAGTGAATAAGAAGGATCTGAACTTAGTTTTCCATTTTCATATTTTAAACGTGTTTTTAATAGTTTTTATATTAAAGCATATTTTTTTTCAAAAGAAAATGTAAAAATATTAATATTAATTCAAAAAATAGCGAGACTTCGAATCTACACTATATAGATTGAATAGGTGTTAATAAAAAACATTTGGCTCATTTAGAGTACGTCCAGAAAAACTTGCTTACAAATAGGTTGCTTACCCTAGCCTGGGAGCTCATTTGGAGCACATTTCCTAAATTCAAATTTCTTTGACCTCCTCTAAATCACCTCAAATTTTGCACACATGATCTCCTACACAAACATAGATAGTTTGCCAAGGTTTTTTTTGCATTTTTTGGATTTATATTGTCCTGTCGAATGTTAGTTCAAAACATCGGATAATGAAACATGCTGGTGGGAAAAGCATGCATTTGATTTGATTAATAAACTGTGAAAAAGCAGCATGTCTGATCAGTGAAGCAACACTGAAACAACATGTGTGATCATTGCAGCACCTAAACTGATGAGAAAAAGCAGCATGTCTGATCAGTGAAGCAACACTGAAACAACATGTGTGATCATTGCAACACCTAAACTCATAGTTCACAACATCTAAACAGAACTAACCATACACCATAAGAAAATTTAAGGACAAACAAATATAGATAGCATAATACATTACTACCATCACCATAGATTTAGTTCATCACACCATAAACAACCACAGTTTACCAAAAGTAACCCAAAAGATAAAGATAAAACATGCTGCCACATTCAGTTCATCACATCACACCGGAGTCAGGGCCTTCGCGAGGGCAGCATGCTGCCCCCTGATCATGTAGTCCTCCCCGTGAATCGCTACATCTCTGCATGAGACACAAGGTGATCGAAGTGGCCATCCTTTGGCTTTGGCTTGGTGGTGCAGTAGGGGCAGTGCCACTTCTTGATCTTGCGGTTGTAGAAGGAAGCAACTCCCTTGGCCTTGATCATCTCCACCTCCTTCGCTGTGAAGGACGCGACGTTGCCCTTGCACACATCTTCTCCAGAATCATACTGCTCACATGAATGAATTACATTAAAACATTATAGATTCATATACACCATGTCAAAGGAACTAAATGAACAATCTAAATTTCAAGTAGGCTTACCTCATATTCTTCGTCGTCACTATACTCTGGATCGTACGGGTCGTACTAGGCCAGCTTCCTCTCCCTCCCCCCCCCCCAACCATCATCCTCCTGAATATAAAATTACATCCATCACTAGTAAATACAGAAGCCAATTGAAAATTTAGATATGCACACATGACACATTGATCATAGGGCTAATATACTATGATCCTATTTGCATTTTGCATTGTCATGCATACACATTGAACAACAGAGCTAATATAACTACATATTGTGGAGAAATTTATATACTAATGAACCAAATAACTTCTTAATCAGTGGATTCCATTTGGGAATATGAAATTCAAAACCCCAATCTGAGTAGCATTCAAAAACAAATCTAATAGGGACCCAATCTAATAAGCATACATGTCTATAGCATTAAAAACCCCAATCTGTGAGCATTAAAAACAAATCTAATAAGCATACATCTGTGTAGCATTGAAGCATAGAGATCCCTATCTCTCATACAGATCTATGTAGCATTTTTTGCAAAGAATGTAATCCAACAAACCCTAGTACAAAAACCCCCATCCCCCCAATACAGAAAACCCCGCCCCATCCGTCAAACCAACTACTCTAACCATCTGTACTACCGTATGAATCACAATCTAACCAATGCAACTAACTCTACAAGCTAATATCCTAAATATTGCAACTAACAAGCAAGTGAAAATACCTCCTGCTCCTCGCCAGGCTGCGCATTGGGGGTATCGGGATGGACTGCACTGCTTGACGCCGTCACCTTCTGCTCCGGCAGTGCTGAGGCAGAGCCCGCCACCTCCTTCTCCACATCTGCAGCGGTTGCAAGTTTCCCCGCACCGCCATAGACGCCACCAACATCCGCGGTCACCGCACCTTGCAGCTCCACTACATCTTTGGCCACTGCGCCGGCGTCGCCATGAGCTTCCGCCATCGGACAGATGGAGGTGATGATGGTGAGCAAGAGGATGCGGTGGGGGAGAGTGAGACAGTGCGGTAGAGGCAGTGGAGGAGAGCGAGACGACGTCAGTGGGGGAGAGAAAGACAATGTGGCAGGGAATGGATTTGGGGGAAAACCCTGGGGGGAATGGTAGGGCCGATGCATCGCGAGGTGGTTCCCTCTCTTTATATGATGGACGTTTTGGGCATGTCCCATGGACACGTGCTACCCCACGACCACGGTCAGTTGCATGCGCCCACGACTACGGTCAAAGGTGGAGTCATCCCTACGCAGCCCCACTCATCAGAGTTAACAGTCAAAGGCATTGACCCGATGGCAACGTCTATTGTAACTTGTTCTAAGGGTTTCGGGCAATGGAGTGGGGAAAAGTGAGCAAAAGTTAATAGAGTGGGACGAATGAGTACAACTAACGAACCAGGGGCATAGAAATAAAAATCCCGTTTTAAGAATTTTTACATCTGTGCCCCTGGTACCTTAGCTCTACTCATTCATACCCACGCTCTTAACTTTTGCTCAATTTTCCCCACTCCTTGCCAGAAACCCTCAGAACTGGTCACAACGGACGTTGTTGTCGGGTCAATGGCTTGACCATAATTAGTTTGATCTTTTTCCCACCTTCAGAAGAATGAAGCATAGATAGATATAGAGCCTTCGTTCAAATTTTCTGAAAGGTAACTATCCCGGTTTCATATATGAAATCTCTATAGAATCCTTGAAAAAGACTTTTTTCCATAATAAAGAAAAAAGAACTTACTATCTTTGGGATCTGATACTACACCGCTGCTTAATCCCTTAGTGGATCGGCTCTATTACATAAGCGAATTCCTAAATTTTGCCCCATATCATGGCCGTTAACTCTGACGAGTGGGGCCGTGCTGGACTGTGTCGTCCGTTGGACCTGACAAGTGGGGCCGCATTGGGCAGTCTCGTTGTTCGACCGTTGGGCCGTGGTTTCGTTGGGCCGTCCCTTGCATTACACGCCTGCGCACATCACCGAGACAGAAGCCTGCTATGCATGCACCCAGCAAAGTCTGTATGCATGCGTTGATGCGTGCTGCCACGATGCGCCGACCGAGCCTGCATGTGCCGATGCGTCCGCCATGATGCACTGACCGAGCAGCTTTCTTGCACGCCAGCCGTCATGGATGCAGCAACGGCCACTGTTGCTGGTTCCTCTCTTCTAGCTAGGTGGCTACATATTTGTGGCTTGTGTAAAAAAAGAGAAGTGTTCGTTGTGGTTCCATGCACTAGGTGGTTACTAACAAGGGAACCCTACTAACAAAGCGAGCTCTCTAAGAAAACAATCAACAAATATGTAGTCACAATATGTAGATAGGGCCAACAAGCCCATAGCACGTTCACATAGTTCAAACTAGGAAGAACTTAATAATAGAATAGATAGAAACTTAATAATAGAACTTAATAAAAGGTCCAACAAGCCCATAGCAACTCCAACATAGTTCAATTACAACTTAACATAACATAGACTAAAAAAGATAAAGGGTTTAGAACGCTAGCCGCTGCCTTCTCCACCTCGCTCCTCCTCCGGGGGCCCTTTTCACTACTCCTCCGGGGCGTTGTCGATGGGGTACGGAAGAGTGTGCATGCGCGTCGCGGTGGGGAAGATGTTGGTGTACTCCGTGAACCTGTTGTGGGTGATGAAAGTGATGAACTCGCAGCCACACCAAAACACCCGGCCGAGGAGGTAGAAGGCGTCGAATGTGTTGGTGAAGTGGGCAAGGACAGCAACCACCACCCCGTTTTGGATGACCTCCTCGACGCAGAACATCGCTGGAGATCCCCGCAGGAGGTGGTGGTAGCCGGAAGCGAGGAAGAACTCGGTGAAGTTCCTTGCGGTCCTCAACCTTGATATCGCCCACACACGTAGTGTGTGCTTAACGTGTATGCCGGTAGGGTAGAGCCTCTCCAGCACGGTGGGTGGGAAGCGGTAGGTTGGTCCGGTGTACTGCATGGCTAAGGGATGTGCAGAAGGAGAAGGGGTCGAAGAGCAAGAAGGGCAGATGGCAGAGGATGGGATATGGATGAGGGATGGCAGAGGCAGAGGGTGGCTTAAATAGCCATAGTGCTACATGTTATTTGGCCATGGCAATAATGGGGTCAAATGTGAAGTAGCCCATTTTCAAACCCACCGCATCATCGGGAGTGTACACGTGTGGGAAACCATGGTTTGAAAAGAAGAAGAAAAATAAGCTAATTGCACGCGTGGGAATCCATGGTCATATATATTATATGAACAAAAATAGACAATTTTTGAATAGTTTGTGGCCATTTTGCATGATAAAAATAAATTTGGCCCTCATAAATTTGGTCATTTTGCATTTGTATAGAACAAAAAGAACTAAATTTTCTACGCAATGTCAATTGTTGTGTAGTTTCAAACGATGCAAAAAAAAAAACAGAGCCACCACGTTCATAAAAAATAGAGCAAATGATGCAAAAAACAACACAATTCGACGGCCCAACCAGAGCTCGGTTTCCTTTTGGGCCCAATAACAACTTTTTTTCTCGGAGTCAGTGGTGGGCGAGCAGCCGAGAACAACCAACTGGATTGCCTCTCGCGGATCGCCCCTCGATCCAACGATGCGGAGCCGTCCTTGTGATCCAACGGCACGGAGCCTGCACGCAGCCTGCCCACTGAATTCCTTCTAAATGATCACATCTGAGGGTTGTCGCTTGGCGCCAGAGCATGATCGGACGGCTGATGTTCAGAGCTAGGGTTAGGCAAAACCCCGCGGGGTTTAGAGGGGTTTTCAGCTGGTCAACGGGGTTTCCAAGGCTTTGACTGAGCATAACTAATTTTAAAGAAATTGAAAACATATGAAACCTTCGCCATTTGTTGTTTTATAAGACACGCTAACGAGGAAAAATAGTAAACTTGGTCTATGGTCATTTTCATGAAAAAATCGTAGCTGGTACGATCGAGGTCAAATAAGCACCATTAATTAAAAAAACAAAAAAATACAACCTAAGCACAATGTTGTCTTATGTGACATGTTACCAACCAAAAATTATAAACTTGGTCTATGGTCATTTTCATGAAAAAACCTTCACACATATGAGCTATCACTTACAAGATTTCATAGAGTTCAAGGAAAGGAGGTATGGTTACCTTCTGTTTTTGAAGGATTTAAAAAATTCAAAAAAAAACACCAAAGCTTTATTTCAAAGTGAATAAGAAGGATCTGAACTTAGTTTTCCATTTTTATATTTTAAACGTGTTTTTAATAGTTTTTATATTAAAGCATTTTTCAAAAGGAAATGTAAAAAGCTGAAAATTAATTCAAAAAATAGCGAGACTTTGAATCTACACTATATAGATTGAATAGGTGTTAATAAAAAACATTTGGCTCATTTAGAGTAGGTCCAAAAAAACTTGATTATAAATGGGTTGTTGACAAATGGGTTGTTTCCCCGCACCACCGTGGACGCCACCAACATCTGCGGTCACCGCGCCATGCGGCTCCACTACATCTCCGGCCGCTGCGCCGATGTCGCCACGAGCTTCTGCCATTGGAAAGATGGAGGCGATGAAGGTGAGCAAGAGGATGTGGTGGGGGAGAGCGAGACCGTGCAGTGGAGGCAGTGGAGGAGAGCGAGACAACGCCGGTGGGGGAGAGAAAGACGATGCGGCAGGGAGTGGATTTGAGAGAAAACCCTGGGGGGAAATGGTAGGACCGACGTGCCACGAGGTGGTTCCCCCTCTTTATACGATGGGACGTTTCAGGCATGTCCCATGGACATGTTGTTGGAATAAGCCACGGCGTGTGTGGTCGACCTCGTCGGGTGCGATGGATTCGCGTGGGACGTGCGGGACGCACTGGTGCAGTCGGGCTCGTCGGGCGCGACGGATGCGCGCGGGACGTGCGGGGCACAACGGAAGCGTGACGTGTGTGGCGTGGGTGTGTGGGCTCGTGGCAATAGCTAGGATGTGGCGTACGTGTGTGTCGCTGGGCAGGCGTAAGAGCCAGTGCTTTCGGCTAGCCATGCGTGGTTGTTAGTGCATAGTGGAGTTAGTTTGCATGGCCGGACGTGGAGGCCGTTAGCGAGGGTGCGTGCGTGGGTGTTAGAAGCGTGGGTGATGCGTTGCCGTCGAGGGCTATTAAGCCGGCTGTAATCATGTTCATAGTAAGGCAGTTGGAGCTGAGTCAAAACCAGGGGTTGTACGAGTAGCCGGTGGTGTTCGTCGCCAAGTGAAAAAGGTCTGTCCATGTACTGCTTCTTCTACCTCCGTTCTTTCTCCACTATAGTCTAGAACTTGCTAGGGCTGCGCCAACAATTGGTATACATAGCTTCGGTTCGGGCGATCACTGGCGACCATGACGCTCGTCCCACACGGCGGCGGCGCGGGCAGCCCGGTGATGATGGCGATGCCGATGCTGACCGCGGACAACTACACGGTCTGGGCCATCAAGGCGCAGGCGATCCTCAACGTCCACACCGTATGGGAGGCGGTGGCACCGGGCGACGCAACGGTGAACACCAAGAAGGACAAGATGGCGTGCGCGCGTTGCTCCTCGGGGCATTGCCGGAGGATGTGCTGTTGCAGGTGTCGACGAAGCTCACCGCCAGGGAGGTATGGGACTCCCTGAAGGTGAGGTTCGTCGGCGCCGATCGGGTGCACGCGGCGAGGCTGGCGACGCTGCGCGGAGAATTTGACCGCCTGAAGATGGCGGACAGCGAGGAGCTCGACGTGTACGACGGGAGGCTCGCGGCGATGGCGGCGAGGTATGCCAACCTCGGGGAGACGTTGGGCGATGCGGCGCTCGTCAAGAAGCTGCTGGATACAGTGCCGGATCGGCTCTTCCCCGTCGTCGCCGGCATCGAGCAGTTCCACGACGTGATGACAATGGCGTTCGACGAGCGAGTTCGACGTTGACGGCGGGAGAACGACGAGCGGGAGGACGGACAACTCCTATTCACGGCGGCACAGTGGTGAGCGCGGGAGAGGCAGCAAGGCGGAGCATGGTACGACGACGACGGGCGCAACATGGCGTCGGGGAGCGGCGGCAACAGGCGCAGGCGCTGCTACAAATGCGGGGAGAACATGCACTTCAGATGCTAGTGCCTGCAACTGCAGAAAGGACCGGCGGCGGAGCAGGCACTCTTGGCCGGCGCCAATGTCGATGACGACGGACTCCTCTAGACCATGGCTTAGGGGGGGGTGTTGGAATAAGCCACGATGTGTGTGGTCGGGCTCGTCGGGCGCGACGGATTCGCGCGGGACGTGCGGGACGCACTGGTGCAGTCGGGCTCGTCAGGCGCGACGGATCCGCGCGGGACGTGCGGGGCGCAACGGAAGCGTGGCGTGTGTGGCATGGGTGTGTGGGCTCATGGCAATAGCTAGGATGTGGCATACGTGTGTGTCGCTGGGCAGGCGTAAGAGCCAGTGCTTTCGGCTAGCCATGTGTGGTTGTTAGTGCATGGTGGAGTTAGTTTGCATGGCCTAACATGAAGGCCGTTAGCGAGGGTGCGTGCATGGGCGTTAGAAGCGTGGGCGCTGCGTCGCCACCGAGGGCTATTGAGCCGGCTGTAATCATGTTCGTAGTGAGGCAGTTGGAGCTGAGTAAAAACCAGGGGTTGTACGAGCAGCCGGTGGCGTTCGTCGCCAAGGGAAAAAAGTCTGTCCCTGTACTGCTTCTTCTACCTCTATTCTTTCTCCACTATAGTCTAGAACTTGCTAGGGCTGCGCCAACACACGTGCTACCCCACGACCACGGTCAGTTGCATGTGCCCACAACTACGGTCAAAGGTGGACTCGGCCCCACTTGTCAGAGTTAACGGTCAAAGGCATTGACCCGACGAAAACGTCCGTTGTAACTTGTTCTGAGGGTTTCGGGCAAGGGAGTGGGGGAAAGTGAGAAAAAGTTAATGGAGTGGGGATGAATGAGTACAACTACGAACTAGGGGCACCGAAATAAAAATCCCTTGTTTTAAATGAAGGCCAAACTCATAACTCAAATATTCGCCTCTGCGATCAGATCATAGAAACTTTATTTTCTTAGTACGATGATTCTCCACTTCACTCTGAAGTTATTTGAACTTTTCAAATGTTTCAGGCTTATGTTTCATTAAGTAGATATACCCATATCTTCTCAAATCATCTATGAAGGTCGGAAAATAATGATACACACCACGAGCCTCAACACTCATCGGACCGGTTACGTCGGTATGTATTATTTCCAATAAGTCATTAGTTCGCTCCATTGTTCCGGATAACAGAGTTTTAGTCATCTTGCCCATGAGGCATGGTTCGCAATTATCAAATGATTCATAATCAAGTGATTCCAAAAGCCCATCTGCATGAACTTTCTTCATGCGCTTTACACCAATATGACCTAAACGGCAGTGCCAAAAGTATGTTGCACTATCATTATCAACTTTGCATCTTTTGGCATCAATATTATGAATATGTGTATCACTACGATCGAGATTCAATAAACCATTCACATTGGGTGTATGACCATAGAAGGTTTTATTCTTGTAAACAGAATAACAATTATTCTCTAACTTAAATGAATAATCATATTGCAATAAACATGATCTAATCATATTCATGCTCAACGCAAACACCAAATAACATTTATTTAGGTTCAACACTAATCCCGAAGGAAGAGGGATTGTGCGATGGTGATCATATCAACCTTGGAATCATTTCCAACAGCCATCATCACCTCGCTTTTAACTAGTCTCTGCAACTCTTGTTTCGAGTTACTAATCTTAGTAACTAAACTGGTATCAAATACGTAGGGGTTAATACGAACACTAGTAAAATATACATCAATAACATGTATATCCAATATACCTTTATTGACTTTGCCATCCTTCTTATCCACCAAGTATTTGGGGTAGTTCCACTTCCAGTGACCATTTCCTTTGCAATAGAAGTACTTAGTTTCAGGTTTGGGTCCAGCTTTGGGCTTCTTCACAGGAGTGGCAACTTGCTTGCATTTCTTCTTGAAGTTCCCTTTCTTTCCCTCGCCCTTTTTCTTGAAACTAGTGGTCTTGTTAACCATCAACACTTGATGCTCTTTCTTAATTTCTACCTTCGCTTATTTTAGCATCGCGAAGAGCTTGGGAATCGTTTTTGTCATCCTTTGCATATTATTGTTCATCACGAAGTTCTAGTAGCTTGGTGATAGTGACTAGAGAACTCTGTCAATAAATATCTTATCTGGAAGATTAACTCCCACTTGATTCAAGCGATTGTAGTACCCAGACATTCTGAGCACATGCTCACTGGCTGAGCTATTCTCCTCCATCTTGTAGGCAAATTACTTGTCAGAGGTCTCATACCTCTCGACACGAGCATGAGTCTGAAATACCAATTTCTGCTCTTAGAACATCTCATATGCTCCATGGCGTTCAAAACATTTTTGAAGTCCCGATTCTAAGTCGTAAAGCATGGCACACTAAACTATTAAGTATTCATCATATCGAGCTTGCCAAACATTCATAACATCTGCATCTGCTCCTGCAATAGGTCTATCACCTAGTGGTCCATCAAGGACATACTTCTTCTATGCAGAAATGAGGATAATCCTCAGGTCACGGACCTAGTCCGCATCATTGCTACTATCAACTTTCAACTTATTTTTCTCTAGTAAAATATCAAAAAATAAGGGAGCTATATCGTGAGCTATTGATCTACAACATAGATATGAAAAACTATAAGACTAAGTTCATGATAAATTAATTTCAATTAATTATATTACTAAAGAACTCACACTTAAATAGACATCCCTTAAGTCGTCTAAGTGATACGTGATCCAAGTCAACTAAACCATGTCCGATCATCACGTGAGATGGAGTAGTCATCAATGGTGAACATCTCTATGTTCATCATATCTACTATATGATTCACATTCGACCTTTCGGTCTCCAGTGTTCCGAGGCCATGTTTGTACATGCCAGGCTCGTCAAGTTTAACCCGAGTATTCCACATGTGCAAAACTGTCTTGCACCCATTGTATGTGAACGTAGAGTCTATCACACCCGATCATCACATGGTGTCTCAACACGACGAACTTTCGCAATGGTGCATACTCGGGGAGAACTCTTATACCTTGAAATTTTAGTAAGGGATCATCTTATAATGCTACCGCCGTACTAAGCAAAATAAGATGCACAAAAGATAAACATCACATGCAATCAAAATACGTGACATGATATGGTCATCATCATCTTGTGCTTTTGATCTCCATCTCCAAAGCATCGTCATGATCTCCATTGTCACCGGCTCGACACCTTGATCTCCATCGTAGCGTCATGGTCATCTCGCCAACTATTGCTTCTAGAACTATCACTAACGCATAGTGATAAAGTAAAGCAATTACATGGTGTTTGCATTTCATACAATAAAGAGACAACCATAAGGCTCCTGCCAATTGTCAGATATCTTACAAAACATCCTGCCGATTGTCAAATATCTTACAAAACATGATCATCTCATACAAGAACGTTTATCACATCATGTCTTGACCATATCACATCACAACATGCCCTTCAAAAAAAGTTAGACGTCCTCTACTTTGTTGTTGCAAGTTTACGTGGCTGCTACGGGCTTCTAGCAAGAACCGTTCTTACCTACGCATCAAAACCACAATGGTGATTTATGAAGTTTGTTGTTTTAATCTTCAACAAGGACCAGCCGCAGTCGAATTTTATTCAACTAAAGTAGGAGAAAACAGACACCCGCCAGCCACCTTTATGAAAAACTAGTTGCATGTCTGTCGGTGGAACCGGTCTCATGAACGTGGTCATGTAAGGTTGGTCCGGGCCTCTTTATCCAACAGTACCGCCGAATCAAAATAAGACATTGGTGGTAAGAAGTATGATGATCACCGCCCACAACTCTTTGTGTTCTACTCGTGCATATCATCTACGCATAGACCTGGCTCGGATGCCACTCTTGGGAAACGTAGCATGCAATTTCAAAAAAATTCTACGCTCATGCAAGATCTATCTAGGAGATGCATAGAACGAGAGGGGGAGAGTGTCTCCATGTACCCTCGTAGACCGGAAGCGGAAGAGTTTGACAACGCGGTTGATGTAGTCGAACTTCTTCTAGATCTGACTGATCAAGCACCGAACATATGGCACCTCCGAATTCTGCACACGTTCAGCTCGATGACGTCCCTCGTCCTCTTGATCCAGCAAAGGTGTCGAGGAAGAAGATGAGTTCCGTCAGCACAACAGCATGGTGACGGTGATGGTGAAGTGATCCGTGCAGGGCTTCGCCTAAGCACTATGAAAATATGACCAGAGGCGTAAACTATGGAGGGGGGCACCGCACACGCCTAACAATTGTTGGTGTGTGTTCTAGGCGCCCTCTCCCCACGTATATATAGGTGAGAGGGGGAGGGGAGCAGCCTTGGGGCGCCCCAAGTAGGAGGAATCCTACTTGGGGACCTCTCCCAATTCGGCCTCCCCCCTTTCCTTCTTTTTGCCGGAGAGAAAACGGAAGGGGGGAGGAGAGAAGGAAAGGGGGGCCGAACCCCTTCTCCTCCTTCTCCAATTCGGCCACATGCCTAAGGGGGGCGCGCCACCCCTTGTGGGCAGGTGTGCTCCCCTCTTATGGCCCATGTGGCTCATATCTTCCCCCGGGGGGTTCCGATACCCCCCCCCCCCGGGTACTCCGATAAATACCCGATACTACCCGGAACACTTCCGGTGTCCGAGTACTATCATCCTATATATAAATCTTTACCTCTCGACCATTTTGAGACCCCTTGTCATGTTTGTCATATCATCCGGGACTCCGAACAACATTCGGTTACCAAATCACATAACTCATATAATACTAAATCGTAATCGAATGTTAAGCGTGCGGACCCTACGGGTTCGAGAACTATGTAGACATGACCGAGACACCTCTCCGGTCAATAACCAACAACGGAACCTGGATGCTCATATTGCTTCCTACATATTCTACGAAGATCTTTATCGGTCGAACCGTAATGACAACACACGTTATTCCCTTTGTCATCAGTATGTTACTTGCCCGAGATTCGATCGTCGGTATCTTCATACCTAGTTCAATCTCGTTACCGGCAAGTCTCTTTACTCGTTCCGTAATACATCATCCCGCAACCAACTCATTAGTCACTTTGCTTGCAAGGCTTATTATGATGTGTGTTACCGAGAGGGCCCAGAGATACCTCTCCGATACTCGGAGTGACAAATCCTAATCTCGATCTATGTCGACCCAACAAACACCTTCAGAGATACCTGTAGAGCATCTTTATAATCACCTAGTTACATTGTGACGTTTGATAGCACACAAGGTATTCCTCCGGTATCCATGAGTTGCATAATCTCATAGTCAAAGGAATATGTATTTGACATGAAGAAAGCAATAGCAATAAAACTGAACGATCAATATGCTAAGCTAAAGGATGGGTCTTGTCATTCACATCATTCTCCTAATGATGTGATCCCGTTTATCAAATGACAACACATGTCTATGGTTAGGAAACTTAACCATCTTTGATTAACGAGCTAGTCTAGTAGAGACTTACTAGGGACACGGTGTTTTGTCTATGTATCCACACATGTATCAAGTTTCCAGTTAATACAATTCTAGCATGAATAACAAACATTTACCATGAATAAGGAAATATAAAATAATAACTTATCATTGCCTCTAGGGCATATTTCCTTCAAGAACCACCAGCCATGCCGCCTGCCGCCAATCGAGATCTAGATTTGGCTGACCCCGACCGGACCGCCGCCGCCAGCACCGAGGCGACCAACCACCACCTCCCAGCCCAGCAGCCGCCAGATCCAGACGTCCCCGCTGGACACCGCACCCCACGCCACCAAGCTACTAACCTGCGCCGCCGCCGCCATGAACAAGGAAGGGAAGAAGAGGCCCCGTCACTGCCCACGTCGCACGGGATTCGCTCGGCGGATGCCCTCCGACGGCGGCTAGGGGGGGAAGGCCGAGGGAGGAGAGGAGCGCCAGCGACTGACCTAGGGCTCTAGTGACGCGCACGGGGCGTGTCACGGGAGTGGGGGGGGGGGGGTAAATGTTGAATGTCTTGCATATCGCCGCACCATCCTCTAAGGGCGTGTTTGGTTGCCTGTATTTGGCCCAACCAGGCCCGTGCGGGAAGAAATTGGCCTGTTTGGTTACTTGTGTTCACTGTTTGGCCTACATTAGGCCCAACCAGGCCCGCGCGGGAAGAAAATGGCATGTTTGGTTACTTGTGTTCACTGTTTGGCCCGCGAGGGTAGAAAATGGTCTTTGAACTTTGTGTTGTTCATAACACAAAATTTTGTGATGTTCATCATGCAAATCGAGACAGAGAACAAGGCCAGGAAGGTGGTGTCGGCCGAGAACAAGGGCAAGGAGGTGGTGCCACCCATGGACAAGAGCAAGGAGGTGGTGTCGCCCTTGGAGGTGGTGCCGCACATGGCCAAGGAGGTGCCACCCATGAACGAGGACGTGGTACCGAAGGATCCCCCAGCGGCAAGCGCCGGTACTACGGGCACTACCATAATGAGGCTGGGCCAACTCACTTCTGCAACGCCATCCTTGCTCGAGAGCATACAGATGCCCCTGGACTTCATGGAGCATTTCCCGGCCATGCCGAGGGGGGTTCAAGCTGAAGATGAACATCGGCTGCTCATGGAGGGTCACTGTGAAGCTAATGAACGACAGGGTCACCCTCGATCAAGGTTGGGCCACATTCGTTGTTGTCCATCAGATCAAGATCGGGTACATGGTGACCTTCAAGTTGCTGACTCCCAACACGCTCGAGGTCATCATCTTCTATGACGACGGCATTGAAGTGGTGACAAAGTGCGGGAGGTACGACGACGCCTGCTTCGCCGTGAACGTCTGGGAGAGCTCTAGTTTGGTTATTAGTTAAATGTCGTACTAGTTTGGTTTAAAACTGCTTGATTTAAGTGCCGTACTACTGTCAAAACTCCTAGGTTTGGTTTAAAACTATGTTAATATACTGTCTATTTGTGTGTCTTTGGTTTTTCCTGCCTACCTAGTGTGTTGGTAATCTCACCACCTTGACGAGGAGGTTACCAGATAATATGCGTTGCATGTAACCAAATGCCATGGCTTGTGTGTTCGCCTAAACACGCGGGCAATCAAACAGCCTACCTTCTGTTTTGCCCCAGGCAGGCTAGAGGGTATGCATGCAACGAAACAACATGTAGATGTTGGTTTTTTTTGCCTGTTTTTCCTCAGCTAGGTTTAACTGGGTCAAGCATGCAATGCAGGCAAAAGTTGCTACGGTAACCAAATACGCCCTAAGCTGCGATGTGGTCGTGTGTGGGTCCCTCTCAGCCGTTGCCATAGTTGCGTAGGTCCTCCAGATCGAGCAGCTAGTTGCCGCCCACGAAGACGACGCGGAACTCATGGTGGCCAGCGGCAGCCCGGCTAGGAAGGTGTTGCTCAGGCGCGACCACTAATTCACAATATGCAGTGGCTAGCAGCAAACCCAAACGGTGGCCAGGTCCGCCATGTGGCCCATCAAAGTCCTTTGGTACAATTCAACCTCCAGGCGAGCAGCCGAACGGCGATGTCCGGCGTGGCTTTTAGTGGCATCACAATGCTGCTCCAACGTGGTGGTTGTCCTTAGCCTTCGGCGCGGTGTGGCATCGTCTCCCAGTGGTTGTGGCAATTACTGGAGAAAGAGGGGAAGAGGAGCGGGCGTGGGAGAGACGGTGGTGACAATCAACAAACGGTTTTGACTATTTTGCCATGTCAGCACTTACAAGCGGACCCTTCCTATCAGAAATTGGATTCAGAAATGCGAAAATCCATCTCTGCACCCGAGCTCATCTGCACCCGCTTTGATGAAAAAATCAAAACAAATACTAGAAACATTCAAAAAATTCCAAAAAAATTATGCGGTAGACAATTTGATGCGTGAGGTCCACTCCAATTTTGACATCATTTAGACATCTGAGGAACTCTTAGCAAAAAAGACAAATTAGGGGTCTGTAAAAATGTTTACTGTTTTTGTCCGATTTGTATTTTTTGTTGACCTCATGCATCAAATTGTCTACCGCAAAAAAATTATAATTTTTTGAATTTTTTATGATTTTTTCTAACCAGGTGCAGGTGAGTCTGGGCACCGAAACGCCCTACTCTCATAAGTGTTTATTGAGAAAATTAGTAAGAAAACCAGTAGATTTATATAGCGGCCAAGGAATGTGGCGGTGAACTTGAAATTGAACTTAGAACTTGATGGTTTTTGTAATTCGCTCTGTCCAGTGGTTGCACTCAGAGTTCATAGACTATTGCTTTTTCCGGAGAAGCCATAGGCTATCTAGCCTTAGAGCAACTCTAGCAGACCCTGCATCCGCCCCCGACCTGCAAAATAACCGTCAAAATGCGGGTAGGGGCAGAAAAACCTGCCCGTTCGGATCCCGCATCCTGCCCCAGCCCACAAAAAAATTTGAGGGACGCGGCAAAATCCCGACCCCAACCTGGGAATACGCTGGTTTCTCCCTCGCGGTTGCGGTGCCCTACATCACACAGAAGCAGTTGGCGGGAGGGACATTTCAGCCCGCGCGCTTTCCCCCCTCCTTCTGCCGCCGACCGCCCTTACTTCCGCCCGCCCGCCGCCGGCGATTCCGGCCAAATCTGCGGGCGGAATCGGTCCGCGGGGCGCCCCACACCCTCCCGCATCGAGACGCTGCACCGACCCCCCCCCCCCGGATCCGGTGAGAAGAGCCGCCCTCGTCGCTGCCGCAGCCGGGGATCGACCACCGTCGGGCCCGCCTCTTCGTCGCCGCCCGGGATCACCCGGCCGCGTCCGCCACCGGTTAGTGCGTTTTTCTTGTGATTTTTGCAAGCGGTATAGTTAATTTGACGCGCCGGTGCGCATGTAGATGGAGTCGAGTCTGTGCGAGAGGTTCTTGCTCTCCGATTCATCCGACTCGGACGACTTGGATGTTGAGACCATGCTTGCGAACTTCTGGCAGCAAACATTGGTCATGGCATTTGTCGTGAAGGAGCACGAAAACGAGAACCGGAAGAGGAGGCAAGGATCGACCGTCGGGCGGCTTTGCATTCCCCGGAATTTTCATCTTGGGAACAAGATGTTGATGCAAGACTACTTCACGGAGAATCCTACATATCCACCGCACCTCTTTCGGAGAAGGTACCGAATGAGCTTATCCCTCTTTGTCAAAATTGATCAAGCTTGCGAGGCAAATTGCCTGTATTTTACTCAAAGAAGAAATGTTGTGGGCTTAAAGGGATTTAGTGCATATCAAAAAATCTCCGCGGCAATGCGGGTGATTGCATATGGTGTTCCGGCTGACTATGCCGATGAGTACCTTCACATTGGTGAAGATACTACAATTGAGTCTGTGCGTAGATTTGCAAAGGTGATCATCCGTGTCTTTGGTCCTGAGTATTTTCGGACACCCAACGAAGATGACACAAAGAAATTGATGGCAACTAATGAGAGGAGAGGTTGGCCTGACATGCTAGGTAGCATTGATGTATGCATTGGACTTGGAAAAATTGCCCCAAGGCATGGCAAGGAATGTATTGTGGCAAGTCTCGTGATGCAACAATTGTGCTAGAGGCCGTAGCATCCGAGGATTTATGGATTTGGCATTGCTTTTTTGGTATGCCGGGCACTCTCAATGATATCAATGTGTTGCAACGGTCTCATTTGTTTGCTAGGCTTGCTAGTGGTGATGCTCCTGCTTGCAACTACACTATCAGGCATGAATACACAAAGGGGTACTATCTTGCAGATGGTATATACCCTCCTTGGTGCATATTTGTCAAAAGCATCAAAAAACCAAAAACTAAAAAGCAATGTGAATTTACAAGAGTGCAAGAGGCAGCCCGAAAAGACATTGAAAGAGCATTCGGTGTTTTGTAATCTAGGTTTGCCATTGTCCGTGGTCCTGCTCGTTTTTGGGATAAAAAACCTTGAAAAATATTATGACATGTTGTGTTATCCCGCACAATATGATTCTTGAAGATGAGAGAGGAATGAACTTGGAATTCTTCTACGACAATGTGGGTAGTCGTGTCAAACCAGCTAGAGACCCTAGCTGCATTAGAGCTTTTCTTCAAACATACAGGGAGATTGAAAATGCAAACACCCACTTTCAACTTTAGAAGGATCTCATTGAGCACCATTGGCAAAGGGCTGGACAGTGACTCATTTTTGTACTCATTTGTATTTGTATTCATGACAAGTTTTGTATTGTATTATTTAAGTTTGCTATGGTGATTTGAATAATTATTTGTAATGTGGATGATTATTGTATTATGTTTGATTTGAATAATTTAGTTTTACTTTCGGTTGTTGTATTATGTTGGATTTAATATTTGCGGGCCGATGAGATGCGGGATGCAGCGGCGCAAAGAGCAGACCCGCATAGCCGACCCGTAAAAAAGCATATTCCGCGAATATTTTTTTTACGGATCCGTTTGAGGGGTCTGCATCTGTGGCCGTCCAAATCGGCCCGCAAAAGGGGTTTTGCGCGAATTGCAAACGCGTTTTGCGGGCCGGCGAGATGCGGACTCTGCTAGAGTTGCTTTATTACATATGGCTATGATATATAGTCTTGTGAGCAACTTGCAAGATATTGAAAACTCTAATTTAATTTTAAAATAATCATTACAAAAATTTAAGCAGCCGAACATAAGTCCACGTGTGTAGAAGACTGATGCTACTAGCTGGTTTTGTGATGATTCTGTAGCTTATTTTTTACAGGGTGTTTGATTAGTCTTAATTTGGACCGGCTCAATCAGCGAACACTCACTAAGGAGAATGACAAAAGGCAAACTATTTGATAGCAATTTGTGTTGATTGAAGATGGTAAATTTAGTTAGCAAGCATGGCAAATTCGTCTTGATTCAGTTACCTACCATAATTTGTTGTGTTTGCTAAAACAAATTACCATCCTTGTGACCATATAAATTGTCATAAAAAACGTTTCATTTGTCATTTTGCGCCAGCGAAGTCAACACAAATAACTTTATCGTAATTTTAGCTTTTGTGCTTACCTTGTAAGCTAAATAAGAACATATTTACGCGATCTTGGCTTTGTCTTTTGGCTTATGACTAGATATTGTTATAGGATGGTATAACCCAGAGCCTATCAGACTAAACTAGGTTAATCCCTCCAGATGTCCGATCGGAAGCTTTTCTCCCCAAAAGAACTTCACCGAAACAACAAAAGGAAAAGGTTCAGTGTCTCGCAGACCCAGAATTCAGTAGCTGAATCGTTCGCGTTCGGTCAAGCATAAGACCACGTCTCCTCAGACTACAGGGTGATTTAGATTGGACGTCTCTTACTGAAATGCTAGCGACAGTAATAATGACAGGGAGGTCGTCGCTCTCGCCGGAAGGACGCGGTTTCACAACTGAAAAGGTCTGAAGTATTCATATGGATGGATGCACACGGCAAAGATTCCATGCGTCTTGACTTCAACTTCTCCCATGGACCCATGCAGAGGGACTTCAGGCTCTGCAGCTGGTGAGCATTGGGAATTCTAGTGCAGTGTACTTTTTTTTCTTTTTGAGAAATTCTAGTGTATTGTACTTCTCCTGCGGTTGATTTTTATGGAGTCCGCTCTGACTGTTTTAAGTTTAAGTTGTCCTGATAATAAGAGCATCTCCAATAGGTGCGCGAAAATAGTGCACCAAAAGCTACTTAAAGTAAAATTTGCAACATCAAAAGGCGATTTTTAGGGCATCTGAAAATGCTCATCTCCAACGTTACCCTACAATAGGGCAGCCGCACCACAATTTTATTCTCCAAACCCATGTCAAATTATTCTAAAATAATCAATCTGGCATTCTTAATTGTACAAGCCAGGTAAACTAAACTGAACAAGACCTGCAGAAACCGAACTGTCGGAATTGATTAAACAACACAACCTGTAAATGTTGCCTCTGAATCTGATCACACAAACAGACGACACGCAAGTATTCCAACACCACGGTTCAGAATATGACGAGCTTGGGGCCATGCAAATCACTACATATTGGGGCCAGGTTCAGAACACATGTTTGCGGAACTAGTTTCCAATTGTGCTTTATTTCGGAACTCCAAATTTGTTGCAAATTCACATCCTAGCTAGCGGAGGTAGGCAAAAGCATGCAACAGTTCAGTTGCCCATACTGTACTCGAATTCAGGTTGCAAATTCGAAACTCCAAATTCAGTCTCCAACCACATCAAAGAGACGTTTCACAGCATCACAAATTTCTAGCACAAACAACACGTAAACAGATCGAGATGCATATCTAGTGAGGCTAAAGACTAGAAATGCCAATTTGTAGCTCAACTCCGACCCAAAACTTTAATTTTTGACTGGCGGGCTTCCATTCAGACATCCAATGGAAATTTCCTGTTTGACTGTAGGACATCTGCAAACTTATCAGCTTCAGAGGACACCGTGTGAAATCATCTTCTCTTTTTTTTTTAAAGCTACAGCCGATGGAAATTTCAGTATCAAATAGAGTGCAGAGGATCCAATAGGAAATATTCATATGGAAAACATAAGGATTATAATCCTCCGATATTCCTAGGGAAGTCCTTTGAATCGAAGAGCCTCCCCTTGCACCTCATCATTGAGGTCTGGAACCGAGGAGCAAAGTTCCCACAGGAATTGCCAACTGAAAGATGTTGAAAAACGGATGCACAGGGAGCATATTCCTTGGCAACTGAAGGAAGCAGCACGATGTTCCTGTGAACCATCTTTACAGGCAACGATACCTCGCAAAGTTGAGAAAATCTTTCCAACATGTCACACCATGACCATCATAGCGCTGGACCACAAGGGAGCGTCAGAGCCCACATCACTACAAGTGTCCCAAAAAACCAGAAAAGAATCCAGGACAGGCATGTAAACCACATGATCACACAAAGTAGATCTGGGCAAGCAACAATGCAAGACCACAGAATGGGGCCAATTTTCGGTTCGGTGTGCATTTAGTATCAGATGTAATTCGGTCGATCAGGGATGCAAATTTGGAACCTTGAATGTACCCTCCCATCCTTCTTAGTTCAACTAAATGAACTAATTTTTCGGAATTTACATTACTTCCAAAATTTTAGTTCATTTGATTGAACTAAGGAGGGTCTGAGGGTACCCTAAAGGTTCCAAATTTGTATGCCTACGGTCGATGCCACATAACCACAATCAGATGAAACTCTGTGAAGGGAGAATGGATACAAAAGGGGAAACCAGTAGTATATGCAATAATTTCCTCTACACATTAATACATAGACCAGAACTGCAAGGAACCAAATAACAACCGTGAAGCAACATTCTGACCAAAACTGCATGCAAACAACCCTTTGAGATTTTTCTCATACACGTTAATCCCACTGTTCCAGATTGACAAAATAAAGTAAGCAGTTGGTGATCTATGAAATAGTCTGACTATAGCTAAATCAACAGCTGATCACGGAATCAATAAGATTTTTCGAATACGACCTAATCAATAAGATAATGGAGGTAATCATGGACTTGGCAGTAAGCATCATATATTGTTTACTCCGTAACAGAAATATGAGTTGCACAGATTCAAAAAATACATGAGCTGGACAAAACATATGCTCATTAAATAAGTTATGGACCTATGGTCATCAGCAGACAGTAGTACATAAAGGAGGATACATTGCATATTCGGAGCAGTTGAGTTTCACTATGTGGAGACCACAGGAGCAAAAAGAACACAATGGCCCGATTATATGATGGAATCAAATAAAGGGACATCGGTGGACCAAGTCTTGAAAACGATAGCGATTAATGAATGATTAAGACATAATGATTGTTTCTTTGACCACGCACTGTGAAGGCAAAATATGTATAAGGTCACCGTCAGTTCTATTACTAAAATGTACTCCCTCCGTCCCACAATATATTTTGACACTACACTAGTGTCAGAAACGCTCTTATATTATGAAACGGAGGGAGTACTGTATGACCTAACATTTGGAGAAATAACGCATATGGATGTGGCATGTGGGTTGCCTGCCGATAAACTAGTCCTCTGGTCTCCAAGTTTCAGAAGAGATGCAAAATCGAGATCATTCGGCAAACAACATAACCTGTTTCGACAAGATTTGCATTTTTGGTGAGGCATCTGCGGAGCTGGTAAGTACAGTAGTATAGAATGACCTTGCAAACCAGATAAGTTATTTGTTTTAATCTGCAAAAACTGATAATTGAGCAGGAAGCGAAAATCCAATCTCAGTAGCAAACTAGCAATGGGTAGTCATGTCCTTGGATTAAATTCCTTCTAGTGACAATTCACTACAAATTAATCAATTATTTGTTGATGGTACCACTTTTTACTAACAACAAAAATCAACAAAGCATATTGCACTAGACTAGTGATTGCTCTGAGCTGAGGGTAACCTCGTCAGTTCTCTCAAAAGCTTCATTAAATAGCAATTTTTTGAAGTGACCAGGCAAAAACATCTTTATTCCACAGGATAAGATAGCAATGAGCTAGACTATTTGAATAGATGTATCTTGATGGATATAATCCAAGCACCTTGTGTCCTTGTGTTGTGAGTTATTGCTGAATTTGAATGAGGAACATTTCACTAGTAACATTGGCAGTGCAGTGGTGGTCCTTGTACCTGAGGAATGCAAATAATTCCATGACAACACTAAGGTGTTTTGTAGTAGTTTCCAGAATCACAGTAAAAAAGCACTATTGCAACAGGAAGTAAACTAAGAGGAAAGCCAAGCAAATACAAGTGTAAAGGATTTCCATGAAATCGGAATTTATGTTCCCATGTTAATCATTTCTTAGTGAACATCAAATTGTTCAGATATCAACAAAACATTTTGACCTAAGCCTTATTTATCTCTAATCTCCACAAGAACACAACCATTGTTTGAAAAACAACACTTGATTCCAGTGCTATGTTTCTCCGTGAGAATGAATTTACATGAAAAAATAGAAACAGAAACAAAATACTCCCTCCATCTGGAATTAGTTGTTGCTCAAACGGGTGTATCTAGCACTTTGAGCGACAACTAATTCCAGACGGAGGAAGTACCAACTAATTATTACCACATGTGATAACCCATAACCAGCACAAAGCAATAAAAGTTCCACGACATAGAACTACAACGTAACCAGTACGATAACATTGTAGCGCTGAATTTTCTCCACCATTAGCTAGAAATGGGAACATGTTATGATCCAAACATAACTAGAATAGACTAAGCACAAGCCTGTGAGCAGAGAGCCAATTCAACAATCCTCTGGCGTCCAAAAGGCAACCACCAAAGAATTTCATTTTGCATCTTTCTGCATCAAGCACTGTAGAAGATAGGAGCCCAACATAATTCGTCAGGAACAGCATTTCGCATAGAAGGCAGGCACTAATTTCTTCGGTCCATGGAATCAAGTCTAGATTTTCATTTCATCGTTAAACACAGCAGACAAACTGATTGAACAAACATAATGGCCAAAATTTCCATATATATAATGTGATGGAATGGAACAGCACTGTTATTGTCGTGTTGTAATTCTCGCTCACTCATCTCACCTCACCTCTTTACTTTTCATCCCCTTCCCATCGGGGAATGAAATCAAAACTGCCGGAAACGCAATGGATGGAACTAACGGGGGGAATTAACAGAAGTCAAAACTTTATCGCGAAAGCGACGAGGCGACTCGCCTCCGCCTCTCAGTCGAGGAAGCCGGTGCGGCGCAGGACGGTGTTGCGTACGCGGCGGAGGTCGCGGCCCTTGAGCGTCCTCCCGGCTCCCTCCAGCACGGAGCTGTGCGCTGCCGCGCGCCGCGCGACGATCTCGTGCGGCGGGACCATGGCGTCCCCGTCGTCGCCGCCGACGACGACGTGGGACCACCTCCCTCTCCGCGCCGCAGCATCCGAAGGTATGCGCACCGGAGCCGACCTCGCCGCCGAAGACGGGGTCAACGCGGCCTTCTCCGGGACGGCGCGCGCGGCGGATCGGACGGCAGGGCCGCCCGCGCGCTTCTGCTTCTTCTTAGCCTCATCATCGGGAAGCGCGGCGAGGAGTCCCGGAGCTGAAGAGGCGGGCCAGAGGACGTCGAGCTCGAGGAGGTCGCCATCTGCGGCCGTGGCAGCGCCGTGGACGGGGGTGGGCATCGGGGGGCGGGACAGCAAGAGGCGGTCCATCGTTGTTATCCGGGGATCACCAGTACGGCGGATCTCCGGCTACGTTGCGGCGCTCCGGCATCGGAGGTCGGGGAAATGGGGTGGGGTGGGTTGGGCGTGAACGAGGACACGATACCGGCGAGGGGAGGTGGGCGCGCGGCGGAGTTGTTATAGGGAGGAGGTTGGTTTCCTCGTTTGCACTTGAGCCCTTACTTTTCTTCTCAATACATCGTTAACCCTCTCTCCATGAATTTATAACTAGATATACAATATCTTTATTCATAGGACACATAACAGTGGTACTCCCTATTGTTCATAAATATAAGATGTTCTGATCTAAATGGGATGTCTCCCTCTGTTTCTAATTATAAGTCTTTTTTTTAGATTTTAATATTGACTACATACATATGTATATAGATATAGTTTAGAGTGCAGATTCACTCATTTTGCTTTAAATATAGTCTATATTGAAATCTCAAAAAGACTTATATTTAGAAACAGAAAGGGTATATAGACATGTTTTAGTGTGTTTATTTGCTGATTTCAGTTTGTATATAGTCTATATCTTTCCTTAACAATAATAAAGCGCGGATTGACTCTGTGGGTTCATCATCACAAATACGCTTCTTCTCATAAATTTACGCTTTCAATTTAAATTTAAAATATATACGCGAGGTGTACTTCCTACGCCAGCCATACTGGGCCGATATGGTGATAGGCTTCCTCCCAGGCTTCATTGATTACGATCCAAAAAAATAGCAACTCCGTTAGAGGAAAAACAGAGGAGGGGAGGGGTGGCGCTCATAGCGAGCTGCAGCTGGGGTCCATGGGAGGAGCTCGGGCTCCTCGGTGGCTGCCTGCTGTGTGGATTGGTTTGGGTGCACCGGGTCAAGGCCGGCCTTCGGTGGGGCGCAGTGCGAGCTCTCTGCTCGGGGCAGGAGGCGGCTCAATGAAGAGGAGATGGGCGCGACGCTCCCCTCTTGTTGCGGCGCACGAGGGAAGGAGGAGGGGGTCGACAGAAAGGAGACGGGGAAGTGGAGGAAAGGGGGCAACAGAGGCGTCGGAGTTGGAGGCGGGGCAGAGAGCCAGCGAGCGGCAGAGGCACCATGGTCCGCCTGCAGGCAAGACGGGACATCCGCTGGAGGATTCGTGCGATTGTGTGTGAGGCGGCCTGCTACAGGGGCGTGCATGCTGCGCACGGGTAGGGTGGTTCGGCGAGGCATCGAGCAACATGATGGGTGCGGGCAGGGCACGCTACCCGGGCAAGAGGATCGAGGGGCAGTAGGGAGGCATGGAGGAGGCGGTCACCGCCAGCGGCGGGGCCGCCCGCCGTCAACACAGACGCAACAGCCGTCCATGGCAGCTTAAGTCGATATAGGAGGACGAAGAGGAGCTTGCGAGGACCAGCGGCGCCTGTAGGTTCAAGCTCTCTGTAGAGAGAGTGATAGAGAGATAGAAGAGGAGAGGAACAAGGAAGAGTATGCATAGTATGTGTATGCGTACATGGACTTCATACGCAGCTAACAAACTCACGTATGCACAACAAGTACACACTCATGCACTGTACGACCGCCATCGACTAGGAGCTGGTTCCGCCGGCCGCGGGGACGTCTTGATGGACAGCCGTTGTCGAAGAGTAGTCCCTTTTTGAATGTTCGTGTGTTGGTGAGGAAGGAGCTCCCCCTTTGTGAATTTTACATGACAATTTCTGTAGCTACATGGGATTTGTTCATGACCATCAGCATGAATGTTTAGGTACGAATTTGTACTGGAGCATCAACACTCAGAACAATATGTATGCATGCAGAGAACAATTATACAAAGATGTGTGTGTCAGTGTGTCTATCATACAATTCTAAACACTGCATGCATATATTTGTTTATGGAGCATTTACTGTTCACAAGTTATTATGATCTCTAGGTAAGCTTAATGTAATTTCACATGAGGCAATCATCATGCACATACCAAAAGAATATTAGTTTGGATGCGCATGAGATGACTGAATGCTTGTCACGGTCAATTGTGAGACAAGATAAGCTATCCTAAGGAACTTTGTGCCTGATTTGCTTGGAATGTAGGAAGTGTGTATACCTTTTGTCTTCTTATGAACCTACATTTATAAACCAAATATTTTCACTACATTTTCAGGTGCATGTATTCTTAGGAAGACACAACATATATACATAGTTTAGTTTTGTTGTTGTTCAATTTTATTTAACAGATGTAGACCAACACATAAGTTTGAATTATTTCACAAACACTTTTCTATTAAGAATTGTTTGCCATTAATTTTTCTTCCTATTGATTTATTTTCTCATTGGCATCCATCACCCATCATTGCCCCGTGATGTGACTCGCTTTCCCAAATGCACAAACAAAGAAATGCCTTGCATGCACTGCAAAATTTACTTCCATTCAATGCCAACACATGATCTTCTTACAATATGTGAACAACAAATTAGAATTTTATTCCTTGGGTTCAGATGTGGCATTTGCTCATTTGATTTTGGATTAAATTTACGAGCGAGCTATTTTATTTAGAATGCACTTTAATAAAATGAAGTATCGTTCCAAGAGGTTAATTAGTGTGGAATTAAATTACCTAACGAATGTAGGGCAAAAGAATTTGTCAAAAGAATCTACAGGATTAATTCACTCATAAAATAAAAGCACCTAGAAAAAATATCATATGGAATCAACCCTCTGAATTTTCAATGAAAAGATTTTGGATCAAAGATACCCTAAGGTGGAATAGAGAAACCACCATAGCCACAATTATTATCGAAAGTGGTTGATATTTGTTATGAACTATTTCGACTACAAATAATAGGAAATAGGCCAAACATTTACTGGACTCGGAGAGGATGGCGCGTGCAATGGTGTTGTAATAGGCAGACGTCGAAGTACATGGTGGCATATTGACCCGCCTTTTACATATATTGTTTTTCTCCCGTTGCAACACACGGGCATCTTTGCTAGTTAAAATAAAAACATATTATATTTGTGATAAAAGAGAGTACAAGATTCTTTTTTAAAAAGGATCATTGTGAGACATGCGGAAAAGTGAGTATATACAGGATGGGAACGTTTGGCTCTCGGGTGTAATTGAACCCGAATTTCTAAAAAGAAATTATAAGAAAGTCAAAAAATCTGAAACTTTTTGCGAACAAAGTAGATTTATTGTTGCACTATAAAATCTTCCGCGGAGAAATGACTTTCATGTTGTTGTGGATGTAAAAAGACAAATTTGTCACTATATATGAGGTACTGTTCACGCTATATGTCCTAGGCAATTCGTCATTTTTGTCAGTTATTTCGTTACAGAATATTTTTGTACGACATAAACGACGGCACAAGTTTGTTGGGAAAAGGTTTTGTCATATTTTGATTTTTTTTAATTTTTTTAAACATAAAATCGGTTACCAGGTGTAATTACCACCATGTTCCAAAGGGTATTTTCCCTATATACAAACATAACATCGGTAATAGTAATGAATTAGATGCGTGTGTTGGGCATTTTGTGACGAGGTCAACATGGGGATGGTGTGAAACACTTATACTCTGGTCTGTGGGCGTTGGCCGGCGACTTCAACCTCATTATTTCTTTGGAGGACAAAAGCAACGTGCTATTCAATCATCGGATAATGGGAAGATTTTGACTCGTCATAAATAGCCTTCTTTTGAAGGAGAATTACCTTGTTGGACGTCGCTACACTTGGTCGAATGAGGGCGAGAGGATTTACCATGTCTTCATCTCCAAGGACCGAAGAGAAAAGCCCTCTTCTTGCTTTCTTTCAACGTTGAGTACATCGGCTTCTGATCATTGTCCCCTCCTCTTGGACTTGTCCACTGGCATCTCATTATATACACACTTTCGATTCGAGAATATTTGTCGGTTGTGGAGGAATTCTAGGAAGTAGTAGTCCTGTCATGGAATTTCTTTTCTCCAAGGGGAACCCTTTCTTGGTGATAGATACCAAGTTGAGGACTACAACAAGACACTTCAACCCTGGAGTGATCACTTGATTGGAAATATTGAACTTCAAAGGACTACAACAAGGCACTTCAATCCTAGAGTGATCACTTGATTGGAAATATTGAACTTCAATCCTCCTATAGTTGGAGATAATTGCTCGTTGTGACGCCGCTATGGACATTAGATGTCTATCAGCTCAGGACAAGTATTGTGTTCTCTTTTGAAAACAAAGCTTCTCGGCATCTAGACTCTTGAGCATACGATCACCCGCCAAAGTCCTGGCTTTTGTGGCTGAAAGAGGGGGACATGGACACAAAGTTTTTCCACAAGTACGCAAATTATCGGTGTCATAGGAATCACATGTCCACCTTGCGGGTTGATGGCGCGATGGTCTCCAATAAGGAGCAATTCCCTGATGTGATCAACACCTTTTATTGCAACCTTCTGTGCTCGGCACCAGTTCACTAATTCACTCTCGATTTTGACTACCTTCATGTTGGTGAAGGAAATATGCCCTAGAGGCAATAATAAAGTTGTTATTTATATTTCCTTATATCATAATAAATGTTTATTATTCATGCTAGAATTGTATTAATCGGAAACTTAGTACATGTGTGAATACATAGACAAACAGAGTGTCCCTAGTATGCCTCTACTTGACTAGCTCGTTTATCAAAGATGGTTAAGTTTCCTAGCCATAGACATGTGTTGTCATTTGATGAACGTGATCACATCATTAGAGAATGATGTGATGGACAAGACCCATCTGTTAGCTTAGCACTATGATCGTTTAGTTTATTGCTATTGCTTTCTTTATGACTTATACATGTTCCTATGACTATGAGATTATGCAACTTTCGAATACCGGAGGAACACCTTGTGTGCTATCAAACGTCACAACGTAACTGGGTGATTATAAAGATGCTCTACAGGTGTCTCCGATGGTGTTTGTTGAGTTGGCATAGATCGGGATTAGGATTTGTCACTCCGTGTATCGGAGAGGTATCTCTGGGCCCTCTCAGTAATGCACATCACTATAAGCCTTGCAAGCATTGTGACAAATGAGTTAGTTGCTAGATGATGCATTACGGAATGAGTAAAGAGACTTGCCGGTGACGAGATTGAACTAGGTATGATGATAGTGACGATCAAATCTCGGGCAAGTAGCATACCGATGACAAAGGGAACAACATATGTTGTTATGCGGTTTGATCGATAAAGATCTTCGTAGAATATGTAGGAGCCAATATGAGCATCCAGGTTCTGCTATTGGTTATTGACCGGAGATGTGTCTCGGTCATGTCTACATAATTCTCGAACCCGTAGGGTCCGCACGCTTAACGTTCGATGATGATATGTATTGTGAGTTATGTGATTTGATGTACCGAAGGTTGTTCGGAGTCCCAGATGTGATCACAGACATGACGAGGAGTCTCGAAATGGTCGAGACATGAAGATTGATATATTGGAAGGTTATGTTTGGACACCGGAAAAGTTTCGGATTAGTTTGGGCATTTTCCGGAGTACCGGGGGGTTACTGGAACCCCCCGGGGGCTTAATGGGCCTACATGGGCTTTAGTGGAAGAGAGAATGAGGCGGCCAAGAGGTGGGGCGCGCCCCCCCAAGCCCAATCTGAATTGGGAGGGGGGTCGGCCTCCCTTTCCTTTCTCTCCCGCTTCCCTTCCGTCCTCCTCCTAGTTGGACTAGGAAAGGGGGGAACCTACTCCTAGTAGGAGTAGGATTCCCCCCTTGGGGCGCGCCATAGGAGGCCGGCCGGCCCCCTCCTCCACTCCTTTATATACGGGGGAGGGGGGCACCCCATAGACACATAAGTTGATCTCTTTGCCGTGTGCGGTGCCCCCTCCACAGATTTCCACCTCGGTCATATTGTCGTAGTGCTTAGGCAAAGCCCTACGTTAGTAACTTCATCATCACCGTCAACACGCCGTCGTGCTGACGAAACTCTCCCTCGGCCTTAGCTGGATCTAGAGTTCGAGGGACGTCACCGAGATGAACGTGTGTAGATCGCGGAGGTGCCGTGCGTTCGGTACTTGATCGGTTGGATCACGAAGACGTTCGGCTACATCAATCGCGTTACTTAACGCTTTCGCTTTCGGTCTAAGAGGGTACGTGGACACACTCTCCCTGCTCGTTGCTATGCTTCTCCTAGATAGATCTTGCGTGATCGCAGGCAAAATTTTGAATTACTACATTCCCCAACAGTGGCATCCGAGCCAGGTCTATGCGTAGATGTTATATGCACGAGTAGAACACAAAGGAGTTGTGGGCGTGGGTATATACATATTGCTTGCCATCACTAGTTGTTTCTTGATTCGGCGGTATTGTTGGATGAAGTGGCCCAGGCCGACATTACATGACCGCGTTCATGAGACTGGCTCTATCGACGTGCTTTGCACACAGGTGGCTGGTGGGTGTCAGTTTCTCCAACTTTAGTTGAATCGGATTCAATGAACAGGGTTCTTTCAGAAGATCAAAAAGCAATCACTATACCACGTTGTGGTTTTTGATGCGTAGGTAAGAACGGTTCTTGCTAAGCCCGTAGCAGCCACGTAAAACTTGCAACAATAAAGTAGAGGACGTCTAACTTGTTTTTGCAGGGCATGTTGTGATGTGATATGGTCAAGACGTGATGATATATAATTTGTTGTATGAGATGATCATGTTTTGTAACACAGTTATCAGCAACTGCAGGAGCCATATGGTTGTCGCTTTATTGTATGAAATGCAATCACCATGTAATTGCTTTAGTTTATCACTAAGCAGTAGCTATAATCGTAGAAGCAGTAGTTGGCAAGACGACAGTGATGCTACGATGGAGATCAAGGTGTCAAGCTGGTGACGATGGTGATCATGACGGTGCTTTGGAGACGGAGATCAAAGGCACAATATGATGATGGCCATATCATATCACTTATATTGATCGCATGTGATGTTTATCCTTTATGCATCTTATTTTGCTTAGTACGATGGTAGCATTATAAGATGATCTCTCACTAAATTTCAAGGTACAAGTGTTCTCCCTCAGTATGCACCGTTGCTACAGTTCGTCATGCCGAGACACCACGTGATGATCGGGTGTGATAAGCTCTATGTTCACATACAATGGGTGCAAGCCAGTTTTGCACACGCAGAATACTCGGGTTAAACTTGACGAGCCTAGCATATGCAGATATGGCCTCGGAACACTGAGACCGAAAGGTCGAGCATGAATCATATAGTAGATATGATCAACATAGTGATGTTCACCATTGAAAACTACTCCATCTCACGTGATGATCAGACATGGTTTAGTTGATATGGATCACGTGATCACTTAGATGATTAGAGGGATGTCTATCTAAGTGGGAGTTCTTAAGTAATATGATTAATTGAACTTTAATTTATCATGAACTTAGTACCTGATAGTATTTTGCATATCTATGTTGTAGATCAATTGCTCACGTATGGCTTCCCCATTTTATTTATGATATGTTCCTAGAGAAAACTATGTTGAAAGATTTTAGTAGCAATGATGCGGACTAGCTCCGTGATCTGAGGATTATCCTCATTACTGCACAGAAGAATTATGTCCTTGATGCACCGCTAGGTGATGGACCTATTGCAGGAGCAGAGGCAAACGTTATGAATGTTTGGCAAGCTTGGTATGATGACTACTTGATAGTTTAGTGCGCCATGCTTTACGGCTTAGAACCGGGATTTCAAAAACGTTTTGAATGCCACAGAGCATATAAGATGTTCCAATAGTTGAAATTAGTATTTCAGACTCATGCCCGTGTCGAGAGGTATGAGACCTCTGACAGTACTTTGCCTACAAGATGGAGGAGAATAGCTCAACCAGTGAGCATGTGCTCAAATTGTTTGGGTACTACAATTGCTTGAATCAAGTGGGAGTAAATCTTCTAGATAAGATAGTGATTGACAGAGTTCTCTAGTCACTATCACCAAGTTGCTGGAACTTAGTGATGAACTATAATATGCAAGGGATGACGTAAAACGATTCCCGAGCTCTTCGCGATGCTGAAATCGACAAAGGTAGAAATTAAGAAAAGCATCAAGTGTTGATGGTTGACAAGACCACTAGTTTCAATTAAAAGGGCAAGGAAAAGAAAGGGAACTTCAAGAAGAATGGCAAGCAAGTTGCCGCTCCCATGAAGAAGCCCAAAGCTAGACCCACGCCTGGAACTGAGTGCTTCTACTGCCAAGGAAATGGTCACTGGAAGCGGAACTGCCCCAAATACTTGGCGGATAAGAAGGATGACAAAGTGAACAAAAGTATATATGATATACATGTTATTGATGTGTACTTTACTAGTGTTCATAGTAGCCCCTGGTATTTGATACTGGTTCAGTTGCTATGATTAGTAACTTGAAACAAGAGTTAAAACATGAACAAAGACTAGTTGAGGGCAAGGTGACGATGTGTATTGGAAGTAATTCCAAGGTTGATAAGATCACCATCGCACACTCCCTTTACCTACGGGATTAGTGTTGACCCTAAAATAAATGTTATTTGGTGTTCGCGTTGAGCATAATATGACTGGATCATGTTTATTGCAATACGGTTATTCATTTAAGTCAAAGAATAATTGTTATTCTGTTTAAAAGAATAAAACCTTATGTGGTCATACACCCAAGGTGAATGGTTTATTGAATCTCGATCGTAGTAATACACATATTCATAATATTGATGCCAAAAGATGTAAAGTTGATAATGATAGTGCAACATACTAGTGGCACTGCCATTTAGGTCATATTGGTGTAAAGCACATGAAGAAACTCCATGCGGATAGACTTTTGGAATCACTTGGTTATGAATCATTTGATGATTGCACAATGGAGCGAACCACTGACTTATTGGAAAAAATACATGCTGATGTATGCGGTTCGATGAGTGTGGAGGTTCGCGGCGGGTATCATTATTTTCTGACCTTCACAGATGATTTGAGCAGATATGAGTATATCTAGTTAATGAAACACAAGTCTGAAAAGTTCAAAGAATTTCAGAGTGAAGTGGAGAATCATCGTAACAAGAAAATAAAGTTTTTACGATCTGATCGTGGAGACGAAATATTTGAGTTACGAGTTTGGCCTTCAGTTGAAACAATGTCGAATAGTTTCGCAACTCACGCCACCTAGAACACCACAACGTAATGTTGTGTCCGAACGCCATAACTGCACTTTATTAGATATGGTGCGATCTATGATGTCTCTTACCGATTTACCACTATCATTTTGGGGTTATGCATTAGAGATAGCCGCATTCATGTTAAATAGGGCACCGTCTAAAAATCCGTTGAGATGACACCGTGTGAATTGTGGTTTAGCAAGAAACCTAAGCTATCATTTCTTAAAGTTTAGGGTTGCGATGCTTATGTGAAAAAGTTCCAACTGGATAAGCTCAAACCCAAATTGGAGAAGTGTGTCTTCATAGGATACCCAAAGAAACTGTTGGGTACACCTTCTATCACAGATCCGAAGGCAAGATCTTTGTTGCTAAAAATGGATCCTTTCTAGAGAAGGAGTTTCTCTCGAAAGAAGTGAGTGGGAGGAAAGTAGAACTTGATGAGGTAATTGTACCTGCTCCCTTATTGGAAAGTAGTTCATCACAGAAATCAGTTGTAGTGATTCCTACACCAATTAGTGAGGAAGCTAATGATGATGATCATGAAAACTTCTAATCAAGTTACTATTGAACCTCGTAGGTCAACCAGAGTAAGATCTGCACCAGAGTGGTACAGTAATCCTATTCTGGAGGTCATGTTACTTGACCATGACGAACCTACAAACTATGAGGAGGCGATGATGTGCCCAGATTCCGCGAAATGGCTTAAGGCCATGAAATCTGAGATGGGATGCATGTATGAGAACAAAGTACGGACTTTGATTGACTTGCCCGATGATCGGTGAGCCATTCAGAATAAATGGATCTTCAAGAGGAAGACGAACGCTGATAAGTAGTGTTACTATCTGCAAATCTCAAATTGTCGCAAAAGGTTTTTGACAAGTTCAAAGTATTGACTATGATGAGATTTACTCACGTGTATCGGTGCTTAAAAGTCCATCTGAATCATGTTAGCAGTTGCTGCATTTTATGAAATCTGGCAAATGGATGTCAAAACTATATTCCTTAATGGATTTCTTAAAGAAGAGTTGTATATGATGCAACCAGAAGGTTTTGTCGATCCAAAAGGTGCTAACAAAGTGAGCAAGCTCCAACGATCCATTTATGGACTGGTGCAAGCCTCTCGGAGTTGGAATATACGCTTTGATAGTGTGATCAAAGCATATGGTTTTATACAGACTTTTGAAGAAACCGGTATTTACAAGAAAGTGAGTGGGAGCACTACAGCCTTTCTGATAAGTATATGTGAATGACATATTGTTGATCGGAAATGATGTAGAATTTTTTGGAAAGCATAAAGGAGTGTTTGAAAGGAGTTTTTCAAAGAAAGACCTCGGTAAAGCTGCTTACATATTGAGCATCAAGATCTATAGAGATAGATCAAGATGCTTGATAAGATTTTTCAATGAGAACACACCTTGACAAGATTTTGAAGTAGTTCAAAATGGAAGAGTCAAAGAAGGAGTTCTTGCCTGTGTTGCAAGGTGTGAAGTTGAGTAAGACTCAAAACCCGACCATGGCAGAAAATAGAAAGAGAATGAAAGTTATTCCTGATACGTCCATTTTGCATCATGCTTTTATATCGATATTTATTGCATTATGGGATGTTATTACACATTATGTCACAATACTTATGCCTATTCTCTCTTATTTTATAAGGTTTGAACGAAGAGGGAGAATGTCGACAGTTGGAATTCTGGGCCGGAAAAGGAGAAAATATTAGAGACCTATTCTGCACAACTCCAAAAGTCCTGAAAGTCCCCGAAAGTTAGTTTTGGAATATATAAAAAATATTGGACAAAGAAAGCACAAGAGGGGGGCCACCCACCATCCACGAGGGTGGGGGCACGCCCTACCCCCTGGGCGTGCCCCCTGTCTCGTGGGCCCCCTCGCAGGCCTCCAGTTCACATATTTTTCTATATGAAGTCTTTCGCCCTAGAAAAATTCAGAAGAAAGTTTTCGGGACGAAGCGCCGCCGTCTTGAGGCGGAGCCAATCTAGGGCTCCGACGGAGCTGTTCTACCGGGGAAACATCCCTCTATCATCACCATCGTCATCACCATCGATCCTCTCATCGAGAGGGGGTCAATCTCCATCAACATCTTCACCAGCACCATCTCATCTCAAAACCTAGTTCATCTATTGTATCCAATCTTTGTCTCAAAACCTCAGATTGGTACCTGTGGGTTGCTAGTAGTGTTGATTACTCCTTGTAGTTGATGCTAGTTGGTTTATTTGGTGGAAGATCATATGTTCAGATCCTTTATGCATATTAATACCCCTCTGATTATGAACATGAATATGATTTGTGAGTAGTTATGTTTGTTCCTGAGGACATGGGAGAAGTCTTGCTATAAGTAGTCATGTGAATTTGGTATTCGTTCGATATTTTGATGAGATGTATGTTGTGTCTCCTCTAGTGGTGTCATGTGAACGTCGACTACATGACACTTCACCATTATTTGGGCCTAGGGGAAGGCATTGGGAAGTAATAAGTAGATTATGGGTTGCTAGAGTGACGGAAGCTTAAACCCTAGTTTATGTGTTGCTTCGTAAGGGGCTGATTTGGATCCATATGTTTCATGCTATGGTTAGGTTTACCTTAATACTTCTTTTGTAGTTGCGGATGCTTGCAAGAGGGGTTAATCATAAGTGGGATGGTTGTCCAAGGAAGGGCAGTACCCAAGCACCGGTCCACCTACATATGAAATTATCTAAGTAACGAACGCAGATCATATGAGCGTGATGAAAACTAGCTTGGCAATAATTCCCATGTGTCCTCAGGAGCGCTTTCCTTTATATAAGAGTTTGTCCAGGCTTGTCCTTTGGTACAAAAAGGATTGTGCCACCTTGCTGCACCTTGTTTAATTTTGTTACTTGTTACCCGTTACAAATTACCTTATCACAAAGCTATCTGTTACCGATAATTTCAGCGCTTGCAGAGAATACCTTACTGAAACCACTTGTCATTTCCTTTCGCTCCTCGTTGGGTTCGACACTCTTACTTATCAAAAGAACTACGATAGATCCCCTATACTTGTGGGTCATCAAGACTCTTTTCTGGTGCCGTTGCCGGGGAGTAAAGCGCCTTTGGTAGGTGGAATTTGGTAAGGAAAAATTTATATAGTGTGCTGAAATTTACTTTCACTTGTTACTATGGAAAGTAATCCTTTGAGGGGCTTGTTCGGGGTATCTTCACCCCGACCAGTAGAGCAAAGAGTTGCTCCTCAACCTACTGAACTTACTGAAAATGTTTACTTTGAAATTCCTTCGGGTATGATAGAGAAACTGCTAGCTAATCCTTTTACAGGAGATGGAACATTGCATCCCGATTTGCACCTAATCTATGTGGATGAAGTTTGTGGATTATTTAAGCTTGCAGGTATGCCTGAGGATGTTATCAAGAAGAAGGCCTTCCCTTTATCTTTGAAGGGAAAGACATTGACATGGTTTAGGCTATGCGATGATATTGGATCATGGAACTACAACTGATTGAAATTGGAATTTCATCAGAAGTTTTATCCTATGCATCTGGTTCATCGTGATCGTAATTATATATATAATTTTTGGCCTCGCGAAGGAGAAAGCATCGCTCAAGCTTGGGGAGGCTTAAGTCAATGTTATATTCATGCCCCAATCATGAGCTCTCAAGAGAAATTATTATTCAAAATTTTTATGCTCGGCTTTCTCTCAATAATCGCTCCATGCTCGATACTTCTTGTATTGGTTCTTTTATGATGAAGACTATTGAATTCAGATGGGATTTATTGGAAAGAATTAAACGCAACTCTGAAGATTGGGAACTCGACGAAGGTAAGGAGTCAGGTATAACACCTAAGTTTGATTGTGTTAAATCTTTTATGGATACCGATGCTTTTCGTGAATTTAGCACTAAATATGGACTTGACTCTGAGATAGTAGCTTCTTTCTGTCAATCCTTTGCTACTCATGTTGATCTCCCTAAGGAGAAGTGGTTTAAATATCATCCTCCCATTGAAGTAAAAGTAGTTGAACCTATTAAAGTTGAAGAAAATACTATCACTTATAATGTTGATCCTATTGTTCCTACCGCTTATATTGAGAAACCACATTTCCCTATTAGAATAAAGGATCATGCTAAATTTTCAATTGTGGTCAACAAAAGTAATATTAGAACACCCAAACCCTCTGAGCAAATTAAAGTTGAACCTAGTATTGCTATGGTTAAAGATCTCTTGGTTGATAATATTGATGGGCATGTTATTTACTTCTGTGATGAAGCTGCTAGAATTGCTAGACCCTGATACTAAAATAAACATAGACCTGTTGTAGGCATGCCTGTTATTTCTGTTAAAATAGGAGATCATTGCTATCATGGCTTATGTGATATGGGTGCTAGTGCAAGTGCAATACCTCATTCCTTATATAAAGAAATTATGCATGATATTGCACCTGCTGAGATAGAAGATATTGATGTTACAATTAAGCTTGCCAATAGAGATACTATTTCACCAGTTGGGATTGTTAGAGATGTTGAAGTCTTGTGTGGGAAAGTTAAATATCCTGCTGATTTTCTTGTTCTTGGTTCCCCACAAGATAGCTTTTGTCCCATTATATTTGGTAGACCCTTCTTGAATACTGTTAATGCTAAGATAGACTGCAAAAAGGATATTGTTTCTGTTGGTTTCGGGGATATGTCTCATGATTTTAATTTGCTAAATTTCGTAGACAACCCCATGATAAAGAATTGCCTAGTAAAGATGAAATTATTGGTCTTGCTTCTATCACAGTGCCTCCTAATGATCCTTTAGAATAATATTTGCTAGACCATGAAAATGATATGTTTATGAATGAAAGAAGGGAAATAGATGAAGTATTGTTTAAACGGGGACCTATTTTGAAACACAAGTTGCCTATCGAAATTCTAGGGGATCCTCCTCCACCCAAGGGTGATCCCGTGTTTGAGCTTAAACCATTGCCTGATACTCTTAAATATGCTTATCTTGATGAAAAGAAGATATATCCTGCTATTATTAGTGCTAACCTTTCGGAGCAAGAAGAAGAGAAATTATTGAAAACTCTGAAGAAGCAATGTGCTGCTATTGGATATACTCTTGATGATCTTAAGGGCATTAGTCCCACTCTATGCCATCACAAAATAAAATTGGAGAAAGACGCTAAACCGGTTGTTGATCACCAACGACGGTTAAATCCTAAGATGAAAGAAGTGGTAAGAAAAGAAATACTAAAGCTTCTGGAGGCAGGTATAATTTATCCCGTTGCTGGTAGTTAGTGGGTAAGTCCTGTCCATTGTGTCCCTAAGAAGGGAGGTATTACTGTCGTTCCTAATAATAATGATGAATTGATTCCACAAAGAATTATTACAGGTTATAGGATGGTAATTGATTTTCGCAAATTAAATAAAGCTACTAAAAAAGGTCATTACCCTTTGCCTTTCATTGATCAAATGCTAGAAAGATTATACAAACATACAAATTTTTTGCTTTCTAGATGGTTACTCTGGCTTCTCTCAAATACCTGTGTCAGCTGATGATCAAGCAAAGACCACTTTTACTTGTCCTTTCAGTACTTTTGCTTATAGATGTATGCCTTTTGGTTTATGTAATGCACCTGCTACCTTTCAAAGATGCATGATGGCTATATTCTCCGACTTCCATGAAAAGATTTGTGAGGTTTTCATGGACGATTTCTCTGTTTATGGATCCTCTTTTGATGATTTCTTGAGCAACCTTGATCGAGTTTTGCAGAGATGTGAGGAAACTAATCTTGTCTTGAACTGGGAGAAGTGCCACTTTATGGTTAATGAAGGTATTGTCTTGGGGCATAAAATTTCTAAAATAGGTATTGAAGTTGATAAAGCTAAAGTTGGTGCTATTGAAAAGATGTCGTGTCCTAAGGACATTAAAGGTATAGAAGTTTCCTTGGTCATGCCGGTTTTTATAGGAGGTTCATTAAAGACTTCTCAAAAATTTCTAGGCCTCTGACTAATCTTTTACAAAAAGATGTTCCTTTTGTCTTTGATGATGATTGTGTAGAAGCATTTGAAATACTTAAGAAAGCCTTGATTTTTGCACCCATTGTTCAGCCACCTGATTGGAATTTACCCTTTGAAATTATGTGTGATGCTAGTGATTATGTTGTAGGTGCTGTTCTAGGACAAAGAGTTGATAAGAAATTAAATGTTATCCAATATGCTAGTAAAACTCTAGATAGTGCCCAGAGAAATTATGCTACTACTGAAAAAGAATTTTTAGCAGTTGTATTTGCTTGTGATAATTTCAGACCTTACATTGTTGACTCTAAAGTAATTGTTCACACCAATCATGCTGCTATTAAATATTTTATGGAAAAGAAAGATGCTAAACCTAGACTTATTAGATGGGTTCTCCTACTACAAGAATTTGATTTGCATATTATTGATAGAAAGGGAGTTGACAACTCCGTTGCAGACAACTTATCTAGGTTAGAGAATGTTCTTGATGACCCACTACCTATTGATGATAGCTTTCCTAATGAACAATTAGCTATCATAAATGCTTCTCGTACTGCTCCATGGTATGCTGATTATGCTAATTACATTGTTGTTAAATTTATACCACCTAGTTTCACCTATCAGCAAAAGAAAAAGTTTTTCTATGATTTAAGACATTACTTCTGGGATGACCCACACCTTCATAAAGAAGGAGTAGATGGTGTTATTAGACATTGTGTACCTGAGCATGAACAGGAACAAATCCTATGCAAGTGTCACTCCGAGGCTTATGGAGGACACCATGCTGGAGATAGAACTGCACATAAGGTATTGCAATCCGGTTTTTATTGTCCTACTCTCTTCAAGGATGCACATAAGTTTGTCTTGTCTTGTGATGAATGTCAAAGAATTGGTAATATTAGTAGACGTCAAGAAATGCCTATGAATTATTCACTTGTTATTGAACCATTTGATGTTTGGGGCTTTGATTACATGGGATCGTTTCCTTCCTCTAATGGGTATACACATATTTTAGTTGCTATTGATTACGTTACTAAGTGGGTAGAAGCTATTCCAACTAGTAGTGTTGATCATGACACCTCTATTAAGATGCTTAAAGAAGTTATTTTTCCGAGGTTTGGAGTCCCTAGATACTTAATGACTGATGGTGGTTCACACTTTATTCATGGTGCTTTTCGTAAAATGCTTGCTAAGTATGATGTTAATCATAGAATTGCATCTCCATATCACCCACTGTCGGTGTCAAAACCGGCGGATCTCGGGTAGGGGGTCCCAAACTGTGCGTCTAAGGCGGATGGTAACAGGAAGCAGGGGACATGATGTTTACCCAGGTTCGGGCCCTCTTGATGGAGGTAATACCCTACGTCCTGCTTGATTGTTCTTGATGATATGAGTATTACAAGAGTTGATCTATCACGAGATCATAGAGGCTAAACCCTAGAAGCTAGCCTATGGTATGATTGTATGTCGTCCTACGGACTAAACCCTCCGGTTTATATAGACACCGGAGGGGGCTAGGGTTACACAGAGTCGGTTACAAGGGAGGAGATCTTCATATCCGTATTGCCTAGCTTGCCTTCCACGCCAAGGGGAGTCCCATCCAGACACGGGACAAAGTCTTCAATCTTGTATCTTCGTAGTCCAATGGTCCGGCCAAAGGATATAGTCCGGCTGTCCGGAGACCCCCTAATCCGGGACTCCCTCAGTAGCCTCTGAACCAGGCTTCAATGACGATGAGTCCGACGCGCAGTATTGTCTTCAGCATTGCAAGGCGGGTTCCTCCTCCGAATACTCCATAGAAGATTTTGGACCCAAGGATAGTGTCCGGCCCTACAAAATAATTTCCACATACCACCGTAGAGAGAATAATGTTTCCACAAATCTAATCTGCTGACGTGTTTTGACAACACAACATTACGTCATGGCCCGGTCATTATTCAAACCATTTTTCTCAACCAGCACCGCACATATCGCGAGGCGGTTTTCTTGACACGTCTTGTCGAAGCAAAGATCGTGTCCCCCTTATTACAGGATTCTCATCAATACGGACATGGGTAACCCACTCGTGCCTGTTGGTATGACTCCTCGATTTTAGGCGAGCCCCAAAACGGCCGCAAGGAGGACGCTTGACATTCACCCTTTTTATAAAGAGGCCAAGACCTGTCCCTTTTTCCTCTCGCGCTCAATCGAATCCTTCCCCCCACCTCGAGTTCCAACACCCCAGGATCAGGTCAGGCTCTTCGGACCTTCAACTATGTCCGGATCCAACCTCCAAGGTCGATGGATGCCTCCCTCTGTCATAGAGGAGGACATCAAGAAGCTGAGAGAGGCCAGATATCTGACCACGAAATCTCGCACAGGCTGCCCGCCCGAGGGCAGGTCATCCCCACTCCCGAACCCAACGAGAGTGTTGTGTTTGTCTCTCACTTCCTCTGAGGACTAGGCCTCGCTCTGGATCCCTTTGTTAGGGGACTCATGTTCTACTATGGGATGGATTTCCATGATCTGGCCCCGGATTCCCTCCTTCACATCTCGTCATTCATCGTCGTATGTGAGGCCTTCCTCCGCACTACCCCTCACTTCGGCCTGTGTCTCAAGACCTTCAATGTGAAGTCAAAGAGTCCGGAGGTGCCGTAATAAGCAAAAGCGCTAGTGCTCCATGGCCAGAGGGTTCCTTCCCAGAGGTATCCAATTTGTGGCAGCGGGAGTGGTTTTATATCACAGCTTCCCGAAAGTGCCAAGTGGGCAGCCATCCCTGCCTTTCGCTCGGGCCCCCCACCACAACTGATGTCATGGATCAGCGAGGGGCTAAACTGGGGTCCAGTAAAGGATGTGCCGATATTGCAGAGTCGCATCCGAGATCTCATTGAGAGAGACGTCAACCTGGTCATGGTGATGCAGGTCATGCTAGTTCGCCAGGTCCCGCCTTGCAAACATAGACCTCTCCATTTGTGGGAGTTCAACCCGGAGGGACCGCGAATCATTCAACACTTCCTCGGCATGACGCTCGAGGAGATGTACAAGTTGTTCTTCGGATCACAAATAAAGTGTCCGGACACCACCGAGGATGCGGGTCTGAGCTGTAATCGCTCAGATACCCAAGTAAGTAATCCCATGGCCGAACACACTGTTTCTCTTATTCACCATAAAATCATTCTGAGAAGTCGCTCTTTGACCAGGACTGGATAACAAAGGCAAATATGATCAGGTGTCCGCCCCCCTTCCCGAGGGCCTGGCCAATCTAGTACTAGATGGAATGCTGGAGCCGGTGCCTTATCAGCTGCCCTCGAAGGAAGAGGAAGGGGGGAATAAAGAGGCCGGAAGCAAGCCTCGCTCACTACTCGTCCCAACCGGGGGAACGAGCGCCTCCGCAAAGGAGGACAACCAGAGAGAAGAATCTGACATTTCCTCTCCCCGGGGAAGGAAGAGGACCACCTCTGAATATCCAGAAACAGAGGTTTCCAAACAAGGGAAGAAGTCTTCGCCAGAGGGTCCTGCCCCGGGGGGGTACCCTTGCCGCACAGTGTCCGCAAGGGAATCAGCCCTCTACCGAGCTGTAAGTAATCAAAAAGTACTTAGTAGTGAAAATATCCTACCTTACTTCTGAAGACAATAACCAAAGCTTATATCTTGTAGTTCGGATCATAGCCCTTCTCGACAGAGTTCGTCTTCGGGGGATCTTCTTCCGGAGATGATGGAGAGCGAAACACCTCCCCCTGCCACCCCGTCTCATGAAGCGGGCGACCCTGAAGTGTCGTCGTGGAGGGTTTCTCCTAATCCACCAAGGCCAGGGGGTAATCCCTTGGCCACCCGGAGTCCTCAATATTCGACTCCGAATTAGAGCAACAGAAAGAGTCCGGAACCGTATAGTGTGCGGTCGGACGCACTGAAGGATCTTCTGGAGCAAGCGGTCATCTCAGAAGCGCATCGTACGCTAATGAGTGGTAGTTGAAAGGATTTCATCCGCTGAAAGCGGATTGCATGAAGCTTTTATGAGTCTGCCGAAAGGCTTTGAGGTACGTGACATAGTGTATGTTTTTGACAGTACCACACACGTTAGGTGTGCCCTATGCAGATAGTAGCCCCTGAGACTCTGGTTGTCGTCGAAAACAGCGACAAACAGAGGATCATAGTCCCAGGTAGTAACCACTAACCAGATCACCTTTATGTGCAGGTGGCTGAAGCTCCGGTGGCTAGCCGGACTGATGGGTTTGCCGAGCTAAAGTGGCAACTTGATGCGGCAGATGCCGACATCGTGCTTGTCAACAAGCGGCTTGACGAGGCACAGGGTAAGTGATTTCTCCGGTGATCAACGCATAGTAAGAGGAGCAGGATGACAATATCTTTAATATGTTGTGACTGCAGATGGAGCTGCCACCGTGGAGACCCTTCGGGCAGAGCTTGCCCGGGCCAAGGAACAAGCAAGGAATAGCGATGCGGCTGCTCTAAGGGCGGTCGAAGAGCTGCGGGCCGAACAGTCCGCGCATCGCCAGAGCAAGGAAAGGATAGCCCAGATGGCCATTGAGTTGAAAGATGCCGCTGACCATTACCAGCTTCTTGAAGAAGAAAGCCGAGCGAGGGCGACGGACCTAGAGAAGGCCATGGTAGTAGCCAAGGAAGCCCGCTCTAAAATCAGAGCGACGAAGGAGGAGCTGCATCAAGCTACGGATATCGTGGCTGGGAAGCCCTTCTTGTTGCGGACTAAGTTCGGAGATCCGAAGTATGCTTCTCTTGATCAACTATGGAGTTCTGCAGACGCCTACGTGGATTTGGCGGCAAGTGTTGCTGATGCGGCCGAGTACTTCAAGGATCAAGGAGATCGCGAAGTGGAAAAGCTGTTTTGGTCACAGTTCCATGCTCCAGTGCATCTGCTGCTGCTGAATGAGGAAATGGCCGAGTGGGCCGAGCTCCATAGGTTGTCCGGACTCGCCATGAGGTCTGTTGTGGATCATCTATGGCCGGGAGGGCCAAGGACGAATAGTTACTTTAGTTTGGTGCAACAATTCCTTGGTGTTGTGCCACACATTGATGCTATGAAGAGGTCGGCGTGCATAGAGGGTGCGCGGATGGCCTTTTCCCGTGTCAAGACATACTGGGCAGAGATGGAGGCCACCACTGTTGCAACACAGGGTTCGGCCGTGGACCGAGTGGCTGCCGAGCACTACTTTGAAGAAGTTCTTGAAGGCGCTCGTTCGATAGAGGCTCAATGCTCGAAGAGTATTATGTTCTAGTGACATGTACTCCCATTGTAAAAACAATGTTTTATTGAGTTATGAAGGCTGTGTTTATACTTTTGCCTGAAAGTATTATGATGCCTCCTGTGCGGCCGTTTATGTATATATGTATATAACCTGAAAGTTTGCAGTCATCGGCTTCCGCCCCCACGCATATAATGCGGGGGTGTTCGCAAAAAACGCATATTCACACTTGATCCAATGTCTTGGTCCATTAAGGAGGTGGTAGCACAACAAACGAGGAAATCGGACTATATTGCTCTAACACTTTCACTTAGCCATAGGAGTTTGACGGTGGGGCTACTATATAGCCCCTGGTACTTCTGCGCTCGTCCGAATACGGGGCGCATAAGTACATGACCAAGAAACGGCCCTTCGTTAATGCGGAGGAATCCCGAAGATTCCGCTTGGTCATTGAGTGGTTGACCAGTCTCACGCTATATCATGACAGCCAGTTTTCGGCTTTCTCTACTGAAGTGCTCATCCGGATGAACCAAGGCACAATCACAGTAGTTCTCCCAGTGCTACCTTAGCCGATATAGCGGAACGTAAGGTACCAAAACACGGGAGGCAGGCAAACCCAACATTTGACCAAAGACATGATTCGGAGCTGATGCATATAAGGCCAAACTCGCGACGCCGAACACTCCCTAAGGTATTCGGTCTTTATTACATATCTCGGGCTGAACAATGCCCTTAATAATAAACCCCGGGTGTCCAGGTACGTGCAATATCCTGACGTGGCCACATGCCAATACGTCGGCATCCTTCTCGGTTGTATTGAGTATCCGGAGGATGTGGGCAACAAGAGACTGTAAAAAAGGTTGACGCAGGGTCTTAATCTAAAAAGAAACCTTTGAGCGGGTCCCTGCTGCACGTCTGCACCTGTGTCTCTGTTTTGGCGTGTCCTAGATGGGTGTAGCACAATTGTCATCTGTAAAAGAGAATAACTTAGGTGAAAGTTGCCGTGCCAGAAAATTGGTTATTGTCAATAAACCATTAAAATTTAAGATAAGTAAAGTTGAGCCGGACTAGCCCTGATTACACGCGGGAAGCCCTTGGTATCGTCTAGGAGGGCTTGATTATCAAACCAATCTCATGTATATGTAGTGGTGCACCGGACTCGTCTAACCGTGTCCGTGGTCTTGACGACCTGTCATTTTTTCTGGTTGGTGAGGCCGTCTAGTGCTCGGCGGCTAAAGCCGCCGCACATTCTTTCGCGCGTAGAGCGCGCTCAGTATTTCCGCTAACTGTGATGGTGCCATGTGGACCGGGCATCTTAAGCTTGAGAGAAGCGTAATGCGGGATTGCATTAAAACGAGCGAAAGCCGCTCTTCCGAGTAGTGCCTGATTGCCACTTCGGAATGGAGCGATGTAGAAATTTAACCTTTTGCTTCGGAAGTTGTCGGAAGAACCGAATACAACCTCTAGTAATAGAGAGCCCGTGCAGCGGGCCTCTAGGCCTGGTATTACTCCCTTGAAGGTAGTAGTACGATGGCTTATTTTTTATGGGTCTATTCCCATTTTGCGGACTGTGTCCTGATATATCAGGTTTAGACCACTACCGCCGTCCATGAGGACTCGTGTGAGATGGTATCCATTTATTATTGGGTCTAACACCAAGGCAACCAATCCTTTGTGCCGGATGCTTGTCGCGTGATCCCCGCGATCAAAAGTGATCGGGAAGGCCAACCAGGGGTTGAACCTAGGGGTGACGGGCTCTATGGCGCGTGTGTCTCGGAGTGCATGTTTGCTTTTCCTCTTCGTCACATGGATCATGTTGACTGTTTTAACCTCTGGTGGGAATTTTTTCTGTCCTCTAGTGCTTTGCTGGCGAGGTTCGTCCTCGTCTTCGCTTGGTATCTCCCCCCCTTGTGTTCGGCGTTTAGCTTACTGGCCTGCTTGAAGACCCAGCATTTTCTGTGGGTGTGATTTGCAGGTTTATTGGGGGTGCCATGAATCTGACATAGTTTGTCAAGAATCTTGTTTAGGCCAGACGGTCCGTCTCTGCTGCCTTTGAAAGGCTTTTTCCGCTGACCTGGCCGAGAGCCCATATATCCGGAGTTTACCGCCGTATTATCTGGGCTATCCTCTTTATTTCGATGCTTGATTTTACTGAGTCGTGGTTTTCCATTGCCATCCCTGACTTCGGATGTGCTTGGGTCGCTGGTGCTGCTGCGGGCTAACCAGCTGTCTTCGCCCGCGCAAAAGCGGGTCATGAGACTTGTTAGAGCTGCCATTGTTCTCGGTTTTTCTTGGCCGAGGTGTCTGGCGAGCCTCGGATGCTGTGTTTGAAAGCTGCTAAGGCTTCGGTGTCCGGACAGTCAATTATTTGGTTGTTCTCGGTGAGAAACCTATTCCAAAGCTTTCGGGCGGACTCTCCGGACTGTTGAATTATATGACTTAAATCGTCTGCATCCGGAGGTCGGACGTAGGTCCCTTGAAAATTAGCCCGAAAAGCATCCTCGAGCTCCTCCTAACTTCCAATTGAGTTTTCGGGGAGGCTTTTCAGCCAGTGCCGAGCTGGTCCTTTAAGCTTGAGGGGCAAGTATTTAATGGCATGGATATCGTCTCCGCGAGCCATATGGATATAGAGGATAAAGTCCTCAATCTAGACCCTAGGGTCTGTGGTCCCATCGTACGCTTCTATGTTCACTGGTTTGAATCCTTCTAGGAATTCGTGGTCCAGCACCTCATCGGTGAAACATAGGGGATGTGCGGCACCCCTGTACTTGGATGTACCATGGCGTTCGGATGGTTGTGGTATTTGGTTTTGATTTTGTGCCGGAGCACGCTTCCTAGATCCATAGATGGATTTGGTCGCACCGGATTGTTGGCGCAAGTCCTCACGTACATTGTGCGTTGACTTATGTGCGTATTTGTTATTCGCTCCATCGCGGTCACAAGGTGGTGGATCCGGCCGGTTGGCCGTTTCATTATTTGGCTGTGTGGGCTCTAAGGCCTCGTCGTCGAATTCGGGTAACAGCTTGCGCTTTGGATAGCTCTTTGTGTGGTAACTTCCACCATACTTTGCTTCTCTATTGAGCACTTTGTTCCACCTGCTGTTGAGCGTGTTTTGTGCGGCCTTAAGCCTTTGCTTCTGCTTCTTCAGACTCCTCACTGTGGCAATAAGCCTTCTGCAGAGGTTCTCTTGCTCCAAGTGCGTTTTCGGGATGATGTGTGCATCTTCGTCCGGACTGTTTTCCTCCCCAGATGGGGTTTGATGAGGGTTATCCTCGGCATCGCCGTGTTCGGACGTCGGGTCCGTACTATGTTCACCGCTTGCAGCTTCATCATGCTCTGCCGCCGGGGCGATGTGGTCGTCATTTCCTCTGGAGTCGACTGGAGTGTTATTTTCTCTTGCGCTGTTATCGCTATTTTTGCTATGGCGGGACTTAGAGCGGCGCTGCTGACGTCGGCGCTTGGGTTGCTTCTTGGAGGGGCCATCCTCCGCTGTATCTTCTCCATTGCCTTCTTTGGGTGTATCCACCATGTATATGTCATGTGATGAAGTGGCTGTCCGGCGCCCTGTGGGCGCTGGATCCTGTCCGTCTCCTGCATCTTCATCCATGCCGTCGATGTCTTCGGAGTCGAAGTTGAGCATGTCGGTTAAGTCGTCGACAGTGGCTACTAAGTGGGTGGTGGGCGGGCAGCAAATTTCTTCATTGTCCGTATCCCATTCTAGCCGGACATAGTTCGGCCAAGGTTCTCCTGACAAGGAAAGAGACTTTAATGAATTTAGCACATCGCCGAAAGGCGAGTGCTGACAGATATCCGTGGAGGTGAACTCCATGATCGGCGCCCAGTCGGATTCTATGGGCACGGATGCAGGCGGCTCGGAGTCCATGGCCAGAGACGAATACAGTGGTTCGGCGACACGGCTCTCGTAAGGGGTGAAGTTAGTATCCGGCTCCATCGCCACTGAGAGTGCAGCCTCCATGGCGGGGTCTATCCCTCCGTCTTGGGATGGCGCAATTTGCTCCGGATTAAAGGCCGGAGGAGTTGCAGATGCGATCTCCCGAACACCGTCCGACAGCAGAGTTACGTCATGCTCGTCGTGACTGCGCGGCACACCTGACATGGGCTTGAATCCGTCGAAGATCAAGTCTCCGTAGATGTCGATAGTGTAGTTTAAGTTTCCAAATCTGACCTAATGGCCAAGGGCGTAGCTCTTGACCTGCTCCAGATGGCCAAGAGAATTGGCCCGCAGTGTGAAGCCGCCGAATACAAAGATATGTCCGGGGAGGAAAACCTCACCCTAGACCACATCGCTATCGATGATCGAAGGAGCGATCAAGCCTTATGGTGACGACACAGTGGAACTCTCAATAAAAGCACCAATGTCGGTGTCAAAACCGGCAGATCTTGGGTAGGGGGTCCCGAACTATGTGTCAAAGGCAGATGGTAACAGGAAGCAGGGGACACGATGTTTACCCAGGTTCGGGCCCTCTTGATGGAGGTAATACCCTATGTCCTGCTTGATTGTTCTTGATGATATGAGTATTACAAGAGTTGATCTACCACGAGATCGTAGAGGCTAAACCCTAGAAGCTAGCCTATGGTATGATTGTATGTCGTCCTACGGACTAAACCCTCCGGTTTATATAGACACCGGAGGGGGCTAGGGTTACACAGAGTCAGTTACAAGGGAGGAAATCTTCATATCCGTATTTCCTAGCTTGCCTTCCATGCCAAGGAGAGTCCCATCCGGACACGAGACGAAGTCTTCAATCTTGTATCTTCATAGTCCAATAGTCCGGCCAAAGGATATAGTCCGGCTGTCCGGAGACCCCCTAATCCAGGACTCCCTCACCCACAGTCTAGTGGTCAAGTAGAACTGAGCAATAGAGAGCTTAAATTAATTTTGCAAAAGACTTTTAATAGATCTAGAAAGAATTGGTCCAAGAAACTTGATGATGCATTATGGGCCTATAGAACTGCATATAAAAATCCTATGGGTATGTCTCCGCATAAGATGGTTTATGGAAAAGCATGTCACTTACCTCTCGAACTAGAACATAAAGCATATTGGGCCATTAAAGAGCTCAATTATGATTTCAAACTTGCCGGTGAGAAGAGACTATTTGACATTAGCTCACTTGATGAGTGGAGAACCCAGGCCTATGAAAATGCCAAATTGTTTAAAGAAAAAGTTAAAAGATGGCATGACAAAAGGATACAAAAACGTGAGTTTAATGTAGGTGATTATGTATTGTTATACAACTCTTGTTTAAGATTTTTTGCAGGAAAACTCCTCTATAAATGGGAAGGTCCTTACATTATCGAGGATGTCTATCGTTCCGGTGCCATGAAAATCAACAACTTCGAAGGCACAAATCCGACGGTGGTGAATGGTCAAAGAATCAAACATTATATCTCAGGTAATCCTATAAATGTTGAAACTAATCTTATTGAAACCATAACCTCGAAGGAGTATATAAGGGACACCTTCCAGAATGTTCCAGCCTCCAAAAAGGAAGAGGTATGTGGTACAGTAAGTAAACCGACTCCAAAACAGTTCTAATAGCAATTTTTCTCTGTTTTGGAATATTTAAGAAAATAGGAAATTAAGAAGTATTCCGAAAAGGACACGAGGCATCGACGAGGGTGGAGGGCGCGCCCTACCCCCTCGGCGCGCCCTCTGCCTCGTGGGCACCTCGTGTGTCCTCCGGACTCCGTTTAATTGCATGATACTTATTTTGGTCGGTAAAAATTCATTATATAATCTCCCGAAGGTTTTGACCACTGTACCACGCAAATATCCTCTTTTTTTGTTTTGAGCTATTTCTGCAGCAGATCTAGAGCAAGGTGTCTTCTCAAGAGTCATTCGGGGAGAGTCGGGTGTCTCATCCGATACCGGGGCTAGGAGCCAACAGTGATGCTAACCACTTTGGGCCATCGACGGAGGAAGAGATGGCGGCCGACTTAAAAAGGATAGATGCCATGGAGGAGGATCAAGAAGTTACCTCTCGACTCCAAGCCAGATTCACGATGGAGGAACTTCAGAGCTCAGCAATTCCAAACTCGGTCATCCCTCCCAATGTTAAATTTCTTTCTTATGAAAATATGAAAAAGAGTGTTACGTGTTCTCCCGCAGCTATGCAACATCCATGGGTGAAAGGAGCTTTAGCCGTCATGGGTAAGCTCTGTAAGGAAATAATGGATCTCAAGAAGCAAGTCAATTAGCTCGAGGAAGAGAATCATATCCTAAGGGGCATCATCGCTAAGAATATCACATCACCACCTCCGAAGAAAGAGACATAAATACATGGGTATGGGCACTCCCCTTGGCAACTACCAAGCTTGGGGGAGGTGCTCCGGTATCGTATCACCATCACACTCCTATCTTTACCGTTTTTCTTAGTTCGATCCTTTTGGTAATATCTTGATCTACTAGAATAAAGTTTAGTATGATCTAGTTTTGAGTTTTGCTTTATGATCCTTCTATGTAATCGAGTCCGTGAGCTATATATATAATAAAGATTAGTTTTGAGTCAAGGGCTTGGTTATCTTGCTATGATCTTGAGAAAAAAGAGAAAGAATAAAAAGAAATAAAGAGATCATATTTATCTTATGGAGAGTAATGACTTCACATATAAGAGTATGATGAATAAAAGTTGTTGAGAGTTGACAAACATAGTTTTGGTCATCATTGCAATTAATAGGAAGTAATAAAGAAAGAGAGGTTCTCACATATAAATATACTATCTTGGACATCTTTTATGATTGTGAGCGCTCATTAAAATATGAGATGCTAAAAAGTTGATGTTGGACAAGGAAGACAACGTAATGGGTTATGTTTCCTTATATCCGAAATAAAGTATATTGTCATGGATCATCCAACATGTTGGGCTTGCCTTTCCCCCTCATGCTAGCCAAATTCTTTGCACCAAGTAGAGATACTACTTGTGCTTCCAAATATCCTTAAACCCAGTTTTGTCATGAGAGTCCACCATATCTACCTATGGATTGAGTACGATCCTTCAAGTAAGTTTTCACTGTTGCATGCAATAAAAATTGCTCTCTAAATATGTATAATCTATTAGTGTGGAGAAAATAAGCTTTATACGATCTTGTGATATGGAAGCAATAAAAGCAACAGACTGCATAATAAAGGTCCCTATCACAAGTGGCAATATAAAGTGACGTTCTTTCGCATTAAGATTTTGTGCATCCAACCATAAAAGCACATGACAACCTCTGCTTCCCTCTGCGAAGGGCCTATCTTTTATTTTTGTCTTATGTCTTATGCAAGAGTCACGGTGATCTTCACCTTTCCTTTTTATACTTTATCCTTTTGTAAGATATATCCAATTGGATGTGAGTTATCATAAACTATTATTGTTGACATTACCCTTGAGGTAAAAGGTTGGGAAGCAACACTATAAGCCCTTATCTATCTCTGTGTCCGATTAAAACTCCATACTCATAAGTATTGCGTGAGTGTTAGCAATTGTGAAAGACTAAATGACAGTTGAGTATGTGGACTTGCTGAAAAGCTCTTATATTGACTCTTTCCGATGTTATGATAAATTGCAATTGCTTCAATGACCGAGATTATAGTTTGTTAGTTTTCAATGAAGTTCCCGATTCATACTTAACATTGTGAATAAATTGTTACTTTAGCATAAGAAATCATATGACAATATACACACACACACACACATATATATATATATGTTGTTGTTATAAGAATGATCATGATGCCCTCATGTCCATATTTTATTTTATCGACACCTCTATATCTAAACATGTGGACATATTTTTCGTTATCGGCTTCTGCTTGAGGACAAGCGAGGTCTAAGCTTGGGGGAGTTGACACGTCCATTTTGCATCATGCTTTTATATCGATATTTATTGCATTATGGGCTATTATTACACATTATGTCACAATACTTATGCCTATTCTCTCTTATTTTACAAGGTTTGCACGAAGAGGGAGAATGCCGGCAGCTGGAATTTTGGGTTAGAAAAGGAGTAAATATTAGAGACCTATTCTGCACAACTCCAAAAGTCCTGAAACTCCACGGAAGTCTATTTTGGAATATATAAAAAATATTGGGCGAAGAAAGCACCAGAGGGGAGCCACCCACCATCCACGAGGGTGGGGGTGCGCCCTACCCCCCTGGGCGCGCCCCCCTGTCTCGTGGGCCCCCTGGCAGGCCTTCGGTGCCCATCTTTTTCTATATGAAGTCTTTCTCCCTGAAAAAAATCAGAAGAAAGCTTTCGGGACGAAGCGCCGCCGTCTCGAGGCGGAACCTTGGCAGAACCAATCTAGGGCTCCGCCGGAGCTGTTCTACCGAGGAAACATCCCTCCGGGAGGGGGAAATTATCACCATCGATCCTCTCATCAGGAGGGGGTCAATCTCCATCAGCATCTTCACCAACATCATCTCATCTCAAACCCTAGTTCATCTCTTGTATCCAATCTTTGTCTCAAAACCTCAGATTGGTACCTGTGGGTTGCTAGTAGTGTTGATTAGTCCTTGTAGTTGATGCTAGTTGGTTTATTTGGTGGAAGATCATATGTTCAGATCCTTTATGAATATTAATACCCCTCTGATTATGAACATGAATATGATTTGTGAGTAGCTATGTTTGTTCCTGAGGACATGGGAGAAGTCTTGCTATAAGTAGTCATGTTAATTTGGTATCCGTTCGTTATTTTGATGAGATGTATGTTGTCTCTCGTCTAGTGGTGTCATGTGAACGTCGACTACATGACACTTCACCATTATTTGGGCCTAGGGGAAGGCATTGGGAAGTAATAAGTAGATGATGGGTTGCTAGAGTGACAGAAGCTTAAACTCTAGTTTATGCGTTGCTTCGTAAGGGGCTGATTTGGATCCATATGTTTCATGCTATGGTTAGGTTTACCTTAATACTTCTTTTGTAGTTGCAGATGCTTGCAAGAGGGGTTAATCATAAGTGGGATGCTTGTCCAAGGAAGGGCAGTACCCAAGCACCGGTCCACCCACATATCAAATTATCAAAGTAACGAACGCGAATCATATGAGCGTGATGAAAACTAGCTTGACGATAATTCCCATGTGTCCTCGGGAGCGCTTTCCTTTATATAAGAGTTTTTCCAAGATTATCCTTTGCTAGAAAAAGGATTGGGCCACCTTGATGCACCTTGTTTACTTTTGTTACTTGTTACCCGTTACAAATTACCTTATCACAAAACTATCTGTTACCGATAATTTCAGTGCTTGTAGAGAATACCTTACTGAAAACCGCTTGTCATTTCCTTCCGCTCCTCGTTGGGTTCGACACACTTACTTATCGAAAGGACTATGATAGATCCCCTATACTTGTGGGTCATCAATTCCCTATGGCTCAATTATAGGTTCTATAAAGTATGCTATGCTGTGTACCAGACCTATTGTGTACCTCACCATGAGTTTGGCAAGAGGGTACAATAGTGATCCAGGAGTGCATCAATGGACAACGGTCAAAGTTATCCTTAGCGGAATAAGGAAATATTTCTTGGTTATGGAGGTAATAAAGAGTTCGTCGTAAAGAGTTACGTCGATGCAAGCTTTTACACCGATCCGGATGACTCTGAGTCTCAATCTGGATACATATTTAAAGTGGGAGCAATTAGCTAGAGTAGCTCCATGCAGAGCATTGTAGACATAGAAAATTTGCAAAATACATACGGCTCTGAATGTGGCAGACCCGTTGACTAAACTTCTCTCACAAGCAAAACATGATCACTCTTTGGGTGTTAATCACATAGCGATGTGAACTAGATTATTGACTCTAGTAAACCCTTTGGGTATTGGTCACATAGAGATGTGAACTAATCACATAAAGATGTGAACTATTGGTGTTAAACCACATGACGATGTGAACTAGATTATTGGCTCTAGTGCAAGTGGGAGACTGAAGGAAATATGCCCTAGAGGCAATAATAAAGTTGTTATTTATATTTACTTATGTCACGATAAATGTTTATTATTCATGCTACAATTGTATTAACTGGAAACTTAGTACATGTGTGAATACATAGACAACAGAGTGTCCCTAGTATGCCTCTACTTGACTAGCTCGTTTATCAAAGATGGTTAAGTTTCCTAGCCATAGACATGTGTTGTCATTTGATGAATGGGATCACATCATTAGAGAATGATGTGATGGACAAGACCCATCCATTAGCTTAGCACTATGATCGTTTAGTTTATTGCTATTGCTTTCTTCATGACTTATACATGTTCCTATGACTATGAGATTATGCAACTCCCGAATACCGGAGGAACACCTTGTGTGCTATCAAACGTCACAACGTAACTGGGTGATTATAAAGATGCTCTACAAGTGTCTCCGATGGTGCTTGTTGAGTTGGCATAGATCGAGTTGTCACTCCATGTATCAAAGAGGTATCTCTGGGCCCTCTCGGTAATGCACATCACTATAAGCCTGGAAAGCAATGTGACTAATGAGTTAGTTGTGGGATGATGCATTAAGGAACATGTAGGCCCATTAAGCCCCCCCGGGGGGGTTCCGTTAACCCCCCTGTACTCTGGAAAATGCCCGAACTAATCTGAAGAAGGCGGCAAAGAGGTGGGGCGCGCCCCCTAAGACCAATCCGAATTGGGAGGGGGCCCGGCCCCCCTTTCCTTTTTCTCCCTCTTCCCTTCCTTCCCCCTCCTAGTTGGACTAGGAAAGGGGGGAATCTACTCCTAGTGGGAGTAGGATTCCCCCCTTGGGGTGCGCCATAGGAGGCCGGCCGGCCCCCTCCTCCACTCCTTTATATATGGGGGAAGGGGGCACCCCATATACACACAAGTTAATCTCTTAGCCGTGTGCGGTGCCCGCCTCCACAGATTTCCACCTCGGTCATATTGTCGTAGTGCTTAGGTGAAGCCCTGCGTCGGTAACTTCATCATCACCGTCAACATGCCGTCGTGCTAACGAAACTCTCCCTCAGCCTTAGCTGGATCTAGAGTTCAAGGGACGTCACCGAACTGAACGTATGCAGATCACGGAGGTGCCGTGCGTTCGGTACTTGATCGGTTGGATCGCGAAGACGTTCGACTACATCAACCGCGTTACTTAACGCTTCTGCTTTCGGTCTACGAGGGTACGTGGACACACTCTCCCCGCTCATTGTTATGCTTCTCCTAGATAGATCTTGCGTGATCGTAGGCAAAATTTTGAAATACTACGTTCCCCAACAGTTGGGAAACATTGCATGGAAAAAAAATCTACGCCCATGCAAGATCTATCAAGGAGATGCATAACAACGAGAGGGGAGAGTGTGTCTACGTACCCTCGTAGACCGTAAGCGGAAGCGTTTCTTAACATGGTTGATGTAGTCGAACTTGTCCGCGCTCCAACCGATCGAGTACCGAACGTACGACACATCCGCGTTCAGCACACGTTCAGCTCGGTGACGTCCTCGCCTTCTTGCTCCAGCAAGACGGCGAAGTAGAGGATGCGTTCCGGCAACACGACATCGTGGTGATGGTTGAGGGAGTCCTGGATTAGGGGGTCCTCGAGTGTCCGGGCTATGTGATATGGGCCAGACTGATGAGTCATGAAGATACAAGGCAGAAGACCATCCCCCATGTCCGGATAGGACTCTCCTATGCATGGATGGCAAGATTGGTGTTCGGATATGTAATTTCCTTCCCCCTCTTTAAACAGGCCGGTAAGTTAAATACAGAACACAAGGGAAAAGGGCCTCCAAGTGAGGACGATGATGAGCCTCGCCCACTGAACACATGTGGGACAGAAGAAATTCCCCCCTGAGGTGAAAACAGTGAATATGATATATGTCACGCATATCCCCAAGAGGGAGCACAAACACGCACTAAGGATGTCTACACCGTAGAGCCTGTCGCCCCAAAATTTAACCCATGGTCATCTTGTCCAATCACCTTCGATCGCAGGGATCACCCGACCAGTATCCGCCATGGAGGTTCGGCAGCCCTGGTCCTCGATCCAATCATTAATGGCTACCATCTCACCCAAGTCCTTATGGACGGCGGCAGCAGTCTTAACCTGATCTATCAAGACACTGTCCATAAAATGGGTATTGACCCGTCAAGAATTAAGCCTAGTAGCACCACCTTTAAGGGGATGATACCCAGTGATACGTCTCCAACGTATCTATAGTTTTTGATTGTTCCATGCTATTATATTATCTATTTTGGATGTTTATGGGATTTATTATACACTTTTATATTATTTTTGGGACTAACCTATTAACCCAGAGCCCAGTGCCAGTTTATGTTTTTTCCTTGTTTTAGAGTATCGCAGAAAAGGAAAATCAAACGGAGTCCAATTGACCTGAAACTTCACGGAACTTATTTTTGGACCAGAAGAGGCCCACGGATTATCGGAGATGGATCAGGAGAGTCCCGGGCTTCCCACAAGGGTGGGGGCGCGCCCACCCCCCTAGGTGTGCCCCTACCTCGTGGACAGCTCGAAGATCCACCGACGTACTTCTTCCTCCCATATATACCCATATACCCTAAAAACACCGCGGAGCACAATAGATCGGGAGTTCCGCCGCCAGAAGCCTCTGTAGCCACCGAAAACCAATCTAGACCCGTTCTGGCACCCTGCCGGAGGGGGAATCCCTCTCCGGTGGCCATCTTCACCATCCCGACGCTCTCCATGACGAGGAGGGAGTAGTTCACTGTAACGCCCATGATGCGGCTATATCTCCCACGTGTCGGAGCATGACTTAGAGGCATAGCCGCATTGTAAACAATGTCGCAAGAGGGGTAATCTTTACACATGCCATGTACTGAATAAGGAAATAGGTACATAGTTGGCTTACAATCGCCACGTCACACAATAGCATAAAGATAGCATTACAATCATCCAGATACAATCAAGGTCCGACTACGGAACCAAAATAAAGACAACCCAAATGCATAGTGTCCCCGATCGCCCCAACTAGGCCCACTACTGATCATCTGGAAAGGAAACGTAGTATCATCCTGAGTCCTCATCGAACTCCCACTTGATCTCAGTCGCATCTCCTGGAGCAGTATCATCGGTCCCTACATCTGGTTTTGGAATGAATCTGTGAGTCACGGGGACTCAGCAATCTCACACCCTCGCGATCAAGACTATTTAAGCTTATGGGTAGGCAAAAGGTATGAGGTGGAGCTGCAGCAAGCACTAGCATATGTGGTGGCTAACATACGCAAAAGAGAGCGAGAAGAGAAGGCAAAGCACGTTCGAGAATCTATGATCAAGAAGTGATCCTAGAACAACTTACGTTCAAGCATAACCCGAGACCATGTTCTCTTCCCGGACTCCACCGAAAAGAGACCATCACGGCTACACATGCTATTGATTCATTTTAATTAAGTTTAGTTTCAGGTTTTCTACAATCGGACATTAACAAATTCCCATCTGCCCATAACCGCGGGCACGGCTTTCAAAAGTTCAAAACCCTGCAGGGGTGTCCCAACTTAGCCCATCACAAGCTCTCACGGTCAACGAAGGATATTCCTTCTCCCAAGACAACCCGATCAGACTCGGAATCCCGGTTACAAGACATCTCGACAATGGTAAAACTAAACCAGCAAAGCCGCCCGAATGTGCCGACAAATCCCGATAGGAGCTGCACATATCTCGTTCTCAGGGCACACCAGATGAACACTACGTACAACTAAAACCAACCCTCAAGTTTCCCCGAGGTGGCGCTGCAAGTGGCTCTGTTTTGGACCAACACTCAGAGGAGCACTGGCCCGGGGGTTTAAAATAAAGATGACCCTTGAGTCCGTGAAACCCAAGGGAAAAGGCTGGGTGGAAAATGGTAAAACCAAGGTTGGGCCTTGCTGGAGGAGTTTTATTCAAGGCGAACTGTCAAGGGGTTCCCATTATAACCCAACCGTGTAAGGAACGCAAAATCAAGGAACATAACACCGGTATGACGGAAACTAGGGCGGCAAGAGTGGAACAAAACACCAGGAATAAGGCCGAGCCTTCCACCCTTTACCAAGTATATAGATGCATTAAAGTAGACAAGATATAACAATGATATCCCAACAATAAACATGTTCCAACAAGGAATAAACTCCAATCTTCACCTGCATCTAGCAACGCTATAAGAGGGGCTGAACAAAGCGGTAACATAGCCAAACAACGGTTTGCTAGGACAAGGTGGGTTAGAGGTTTGACATGGCAATATGGGAGGCATGATAAGCAAGTGGTAGGTATCGTAGCATAGGCATAGCAATAGAGCGAGCATCTAGCAAGCAAAGATAGAAGTGAGTTCGAGGGTATGGTCATCTTGCCTGCAAAGTTCTCTGAGTTGGCGTAAGCTTGATCCTCGTAAGCGTACTCAACGGGTTCCTCGATCACGTACTCGTCTCCCAGCTCTACCCAAGGCAAGAACACAAGCAAAGGGAAACACAATCAACCATGGTGCAATGCGCAAACAACATGATGCAAAACATGGCATGATATGCGGGATGCGATATGCAATGCATATGCGTGCTTTGGAAAGGAAAGATTGAACCAGGCCTCAACTTGGAAAACCAAGAGTGCCGCTGGAAAGATGAGTTGATTTCGGTCAAAATCGATATAGAGATCACCGGAATCGGATGCACGGTTTGCAAATGGCAAGCAAAACAATAATGGCGCAAAGCTGCGATTAACAACACGAGGCCATCTAAATGCATCAAGAGAAATAAGCTACTGCACTCTAACATAGCAACAAATCACATGTCAGTGATCCACTCAAGAAGCTTGAGAAAATATGAACACTGAGCTACGGCTAAATCACACAATAGCAGGTTCAAACAAGCATGGCAAAAGTGCAAAAGATATCAGGTTCACAGACTTAGTGAAAATAACAACATGACAGGATTTAACATCGGGAAGCAATGTTTAGAGCAAGATAACAACATGCTACAGGAACATATCATGGCAAAGCAAGGCATGGCATGAAACTACACAAAGCATATAACAAAAGTCCTTTACTGACCATAAGCCAAAAAGGACCAGAAAATACAATGGCAACCATGTGAACATAGCAAGTTTCGTTAACAGATTTAGACTTAGCAGAAAACTGGAACATGGCAAAACAAAGTTACATAGGCATGTTTGCGAGCTCGATGCACTCACCACAAGGCATTGCATGACAAACTAAGCATACACCCAACAAGTAGACATGATAAATAAGCTAACCATGGCAAGAACACTTTCATAGCATGCAAGGATCAACTACAACAACCTTGGCAAAATTGAATAACATGTAAACAATCTGCCAGGAACATTTTATAGCTAAAGTAGAGCAAGATTGAGTCATGCTAGGGTACTCCATAATTGCAAACAAAGACATGGATGGATAGAGCATAACAATATCTCAAAATCATCCTTGCTAAACATGCTCAAAAGAGGCATGTATCACTCTGTAGCAACATGAATACATGGCATAAAAATATCATCAGGAAAATGACTTAGAAGAATTCTAAGTCCCTGAAATCAGCAACATCACGAGAGCTACTTTGCATGCTTGTGCTAGTCACCACAAAGATCACAAAAATACATGGCATACACCCGTGTAAAGATGGCATGGCATATAACAAAACACATGTAGGGCTCAAGTTCATAGGAGGCACACATTAAACATGGCAAAAATGACAAATGACCATAATCTGCTAAGAATCTAAAACTAACATTACATAGCACTCTTGCAACAGCAATTTAGGGCATCAAGATGAACTCAAATGAACATGGTGCAATGGAATGAAATGAAGTGCACATCTAGACGAACAAATTGACATGCTACACGCCCAAAACGGAGCTACGTATGCAAAGTTATGGCATGATGAAAAATGCTAAAAATATGGAAAACTGGGACAAAAGTCAACCCCCTAGGGTTTCTGTCAGATCTGGATCCGGGGCACGCTTCTCGAGGTCCACCGGGATCTCGCCGGAACAGTGGCTGCGGTGGTCGGGACTTGCCGGAGTAGAGGGGAAACGGTGGCTGGACTTGACGCGGGGTCAGCGCGGAGGCGGCGCCGGTGGAGCGGCGACCGGTCGGCGGGGAGAGGCGGCCGCGGACAATGGGACGGCGCGGTGGCGCGGCGGCCGGTGACGATGGCTTGGCGGCGAGGCGGCGAAGGCGGAGCGGGGCGGCGCGGGCACGCCGGGTGCGCGTGGCGGCGACTGGGCCCATGGGGGCCCGCTACGGGCCTCGGCGGGCCGGGCGGCGGGGAGACGCGGCGAAGTGGTCGCGCCGGCTCAGCGAATCCGGGGATGACACGTGGCGGCGGCGGCGGGATTTCTGTCCGGCGGCGGGCGGACATGTCCGGCCGTGCGGAGGGGAGAGGGAGCTAGGGTTTGATCCGGAATTTTCGGGGGAGATGCCTATTTATACATAGAAGGAGCTAGGAGGTTCCAAATTGAGCACGGTTTTCGGCCATGCGATCGTGATCGAACAACCGAGATGATGGAGGGGGTTTATGTGGGTTTTGGTCCACTTTGGAGGGGTGTTGGGCTGCAACACACACAAGGCCTTTACGGTCCCTCGGTTAACCGTTGGAGTATCAAACGAGGTCCGAATGGCACGAAACTTGACAGGCGGTCTACCGGTAGTATACCAAGGCCGCTTTGGCAAGTCTCGGTCCAATCCGAAAATGTTTAACACCCGCACATGAAAAGAGGCAAAAGGGGACGCCGGAGGACATATGAGCGCCAGAATGCAAAACGGACAATGGGGAAAATGCTCGGATGCATGAGACGAACACGTATGCAAATGTGATGCACATGATGACATGATATGAGATGCATGACAAAGGCAAAAACAACACGAAGACAAAACCCAACAAAGAGGAATATCATAACTTAGTGCCGAAAATGGCAAGAGTTGGAATATAAGTATGGAAAGTTGCATTGTGGGCATTACATTCACCCTCTGGGCTGAGGGTATGTACCAGTAGCTATGTGTTTGATCTCTCTCTCTCATTTTCTTGAGGTGGTACGATCTTGATGTATCGCGATCTTTGCTATTATAATTGGATTTTATGATGTTTCTCCCCCCTCTACTCTCTTGTAATGGATTGAGTTTTCCCTTTGAATTTATCTTATCGAATTGAGTCTTTAAGGATTTGGGAACACTTGATGTATGTCTTGCATGGGATACCCGTGGTGACAATGGGGTATTCTATTGATTCACTTGATGTATGTTTTGGTGATCAACTTGCAGGTTCCGCCCATGAACCTATGCATAGGGGTTGGCACACGTTTTCGTCTTGACTCTCCGGTAGAAACTTTGGGGCACTCTTTGAAGTACTTTGTGTTGGTTTGAATAGATGAATATGAGATTGTGTGATGCATATCATATAATCATACCCACGGATACTTGAGGTGACATTGGAGTATCTAGGTGACATTAGGGTTTTGGTTGATTTGTGTCTTAAGGTGTTATTCTAGTATGAACTCTATGATAGATCGAACGTAAAGAATAGCTTCATGTTGTTTTACTACAAACTCTCGAATAGATTGATCAGAAAGGATAACTTTAAGGTGGTTTCGTACCGTACCATAATCTCTTCGTTTGTTCTCCGCTATTAGTGACTTTGGAGTGACTCTTTGTTGCATGTTGAGGGATAGTTATATGATCCAATTATGTTATTATTGTTGAGAGGACTTGCACTAGTGAAAGTATGAACCCTAGGCCTTGTTTCAACGCATTGCAGTACCGTTTGTGCTCACTTTTATCATTAGTTACCTTGCTGTTTTTATATTTTCAGATTACAAAAACCTATATCTACTATCCATATTGCACTTGTATCACCATCTCTTCGCCGACCTTGTGCACCTATACAATTTACCATTGTATTGGGTGTGTTGGGGACACAAGAGACTCTTTATTATTTGGTTGCAGGATTGTTTGAGAGAGACCATCTTCATCCTGCGCCTCCCACGGATTGATAAACCATAGGTCATCCACTTGAGGGAAATTTTCTACTGTCCTACAAACCTCTACACTTGGAGGCCCAACAACATCTACAAGAAGAAGGTTGTGTAGTAGACTTCAAGCTCTTTTCTGGCGCCATTTCCAGGGAGGTTAGTGCTTGAAGGTATATCTTTAGATCTTGCAATCGAATCTTTTTGTTTCTTGTTTTAGCACTAGTTTAGTTTATAAAAGAAAACTACAAAAAATATGTAATTGAGTTTGCCTCATACGCTTCATCTTTTTAATATATTTCGTGAGTATGATGGAAACGAAAATTGTGCCAAAGTGTTAGAAGAAGAATGCATTAAGATGTTTGGCACTAAATCTTTGAATGATGAGCATGATTGCAATGTTATTAGTATGAACTCCTTGAATATCCATAGTACTAATGATGATTGCACTAGTTATGATGAAAATGTCTCCTATAAACATGTCAATTTTTGTGGAGTGCATTGGGTTTGCAAGTACACACCAATTAGGGAAGGTAGATTTTGCAAGAGGCATAAGTACTTAGAAACTAAATGGTTGCAATAAAGGCTAGATGTTTGTGCTAAAAATTTAAATTTTCTTGGCCGTACTTGTGAACTTTGCAATGAACGTGGTCATTTGACCATCTGATGCAAATTGTTTCATGATCTAATCATTTCCAAAAATTGTGATTACTTGATTTCTCTTGCACATCATAATGAACTTAGTTTGCTTATGGGTTATGAAGAAATGAAATGTATAACTAACTATCTTCCAGTATTTGCCCGTGATAAACTTCTTGGTTTTGATCTAGAGGAAATTTATATGTATTGTGCGGTGAATTGTATTGAAAATCCTTATATTGCCAACTACATAAAGAAAAGAAAAGAAATAGAAGATGAAGAGAATACTAATGAAAGGTAAGAGACTTCCCAATATCCTCCTATTATTTCTTATGATGAATCAGGTAACGAGGAGGAGCCTTCTATTCAACCAATCTCATTAATAAGGAGCACCAAAAATAGGATTGAACCCACACATGATGTGGTGAAGAAGAATAAAATAAAAAGGAAGAGAGGTAAAAAGATATCTCTCCCAAATAATGTTGCTCCTATTACTGTTGTGCCTCATGAAAATATAATTGTGGAAGATGATGCACTTGATGATGATCTCGTTATGCCTATTGCTTGTTGTGATGATTATGATTGGGAATATAATGATACTTCTTATGATATTGAAAATCTTTTTGGCACTTGCTTGAAAGAATATGATAATTGCTATACTATTGGTGCTATCCATACTATTGATGATGAAAGTGATTATGCTTATGATATGGAAAGGCCCAAGCTTGGGGATGCTATGTTTGATGAAGATGATGTTTTTGAGATATTTGCTGAAATTAATGTTAGTCCCAAGCTTGGGTAAGCTATGTTTAATGAATATGATATTTGTAGTCTCCCAAGTTTTGATATGCAAATTTGTTATAATGATAGCATGCCTCCTACTTATGATGATTATATTGATGAAAGTGGGTTTGGAAGAGTGTCAACTTTAGGAAGTAGTAATCCCACTATTTTGGAAGATGCTGAATATCATTGTGATAATTATGAAAGTGGATTTGGAGAGGTCATGACTTTATTTAGCAATGATTCCACTATATTGGAAGAGGTTTCAATCGATTATGATGAGAACAAAGTTGCTACTTATGATAATTATTGTGATGATACATATGCTATAAAAAGTAGTGATGATTATATCTATAAAACTTTTCATGATTATTATTACCCTTTTTCTGAACATTAATCTTTTAATGTGGAAACAATTTATAGTATTCGAGTCTCTTATGATACTCCCACTATTCTGATTGAGAAGAATTTTGCTTATGTAGAGAGTAGTAAATTTTCTATGCTTGTAGATCATGAAAAGAATGCTTTAGGTGCTGGTTATATTTTTGCATTCATTCATTATTCTAATGAAAATTATTATGATGGAGGAATATATGCTTGTAGGAATTGCAATAATATCAAGTTTCCTCTCTATGTGCTTAAAGTTTTGAAGTTATGCTTGTTTTACCTTCCTATGCAAGTTGATTCTTGTTCCCACAATTTGTTTGCTCACAAAATCCCTATGCATAGGAAGAGGGTTAGACTTAAATGTGCTAGTAATATTCTTCATGATGCTCTCTTTATGTTACAATTCTTATCTTTTATGTGAGCATCGTTGAAATCATCATGCCTAGCTAGGGGCGTCAAACGATAGCGCTTGTTGGGAGGCAACCCAACTTTATTTTTGTTCCTTGATTTTTGTTCCTGTTTAGTAATAAATATTCATCTAGCCTATGTTTAGATGTAGTTTTATGTTTTAATTAGTGTTTGTGCCAAGTAGAACCATTGGGAAGACTTGGGGAAAGTCTTGTTGATCATGTTGTAAAAAACAGAAACTTTAGCGCTCACGAGAATTGCTGCCATTTTTTATTGGAGAGTGATATTTAGTTAATTATTTTTTAATATGATTAATAGATAAATTCCTCACGTCCATAAATTTATTTTACAATTTTTGGGGTTCCATAAGTTTGCGTTAGTTACAGATTACTACAGACTGTTCTGTTTTTGACAGATTCTGTTTTTCGTGTGTTGTTTGCTTATTTTGATGAATCTATGGCTAGTAAAATAGTTTATAAACCATAGAGAAGTTGGAATACAGTAGGTTTAACACCAATATAAATAAAGAATGAGTTCATTACAGTACCTTGAAGTGGTGTTTTGTTTTCTTTCGCTAACGGAGTTCACGAGTTTTCTGTTAAGTTTTGTGTTATGAAGTTTTCAAGTTTTGGGTAAAGATTCGCTGGACTATGGAATAAGGAGTGGAAAGATCCTAATCTTGGGGATGAAAAAGGCACCCAAGGTAATATTCAAGTACAACCAAGGGCCTAAGCTTGGGGATGCCCTGGAAGGCATCCCCTCTTTCGTCTTCGTTCGTCGGTAACTTTACTTGGAGCTATATTTTTATTTACCACATGATATGTGTTTTGCTTGGAGCGTCATTTTATTTTATTTTGTTTTGCTTGATGTTTGAATAAAATACCAAGATCTGAAATTCTTAAATGTTAGAGAGTCTTCATATAGTTGCATAATTATTCGACTACTCATTGATCTTCACTTATATCTTTCGGAGTAGTTTGTTGTTGCTCTAGTGCTTCACTTATATCTTTTTAGAGCACAGTGGTGGTTTTATTTTATAGAAATAGATGAACTCTCATGCGTCACTTATATTATTTTGAGAGTCCTAAACAGCATGGTAATTTTCTTTGGTTATGAATTTAGTCCTAATATGATGGGCATCCAAGAGGGATATAATAAAAACTTCCATATGAAGTGCATTGAATACTAAGAGAAGTTTGATACTTGATGATTGTTTTGAGATATGAAGATGGTGATATTAGAGTCATGCTAGTTGGGTAGTTGTGAATTTGAGAAATACTTGTGTTGAAGTTTATGATTCCCGTAGCATGCACGTATGGTGAACCGTTATGTGACGAAGTCGGAGCATGGATTATTTATTGATTGTCTTCCTTATGAGTGGCGGTCGGGGACGAGCGATGGTATTTTCCTACCAATCTATCCCCCTAGGGGCATGCGCGTAGTACTTTGCTTCGGTAACTAATAGATTTTTGCAATAAGTATGTGAGTTCTTTATGACTAATATTGAGTCCATGGATTATACGCACTCTCACCCTTCCACCATTGCTAGCCTCTCTAGTACGGCGCAACTTTCGCCGGTACCATAAACCCACCATATACCTTCCTCAAAACAGCCACCATACCTACCTATTATGGCATTTCCATAGCCATTCCGAGATATATTGCCATGCAACTTACCACCGTTCCATTTATTATGACACGCTCCATCATTATCATATTGCTTTGCATGATAATGTAGTTGACATCGTATTTGTGGCAAAGCTACCGTTCATAATTCTTCCATACATGTCACTCTTGATTCATTGTACATCCCGGTACACTGCCGGAGGCATTCATATAGAGTCATACTTTGTTCTAGTATCGAGTTATAATCATTGAGTTGTAAATAAATAGAAGTGTGATGATCATCAATAATAGAGAATTGTCCCCAAAAAATAGAAAGGCCAAAAAAGGGAAGGCCCAAAAAAAGGGGGGGGGCAATGCTACTATCCTTTTACCACACTTGTGCTTCAAAGTAGCACCATGATCTTCATGATAGAGAGTCTCTTGTTTTGTCACTTTCATATACTAGTGGGAAATTTTCATTATAGAACTTGGCTTGTATATTCCAACAATGGGCCTCCTCAAGTGCCCTAGGTATTCGTGAGCAAGCAAGTTGGATGCACACCCACTAGTTTCTTTTGTTGAGCTTTCATACACTTATAGCTCTAGTGCGTCCGTTGCATGTCAATCCCTAATCACTCACATTGATATCTATTGATGGGCATCTCCATAGCCCGTTGATACGCCTAGTTGATGTGAGACTATCTCCTCCTTTTTGTCTTCTCCACAACCACCATTCTATTCCACCTATAGTGCTATATCCATGGCTCACGCTCATATATTGCGTGAAGATTGAAAAAGTTCGAGAACATCAAAAGTATGAAACAATTGCTTGGCTTGTCATCGGGGTTGTGCATGATTTAAATTCTTTGTGTGGTGAAGATGGAGCATAGCCAGACTATATGATTTTGTAGGGATAGCTTTCTTTGGCCATGTTATTTTGAGAAGACATGATTGCTTGGTTAGTATGCTTGAAGTATTATTATTTTTATGTCAATATTAAACTTTTGTCTTGAATCTTATGGATCTGAATATTCTTGCCACAATAAAGAATTACATAGAGAAATATGTTAGGTAGCATTCCACATCAAAAATTCTGTTTTTATCATTTACCTACTCGAGGGCGAGCAAGAATTAAGCTTGGGGATGCTGATACGTCTCCAACGTATCTATAATTTTTGATTGTTCCATGCTATTATATTATCTGTTTTGGATGTTTATGGGCATTATTATATACTTTTATATTATTTTTGGGACTAACCTATTAACCCAGAGCCGGTGCCAGTTTATGTTTTTTCCTTGTTTTAGAGTATCGCAGAAAAGGAAAATCAAATGGAGTCCAATTGACATGAAACTTCACGGAACTTATTTTTGGACCAGAAGAAGCCCACGGAGTATCAGAGATGGACCAGGAGAGTCCCGGGCTGCCCACGAGGGTGGGGTGGGGGGGGGTGCGCCCACCCCCTGGGCGCGCCCCCTGCCTCGTGGACAGCCCGGAGATCCACCAACGTACTTCTTCCTCCCATATATACCCTTATACCCTAAAAACATCACGGAGCACAATAGATCGGGAGTTCCGCCACCAGAAGCCTCTATAGCCACCGAAAACCAATCTAGACCCGTTCTGGCACCCTGCCGGAGGGGGAATCCCTCTCCGGTGGCCATCTTCATCATCCCAGCGCTCTCCATCACGAGGAGGGAGTAGTTCACCCTCGGGGCTGAGGGTATGTACCAGTAGCTATGTGTTTGATCTCTCTCTCTCTCTCTCATGTTCTTGAGGTGGTACGATCTTGATGTATCGCGAGCTTTGCTATTATAGTTGGATCTTATGATGTTTCTCCCCCTCTACTCTCTTGTAATGGATTGAGTTTTCCCTTTGAAGTTATCTTATCGGATTGAGTCTTTAAGGATTTGAGAACACTTGATGTATGTCTTGCGTGGGATACCTGTGGTGACAATGGGGTATTCTATTGATCCACTTGATGTATGTTTTGGTGATCAACTTGCGGGTTCCGCCCATGAACCTATGCATAGGGGTTGGCACACGTTTTCGTCTTGACACTCCGGTAGAAACTTTGGGGCACTCTTTGAAGTACTTTGTGTTGGTTTGAATAGATGAATCTGAGATTGTGTGATGCATATTGTATAATCATACCCACGGATACTTGAGGTGATATTGGAGTATCTAGGTGACATTAGGGTTTTGGTTGATTTGTGTCTTAAGGTGTTATTCTAGTACGAACTCTATGATAGATCAAACGGAAAGAATAGCTTCATTTTGTTTTACTATGGACTCTTGAATAGATTGATCAGAAAGGATAACTTTAAAGCTCATATCACCGTATCATCCAAGCTGCGAGAGAACCTTATGTTTTCTCGCACGAGAGAATATGAGGTGCTCCCGCACCGTAGATTCTATGGTGATACGAGTTCATGGAGATCTAATGGCCCACAGTAGGAGGTTTGAATGTTTTTGCAATATACGGCTGAGAGAGTTTGGAAATTGCGTGTAAAGTACAAGTACTACGCATGTGCCATCTGATCACTGATCATACGACCTAGATGCTCATATCACCGTAGCGGGTAATTAAGCTATGGGGAGCACCTAATATGAGCAACGGGGAGCCGTTGGATCCAAGATACAACAACACACATGAGGCCTGAATGTTTTATTTGCAAAAAAACCTTTGGAGAGTTTGGAAATTGCACATAATTACAAAGACTACTCCCAAGCCATTGGATCTCACTTCCAACGGTGTAAAACTCGTATCACCATAGCATCTAAGCTGTGGGGTGGATGTGATATTCTATGCCGCTGTCATTTTTGTTCGTAAACTTGCAAAATACGTGTAACTCGTGCCGTTACTTGTCTAATCGTGCAAAGTGTTTGTTCAAAAAAGCCATCCTACACTGAAATATCGGAACAACACACGGGGGTCCCACTTGTCATTAATCAAATTTAGACCTAAAACTAACATATCTGAAAGACGAGATTCGAACTGGCAACCTGGACTACAAAGCGTAAGTCGATAGCCTGAAACAACAAAGGTTGTTGGCTTTGTCCCATAATTTGATTTTATATAGTATTACATTGAGTAGAGTAGAGGGAGTGCCTCGTCAACACGTGCATGACCGTTGACTCACTTACTGGTGGGTCCCAGGTCTACGATCTCTCTCTTCTCTCCATCGTATAACCTTTGCACGGGCACACGCGAAGAGCGGTGCTAGCTTGCCATGGTGTTATTACAACTAAAAAAAGCTTGGAAAATAGAAGAATCGCCTAGAACAAGAGACGTTGTGGCTGGTCGAGACGGAGCTAACCACACCTATCCTCCGTGCCACGTTAGCATGATGAAGCTGTGTGGCTAGTGGGGTGTTTTCGACTGACTGGCTGGGTCCCGAGGTCGAACCATAGGTACTACGCCTGATACAGTATATTTTTACACGCACATTTTTCCTCTGTGCCGAGACATGGCACACCCTACCGCGCGGTTTCGGGGTCCTCCAGGGTGGTGCACGCATATATTCTTCCTGACGTGGGACGCCCTACCGCGCGTTTTCACCAAAGCAAGTAAATGAGTCGTCAAATCATGAAAGACCACCTTTCCCGCTGAGTACATCAGTGAAGCACGGTGGCTAGTTAGTTGGGCTAGTTCGACCAATTAGCTAGGCTGCCGCCACATTTGTTTTTTCACCCCTTTTTTATCTACTTGCTGACAGGTAAATTTAAATATCCACCCCGGCGTTGCTCTGGTGTTTGGGTGCGGCAGGATTTTTAATTTTTTGATTGACGAGAGCAGGTGCGGCAGGATTTTTAATTTTTTTTGATTGACGGGAGCAGGCGCGACAACAATTAGTCACGATGACTCCGCCTGTAAAACCCACTGCTCCGTGATGTGAGAAGTCGTCGCCTGGTGTTTTACCATGGTGAAAACCAAAAGATTCCCCACTCCTCGGCTGGCCCCCACCGCCTTCCCATAGATTGCATTGCCTTTCAGCCGTTTCGCCCCCTGCATCACCAACGTCGTGCGCCTCGAGAAGAAGAGGGACTTCGGTGGTGTTTAGGCGCCCTCTGCATGGGCATGTCCATGTCTCGGCGCAACATGACCGTTGGATCAAACTCAGACGGTGCATATCAGTCACTATAGCACAAAGCGTGTGTGTGTGTTTGGTTGCATTCTCATCTCAATATAGTTGTTTCCTCTTCGTGTATTTGTGTTAAACTACTAGTGTGGACTCATGCACCGTTCATGCACTCTGCCAAACACCCAAAAGTGGGTCGAGAAGGGAAGTTTTGCTCCCATCCCGTGCACCCTTCATACACCCTGCCTAACACTATTCATGCTTCATATGGTTCATGTTTCGTGGAGTACTCTAGTACCGTACTCTTCGTGCACTATAGACCTAGTTCTGTTAACATTGATCTCGCCGTTCATTCTCGATCGGACAGTCGAAAAAGCGATACTATGTTACTACATTACTGTTCACATAGTTGACATGCGCACAACATCATTTGTTGTCATCATATCTTACTACACTAGCAACAAGATTATGTAGTACCGACGTATGAACCACTGCAGATGCCTAGTAGTAGGAGCACTGTGTATGTTCAAGTGGCTGTCGTGTTTCGCACTCCTCTGTCGTAAGAGTGGAAACGCTTGCTGTAATCATTTTTTCTTTAGAAAAATAGTGGACACGCTCTACCGTGTCGATCCTCCTCCAGCCATGCACTAAATTACTCACTTTTGCCGACGTGTGGGACAGCCAGCATCGGGGTCCACCAACCATGCACTAAATTACTCTATAGTAGAGTGATGGTAGACTACCCCGATCGAAGCGCCGCAGTAATGCCCAATGAGCTGTCAAATCACAAAACCCCCTCCTTTCCAGTAGTAAGTTGGACGGACGAAGCAACCATCATTTCACTCTTCTCTCTCAGCTTCCTCTCTACCCAACTCGCTTCTCCCTCATATTGTTCCTCATTTCTTCAAGAAAACCCCGACCTGCTTCTGCCATTGTTCTTCTCTCCCAAAGAAGGAAAGGTGAGCGCATCAATGGTGTTGATTCTGGCCAAGGCCCGGTCTTGCAACCCCGAGACTGATCCTATAACTCCCTCTCTGTTCTTCTTTTGGGTTTGTGGTTATGGTTTCTTTTCTTTTATTTCTATTTGACAGTTTCTTGATGGACGCTGGAGCACCGGCCGAAGTGATTTCTATGGCTCTGGCCAAAACCGTCGAGGCTCATGGTATGAAGAAGCGCAAGCACCCCGCCGAGACTACCGCAGACAAGCTCAAAGCCATCGCCCTGTCCAAGCCCCCCTCTCTGGGATCCCTCATTAAGCAAGTCCAGGTAATATCTCTTCTTGACGATCTTTTTCTCGATCTTGATCATGTTTTTTCATCTAACACGCAGTACTAGTACTAGTAGTACAACTTTCTGGGTGATCTTGCATGTGTTTTTTGTGTGCCAAATGACGGTTCTAAATTCCTCTTTTGACCAAAACATGCGAGAGGTTGACACTGATTTCTTATAGATTACTTTGAACTACTCCCTCTGTCCCAAATTTCTTGTCTTAGATTTGTCTAGATACGGATGTATCTAATACTAAAATATGACTTGATACATCCGTATCTAGAAAAATCTAAGACAAGAATTTTGGGACGGAGGGAGTACTTTATGAATATCAATGCTACCTTTGAAGAGGGTATATTTGCCTCAGTAACTTGTGTTATGGATATTGCAAATAATCCCTCTGCTCTCATGCCTTTGAAGGCATGTTCTAGTCTCTTTGTTCACTCATTTCTGTGCGTATATGTAGTCATATATGGAGTATAATATCAAAGATCATCTTATATTTCTGAACGGAGGTAGTAATAAAATATGGTTTCTGTTTGAATTGGGACCAGGTCCGTGGTGGAGATGAAGTTCTCAAAGTCATGCCATGTGAACTGGAAGACCCGAGGATGAGTTCTACTGCTAAACTATCCAGCTGCTGTGTCCTTGTCGCCACGTGTCCTGAACTAGTGTTTTCTTGTAGCATTGTTGTGAGGCGTGTTCTCGAGGCTGTACTTGACCACAACAATTTCCTGGCTGTGCCTTCGATTACGAAGGGTGTGGTTCTTGTAAAGCTTCCCAACAAATCTGATGCGGCCTATCTTCATCATCATGTTTATGAGTGGAAATACCACTCTGTTAGGTTCTCCAAGGTTGACAAGATGGTGATGGTGCATGTAGACATATCTCATGAAGTCCATGGCCTAGTCAGTTATGCAGGGTTCATCCCGTAGGTTGGTGGCAAGAAATAGTCTGCAGAGTTTAATTAGTGCAACTTTGCTTGTCTGTAGTAAGTACTATTGTTCAATACTTGATTTGTGTTTGTGAACCCTGTATTGTTTATTAGTACTACCGCTTTTGGTGTGTGGTTAGTCCTAAGAACGGTCTATGCTAATGTCTGTCCACTCAATTCAGTCTGTATATTTTGAAGTATCGAGATCATCTTTTTTGTGAGGATGGTTTATCAATTATGGTTACACTCCAATATCTGTATGCATTGCAGGGTTTATCGCACCCACCAGGATTTCCAGTCCCATGGATGTTCGGTCCATATGATTTGTCATGACCTTTGGACTGTCCTGCTTGTGGGAGTAGGCGGGGCCCCTGCATGCCACCCATAGTTGGACGATCAATCTTCTGTTTAGTACTTCAACATAGTGATTTCCTGGTAAGGATTCACTCATGTGACATCAAGTAAATCTTCTTGATTTACTATCTAAATATTATTGATTTAATGTCATGTTTTCTTTTTTTCCTGCAATTTTACAATGCAGGTTTTGCCATGTGACATTCATCACAGAATAAACCGTTTGGTTTGCTCTACGATGGCTATTTTTGCAGGTTTCACTTCTTATGTCGTGTCAGTAATGAAGGCACTGTCCATCACTTATATTACTAGAAAAATTGGACCAGTCTATTGTCTGAGTACAAGCTGAATCCCTATGATGAACTACAGTTTGGTTTAAGAAAAACACCATAATTAGTCCTTCTCGTGTTTAAAAGAAATGAAGAAAAAAAACTGGATCACGGTCATGGAGCCTAGTCAAGTTAGAAAGCTGATCATAGCAGACCAAACATGATCGCCGCTGTCTCGCACATCGGTACCACCTTCAGCAACGGATCTAGCACCGGCAGTTGCTCTAGCACTGACAGTGGCAGTAGCTCAGTCTAATCCAGCTGAGGATTGGGCACCGACCGCATCAGCGGATCAGGCTGATCTACCGGAGGATCGGGCATCGACACTGGCACCTGCTCCGACACCGGCACCAGCTCTACAAGGAGCACCATCTCCGGCAGCAGCACCGGCTTCGGCACATGCACCAACACTTGCACTTGCATCTGCTCCGGCCCATGCAGCGGCAATCGAATGAGTAGTTGCACCGGCAACAGACTGGGCTGCAGTTCTCACTTCATATACCAAAGTCCTTACAAAAACCGACATGTCCACCTTCTTGGTAAGCATTGGCTGCCCAAGTGCTTCGTTCTTTTTTCTTTCCATGTTGTTTCGCATGATTCACTATGTTGATCTAACTGTTTGGGTATGTCTTCTTGTTTGCAAACAGAGAATTCCTAGAGCAACGAGGGAGTCATTCAACAATCCAGGGCTGATCTACCGGGGGATCGGGCATCGACACTGGCACCTGCTCCGACACCGGCAACATCTCTACAAGGAGCACCATCTCCGGCAGCAGCAGCGGCTTCGGCACCTGCACCAACACTTGCACTTGCATCTTCTCCGGGTCGTGCAGCAGCAATCGAATGAGTAGTTGCACCGGCAACAGACTGCACTTGGTGTGAATGAACTTGCTCAATATACCATAAGTACAAAGGATGGTCGCATGAGGATTGATGCTAAAGGATGGTCAAGGTTCAAATCTAAATCATATCTTGCAGTAGGGGATGATCTCAAAATCGAACTTTCTCGGCAAGGAGAGCTGGTCCAAATCAACTTTGAAATTCTTCAATAGCAGCACGCAACTGCCGAACTGATCTATCCTCCGAGAGATTTTGATGTAATAATCTGGCATGGTGAAACAGGTGTCTTGTGTGTGTAAGTAATACGACAGTATTATTTATCACATGGTATATCATTGATAGAACTGCAACTCTCATTGCTGGTTAGGAATTGTCGTTCAATTTCATTCCAACAGCTGTCGTGCTTTATTCAATTTTGTGTATTCGCCTTGCGACAGCATCTAAAACCAGCGTCGTACCGATTGCTTGCAATATGAAAAGCGCTGAGGTCGAACACATGGGCCCCCAAACATGCAGGGTGGGCCTGCGGTCCAAAGTCTAGAATCGTGAGCCTGTCTGAGTATTATATTCAAAGTTGAACCCCCATAATGCCCGTGCGTTGCACGTAACATCAAGATGCATTTGTATGAGTATTTTATCTTGTGAGAGAAAAGGATGAATGAGGGAAGGCCTTATTTGCAAATGTGGAGAGGTGTGTGGGTGCCTTTTTGCAAAATTGCCATAGTTTCCTTCCTATCCGTCAGATATAAATCGGACGGCCTATATTGCATGATGGCAGGCACACCGTCATCACCAACTCGTCTATACTGTGTTAAAAACAACTCTATTTTTTTATAATTATATATGTTATATATATTCCCCTTGATTTTTCTTTTTTATAAAGTTGTGATATAAAAGATTTGTATATTTCTTTACAAAGAGAGTATCTCTCTGTCAAAAATATATTTATGTGTAACTAGTTACTCCTGTCTTTCTACTTCCTTTCGCTGATATGTGGGGCATCCGATAACGGGGTCCACGTTCCATATGCAAAAATTAGAGTGCACAACTGCATGGTAGACACACCCCGGTCGTAGCGCCGCGGTAATGCCCAATGAGCCGTCAAATCACAAACCCCCCTTTCCAGCTTTAGTAGTAAGCTGGACGGACCAAGCGGCAATATTTCATTGGGCCTGAATCCCCTTCTCCCTCGTCTGCTTGTTCAGAGAAAACCCCCTCTCGGCGATTGCATAGGGTTTTCTCATGGAGAACCAGGTACGAATTCTTCATCCATCCCCGATAAATCCAAGTCCCTTGGTCGCGGGTAATCCTAGGATGGCAGCCGCCGCCATTGATGCATTTTTCTTCCTACCGAATCTAGTGTGTTTCATTTGCAGTGCCCAAAGTGCGAGGACCCTACAGGTTTCTGCGCCCTCGGCGAGACGCCACACTTGTTCCTTCTCATCCTAACACATGATTTTAAAACACGCACAATATGTTCCTAGAATCCTCTTCTCTATCTGGGAGGGTGGGTTTTTTTTGAACATGCCGTCGACTGATTTGGAAATTTGGATTGCTATATTTGGATAAAAGGTACTACCAGTATGATGGTCAACACTTACGTGAAGGAAGAAGTTATTTCTAGATTTGGATAGGGAATACATTGTGTTCTCATATTATTTTTTCCTGTAGTGCATTATTTGCTCTGCCAGAACACATGTACTCAAGATGGTCGGCTTTGCCATAACTGAATACACCAGTTTAATGGTCACAGTGAAGACAAGCCATGGATATAAGTTCCGAGTTGGTTTCATGAATCAAGAAGATCGCTGCTTTTTTATGGCCGAACTTGGATAAACTTTCTCAAGTGTTACAGACTGAAAGCTGGCGCACGAATGTTGATGGAAATAGCAGAACCTGGTCTCATCTTCACTGCGATCTTCCACCCTGACGTCGTTCCAATTGTTCATCCATGTTAGTTTTGTATTTGGTACTTGCTTGTTGCCTCGATTACTTCTTAATCCACCTGTTCTGTCTAACTAATCACAATTTAACTTTAGAAGTAGCAACGAATCTCTCACGAAGATGCTACTTCTAACTAATATTTTCTTATAATCGGTGGCACGTGTAGGTTTTCTCAGAGTTAAACAGGCTGTTCGTTTGTTATTTTGTAACAACTCGGCAGTTACTGATGGCACTGAAGTTGACTAGGACGACATCCACAAGTTCCTACACTTTATTGATCGTCTTGAGGTCCTTGTGGGTGTAGGATCGAAAGTATGTCTAGAGGGGGGGTTGATTAGACTACTTGACCAAATAAAAATCTAGCCTTTTCCCAATTTTAGTTCTAGGAAGATTTTAGCAACTTAGCACAAGTCAAGCAATCAACCTACACATGTAATTCTAAGAGTATAGCAGCAGAAAGTAAAACAATTGCATATGAAGGTAAAGGGAGGAGTTTGGAGTGTGCAAACGCAATTGGAGACACGGAGATTTTTGGCGTGGTTTCGATCGGTGGAGCTATCGTACATACATGTTGATGGAGACTTCAACCCACGAAGGGTAACAGTTGCGCAAGTCCACGAAGGGCTCCACCCACGAAGGGTCCACGAAGAAGCAACCTTGTCTATTCCACCATGGCTGTCGCCCACGAAGGACTTGCCTCACTCGGGTAGATCTTCACGAAGTAGGCTGTCGGTGTCAAAACCGGTGGATCTCGGGTAGGGGGTCCCGAACTGTGCGTCTAAGGCCGATGGTAACAGGAGGCAGGGGACACGATGTTTACCCAGGTTCGGGCCCTCTCGATGGAGGTAATACCCTACGTCCTGCTTGATTGATCTTGATGATATGAGTATTACAAGAGTTGATCTACCATGAGATCGTAGAGGCTAAACCCTAGAAGCAAGCCTATGGTATGATTGTTATTGTCCTACGGACTAAACCCTCCGGTTTATATAGACACCGGAGGGGGCTAGGGTTACATAGAGTCGGTTACAAGGGAGGAGATGTACATATCCGTATTGCCAAGCTTGCCCTCCACGCCAAGGAAAGTCCCATCCGGACATGGGACAAAGTCTTCAATCTTGTATCTTCATAATCCAACAGTCCGGCAAAGGATATAGTCTGGCTGTCCGGAGACCCCCTAATCCAGGACTCCCTCAGTAGCCCCCGAAACGGGCTTCAATGACGATGAGTTCGGCACGCAGATTTGTCTTCGGCATTGCAAGGCGGATTCTTCTCCAAATTCTGAATATCTACTGAGTAGTGTCTGGCTCCCCATAAATGTTGCACTTCTTGGCTTCCGCACCCAATAAGGGCTATCTTCCACGTGTCGAGCGAATGCGAGGAGCCAGGGTATTTTTACATTCGCCACCCTAGCCATGTAAGTAAACTGTCTATTAAAGAGACGAGGATTCTTAGATCCGGACCACACCATCCTCCCACGGCGAGTATCCATCGAAGCGCTCTCGGAAAAATCCATTCCAACATGGATGGCCATCGCAGCTCCTCCTCCCTCTCCCGTAGCCCTAAGCCCGGTGACTGGGAGAAGTGTTCCGTCCCGCACAGCCAATTAGTAGAGTTACAGACCGAGGGATTTCTCCCTCCAACATATATGGTCCCCGTTCGAGCCGGGCTCATCACCTATAATGGCGGGGAGCAAGTGGAGAGCTTCCCCAATCCCTCCAAGGGGGAGCGGGTATGCCTTGTCGCTTATTTACTAAGGGGACTTGGATTTTTGATCCAGCCGTTCCTCCGCGGGCTCTTGGAGTTTTATGGCCTCCAGTTGTATAATTTCACCGTCGGTTCCATATTACACATCGCTGGTTACGTTGCTCTTTGTGAGCTGTTTCTGGGCTGCGAAGCTCATTTCGAGCTGTGGAAGAGGCTATTCTGCCTTGTGCCCCGCACACAGGAGGGGTCAATATATCAAGTGGGCGGAGCCGAAATATGGCGCATCACCGGGACCGAATACCTGTCCGGTGCCCCGAAGAAGACGTCCGAAGACTGGCCTTCGGAGTGGTTTTATATGGAGGACGTCCCCCTTCCAGATCCTATTCGGATGGGCCTTCCCGAGTTCGACAATGCCCCTTTGAAGAAACACCGAAGCTGGCGCCCATAAAGCCCTCAGGAGGAAGATAACCGAGAAGTCCTTTACCTAATGGGCCGGATAAAAGTGCTGGCTCAATCAGGACTGACAATAATCAAGGTTATGTCAATATGTATAATGCGGGGGGTGCAGCCACTTCAATATCGAGGGCACCCCATGTGGTGCTTCAACGGGGAAGATGATGCCACCCGCTGCGGGCGCAAGGGACCGGACTCAGTTGCTGCTCTAGCAAAAAAATTGTCCGATTTGTTCAAGGGAGAAGAAGAGGAGTTCATCCGTATTAAGCCACGGGATGGATTCTCCATGTACAACCCCCCAAGCTGGGTGAGCTGTCACTTTTTACTCCCAACCTTCCCACATTCTTCGTCATAAATACTCACCTTGCCGTTTCATGGCAGGAACTGCGAAAAGCCGTAAGGGAGGTCAACAACCCACCTCCACAACCGGAGGACCCTGACCGGGCCCTCGATCCTGGACTTGAAGAGGATCCGGACATATTTGTGGAGCTGATTGATAGGACATTCTATCAATTGAGCTGCGATGATGCCATGGTGGCCATTATAGCCGACTATCCTAGGCTACTCCCTGCATCACATGTAAGAAAAACCGGAGTCCCAACTTCCGAGAAGGATCCCCTTTTATGCACTTCACCTACCGTGCACATATGGTGTTTTACAGGGAAGGCCCTCGGGACGCCATGCCGAACCTGCAGTGACTCGCCAACAAGGGACACCCAAGCCGGGTAGGCTAAAAAGGAAGGCGGTCAGGACTAAGACGCCGGCACATAGGTATGATACAGAACCTTGCTCCGTGGTTGTTGTATTTCTTAAAATATAATGATGTCCATGTTTCCTAGTAGGAAAAACGCTCGCCGGACTATATCCGGAGAGGTTGTCGATCACACCTCCACCAGTCGGGCTCCAGGGCCGGACATAGAGGAGGAAGCTAACACGGGGTGAACGCCGGATGCTCCTCCTACAGAGGATGCGGATAGACTATCCGCTACAAATTCTGAGGTGGAGAGCGCCATGAATCACAGGCGTCGCCGGGCCATACTCCGTGACGCTTGTTTCTCCCAAGAGGCGTTCGATGCCTTCAATTCAGGAGACGCGTACATCCGTTCTGCTCAAAACGGTCTTGCTAGAGCCACGGACTAGTATGTAAAGGATACGCGGGTAAGAAAATCTGACGATTATATATATCAGTAGCCCCTGAGACTTGAAACAGTTGACACAACTGATTTAAGGATCATTATTTGTGCAGGTTCTTACAGAGAAGAATACCCAATTGTCTCTAGAGATGGAAGAGTGCAAAGCCCAGCTACGAGCCGCAGTTGCCGCCTTGAAGGAGTCCGAGAAGGCCCCCTCTGGTAACACTTGCTTCCATTGCAAAGAATGACAGGTACCAAATAGTATGCAGCAGGCATGCAAATCTAGCAATAGATGTTGCAGATCACTCCGGAGTGAATCCGGAGGTCGCGCCGGAGAATGCGCAACGTGCTAATCGATAGCTAAATGCTAGCGAGCGCATGCTTACACGGGTCAGGTAGGAGAAAAATAATCTCCAGGACGCCAATATCCAGCTGGGTGTGGAACTGAAAGATGTCCGAGCCCAGCTTGCGGACTCCGTGAAGGAGAATAAGCGGCTTCAATGCGGCATTTTTAGTAAGTGCTTGAATGAAATTTTGAAAGAGTTTGGCGAAGAAGCCGGCTAACAGAGTTATGTCTGCAGGTATGCTGACGGTTCGTCCCGTGGAGGAGATACCCGGATCTGCGGGTTATCTTCTATCGGAGCTCTCACAACTGCACAAACAAGTTCGGCAGGTGATGCAGGGTATTGCCCAAGCATTGTGGCCATGTGCCTCCCCGCCAGTAGGAATGGGGGAGCTTATAGAGAAGCTCAAGGGAGCGCAGCGGGGCTTCCGATTATGGAAGATATCAGCCTGCCGACAAGGTGCAAGGGAAGCCTGGGCCATGGTGAAGACTCGATATACCAAAGCTGACCCAAACCACATGGCCGAGGTCGGACCTGTGGGGCCCAATGGGAAAGAGACCCCCATCAGTTTGGTGTATGACCAAGTAGAATTAGCCGCAAAGTATTCCCAACAGGATTGTAGACTAGACAGCCTATTGGATGGTATAGAAGAAGAATTTAATCAGTCTTAGTGATTGTGTACTTTAAGTGACATATATAATGTCCCTAGCCGGATTGTAAATCATTTGTCATGGCAGACCTTTTCGCTTCGACCTCTGGACCCGATAGTCCGGAGTGTATACGAATACCCACTCGGTTATGTAAAAACCGGGGTATGCGTGGAAACCAGGCGTAGGGGTCATAGGTGCTTGAATAGACAAGTACCCAACTAGTTATGTTATATTACATGGATATTAAGAAACATCTTCCAGGGAGAATAGTTCCGTTAAGGGTTCCTTTCCCTGGGTACGCATGCCCTAATGTGCATGTCCGAACTGCGATAAGAGACGCAGACTATAAACATCTGGGGGCATGTATCAAAATAAATAAAAGTCATCTTTTGTTCACCGACCGAATATTCCCTTAAGAACGCTAGCTTTCAGCTTCACCTAGTCTGAGGTACACATCCGACTGACCCGGCAGTAACAATCGCAGAGGTGCTCCCCTTATGTCCTAGCCGAATTAATGGGAATGTAGGGCATAAATACAAGAGCCAGGCAACCCAGCTTGGCCAAAACTTAAGTCATATCAATGCATATAATGGCGAAAAAAGGTACATGCGGAAGAAGAACACATGTGTGGGGCATAAAGCCCAGAAAATAGTTATATTAAGCTTCTGTATAAGAAGCCCCCAGGTATAATGAGCGTGGTTAGCGCGTCAAGATTGTGTAGTCAAGACACAAGTTAGCCTTTTAAGGCCTTGAGGAGAAGAAAAAAGAAGAGAGAAAGAGAGAAAAGACAGATAACGGATATGCAAAACAATTGACGGGGGTAAGGAGACGAACATAGAGTCTGGCACTAGGCGTAGAATTTTTCGGAGTTTGGCTGCGTTCCATGGGTTTGGCTCAAGTCGATTGTTCGATGCATCCCGCAGACGGTACGCTCCACTGGTCAGAACCTGGTCAATAATGAAGGGACCTTCCCATTTGGGCTTGAGCTTGTTCTTTTTCTTCTCCGACAGGCGTAGAACTAGTTCGCCAATGTTATAGGTTTTGGCCCATACTTCTCTGCTTTGATACCTTCGAGCCTATTGCTGATAGAATGTGGAACAGGCTTTTGCCACGTCGGGCTCCTCCTCTAGGGCGTCCAAACTGTCCTGCCGATCGAGCTCGGCCTCTTTTTCTTCGTACATGCGCACTCAAGGTGAGTCGTGAATTATGTCGCAAGGCAGAACCGCCTCTGCGCCGTACACCATAAAAAACGTTGTGTATCCGGTAGTGCGATTCGGCGTGGTCCGCAGCCCCCATAGTACAGAGTCGAGCTCCTCTACCCAGTGCGTGTTTGATTCCTTTAAGGACCGCACTAGTCTGGGTTTGATGCCACTCATGATAAGACCATTTGCTCGCTAGACTTGACCGTTAGTTTGCAGGTGATAGACAGAAGCATAATCGAGCTTGATGCCCATGTTGTTGCACCAAAGTTTTACTTCGTCGGTTGTAAAGTTCATGCCGTTGTCAGTGATGATGTTGTGCGGGATGCCATAATGATGTACAACCCTAGATATGAAGTCTATCACCGGTCCGGGTTCAGCCGTTTTAACGGGTTTGGCTTCTATCCATTTGGTGAACTTATCCACCATGACCAGTAATTATTTTTTCTTATGGGTTTCCCTTTGAGGGGTCCGACCATATCAAGCCCCCAGACCGCAAAGGGCCAAGTAATGGGGATTGTTTGGAGAGCGGTAGGCGGCATATGGCTTTGGTTTGCAAAAAGCTGGCAAGCGATGCAATGTTGGACCAGATACTGTGCATCTGCTCGGGCCGTCGGCCAATAGAAACATGTACAGAAGGCCTTGCTTACAAGGGTCCAGGTTGCGGCGTGGTGGCCGCCGAGTCCAGCATGGATTTCTGCCAAAAGCTTCCACCCTTCCTCTTCGGAGATGCACCTTTGAAGGACTATGGTAGTGCTTTTCTTATAAAGCTCTCCCTCGTGGACCTTGTAGGATTTAGATCACCGCACTATGCAGCGTGCCTCATTTTGGTCCTCGGGTAGTTCCTGCCTGGTTAGGTAGGCCAGGAATGGTTCTGTCCACGGGGCGATGACGGCCATTACCACGTGGGCTGAAGGTCTTATTTCGATGGCAAAGCCTCCGATTGTGTCAGAGTGTTCGGTATCTGGTGTTGTGGCCGGGTCCGAACTATTGTTACCAGTGTCCCCTTCCCATACCATGGATGGCTTAAACAACTTTTCCAGGAAGATGTTAGGTGGGACGGGGTCGCGCTTAGCGCCAATACGGGCGAGGATATCTGCCGCCTGATTGTTTTCCCGAACCACGTGGTGGAATTCAAGCCCCTCGAGCTGAGCTGACATTTTGAGGACGATGTTGTGATATGCCGCCATTTTCGGATCCTTGGCATCGAAGTTTCCATTTATTTGAGATATTGCGAGGTTCGAGTCCCCATGCACCTCCAGGCGTTGAATGCCCATGGAAACTGCCATTCGGAGACCATGTAATAGGGCCTTGTATTCGGCTGCGTTGTTGGAGTCTGTGTATAGTATTTGGAGTACGTATTGGACTGTATCTCCGGTGGGGGACGTCAGGACGACGCCAGCCCCCAGACCAGCCAGCATTTTAGAGCCGTCAAAGTGCATGATCCAATTGGAGTACACGCCGTACTCTTTAGGGAGTTCGACTTCTGTCCACTCGACGACAAAATCGGCCAGTACTTGCGACTTAATGGCTTGTCGTGGTCTATATGTTATGTCGAACGGGAGGAGCTCGATAGCCCATTTGGCGATCCGGCCCATGGCATCGCGGTTGTTTATTATGTCGTTGAGTGGTACTTCTGAGGCCATCGTAATTGAATACTCTTGAAAGTAGTGTCGTAATTTCTGGGATGCCATGAATACCGCGTATCTTTTGATAATGTGGGTACCGTGATTTGCATGGAGTGAGGACAGTGGATACATAATATACCGGCTTTTGAAGTGGGAATTTATGTCCGTCCGTCTCTCGTTCGACGACGAGCACTGCGCTTACAACTTGGTGAGTTGCCGCTATATATAACAGCATTGGTTCACTGAGATTTGGAGCAGCCAAGATTGGGTTAGTGGCCAGGATGGCTTTTATTTCTTCCAATCCGGTCGTGGCTGCGTCCGTCCACTCGAAGTGTTCGGTGCGCCGAAGAAGGCGATAAAGGGGGAGTGCCTTTTCTCCTAATCGGGAGAGAAAGCAGCTTAAGGCCGCCACACATCCAGTTAACTTTTGGATTTGATTGAGGTCAGTTGGGATAGCCAACTACGACAGGGCTCGGATTTTAGCCGGATTTACTTCAATTCCTCTACTGGAGACGATGAAGCTCAGGAGCTTTCCGGCGGGTACGCTGAAAACGCATTTTTCCGGATTGAGCTTAATGTCGTATGTTCGGAGATTGTCGAATGTGAGCCTCAAGTCGTCTATTAAGGAGTCGATGTGTCTGGTTTTAACGACCACATCGTCTACGTATGCCTCCACTGTTTTGCCGATCTGCTTTTCCAGACATGTCTGAATCATGCGCTGATACGTTGCGCCGGCGTTTTTGAGCCTGAAGGGCATTGTGTTAAAACAGAAGGGGCCATATGGAGTGATAAATGCCATTGCGGCTTGATCGGACTCCGCCATCTTAATTTGGTGGTAACCGGAGTATGCATTGAGGAAGCACAATGAGTCGTGTCCTGCGGTAGCGTCGATAATTTGATTGATGCGAGGGAGGGGGAAGGGATCCTTTGGGCAAGCCTTATTAAGGTCCTTGAAGTCGACACATAGGCGCCAGGATTTGTCCTTCTTTGGTACCATCACCAGGTTTGCTAGCCAGTCCGGATGTTTTATTTCTCTAATGAATCCGGCCTCCAGTAACTTGGCTAGCTCCTCTCCCATTGCTTGTCGCTTAGGTTCAGAGAAACGCAGAAGAGTCTGCTTGACCGGCTTGAATCCTTTTAGAATGTTAAGGCTATGCTCGGCCAACCTGCATGGGATTCCTGGCATGTCTGAAGGATGCCAGGCGAATATGTCCCAATTCTCACGCAGGAACTCCCGTAGTGCGGCGTCTACAACGGGGTTTAACTATGCCCCGATGGATGCTGTTTTTGTGGGGTCCGTTGGATGGACTTGGAATTTGACTATTTCATCCGCTGGTTTAAAAGAGGTGGACTTGGATCTTTTGTCGAGTATCACGTCGTCCATGTCCACTGTGGAGCGCAACGCAGTTAATTCCTCCGCCGCAAGGGCTTCGGATAATGCCTCGAGGGCCAGTGCGGCTGTCTTGTTTTCGGTGTGGAGTGCAATGTCCGGATCACTAGCTAGAGTGATGATTCCATTGGGCCCGGACATTTTGAGCTTCATGTACCCGTAATGGGGTATGGCTTGGAAGATCGTGAATGCCTCACGCCCTAGAAGGGCGTGGTATCCGCTACTGAACGGGGCCACTTGGAATGTAATTTCTTCAGACCTGTAATTCTCTGGAGTGCCGAATACTACATCTAGTGTGATTTTCCCAGCGCAGCATGCCTCCTGACTGGGGATGATTCCTCAGAAGGTTGTGCTGCTTTGCTTGATACGGCTTCTGTCTATTTCCATTTTTTGAAGAGTCTCCTCATAAATGAGGTTTAGTCCGCTACCGCCGTCCATGAGCACTTTGGTAAGCCGAAAGCCATCCACAATTGGACTGAGGACCATGGCGGCTGGTGCTTGGGCTGTTCGGAATTTAGGTTCGTCACTGGCATTGAAGGTGATAGCCATGTCGCTCCATGGATTTATTGCTGCCACGTGGCAGACTTCGGCAAGGCTGCGGAGTGCTTTCTTACGCCTATTATTTGAGGCAAAGGTCTCGAAGACCGTCAATACTGTATTGTTATCCATGGGATGGTGCTCTGCGGTGTTTTGAATGAGGAGATCCTCACCGCTCTTGGCCACCTGCCGGAGTACCCAACATGCTCTAAGGTTGTGTGTTGGTATGGTATCCGTTGTACTATAAATTTTGCAGGGCCTATTAAGCCATCCTTCCAATACGGTTCCACGCCCTGTAGTGGGCTTTTGCTTCTTTGTAATTGAGTCGGGCGACTTATGAGAGTGCACCCTTTTAGTTCGGACTAGGGGTTTTGTCAGAGCCGGATTATCCCAAAATTTTGTTTTGGTTTCCAGGTGCTTCCCATCGCACAATACTTCCGTACTATGGCCGCCAAGTCAGCGAAGTGTTCTATGTCACGGTGACTTATGGCGTTGAGGATTCCCTTGTCCATGCAATTGTTGCAAAAGAACGAAATTGCGTCTTCCTCGCAACAGTCCTTTACCTTGTTCATTACAAGGAGGAATCTAGCCCAATAGTGATGTACTGTCTCTCGGGGCTCTTGCCTAATGTGGGAAAGATCATTTATATCTAGGTGGGTGGGTGGATTTAAGTCCAGACCTTGACCCAATCTGAGACCCAGGGGCAGGGGAGTTTTCGATCTAGGAAGTTCGGGCTCCGGGATGTTGCCCCGCAGGTTCGGCATACTGCCTGATTCTAGGTTCAGGGTTAGGGTGATGTCCTCCCGTGGACGGGTATCCGGCTCGGAGAGCTCAGGAATCCGGACATAGTTCGTCCTTAGGATAGAGGAAGATTCGCCGCATTGCTCCTCAACCACCGCTATCTGATGGGTGACCGGCGGAGAGTTAATCTCCGTTTGATCGGGTTTAAGCCCAATCCGATCATAGTCTGTAGCGACTCCCAGAGCGGTGATGCGATCCAAGAGCTCGTTCAAAGAGGAGACCTCCATTGGATCCATCTGCTCGGTGAATTTCGAGCCGATGTGGAGGCTATTTTCGATGACCCGAGAAGTCATCGTCAGTGCAGCGGCCGAGCGGGCGGTCATGACAAATCCACCTAGTCGAAGAGTTTGGCCTACAACCAGGGCTCCCCCAGAGGTGATGTTGTACTTGACAACGAGACGAGTGATCCCTCCTTACTTTCCGCAGCGAGGTTCTCAATGAGAGCACCAATGTCGGTGTCAAAACCGGCGGATCTCGGATAGGGGGTCCCGAACTATGCGTCTAAGGCGGATGGTAAGAGGAGGCAGGGGACACAATTTTTACCCAGGTTCGGGCCCTCTCGATGGAGGTAATACCCTACGTCCTGCTTGATTGATCTTGATGATATGAGTATTACAAGAGTTGATCTACCACGAGATCGTAGAGGCTAAACCCTAGAAGCTAGCCTATGATATGATTTTTATTATCCTACGGACTAAACCCTCCGGTTTATATAGACACCGAAGGGGGCTAGGGTTACACAAAGTCAGTTACAAGGGAGGAGATCTACATATCCATATTGCCAATCTTGCCCTCCACGCCAAGGAAAGTCCCATCCGGACATGGGACGAAGTCTTCAATCTTGTATCTTCATAATCCAACAGTCCGGCAAAGGATATAGTCCGGCTGTCCGGAGACCCCCTAATCCAGGACTCCCTCATAGGCGATCTCCTTGCCCCTACAAACTCCTTGGTTCAACTCCACAATCTTGAGAGAGGCTCCCAAGTGACACCTCACCAATCTAGGAGACACCACTCTCCAAGAGGTAACAAATGGGGTGTTGATGATGAGCTCCTTGCTCTTGTTCTTGAAATGATAGTCTCCCCAACACTCAACTCTCTCTCACAGGATTTGGATTTGTTGGAAAGATGATTTGAGTGGAAAGCAACTTGGGGAAGGCTAGAGATCAAGATTTATGTGGTTGGAGTGGAATATCTTGACCTCAACACAAGTGTAGGTGGTTCTCTCTCAGAAAATGTATGTTGGAAGTGTAGGCATGTTCTGATGGCTCTCTCCATGAATGAAGAGTGGGTGGAGGGTTATAAATAGCCTCCACACAAAATCTAACCATTAGACACAAATCACAAAACTCGGTGGGACCGAATCATGAAACTCGGTCAGACCGATTTAGTTCAAAATGTGAACGTTAGGATTTTCGGTGGGACCGACATGTCAACTCGGTGGGACCGATTTTGTTAGGGTTAGGGCATAACATAATCTCGGTGAGACCAATTACGCAAACTCGGTGAGACCGATTTTGGTAATGGACTAACAGAGAGTTGGTCAGGCAAACTCGGTGGGACCGATTCGCTCATCTCGGTTGGACCGAAACGTTACGAAATGGAAACAGAGAGTTTGCATTGCAATCTCGGTGGGACCGATCGCTCATCTCGGTATAACCGAAACGTTACGAAGGGAAACAGAGAGATTACAATCCCATCTCGGTGAGACCAAAAAGACCAGGGTTTCTGGCAGTGGCTATGTAAACAGAACTCGGTGGCGCTGATACGTCTCCAACGTATCTATAATTTTTTATTGTTCCATGCTATATTATATCCTGTTTTGGACTTTATTAGGCTTTATTATACACTTTTATATTATTTTTGGGACTAACCTATTAACCGGAGGCCCAGCCCAGAATTGTTGTTTTTTTGCCTATTTCAGAGTTTCGCAGAAAAAGAATATCAAACGGAGTCCAAACGGAATGAAACCTTTGGGAACGTGATTTTCGGAACGAACGTGATCCAGAGGACTTGGACCCTACGTCAAGAAAGCAACTAGGAGGGCACTAGGTGAGGGGGCGCGCCTACCCCCCCAGGCGCGCCCTCCACCCTCGTGGGGCCCACGTTGCTCCACCGACGTACTTCTTCCTCCTATATATACCTACGTACCCCCAAACTACCAGATATAGAGCCAAAACCCTAATTACACCGCCGTAACTTTTCTGTATCCGTGAGATCCCATCTTGGGGCCTTTTCCAGAGCTCCGCTGGAGGGGGCATCGATCATGGAGGGCTTCTACATCAACACCATAGGCTCTCCGATGAAGTGTGAGTAGTTTACTTCAGACCTTTGGGTCGATAGTTATTAGCTAGATGGCCTCTTCTCTATTTTTGGATCTCAATACAAAGTTCTCCCCCTCTCTTGTGGAGATCTATTCGATGTAATCTTCTTTTGCGGTGTGTTTGTTGAGACCGATGAATTGTGGGTTTATGATCAAGTTTATCTATGAACAATATTTGAATCTTCTCTGAATTCTTTTATGTATGATTGGTTATCTTTGCAAGTCTCTTCGAATTATTAGTTTGGTTTGGCCTACTAGATTGATCTTTTTTGCAATGGGAGAAGTGCTTAGCTTTGGGTTCAATCTTGCGGTGTCCTTTCCCAGTGACAGTAGGGGCAGCAAGACACGTATTGTATTGTTGCCATCAAGGATAACAAGATGGGGTTTATTTCATATTGCATGAGTTTATCCCTCTACATCATGTCATCTTGCTTAAAACGTTACTCTGTTCTTTTGAACTTAATACACTAGATGCATGCTGGATAGCGGTCGATGTGTGGAGTAATAGTAGTAGATGCAGGCAGGAGTCAGTCTACTTGTCTCGGATGTGATGCCTATATACATGATCATACCTTGATATTCTCATAACTATGCTCAATTCTGTCAATTGCTCAACAGTAATTTGTTTACCCACCGTAATACTTATGCTCTTGAGAGAAGCCACTAGTGAAACCTATGGCCTCCTGGTCTATTTTCCATCATATTAATATTCCGTCGACAAGCTATTTCCTTTTCCGTTTATTTTGCTTTCTTTACTTTGCATCTTTATCATAAAAATACCAAAAATATTATCTTATCATATCTATCAGATCTCACTTTCGTAAGTGACCATGAAGGGATTGACAACCCCTTTATTGCGTTGGTTGCGAGGATTTTATTTGTTTGTGTAGGTGTGAGGGACTTGCGCGTGGCCTCCTACTGGATTGATACCTTGGTTCTCAAAAACTGAGGGAAATACTTACGCTACTTTGCTGCATCACCCTTTCCTCTTCAAGGGAAAACCAACGCAGTGCTCAAGAGGTAGCAGGCGCCGGATAGAAAGTTTTGGTGGGGCCGAGTTTGACTTTTGGTTTGGGACATATGTGGATGTGAGAAAGTAGTTGAGGGATTTTGGAGCATATCACTAAGCATTTTGAGCAAGCAAGCCATTAGGCAACACCTCATCCCCTCTTAATAGTATTGGCTTTTCCTATGGACTCAATGTGATCTTGGATCACTTAAAATGAAAAGATGTAGAGTCCTGAGCCTTGAGCTTGAGCCAATCCTTTGTCCTTAGAATTTTGAGGGATCCACTTTTCTCATCCATGCCATGCCAATCATTGAGCTTTCCTGAAATGTTTATCTTGAAATAGCATTAGCTCAATGAACTATATGTTGTTAGGAATTACTAAAACCACCCAGGGATAGTTGCACTTTCAATCTCCCCCTTTTTGGTAATTGATGACAACATATAGATCAAAGCTTTGACAAATGATAAATAAGATTGAAAAGACATCGTTGCTTTGAGAAGTATGTGATAAGCAAGAGCTCCCCCTAAATTTGTGCATTATTTAAAATTTGCTTTTGAATGCAAATGCACAATCGATTAGGATCATGGATTACTCTTCCATTTCACATACATCTTGGTGGAGCGCTCAAAATGATAGAGATTAAAAGCATGCACTCATCACCAAGCAAGTGAATGATCATATAAGGAATATAAAGGATAGTATCATTCAACCAAACATTAAGGGTAGCATATGATCAAACACATGATCAACAAGTATCTCACAAGGACATAAAGTATCTCACACAAGCACTCAATAAAGAAGTTCAACCAAAATAGCAAGAGAGATAAAAAGAATAACACACTCTCTCGAAGCCTATGATCTGTACATTTTTCTCCCCCTTTGGCAACAAGTTACCAAAAAGTTCAAAAATGCATAGTGCTAAATGATTCTCAGGCTTGATCTTCGGGAGGTGGTGTAGAGAGAACTCCAAGGACGAAGGCTTCCGATGAAGTAGTTGGAGCTGATGGAGTGGGTGCTGGAGGTGGCACTGGAGCTGTGGCTGCTGGAGCTGATGTTGTAGCTCTAGTATCTATGACTGGCACTGCAGCAGACCTCTGGCTTCGGGGCACTCTAGCAAAAGCATCTGTAGTTGACTTGCCCTTCTTCTCCTCTGCTTCCTCCTGAAGCTGCTCAACTGCAGTTTGGATCCCAGTTACCTTGACATCCATATCATAGAACTTCTGCTCAACAATCCTCTCCAAACTCTCCTGGTTTTGAGTCAGGGTGGCCAAGCCCTTCTCAATCCTCAGGGTGGATTGGATCAGATATCCAAGCTGGTCTTGCTTGCTCTTCAAGAATACCTGAGACGCCTCTTCTACAGTTGGCATCTTTGCAGCTTTCTCTGCCCTTGCCTTCTCTCTCTTTTCATGTGCTTGAGCTGAAGATGGTTCATTTTCATCCATGACAACAATGCTGTCTTTAAATTCAGGATATATGGGCAGGTGCTCCTTATCCAAAAGATATGTGCCTGTGCCCATATTTGAGTTGATGAGCTCTTGAATTTGTGGGGCATACCCACAGCTTCTCTTCTAGTCAGCAGCAGTCCTCTTGATTGTCTCAACAATCAAACTCATGACCTTGAACTTCTATGGGACATCAAATATGTGCAGCAAGTTTATAGCATGTCCTCTGATCATCTTGTGATCACCTGACTTGGGTAGCAGTGTGTGTCTGAGGATCCAATTTATAGTAGGCAGACCAGACAACAAGTAGTGGACAAATCCAAACTTATGTGTATCCAATGCAGCATCTGGGATCTCTTTGTACATGTTGGCCATTGTGTTGTGGTCTTTCTTCTTCTCAGCATAAATATCCAAGTCATCCTCACTTTCTTTTGGGGCATTGATCAACTGAGCCCATTCTTCAATAGTGGATTGGTACCTAGTACCCTCAGACATCCATACTATCCTTCCATCTGGATAGAAGTGAGCAGTGGAGTAAAACTGCATGATCAGCTCATCGTTCCACTTGGTGAGCTTCTGGGCCACAAAGGCATCAACTCCACATGCCTTGAAGCTGTCATATACACCTGGATAGTGATCTTCATTCTCTTGGATGTATTCCCAGTCAACCCATTTCATGTCACACACAATGGGCTTCTTGTCAAGCAACATTGTCTCATAAAAATCTTTTTGCTCCTTGGTGTGAAACTTGTAGTCCACGACAGTTCTCCTCCTGACAGCATATGGATCAGACTGTCTCCATAGTCTCAGTCCTGCATCCTTCCTGATTTTCATGTTTTCTGCAACTGGATGTGCATCATTGTGGTCAGGGATCTTGGGTTTCAACTACCTTAGCACTTGAGTTTCATCTTCTTCAGCAGCTTCAGGCAATGGGGCCTTGTTTTTCTCCTCAGCAGGAATGTTTCTAGTGCTTCTCTTGGGTTTAGGCTTCTGAGCTGGAGCAGTAGTCTTGGGAGCAGCTTTGGGCTTAGATGGAGCAGCCCCTGATCTGATTGCATCTCCCATGAGCTTTTGTGCCTTAGGAGCTGGTGCAGCATCCTCTTCCTCTTCATCATCATCATCTCTCATAATTGATGATCTGCCAAGCACTCTGGTAGTGGTCTTCTCGACCCTTTCCTTCCTTTTCTTTCCTTCTCTAGCAGCCTCTTTAGTTGGCTTGGAGGTTTCAGCAGTTGATGCTCTGGCCTTAGACATGGGGACTCTCTTTGTTGGTGCCTTCTTATGCATCCCTGGCTTGACTGTAGCAGTTGAGCCATACTCCTTTTTCAACACCTTTTTCTTGGAGCTGACTTCTTCCTCAACAGCCACATAATCCTCATCCTCAGAATCTGAGGTCTTCTTCTTTCTTGTCCTGGTAGCTGCCTTGGGCAAGTTGCTTGGTGTGCTCCTGCTGCCCTCATCAGAAGTGCTAGAGGGACTAGTGCCCTCACTCAGTTGAACCTGCTCCTCAGACTTGTTCTGGCTGTCACTTTGGTCAAACATCTTGCAAGCAAACTGTCAGCAGACCCTATGAATAGATTATAGATGAGGTAGAGTAGATGAGCATCACAAAGTACATGAGTTATGCAAAACAATTGACCCAAAAACTTAGTTTTAGTTCTTCACAAAAAGCATTTCGGATATACCGATTTGTAAATTCGGTGATACCGAAGAAGCTTTTGGAACCTAAACTAGTGAACTCGGTCAGACCGAGTCACAGTTCGGTGGCACCGGGACTGCTAGGGTTTCACAGAGAATTGAACTCGGTCACACTGATTTGCAATTTTCGGTCAGACTGAAAACGCATGTGCAATGGCCTAAGCCAAATCGGTGAGACCGATTTCTACAACTCGGTCGGTCCGAGATGAATTCGACGGAGACCTAACCCTAAATTTTCAAATCAAAACTAATCTACGGGATGTATTCGCTGGACAGGATGATTTCATCCATGGTAAGAATCATGGCAAAGCAATGTGCTAAGAATCAAAATTATGGATTAGCACAAAGATCAAGTTCGTACCCTAGTTCGGCGGCGAACTTGCTACGGCGGCAACAGCGGGGCAGATTGCCATTTACGGCGGCGGAGACCAGCGGCGGGAGATTGCTGGTGATGAGAGGATGATCCGGAGACCCGAGGAGGCAGAGTAGGTTATGCGCGGGCGATGGGTTTCGGAAATTTTTCCAAAATTTGACCCGTCGGTATATATAACCTGACCCTGTCGGTGTGACCGAGTGGAACGACTCAGTGGCACCGAGATGCAAAACTGTAGGCAGTTACTGCAACTCGGTGTGACCAAAAGGTTCGAATCGGTTGCATCGAGATTGAAAACCTAGATCAACTAAGTGATCTCGGTAGGACCGAAAAGGATGAATCGGTCATACCGAAATACACAAAGAGGTTTTGGAAGTTTAATTCTATGACGAATCGGGAACTCCGGGTGCTCCTCACACAGAGTGGTTCGAATCTGACTTGTTCAAACTTTGTGATGTAGCATGAATAGAGTTTGAGACGAAAAAAGCATAGATAGCTAGAGGGAGTTATTAGGCATTCTTGTCCATCCATTTGGCAAAAGAGAAAAAAAACAATCAAAGCAACAAATGGATGTCCTCGAATGAGAAAAATATGCATTCAACATGCTCACACAATTAAAATGGCATAAGAAATATGTGACAAAGCATGCACAAACACTCTAGCATCTATCAAGCAATTGGCGATGACTAGGTCATCTATATATGAGTATATTGACTTAGGAGTCAAATGAGAACTTTTGATCATAGGTCATACTCATCGTTTAAGCACAAGTGAGGTTACCACTTTTTCATAAAGCATTGTTGTGTTCACACCATTAGAGTTGCTTTAACTCAATTGATTAGAGTAAAGCTCCCCCTAGATGTGATATCCCCCCTAAGAGGGATCAACTAACCATGGGTTTTGTCGATGATGACTTCATGTAGGTGTTGAAGATGTGGATGCTCAATGTTGATGTAGATCATTCGGAGCAATCCTTTGGAATGAGTTGCACTTTCAATACCTACATGGGTTAGTCCCACAAGGAACAAACAAGGATATCCATAGACATAGAGTGATGTGTACACAAGATGATGTCCATGGAAGCATTAGGTTACCTTGTCCCTTGTCTTACCAACAAGAGGGTTTGCGACTCCTTGAACTAGTGCAAGATATGAAAGTTGTTTGCACTTGTCCTTGCCAAGATGATATGAGTGAAGTATGTTGGCGGAGTCACCCTCAAGAACTCTCTAGTTCTTCTTCTTCAGGATCCACACCATCTTGATGGTAATCCTTGGGGTTGTAGTCATACTTGATGAAGTAGAACTTGATGTAGTCTTGGGAACCCACTGGACCAAGGCTTTGTGAGCTTCCTCGAATGCATCAATCTCCTCTTGAAGCTTGTCCTTGCCTTTTTGCTTGTGGTCTTGTGGTGGAAGATCATCTTGAGATTGTGTTCCTTTGAAAGAAGTAGGATCATACTTCTCTTGTTGAGGAACAAACTTCGTCTTGGGGTATTGATCTTCTTCCCACTCAACTCCATTGGCATTGAACTTTTGTTCAAAACCAACACCTTGATTCTTCCGGTGTCTTCCTTGCTTGCGTACAATTTCCTCAAATTGCTTACTTCTGGCAAGGCTCTTGTAAACACATTTCTCTATAATTCCCTTTAATAAGCTATTTTCTTGCTCAAGTGTAACTTGGCTAAGAGAATCATTAGTGGAATCAAGAGAGCTACTAGAAGCAACAACATTGGATTTAGCATGATTATTGTTACTACTAGATGAAGAATCTTTCTTGTTCTTGTTGCTAGATTTAACTTGTGGCATGTAAGTAGACAAGAGTAAACGCTTAGCAATATAAGAAGAACTTTTCCTGCGAAGATCATCATTGATTGCCTTTAAAAACTCATGTTCTTGCTCAAGGTTGAGCTTTTCAAAGTGTAGCTTATCATGAGTCTTTAAAAGTTCTCGATGATCTTCCAAGGTAGTTTCATGAGCTAACTTAAGAGTGTTTAGTTCTTTAGTTAGGCTCTCAATCTCCTTCTTATCATTGTCATTCATTTTATCTTGATTATCATGATTAATAACAAGCTCATCATAGTTTTCATAACTAGAGTTGTCAACAAGTAAATCATCATCTCATAGCAAATCATCTTCATCACTATTCAAATCAACATACTCGGGGTGTGTTATCTTTGGACCTTTAGCCATGAAGCATCTCCCAATTCCTTCATTTGGTGAGTCAAAATGTCGAAGGAGTTGGTTGTCACAAGTGCTAGTCCGGCAACACCTTCATCTTGAGTATATTCGGAGTCGGAGTGATAACTTCTTTCGGAGTGATTGTCGGAGTCGGAACCGGATACCCATTCACCAACATGAGCTTGATGTCTTCTTTTTGTGTAGCTCCTTGATGACTTGTCCTTCCTTTCCGAGTCCTTGCTTCTCCGAGAGGGTCTTCGTTCATAACGATCATCTCTACTCCTTCTCTCTCTTGATGGTGATTCTTCTCTTCTACTCTTCTTTTGGGAGAATCTTCTCTTCTTTTGTAGGGAGCCGTACACTCATTGGAATAGTGTCCGGGTCTTCCACAATTGTAGCAATTGCGCTCACGACTAGAAGATCTTTTGTCATTGTAGGACCTTGACTTGGAACTTCTTTCCTTGCTTCTACTCTTGTAGAACTTGTTGAAGTTCTTCACCATTAGACTCAATTCTTCATTGAAGGTTTGCTTCTCACTTGATGATGTGGGAGCATCACACGAGGCTTTGTAAGCACCACTTGACTTGTTGTGAAGCTCTTCCTTATCCTTGAGTGACATCTCATGAGCAACAATTCTTCCAATAACTTCCGTTGGCTTGAGATCTTTGTAATTGGGCATCATTTGGATCAATGTGCACACGGTATCATATTTTCCATCCAAGGCTCTTAGGATCTTCTTGATGATGAATCTATCGGTCATCTCTTCACTTCCTAAGCCGGCAATCTCATTTGTGATGAGAGCAAGCCTAGAGTACATTTCAGCGACGCCTTCACCATCCTTCATTTTGAACTTGTCAAGCTGACTTTGAAGCACATCCAATTTGGATTCCTTGACAGATTCGGTACCTTCGTGCATATCAATCAAAGTATCCCAAATTTCCTTTGCATTCTCAAGACGGCTGATTTTGTTGAATTCTTCGGGGCATAATCCGTTGAAGAGAATATCACAAGCTTGAGCATTGTATTGTAGCATCTTCAACTCTTCCGCGGTAGCTTCACGGTTTGGTTCTCTCCCATCGAAGAATTCACCTTGCAAGCCAATACACACAATAGCCCAAACGGCGGGGTTATGTCCAAGAATATGCATTTTCATCTTATGCTTCCAACTAGCAAAATTTGTACCATCAAAGTAAGGACCTCTACGGTGGTAATTTCCCTCGCTAGACGCCATACTCTCCTAGGTTGTGAAACCAAGGCTATGACCACCAAAAGCTATGGAAATCAAAGCAAATGGAGACCAAAGCTCTGATACCACTTGTAGGATCGAAAGTATGTCTAGAGGGGGGTGATTAGACTACTTGACCAAATAAAAATCTAGCCTTTTCCCAATTTTAGTTCTAGGCAGATTTTAGCAACTTAGCACAAGTCAAGCAATCAACCTACACATGCAATTCTAAGAGTATAGCAGCGGAAAGTAAAACAATTGCATATGAAGGTAAAGGGAGGAGTTTGGAGTGTGCAAACGCAATTGGAGACACGGAGATTTTTGGCGTGGTTCCGATAGGTGGTGCTATCGTACATCCACGTTGATGGAGACTTCAACCCACGAAGGGTAACGGTTGCGCGAGTCCACGGAGGGCTCCACCCACGAAGGGTCCACGAAGAAGCAACCTTGTCTATCCCACCATGGCCGTCGCCCACAAAGGACTTGCCTCACTCGGGTAGATCTTCACGAAGTAGGCGATCTCCTTGCCCTTACAAACTCCTTGGTTCAACTCACAATCTTGACGGAGGCTCCCAAGTGACACCTAACCAATCTAGGAGACACCACTCTCCAAGAGGTAACAAATGGTGTGTTGATGATGAACTCCTTGCTCTTGTGCTTCAAATGATAGTCTCCCGAACACTCAACTCTCTCTCACAGGATTTGGATTTGGTGGAAAGATGATTTGAGTGGAAAGCAACTTGGGGAAGGCTAGAGATCAAGATTTGTGTGGTTGGAGTGGAATATCTTGACCCCAACACAAGTGTAGGTGGTTCTCTCTTAGAAAATGTATGTTGGAAGTGTAGGCATGTTCTGATGGCTCTCTCCATGAATGAAGAGTGGGTCGAGGGGTATAAATAGCCTCCACAAAAAATCTAACCATTACACACAAATCAGCAAACTCGGTGGGACCGAATCATGAAACTCGGTCAAACCGATTTAGTTCAACATGTGAACGTTAGGATTTTCAGTGGGACCGACATGTCAACTCGGTGGGACCGATTTTGTTAGGGTTAGGGCATAACATAATCTCGGTGAGAACGATTACACAAACTCGGTGAGACCGATTTTGGTAATGGACTAACAGAGAGTTGGTCAGGCAAACTCGGTGGGACCGATTCGCTCATCTCGGTTGGACCGAAACGCTACGAAATGGAAATAGAGAGTTTGCATTGCAATCTCGGTGGGACCGATCGCTCATCTCGGTTTAACCAAAATGTTATGAAGGGAAACAGCGAGATTACAATCCCATCTCAGTGAGACCAAAAAGACTAGGGTTTCTGGCAGTGGCTATGTCAACAGAACTCGGTGGCGCCGGATAGTAAGTTTCGGTGGGGCCGAGTTTGACTTTTGGTTTGGGACATATGTGGATGTGAGAAAGTAGTTGAGGGCTTTTGGAGCATATCACTAAGCATTTTGAGCAAGCAAGCCATTAGGCAACACCTCATCCCCTCTTAATAGTATTGGCTTTTCCTATGGACTCAATATGATCTTGGATCACTTAAAATGAAAAGATGTAGAGTCCTGAGCCTTGAGCTTGAGCCAATCCTTTGTCCTTAGAATGTTGAGGGATCCACTTTTCTCATCCATGCTATGCCAATCATTGAGCTTTCCTGAAATGTTTATCTTGAAATAGCATTAGATTAATGAACTATATGTTGTTAGGAATTACCAAAACCACTCAGGGATAGTTGCACTTTCAGTGGGGCGTTTCAATGGTGGAAGGCCACGTGGGATATGTGTGCCACTGTTGCACTTGTTGAACAGGTCCAACTATGTCGAGAAACTTATGGTACGAGCTGTTTTCTGTTATATATGTTGTTCATAAACTATTGCTTATACACAGTTTTATAGTTGTGATCTTCTTGAAACAGAAACTGCCCAACTCTATTGTTCCTATACAGATGCCTGACCATGGTCGGGTCAGACTTGCGCTTGGTCACAACATGATGTTTATGTCGACCTACTCCATTCCCCTTGGAGGTGAAAAGATACTTATTCATGTGTGGTCTCAAATAATGAAGGCCCGTCCATCTTGTAGAATAGGACTCCTGCTTTTCCATGGCTCTAAAGCGAATATCCTGTTTATTGACCACATTGCGAGATGAAGCCGCTTTCAAAAGGTTGTGGATGCGCGAGGTGGCGCCTGGGCCTTGTCCTGGGGCTTGGCGGCCTCGCCCTGGGTTAACTGTAGGCAAAGTAGCACTGTTCGAGGCGTGCTTTGTATGGTTGAACCTGTATAAGTACTCATACTGCTTTCAGCTATGGTTGTTAAGTGCCCCTGCTGGTTTCAGTTAATGTTGTTAAGTACTCCTGCTGCTTTTACAGTCTGTCGTGTTTCTTCAGTCCTGTCTTCCTCCAGCTGCCAAAACCAAACCAGCGTCGGCGGGGCCGCCTGCTTCCGCCTCCCACAGCTGGCTACTCCTTAGCGCATGCATCGCCGCCCCACCGTCTCCTAAATCGTTAATGCCGACGTCCGAGGCCTCGTCGTCGTCCTCTGCGCGCTTTGGTGCGCTCGCCGCGGCGCCGCCCTCTCACTTTGTCAACATGGTCAATAAACAACAGGAATCGGCAGAAGTACGTGGAGAGGATGACAGTAGGGGCCCACCAAGTCAGCGTATGGAAAAATAAAATGCTTCCTCCTGGTGTTTTCCTAACATCTGGGACCCACGACATTGTGAGCGTATATAGTCAACAGACAAGAGAACAACACAAGATCGGCTGACACCTGGGACGTAGCTGCTCGAGCAGTATTTTTTTGTTATTGTTGAGACGGAGCAGGGTTTGAACTGGGCTATGGCCCATCTAGCCCAGGATTATATTTTATGTTCAGTTTTTTTGAATATTTACTGTGAGGCAAAACCCCAAGCCCTTTATTAAAAAGAAATAAATGTACAAAAGTACATAAGGAATATATACAAGAGCTAAGAAACTAGACTATAAAACTAAAGAACTAGAGTACATCAACCTACCTGGACTAATTAGACTAAAGAGTTTATCCAAGCTTTAAGCTTGATGCTACTATCCTCCTTAAGCCTATGAGATAGAAGTGTGAGATCATGTACAAAGTTAGACCTCCAAGCAGCAAAAGTAGCTCTCTCCCCTCTAAAAGTTCTTCCATTCCTGAGGATCCAAATGTTCCAGGCAACTGTCAACATAACTTCAGAGAAGAAAGTATGTCTGAAACTTGATCTAGCATGTTGGATACATTGCAACATTTTCGGCCCTCTTGACCAATCGATAGAAAGATAGTTCCAGACCCTCCGACTGAAATTGCAGTTGAAGAACAAATGCAGCATATCCTCATATGAAATTCCTGACAGATAACACAAAGATTATCATCCAAAGGGGATCTCCAGTGCCTGCGGATCAGGAGGTCCTTGGTGTTAAGCCTGTCAAAGAAAAGTAACCAACCAAAGACTTTGATCTTCAATGTGCATCTGCTTTTCCACAACCATTTACACGGTTGAATTGTAGGCAAATGTGAGTGCATTAAGGTGTAGAAACTCTTGGCTGAGAATGCACCAGATTTGCCTGGCCAGACCCAGACATCCGGTATGTTAGTGTTCCTGTCCAAAGCCATTATCCAATCCTCTAGCACTTGCAACTCCTGAGTAGCCTCATGAGACAATGGCAAGAAAAACATTGAAAAGATATCCTGTGATATGAGGAATTCATGCACTGAAACCTTGTCATTGTTAACAAAGGAGAATAACCTTGGCAGTCTCCAACATAAAGGTCTAGAAGATCCACCAATATGCCAAGCATCAGTCCAGAACAGAGCAGAGTCACCCATGTTTATGTGCACTGAGGAAATAGGTGTGTACGCATCATGGAGCTTGAGGATATCTCTCCACCAAAAGGACCCCACTGGGGTTGTAGCATGTGGGACACCATCAGCATAATAACTGTTCCAGATGAGGGACACCCATGGTATGTCAAACTTATTATAGAACTTATGCAAATGTTTGAGTAGTAGCCCTTTGTTTTGGATGTTTAAGTTGATCACGCCAAGACCTCCTTTATCTTTTGGTCGACAAACTAGATCCCAAGCAGCCAAAGATTGCTTTGGAGCATCAAAACTCCCCCTCCAGAGGCATTGTCTGAAGATTCTGTCCAACTGTTTGATAATACCATGAGGGATTTGCAAGCTACAAAGAAAGTAGATTGGCATGGAGGTCAGGACCGAAGTTAGGAGCTGTAAGCATGATCCTTGATTGAGTATGCATGGGCTAGCAGTCAAACGTCTCTCCAAAGTATCCACTAAAGGCATGAGATCAACGATCCTGGGTCTAGTGGTTCCAAGGGGCAGCCCTAGATATGTAAAAGGGAGTTGGCCAATCCTGCAGCCAAACAGGGCAGCTAACCCAATTGCTTCACCTTCACCAATGTTGAGTGGGATCATTGAGGATTTTGCAAAATTGACCTTGAGATCAGTAGATTGTTGAAAGGTGAGCAGCATGTTCTTTAGAGCCACCAGTTCCTCATCTCTAGCTGACAGAAAGATAATAGTATCATCAGCATACTGTATAATGGAAAACTCCTGGTCATGAGTGGGGACTGGGAGTGATAAGACACCCTGCATCATCATTTGATTAATCACAGACTGTAAGAGGTCAGCTGCAATTACAAATAGAAGAGGTGATAGAGGATCCCCTTGTCTGACCCCACATTTGCATTTGAACTGCTTGCCAGGGATGCCATTTAGCAACACAGAAGAAGACCCTGTAGAAAGGATCTCTTTGATCCATCCAATCCATTTATCATCAAAGCCTTTATGTTTGAGCATCAGCAAAATAACCTCATGATTAACAGTATCAAAAGCCTTGGCAAAATCTAATTTCAGAATAACAATAGGCCTCTTGGACTGTTTGCATTGATGTATATACTCAAAACTCCAAGCCAGACAGTCCTGGATTGATCTACACTTAAGAAAACCATACTGATTCTTATGGATGCAGCTTAGAATCACCTTTTGCAATCTATTAGCCAGCAGCTTGGTGAGAAACTTCAAGCATGTGTTTGTAAGAGAAATGGGCCTAAAATCATCCGGTCCCTCAGGAGATAACATCTTAGGGATAAGGGTAATGAGAGACGCATTAATGTTTTCCAGAGAAAGTTTCCCTTCATAAAAGTCTTTTATCAAACTTAAGAAATCTTTCTCAATGATCAGCCAACAACGCTTGACAAACATGCCATTAAAACCATCAGGCCCTGGTGCCCTGTCAGTTGGCAGCTCCTGCAAGACCGTTTTAATCTCAGCATCAGAGAAGGGAAGCGACAATTCCCCCAGACCAGGGACAGGCTGGATGAGTGTGCCCAAATCGTAGCCCATTGAAATGTCCTGGGCCTGGCCCATTCGGTTTTTGAAGGAAGCCCATAGGATTCCCACCATTTGAGCATGATCAGAAACAGGGTCATCCATCTCCTGCGTTTTCAGACTAGCTATAGAGTTTTTCCTCATGCGCTCAGATGCCATGGCATGGAATTTTTTTGAGTTTTCCTCCCCCACCTGGATGTACCTAATCGTACACCTCTGCTTCCAATAGATATAGTGGAGCTTCAACAAATGTTCATAATGCAACTTGACTATTTTCCTGAAATTGAACTCTGATCTAACCAATGGCCGTAACTCCTCCAACTTATCAAAATAGAGAATAACTTTACTGCATTCCACAGTTAACTTCTTAAGGTAAGAGAGGTTTTTGCTCCAAACTCTTAAGTCATACCTGAGACGTTTAAATTTGCTAGTTAAAACTGCGGATGCAGAGAGATCAGAAAAAACAGGGGCCTCCCAAGATTTCTTGACACACTCCATAAACCCTGGCATTTCAACCCAGTAATTTTCAAACCTGAAAATCTTGGACTTGGGAATTGTAGTGTCGATTGAAACCACACATGGCACGTGATCCGAAGAGGTTTTTGCCAGAGGAAAGACAATTGTGTTAGGATAGTGAGAGATCCAATCAGAGGATGTGAAAAACCAATGAAGTTGTTCCAAGAGAGGGATTTGCTTCATGTTGGACCAAGTAAAGCTTCTACCCTTTATTGGCAATTCCAGAAGCCCAAGATGGCCTATGATTTCATTAAAGAGAAAGATGTCATTTATATCTCCTCCTGGCAGATTTCTGTTATCTAGAGAGCGGATGAAGTTAAAATCACCAAGAAGCAACCAATTCTCATCCAATGGGATAGTTAGGTGATATAACCAACTCAAATAATCATCTCTAGGTTGACCATCACATGGCCCATAGACAGAAACCATAGTCCATCGTTCTAAGTTACGAATAGACTTAAAAGAAACAACAATACTGAAGCGCTGGCATTCCACTAGCTCCCCCTCAAATACTGAAGAATTCCAAATGACCAAGATTCCACCAGAAGCACCCATAGAAGGAGAGAAAGCAAATTGATCAAAACGCTTAGGGCAGAAGGACCGAATCTTCCTAATGTCAAACTGCTCACACTTAGTTTCCTGCAAACAAATTATGGAGCAGTGACTCTCCTCTATCTTAGCTCTAATGTCACGTTGTCGAGCGTCAGAGTTCAGGCCTCGCACATTCCAGCACAACACATTCCAATTACGAAACGATGTAGTCTCCATAGATAGCTAACAAAAGATAATAGAGTCGAATAGCGCTGCTTAACAGCTCAGTTATAAGTGCCGCAGAGTAACACACAACCACATCAGACAAGTTCAGAGCAACATAAGACAAAAGTAAACCAAAAGAACAAACGACCAGGTGTTTCCATGGTCCCAGCAAATAACTCTGTAGTTCACTCATCATGAGAATTGTCATCTTGTGAAGCTTGTTTAGGATAAGCCATAAGCTTCTCCACTGATAACTCCTCTGGAGCGATCCCAAGTGATGCACCGATTGCCTGCATTGTAGCGATGGGCGTCGGAGGTGGAAGAGGAATGTCTTGGCCTGCCTCCTCGTCCATCTTGAGCTTCTTGGCCTTGGGGCGACGGAGAGGCATAGGCTTCACAGGAATTGCAGAGGTGGGCTTCATGCCAGTCCTTCTTGTAGAGCTGCGTGTCATCCTTCTGACAGAAAAATCGGTCAACTCCTCAACAATCTGAACATCTCGCTTGGAGCGACGCATTTGTCTTGGTCTTTTTCCCAAGGGCGAGGGAGTGACAGATGTGAACTGAAAGTCGTCCTGGGAGAGATTTATTGGTTGAGAGACAGGGTCCTGCAGATCATCTGGTATCTCTTCAAGAACAATAGAGGAGCGTGGCTGTATGCAGAAATCAGACTTATCATGGGCCAAGGATTGCCAGTGTTGCTCCAAAAGGAGGGAGCTCATCTTAACAGGCACGGGTGGGAAGCAAAGACCTGGCAGGCAGCTTGGAACATTTTTGATGAAGAACTCTGGCATCAAAGAATTGAAGGATCTCTCCCAAATCATTGCTGGCGGGAGCACTGGACCATAAAATACCCTGACAATGCAAAAATGAATAGGGTCTAGAGGGCCTGCTGGATGAACTTGCACCAAAGGCTGTTGAATCTTCCATGTCATCATCATCGTCAGAATTCATTGAAGGATTGAGGATCATGGAGTTGTGGTCCTGTACGATTGGGTCCTGTACAGGATCTTGGTCGGGCGGGTTAGCATCCACCCAAGGGCCCCAACCATCGTCATTGTTCAAGTTCTATCCTCAGCCTGGTGCATCATTGTGTCCTTGCTCATGGCCAGGGGGCACTGCATTCCAACCCAAAGCAGGGTAGGGTGGCATAGCCCAGAACGGCTGAGGGGGAGCATTAGCCCCTGGCATGGGATGTGGGTTGCCATCCAGGGGCATTGGGTCCTCATCGGCGGGAAACAAGGCATCCTCAAAGTCACCATCCAGGATATAACAGCCGGCCGTCCAAGAAACCAGAGTACCGCCCCAAGTGGCAAATTCCCTAAAAGTAACAAAGCGTGGCACCAACGCGTTGTCAGGGAACGAAGCGCGAACCAAAGACCTGACTTTCCGACCATCTATACTATTCCAGTAGTGGAACTGACCAAAGGTGCTAACCATATCCGCAATGCACTTTGTATTACGATAATCCAAAGGTATGCCAATAAACATCAACCAACCCTTCATGTGTCCATGTAGAGCTCTGAAACCCTCTCCTTGGTTATGCAAAATAAACCTAACAAAGATCTCTTGACCATCCTCATCTAAACCTAAAGGAAAAGGCGGATGCGAAGTGAAGGAGGCACGGACCACAGGATCTTCCATCTCGAATAAACCAACTCCTTGATACCAAGTTTGAGCAGAGATGACAGGAACATGCATGGTATGGATTAAGAAGTTGAGAACCTGCTGTCGACGAGCACCAACCAGATGAGCCGGGGGAGCAGGCTCTATGATTCCCACCATGTACTACTCGCGCGCTCGTGGGGAGGGGTCCCCGGAGTGTAGTAGGTGCGCGACAGACGATCCGCACCACCATCCACAATGTCGAAACCAACGAGGATGAGGCGGAAGGGATCGATCTAATACACCGCCATTGGAGGGGGTGGGCAAGGAGCAGAGCTTGGTGCTGCTTGTTGATATGTGGTTTGGGGCGGCGGGTGTGTCGATGGCAACACCGACGGAGTAGCAGGAGGTGGGGTTTTCTGCTGCTGAGGCGTTTGTTCTTGGGAAACCGAATAGGCCGAAGAGGTAGAGTAACTTTTCTTCCTCTCACGATTTCCAAAGCTAGGTGATGGGACTTTGGGCACCCAAAGGGATAAGTCAGGAGCACGGCCGGTGCAATCTTTTTTAATATGACCAGAATGAAAACAATTTCTACACCGTATCAGGTTCATGCAGGTCTCTGACGTGTGGCGCATGCCCAAACAATTTTGGCAGTCCCAATAACTTGTGGCTAAATCCTCAATCATCTCATCAAAACTCTGCAGATAATCAACAATTTCTTTCAGAGAGGGAAACTGAATCGCCGGCGAAGATGGGCTGTCAACTTCATCATCCGATAAGCATATGGGCTGGGTACTAGAGCCCAAAGCCGTGATAAGACCCAAAGATGCAGCTGTAGGCAATGTAGGTGGATCTGCACTTGCCGTGGCAGGTAACAACAGATCGCCCGAGAATCCAGACGTACCGCATGCATGGGATAGACCCTGCGGGGAAGGCGGTAATGATCCAAACTGAATGATTGGGCCCGCGGGCGGCGAAGATGCCGACGACGGAGGAGATTCTGTCACCGGCGAAGATGCCGACGACGTGGAAGGATGAGCTTCCTACACAGAGACCATGTAACCTGCCTCCCGGACAGTTGCGACCTCATCGGACGTAGGCCCATAATTATAACCTTTTTAGCCGGGTATTGCATGAACGTGGCAAATTTAATATGCTTGGGATGCTTAGATCTAGCTGATTGAGAACGGAGAGAAGATTTCCCCGGGACATGTTGCATGGCTTCCAAGCCTAACCTAGCTCTCCTCTTAGATGGACTGATCAAGGTCCACTCCTGATCACATTCAGCTTGCCATAGCCTAAATTCCTTTACCCAATCAGGGCCACCATAACCCCAAAGATGAAAGAAACATTTGAATTGCGGGCAGACAAAACTCCTTTGATGCAAGATAAAAAACCCAACTTCTTTGCACAAAACATTGAAAGAAAAGACACGATCATGCAGTTGAGATACCTTGAGAGCAGAACAATATCCACCAATGGATGATTCAAGTGCCAAGCCCATGTTGTCTTCATCCATACGGAAAGAATGTCGTGCAAAAGAGGCCACCATCACGAAATGACCAGATTGGTCCGTGGGATGGACCGTGCGGTGGAACAAGCGACCGATCTCATGCGCCATGTCCATCCCCGCAGAGAAATCCAAACCTAGGGAGATGGAAGCATGTACCGCCATTGAGATGACAACCAAAAGAGGGAGCAGATGACGCCGAACACGATGGCCGGATCCAATGAGCGATCTCACGGTCAGATGTAGAGATCGCCGGCGGTGAGTGGACTAGGGTTTTAGGGTGGCAGCGGGCGGGTGGGTGGGTCATGGTGTTCGTGATATTTTTTCAGTTGTTCACCATGTGACTAGCCCAGCTATTTTTTCTTTGTGAAAATGAGCCCAGTTTATTTTTTCTGAAGAATACCCAATCCGGGCCTACTTATTTTTCTACGCCCTGATGGGCTGCAACTCTTTCAAGATGCCTGTAAATCTTGAAAGTAATTGAAATGGGTTGTAAATATAAAAACAGATAACAAATTGGCAATTACTTTATAATTTCTAAAAAAATTCACATTTTCACATTCCTATTTCACTAGGCATTAACCTAATTTAAATATATCTTCAAAGTACTTTAAATCTGGCTTGACAGTTCGATATTAAAAATAGTTTGGAACCCACAGAAATATGCAAAATTGGCCCTGGCCAACCAAAAATCGGACTGCAATAAATTGCATAAGAAGTCACAATGAGCTATATATAAATTATTAAAAAAGGAATGGTCTGACTTGTGGGCCTATTAAGTTAGATTTTTTAGTTATTATATACGTCAACAAAAGATTCTAGCAGACATAACCGTTGGATGTCAATCCAACGGCCGTCGTGTTTCTTCAATCTCTAATCTTCTTGCTCCAGCCGCCAAATCCAGCGCCGATGGGACCGCCTGCTCCCGCCTCCCGTGGCCGGCTGTGCTGCCGCGCATGCCTCACTACACCCTACTACTCCCACCGCTAGCCAGGGCATCCCTCTACTCACCCACACACCCTGTTATTCTACGGTGACGGCAGCCTCACACCGCAGCCGAACCAGTGAACCCTCGTACTCCTTTCTGCGTGGGCATCCACTGTTGTGTCTTCCCGGGCTTCGCGTCGTCCCCTTCCTAGGCCTCGCCGTCGTCCACCGCCCTGGTGCTCTCAGCACGGCGTGGCCAATGTGGTCAAGGAACGACTTCCATCGGAAGAGTACTGTACATGGAGAGGCTGACAGCTGGGTCCACGGCGGCCGCAAGGAAGTGCCTCCTTATTACGCGCAAAATAATTATTCTTCCACCTGACAGCAGGGACCCACCGGACGGGCCACCGTATTTCGCAAAAAAAATGTTTCCCCCTGACTACTGGGACCCACCAGCTACATCTTTGCACGGTAGGAAGTGCGTCTGGGCAAAAAAAACAATTCGCCCCCCTGACTGCTGGCCCACCAGCTACATCTTCGCACGCAAGGAAGTGCCCGACAGTTGGGACCCACCTGGTCGAAGCATACGTAGCGTTGTCATTCTGGTCGAGAACGTGTATGTACATACTAGTCGATGTAGACGTGCACGTGTTGTAGTAGAGGCGCGCACGTAGCATGTACACATACGTACAACATCCAGGGTGCAAGAAAGAAAATACAGCCACATACGTACATACGAGCAGGGTCTCGAATGCCTACTCGCGCATATGTATGGCCAGGGCTCGTGCACATGGCTGTGTCAGAACGGAGAAACTGCGTCGTCGTCGTGTTCATGGGGAGGCAACGGAATGCGCTGTGTTAGTCGGGAGGCAACGGAACGCATGGGAGCCAACCGGCTTGGATGGAACAACCGATGGAAACAAGGCCTGGCGTACCGCACAACGGAGGAAACGGCCTTGTGTTCGACCGGCCACGTTCGAAACGGGATCCTGTTCATCGGGAGGGGTCTGGCGTACCGCAAAAAAAGAGGAGACGGACCTCCTACGGTCGAAACGGGGTCCTGTTGATCGGGAGGGGTGTGGCGTACCGCAAAACGGAGGAAACGGACTTGTGTTAGAGCGCTATGGTCGAAACGGGGGTCCTGTTCATCGGGAGGGGTGTGACGTACCGCAAAACAGGACTCCACGGGATATTGTTCATCTCCACCGTCGACCCCCTCCAGCCTCCACGGGCTACTGTTCATCCACCGTCGACCTCCTCCAGCCTGCACCTGCGACTGTTCATCCACGGGCTCCTGTTCATCCAGCCTCCACCGCGCGCTACTCCATCGACTACTGTTCAACTAGCCCTCTCCACACGGGCTCCTGTTCAACCACCCCTCCACTGGCTACTGTTCATCCAGCCCTCCACCGTCTACTATTCATCCAGTTCTCCATAGGGTGGTCCTGTTCATCTAGCCCTCCACGGGGTCCTGTTCATCCAGCCCCAACCGGCTCGATCGATCAGGGTCATGTTCATCCAGAGGCAACACCACGGGGTCCTATTCATCCACCCCCACCGGGAACTGTTCATCCAAACCCCCCAACAACGCTCACTATTCATCCAGAGGCAGCATCGATCGGCTTCAGTTAGCAGCAGTAGCGAAGGAATCGCTCAATCTGGTTCAGTTAACACCCATCGATCGATCGCTCGGTTCAGTAACGCGTAGCCTATAGTGCAATCGCTCGGGTTCAGTTAGAGCCCAACACCTCGCACCCACGCGCATGTGTGTATGAGCGAAACACGCATCGCTCGGCCCCGACCACCTACCGTAACCGGGAACACCCTGATATTTTCCTCGCCCTCACTTCTACCACGTTTTTTTCCGTCATGGACGGCCCAAAGAATGTCATGCAGCAACGTCTCCGGCCTGCCCAGGACGAAAAGCCCATTTTCTGTCATGATTTTTTGTCATAGAAGTAGGAGCCCACCACATCTATGATGATACCGGGTTTTGTCACAATTATCATCATAGAAGTGTCATAAGTATGATAGAAAAAAAATTCGTTCGGCCCAAAATGTCACGGATGTGTCTTTTTTTGTAGTGCATCGGGGTTGCAACCCCATGTTTTCGGCAGCCGGGCCATCACCCTCGGGTGTCGTCTTGGCAGCCTCACTCACCCCTCTGCGGCTTGGAGAGGCCCTTCAGGACAACACCTCGATGTCATCCGCGATTGTTGGCGGAGAGGCTCGCGGAGGCGTCTCGCTCTCTGCCATCTCTGGTGCCAGAGAACTCCCCTCAGATATTGGGGAGGTCGTGAGTAGGACACACGCAACATAATATGTTATATTAAAAACATAAAGGACTGAATACTTGTAATGAATCCTTTGGTATGATTCGGCCAGGGGCTTCGCCCTGGGAAGTCTCCCGGGGATGGGTTTGGCCCCGAGGTTGCCCTCTTCTTCTCCCCCCCTTAAGAGGGGAGTCACTTTTTGCCTCCTCTTCCTCTTCGTCTTCATCTCCCTCGTGGGAGGAGGGGATTTTGGTCTCTCCGGACACTGTGCCCGAAGTACCCTTACGGCGGAGGCCTCCCTTGGCCTCCTTGCTTCTTGGCCATCTTCGTCAGCTGGGGAGTGATCGGATCTTCAGGAAGTAGTGCCGGACACTCGATCCGCTCCGCCTTCGCTATCCAGCCCTGAATGAGGGATGGAAAACTCATTATGCCTATGATGGACTGAATGTATGTTCGAGAACAACACACTTACCGGTGTGGATGGGTTCTCACTGTTGAGGCCGATGTCTTCATTCTTCTTCACCCATGCTTTTTGGGCCTTGAAGAGCAGCTTCCAGATATCCTCGTGCATTGTGCTGAAGAAGTGCTTCAGGGTCCATAGATCTTCCGGATTGAACTCCCACATGTGGGAGGGCCGGAGTTGGCAGGGAAGGATCCGACGGAAGAGCATCATCTGAATCACGTTTGTGAGACTGGTGTTCTTGCCTATCATGTTTGTGATGCGCTTTTGCAGCATCAACACTTCCATCATGGATCCCCAATCTAGACCCTTGTTGGTCCACGACGCGAGCCGCATAGGGGGCTCGGATCTAAACTCAGGAGTGGCCGCCCACTTGGTGTCACGGGGTTCGGTGATGTAGAACCACTCTTGTTGCCACACCTTGACGGTCTCCACAAAGGCCCCTTTAGGCCAAGTGGTGTTGGGGAGCTTGCTCACCATGGCACTGCCGCAATTCGCATGCTGCTCGTCGACCACCTTCAGCTTCACTTTGAAGACTTTTAGCCATAGGCCGAAGTGTGGGGGGATGCGGAGTAGCGCCTCACACACGACGATAAACACCGAGATGTGTAGGAAAGAGTTTGGGTCTAGATCATGGAAATCTAGCCCATAGTAGAACATGAGGCCGCGAACAAAGGGGTGGAGGGAAAACCCTAGTCCACGGAGGAAGTGAGGGATGAACACAACCCTTTCGCCGGGCTCCGGGGTGGGGATGACTTGCTCCTTGGCAAGGAGCCTGTGTGTGATGTCCGCAGACAGATATCCCGCCTCCTGGAGCTCCTTGACGTCCTTCTCTGTGATGGAGGAGGCCTCCCACTTGCCCTTCGAACCAAATCCGGACATGGATGGAGAGGTTGGTGGCAGTAGAAAAGATTGAAGCTTGGGCGCTGGAGCTTGAGGATGGGAAAACAGGAGAAGGAAAAAGGTGTGGGCAGAAAAGAGGGATCTTTATCCACTTACATAGGCAATGAATATCAAACGCCCCCCTCAAGCCTTAAAACTCCTTGTTCCCAAGGGGTCATGCGAATGGCATGGTTGGATTACCCAAAACCATATTCATGAGGATCCCGCGATAAGCAGACACAATCTCTGTTTTGACAGGACGTGTCAATAGAGGCTGTGCCTCGAAACGTGAAGCGGGAGGTGAAAAAACGGTTCGAGATAGTAAAGGGGCCTGACATGACGTTTCGCCGAAAAGTTGTCAGTTGGCAGACATTATTTTGATTAAGTATTTTTCCTTCGTGGTTGAGGGTTGTGACTATCATACAGAGCTGGATACAGTTCTTTTGTTCAGAAGATTGCTTTGAAGTATTCAAGAGGAGGAACCCACCTTGCAATGCCAAAGACAACCTGCATGCCGAACATATCGTCATTGAAGACTGGTTCAGCCATTCAAGGGCTACTGAGGGAGTCCTGGATTAGGGGGTCCTCGGGTGTCCAGGCTATGTGATATGGGCCGAACTGATGGGTCGTGAAGATAGAAAGCAGAAGACCTTCCCCCGTGTCCGGATAGGACTCTCCTATGCGTGGATGGGAAGATTGGTGTCCGAATATGTAATTTCCTTCCTCTACAAGCCGACTCTGTACAACCCTAGGCCCCTCCGGTGTATATATACACTGGAGGGTTTAGTTCGTAGAGGCTATCAGAATTCACATAGGCTAGACAGCTAGGATCTAGCCATTACGATCTCAAGGTAGATCAACTCTTGTAACCCCTATACTCATCAAAGGCAATCAAGCAGGAAGTAGGGTTTTACTATTAGGGAACGTAGTAATTTCAAAAAAAATTCCTACGCACACGCAAGATCATGTCGATGCATAGCAACGAGAGGGAAGAGTATCGTCCACGTACCCTCGTAGACCGTAAGCGGAAGCGTTATAAGAACGCAGTTGATGTAGTCATACGTCTTCACAATCCAACCGATCCAAGTACCGAACGTATGACACCTCCGAGTTCAGCACACGTTCAGCTCGATGACATCCCACGAACTCTGATGCAGCAGCGCTTCACGGGAGAGTTTTGTCAGCACGACAGCGTGATGACGGTGATGATGTTGCTACCGACGCAGGGCTTCGGCTAAGCACCGCCACGATATGATCGAGGTGGATTATGGTTGAGGGGGCACCGCACACGGCTTGGACCAATCAAGTTGTGTGTCCTAGGGTGCCCCCTCCCCCGTATATAAAGGAGTGGAGGAGGGGGAGGGCCGGCCCTCTACTATGGCGCGCCCTGGGGAGTCCTACTCCCACCGGGAGTAGGATTCCCCCCTTCCATGTAGTAGGAGTAGGAGAGAAGGAAACGGAAAAGAGAAGAGAAGGAAGGAGGGCGCGCAGCCCCTCCCCCTAGTCCAATTCGGACTAAGCCTTGGGGGCGTGCGCAGCCTCCCCTCTCTCTTTCCCCTAAAGCCCAATAAGGCTCATATACTCCCCGGCGAATTCCCATAACTCTCCGGTACTCCGAAAAATACCGTAATCACTTGGAACCTTTCTGATGTCCGAATATAGTGTCCAATATATCGATCTTTATGTCTCAACCATTTTGAGACTCCTCGTCATGTCCCTGATCTCATCCGGGACTCCAAACTACCTCCGGTACATCAAAACACATAAATTCATATTACCGATCGTCACCGAACATTAAGCGTGCGGACCCTACGGGTTCGAGAACTATGTAGACATGACAGAGACACGTCTCTGTTCAATAACCAATAGCGGAACCTGGATGCTCATATTGGTACCTACATATTCTACGAAGATCTTTATCGGTCAAACCGCATAACAACATACATTCTTTCCTTTGTCATCGGTATGTTACTTGCCCGAGATTTGATCGTCGGTATCTCAATACCTAGTTCAATCTCGTTACCGGCAAGTCTCTTTACTCGTTTCGTAATGCATCATCCCGCAACTAACTCATTAGTCACATTGCTTGAAAGGCTTATAGTGATGTGCATTACCGAGAGGGCCCAGAGATACCTCTCCGCCAATCAGAGTGACAAATCCTAATCTCGATCTACGCCAACTCAACAAGTACCATCGGAGACACCTGTAGAGCACCTTTATAATCACCCAGTTATGTTGTGATGTTTGGTAGCACAGAAAGTGTTCCTCCGGTATTCGGGAGTTGCATAATCTCGTAGTCAGAGGAACATGTATAAGTCATTAAGAAAGCAATAGTAGTAAACTAAACGATCAAGTGCTATGCTAACGGAATGGGTCAAGTCAATCACATTATTCTCCTAATGATGTGATCCCATTGATCAAATGAAAACTCATGTCTATGGCTGGGAAACTCAACCATATTTGATCAACGAGCTAGTCAAGTAGAGGCATACTAGTGACACTATGTTTTGTCTATGTATTCACACATGTATTATGTTTTCGGTTAATACAATTCTAGCATGAATAATAAACATTTATCATGATATGAGGAAATAAATAATAACTTTATTATTGCCTCTAGGGCATATTTCCTTCAGTCTCCCACTTGCACTAGAGTCAATAATCTAGATTACACAGTAATGATTCTAACACCCATGGAGTCTTGGTGCTGATCATGTTTTGCTCGTGGAAGAGGCTTAGTCAATGGGTCTGCAATATTCAGATCCGTATGTATCTTGCAAATCTCTATGTCTCCCACCTGGACTTGATCCCGGATGGAATTGAAATGTCTCTTGATGTGTTTGGTGTCGGTGTCAAAACCGGCGGATCTCGGGTAGGGGGTCCCGAACTGTGCGTCTAGGATTGATGGTAACATGAGACAGGGGACAAGATGTTTACCTAGGTTCGGGCCCTCTCTATGGAGGTAATACCCTACGTCCTGCTTGATTGATATTGATGAATATGAGTGTTACAAGAGTTGATCTACCACGAGATCGTGATGGCTAAACCCTAGAAGTCTAGCCTATATGACTATGGTAATGAATATATCCTTTCTGGACTAACCCCTCCGGTTTATATAGACATCGGGGGGGATCTAGGGTTTACATAGAGTCGGTTACATAAGAAGGAATCTTCATAGTCGGTCGCCAAGCTTGCCTTCCACGCCAAGGAGAGTCCAATCTGGACACAAGTACAGTCTTCGGTCTTCATGTGTTCACAGGCCATTAGTCCAGCCCATGGATAACAGGCCGGATGCCCGAGGACCCCTTAGTCCAGGACTCCCTCAGTAGCCCCTGAACCTGGCTTCAATGACGAGGAGTCCGGCGCACAGATTGTATTCGGCATTGCAAGGCGGGTTCCCTTCTATCCTAACTTCGAGATAGTCTTTGGATGTGATGATAGTATCCGAACCTTTCATACACACCATACATAACCGTAGAGAGAACATATATTTTTACACGAGTCTAATCTGCTGACAGCTTTTACAATATGACATCACGTCTATCCAGTCATAATTTCAAACCGTTTTTTGTCTTCGGCTCCATGTTTCGAGACGTGGTTGCCATTGACACGTCTTGTCGAAGCAGAGATCGTGCCCCCCTTATTACGGGATTCTCATCAATACGGGCGTGGGCGGCCCATCCGTGCCGTTAGCATGGCCCTTGGTAATAGGTGAGTTTAAGGTGAGTGGGGAGACGCTTGATATTCATGGCCTTTATAAGGGGATAAGGATTCCCTTTCTTTCACCCACACCTCAGCTCCTCCTCAGTCCTTCCGTTCCTGAGCTCTAGCGCCCAAGCTTCTAGCTTTTCCCTCAACCGAGAAAGCACTCCAAAAATGTTCGGATCCAGAGCTGGGGGTAAGTGGATGGCCTCCTCCGTCAAGAAGAAGGATATCAAGGCGCTCCGGGAGGCCGGATATCTAGCCAAGGAGATCGCCCACCGACTCCCGGATAAGGGACAGATCGTCCCTAGTCCAGAGCCCCACGAGAGGGTTGTGTTTCTCACACATTTTGTCCGTGGGCTGGGCTTCCCTCTCCCCCCTTCGTCAACTGGGTGGTTCTATATCACCGAGCCACGCGACGCCAACTGGGTGGCGGCCCCCGAATTCAGATCTGGATTCCCGATGAGGCTCACCTCCTGGCAAGAGAGGGGCCTAACCTGGGGTCCCTCGGATGAGCTGACTGGGCTCCAGACGTGTGTCCAGAACATGATAGATAGGAAGATCAAACTCGTCAATGTGGTCCAGGTCATGCTCATTCGCCGGACTTGCTATCTATGGGAGTACGATCCGGCCAAGCACCAGACGCTACTAGAACTCTTCGGCACGACGCACGAAGAAATCTGGAAAGTGCTCTTCAAGGCCGGCGAGACGCCACTACCCACGACCGAAGATCGCGAGCTTAGCTTAAAACGCCAGGCTAACCCGGTGAGTTCTTTTAATGTTTTCAAGGCGTACCCTTTACTAGCATATTTTGAGAAAAAGCCTAAGCTTTCCTACCCGTGTTTTCAGGCCTGGATCAAGATATCGGAGGGGATTAACAGTCCGGCTCCGCTGCCTGAAGACCAAGAATTCCTGCTATTGACGAAAATGCTTTTTCCAGCACCTTATGAGGTGCCAGAGAAGACAGCCAAGAAAGCGGCCAAAGGGGCCAAGAAGGGCCCTCACCGAAAAGGTGCTCCGGATATGATGCCCGAGGATGAGACGTCCTCTTCGTCCACTATGATGATGACGAATAGGAAAAAGAAAGCGACTCCCCACCTGAAGTGGGGAGGCAGAAGAGAGCGGCCCCCGCAGACCCAGAGGCGAAAGTGCCTAAGAGGGTTAGGGGTTCCCATGCGGATAACTCCGTGTGGGATGTTGACAACAGTCCAGAGCGACCTCGCCGGACCAAGCCTCGGGCCGCCTTGTAAGTACCAGGATCCGAAAACATCTAGCCTTCCCGGTTTGTAATATTGATATACCTTAGACCTTGTTATTGCAGTCCAGCACGCGATGGCTCCCCGTGATCCTCGACATTGCTAGACTCAAAGGAGATGTCTAGCATGTCTCCGCCACCTGCTCCTTCCGTCTCTCCCAAGGTTGACGATGAGGTGGTGTCAAAAAAGACCTTCCCCGACCGGGGGGGAGGGGGCTTCCGGAGATCGTCGGGGTGGTGCCCCAGGACGATTCCTCAACTGCTGGATGCATGGGGGAAAATCCCCTATGGGGACTGGCGATGGGGGCCGGGTTCCCTTCGGACCTGAGCCAGATACCATTCCGGAGATCTATGCGGCTCCGGAGTCCAGCGGGCGGTGTGCCCCGAAAGGAGGGAATGTGCCTATTCCACCGGTGACCTCTATCCAACTAGAGGCACCAGATAACCTGCTGCAGGCGCTACGAGGTGCCTCTATTGTGGATGCACACCGCACCCTTATGGGCATGGTAATACAGAAGTTCCAGTTCGTGAAAAGCGGACTGACTGAAGCCTGCACTAGCCTTCTATTAGGCTTTGAGGTAAGTAATGCGTTTGTAGGAAGAATATCATAGTATAGACAGTAGCCCCTGATGCTCTGTTTGGTGTTTAGAAAGAAAAAGCCAAACAGAGGATCGAGAAGAAATATCGCAGGAGTCTAACATAAGTTGTCTTTGTGAATAAGCAAGTGTCACTGCAGGCTGCCACCGCTCATGCTGCAGGGGTCTCCGGACTAAAGCAGAAACTGGAGTGGGCCGAGAAGAGCTCGGCCTCGTAAAGAAGCAGCTAGAGAATAGCCAAGGTATGTGCTGACCTGCTGGTACCTTTTAAGAAAAAAATGAAAAGTCCGTCCATACTGAGTTGTCATGAACTTTATTAGGGGCCACGACCGAGGTGGCAGCCCTCAAGAAGGCGTTGGCCGAGGCCGAGGACAAAGTGGCCAAGGAATGTGTCGCGCGCGAGAAGCACGAGGCCCAGGTCGGCGAGGCGCAGCAACAACTCCAGGGCGCGATCAAGAGATTTGAGTCCTTGGAGCGCGATTGTAAGGAGCAAGAGTTCGAACTGGCAGAGGCCTGCTAGAGCACACAGGATGCATGAGCCGAAGCCCATAATGCCCTCCAGGAAATTCAGGCGGCCAAGGAGATCTCGGCGGGTAATTCTTTCACCATGCAAAGCAAGTATGTAGAAGAAATGTTCCTTGTACTTATCCGAATTCGGGTTTTCCAGGGGCGCTTGTGGATCTACCGCTCGGTATATCGGATGCTGCCGAGCATTACAGAGACGAAGAAGGGATGTCAATGGAGAAGCTATTCTTATCCTAGTATCTTGGACCCGAACATCCATTGCCCTTCATCGACTAGCTAAAGCAGTTGGTCGAGCTACACAAGTCGGCAGAGCTAGCCATGAAGGACCTGATAGTCTGGCTGTGGCCTGCCGAGCCTGTACCTAGCAGCTATTTTGGACTTGTTAAGCGGCTTGTAAATGCCTGTCCGCGGCTCGAAACCGTGAAGCGGTCGGTCTGCATTGAACGTGCGCGTATGGCCTTTGCTCGCGTCAAGACGCATTGGGCAAAGGTGGATGCCAAGAAGCTGATGACCGAGGGGCCGCCGGAGGGCAAGGAGCATCGTCGACCCGAGATCTATTTTGATGGCGTCCTGGAGGGGTCTCGCCTTGTGGCGGAACAATGTTCGAAGGATATCATATTCCCATGAGAACATTTGTATTGTCCTGTCCTGTAATATGGAACAATGATGTTATGTATTATAATGCTTTGTAATTTACATTTTACCTCCTGTGCGGCCGTTTATGAAATCTGACGGTTGACCAGTCATCGGCTTCTGCCCCCACGTAGATAGTACGAGGGTGTTCGGGATAAATCTAAACACTCTTTACTCCACATTCTGGTCCTTAAAGGAGGTGTTTAGCGCAACAAACAAGGCAATCCGACTATGAGGCCTTTACCGCCCTCACTTAGCCATAGGAGTTTGACAATTAAAAAAGTTGGCGAAGCCCCTGGTGTTCGGAAAGCCGAACTAGGGGCATTATACACGCCTAATTGGAGGGACCGATTCTTCGCAAGAAGCGGAAAAAATCTTTAACGATTTGGAACCTCTCGAACAGCTGACCGGCTCTCGCCGCATCATGACAGTCAGTTTTCGGCTTTCTCTACTGAGGTGCTCGTCCAGAAGAACCGGGACACAATTGCAGTAGTTCTCCCTTTACTACCCTAGCCGATATAGCGGAACGTAAGGTAGTAAGCACAGGAGTCGGGCAACCCAACTATTGACCAAAGACATGATTCGGAGCCGATGCATATAATGATATAAGTTCGGGGTGCCGAACTATACTGGAAAAGTGTTCGGACTTTTATTGTCGTAATATGGGGTGAAGCCCCTGGCGCAGTAATACGTACCATAGTGTACGAGTGTAATAAGTAATATACACAAAGGTGAGGGAACATGAAAAACTAAGCAATAAGCTGACGCCACCATTTATTCACCATTGAGATGTCATTAGTACGTCGAGGTGTACTTTGTGGGAGTAATGTGATAAGCAAGTAAAGCTATTTAACATGTCGCAACCAAGGGCCAGCTACGTGCGGGTATGTAAGACAAGTATGGCAATCGTTTAATAGAGACCACCTAGGGATTCCCTTGTATGCCAGAGCTTCTTGCCTCCTTGGTGTGTTCTACAAGCAGGTCGTCCGCATAGACCTCGAAAAGAGAAAAGACCTGTGATAATAAAAAGAAAAAATAAAGGCGTGCAAATCCCAGGGTCGGTCAAGCCGCACTGTGGATCGCGAGCGAGTTATGCCTCCGTCAGTACCCATGGGGTTTTGAGTGCGTAATTATGTACGCATGGTACAGATGCCCTTTCCTCATCGGGGCTGGGAAGGAGGCCAAATTTACTAATTCAGCTCTTGACGAACCGAGCTACCATGTTGCAGTGTAGTCCGGACCTTCTTGACGATGTCCAGGGGTTCGGCGGCCGGATTATGGTGCCGCTTGAGAAGGCCGCTCTGTACTTCTGCAACTAGGGTTGCGGTGTGCTCCTCTGTGTGGAGGGAACGTTCCGTGTTTCCATTTACTGTAATGACACCGCGTGGACCGGGCATCTTGAGCTTGAGATAAGCATAATGTGGCACCGCGTTGAATTTAGCGAACGCAGTTCATCCGAGCAGTGCATGGTAGCCGCTGCGAAAGGGGACGATATCGAAGATTAGCTCTTCGCTTTGGAAGTTATCTAGGGAACCGAAGACCACCTCCAGCGTGATCGAGCCCGTACAACGGGCTTCTACGTGTGGTATAACTCCTTTAAAGGTAGTTATCGTGGGCTTGGTTCGTGAGGGATTAATTCCCATTTTGCGTACTGTATCCTGATAAAGCAGGTTGAGGCTGCTACCACCGTCCATTAGGACTCGTGTCATGTGAAATCCGTCGATGATTGGGTCGAGTACCAATGCGGCTAAACCGCCATGACGGATGCTAGTTGGATGATCATGACGATCAAAGGTGATCGGGAATGACGACCATGGGTTGAACTTTGGGGTGACTGGCTCTACCGCGTAAACGTCCCTAAGTGCGTGCTTGCGCTCCCTTTTGGGGATGTGTGTAACATATATCATGTTCACTGTTTTGACTTGAGGCAGGAATTTCTTCTGCCCCCCAGTGTTCGGCTACCGGGGCTCCTCGTCTTCGTCCTCGCTCTATGATTCCCCTTCCTTGTTTCTGCTATTTACCTTGCTGGCTTGCTTAAAGACCCAGCAATGTCTGTTGGTATGGTTGGCCGGTTTGTCTGGGGTGCCATGTATCTGGCATGGACGATCAAGTATGCGGTCCAAGCTAGATGGTCCTCCGCCGTTCCTTTTATAGGGCTTCTTTCGCTTGCCGGATTTGGAGCCGCTGAATCCGGCATGAACTGTGGTGTCATCGGTGTTATCGCCATTGCTTCGACGTTTGTGTCTGTGGCGCCGGAGCTTGCTGGTGCTATTTTTGGCCTCGGAGGGGCCTGCTTCGTTGGTTGTGTTTGTACTGCAAGCCAGCCAACAATCCTCTCCCGCGCAAAAGCGGGTCATAAGTGCCGTGAATCTGCCATGGACCTTGGCTTTTCTTGGCCGAGGTGGCGGGCTAGCCATTCGTCATGGATGTTGTGTTTAAAGGCCGCGAGGGCTTCGGCATCCAGACAGTCAACGATATGATTCTTTTTGGTTAGGAACCTAGTCCAGAATTTTCTGGCTAATTCTCCGGATTGTTGAACTATGTGGCTTAGGTCATAGGCATCGGGTGGCCGGACATATGTACCTTGGAAGTTGTCGAGGAAGGCTTCTTCCAAGTCCTCCCAGCTGTCAATGGAATTTTCAGGCAGGCTATTCAGCCAGTGGCGAGCTGGTCCTTTGAGCTTTAATGGGATGTATTTCATAGCGTGGAGGTCATCTCCTCGGGCCATGTGGATGTGGAGAATAAAGTCTTCAATCCACACTGCGAGATCGGTTGTTCCATCATATGATTCAATATTGACGGGCTTGAACCCCTCGGGGAATTCCTGATCCAGCACCTCATCTGTGAAGCAGAGAGGGTGTGCGGCGCCTCTATATCGGGTCGTGTCATGGCACACCTCCAATGAAGTTCGTCTGCGGTTGTCTGCCCGGGTGTGACTAGGTTTGTCACGTCCGAATAGGTAGCTGTCATCCCGAGTCGGGAAGCGTCCTCGCGATCCGTAGATTGATCTGGTGTGTCCTGCTCTGTTGTCTAGATCCCACCGAAGGTCGTGTGTATGGTCCCGAGTTGTTCTGTCCCTGTTTTTGTGAAGCGGTGGGGTGGGCTGTTGTTTGTCCTGAGTTGTCGTTTTATCCCGACTGCGGGGTGGTCGGTCTGACATACTATCCTGATCACGTGGTTGTCGGTCCGCATTGCCTGAGGGAGGTATGGGATCCAGTGCTTCCTCATCGAACTGGGGTAGCAGTCTACGCTTTGGGTAACTCTTGACTGGGCGCTCGAGGCCGTATTCTTCGGCTGCCAGGACATCAGTCCACCTGTCGATGAGCAGGTCTTGATCAGCCTGGAGCTGCTCCTGCTTCTTTTTCAGGCTTCTGGCAGTAGCTATTAGCTGGCGCTTGAAGCGTTCCTGCTCTAGGGGTGCCTCGGGCACGATGAAATCTTCGCTACCGAGGCTTTCTTCATGTTCAGAGACTGGACGATAACTATCATCATCTGAGTTATTGGGCGTGGCCTGTTTATCGGGGTCATCTTGCCCTCTGTCTTGTTCCTCCTATTCAGACGCAGCTCCAACAACGTCTTTATTGTTTTCGGTGTCGCCTGGAGTACCATTTTCTCCGGTGCCAGTGTTGTCATCTTTTGAGCGATGAGGCTTAGAACGGTGCTTAGGGCACCGGCGCTTGGACTGTGTCTCAGAAGGTTTATCCACGACTGGATCCCCTTTGTCATCGTCGCTAGCTTCTTTAGGTGTGTCGACCATGTACACATCGTATGAAGAGGTGGCTGTCTGACGACCAGTAAATGGCGGGTCTTGGTCCTGCTCCATGTTGGCATCGTCGTCCATACCGGCGATGTCTTCAGAGATGTAATCAAGCACGTCGGTTAAGTCATCGACAGTGGCTATGAAGTGGGTGGCGGGTGGGAAGCAAAATTCCCCGTTATCAGCCTCTAGCTCGAACCGAACATAGTTCGGCTGTGAGTCCTTCTCCAAGGACAAATTCTTTAAAGAGTTTAGCACATCGCCCAAAGGTGAGTGCTGAAAAACGTCTGCGGCACTGAATTCGAAGATCGATAACCGATCTAGCTTGGTGTCCGCAAGCATATATGGTCCGGAATTTATAGCCGGAGACGAATCCAGAGTTCCATTGACGCAGATATCGCGAGGTGCCGAGTCCGTGTGCGGCTCCAATGCCACGGACTCTGTGGCTTCGAATGGCATGATCTGCTCGGTTCTAAGGCCGTTGCAGCAACAGGGACCATCTCCTGGATGTGATCCGATGATAGATTTAAGTCATGTTCCTCAGAGCGAGGGGGCGATCGTTGCGGTCTCAAATCCATTGAAGATCAAGTCTCCACGGATATCCGCAACGTAGTTCAAGCTTCCAAATCTGACCTGGTGGCCAGGGGCGTAGCTATCGAACTGCTTCAGATGGCCGAGTGAGTTGGCCCACAGTACGAAGCCGCCGAACATGAAAATCTGTCCGGGAAGGAAGGTTTCTCCTTGGACAGCGTCACTAGACGATTGAAGGGGCCATCGAGCCTTTCGTCAACGACACAGTGGAACTCTCTATGAAAGCACCAATGTCAGTGTCAAAACCAGCGGATCTCGGGTAGGGGGTCCCGAACTATGCGTTTAGGATCGATGGTAACAAGAGACAGGGGACAAGATGTTTACCCAGGTTCGGGCCCTCTCTATGGAGGTAATACCCTACGTCCTGCTTGATTGATATTGATGAATATGAGTGTTACAAGAGTTGATCTACCACGAGATCGTGATGGCTAAACCCTAGAAGTCTAGTCTATATGACTATGATAATGAATATATCCTTTCCAGACTAACCCCTCCGATTTATATAGACACCGGGGGGATCTAGGGTTTACATAGAGTCGGTTACATAAGAAGGAATCTTAATAGTCGGTCGCCAAGCTTTCCTTCCATGCCAAGGAGAGTCCAAGATGGACACAGGTACAGTCTTCGGTCTTCATGTCTTCACAGCCCATCAGTCCGGCCCATGGATAACAGGCCGGACGCCCGAGGACCCCTTAGTCCAGGACTCCCTCACTTGGTTCTCTTGTGAAATTAGGATTCCTTTGCCAAAGCAATTACACCAGTATAATCACAAAATATTTTCATTGGACCCGATGCACTAGGTACGACACCAAAATCGAATATGAACTCCTTCATCCAGACTCCTTCATTTGCTGCTTCTGAAGGAGCTATGTACTCTGCTTCACACGTAGATCCCGCCACGATGCTTTGTTTAGAACTGCTCCAACTGACAGCTCCACCGTTCAATATAAACACGTATCCGGTTTGCAATTTAGAATCGTCCGGATTAATGTCAAAGCTTGCATCGACGTAACCATTTACGACGAGCTCTTTGTCACCTCCATAAATGAGAAACATATCCTTAGTCCTTTTCATGTATTTCAGCATGTTCTTGACCGCTGTCCAGTGATCCACTCCTGGATTACTTTGGTACCTCCCTGCTAAACTAATAGAAAGGCACACATCAGGTCTGGTAAACATCATTACATACATGATAGAACCTATGGCTGAAGCATAGGGAACACTTTTCATTTTTCTCTCTATCTTCTACAGTGGTCGGGCATTGAGTCTTACTCAACTTCACACCTTGTAACACATGCAAGAACCCTTTCTTTGCTCGATCCATTTTGAACCTTTTCAAAACTTTATCAAGGTATGTGCTTTGTGAAAGTCCAATTAAGCGTCTTGATCTATCTCTATAGATCTTGATGCCCAATATATAAGCAGCTTCTCCGAGGTCTTTCATTGAAAAACTCTTATTCAAGTATCCTTTTATGCTATCCAGAAATTCTATGTCATTTCCAATCAGCAATATGTCATCCACATATAATATTAGAAATGCTACACAGCTCCCACTCACTTTCATGTAAATACAGGCTTCTCCAAAATCTGTATAAAACCATATGCTTTGATCACACTATCAAAACGTTTATTCCAACTCTGAGAGACTTGCACCAGTCCATAAATGGATCGCTGGAGCTTGCACACTTTGTTAGCTCCCTTTGGATCGACAAAACCTTCTGGTTGCATCATATACAACTCTTCTTCCAGAAATCCATTCAGGAATGCAGTTTTGACATCCATTTGCCAAATTTCATAATCATAAAATGCGGCGATTACTAACATGATTCGGACAGACTTAAGCATCACTACGGGTGAGAAAGTCTCGTCGTAGTCAACTCCTTGACCTTGTCGAAAACCTTTCCCAACAAGTCGAGCTTTGTAGACAGTAACATTACCGTCAGCGTTCGTCTTCTTCTTGAAGATCCATTTATTCTCGATGGCCTACCGATCATCGGGAAAGTCAACCAAAGTCCATACTTTGTTCTCATACATGGATCCCATCTAAGAATTCATGTCCTCAAGCCATTTTGCGGAATCTGGGCTCACCATCGCTTCTTCATAATTCGTAGGTTCATCATGGTCAAGTAACATGACTTCCAGAACAGAATTACCGTACCACTCTGGTGCGGATCTTACTCTGGTTGACCTACGAGGTTCGGTAGTAACTTGATCTGAAGTTTCATGATCATTATCATTAGCTTCCTCACTAATTGGTGTAGGTGTCACAGGAACCGGTTTCTGTGATGAACTACTTTCCAATAAGGGAGCAGGTACAATTACCTCATCAAGTTCTACTTTCCTCCTACTCACTTCTTTCGAGAGAAACTCTTTCTCTAGAAAGGATCCATTCTTAGCAACGAATGTTTTGCCTTCGGATCTGCGATACAAGGTGTACCCAACAGTCTCCTTTGGGTATCCTTTGAAGACACATTTCTCTGATTTGGGTTCAAGCTTATCAGGTTGAAGTTTTTTCACATAAGCATCGCAACCCCAAACTTTAAGAAACGACAACTTTGGTTTCTTGCCAAACCATAGTTCATAAGGCGTCATCTCAACGGATTTAGATGGTGCCCTATTTAACGTGAATGCAGTCGTCTCTAAAGGATAACCCCAAAACGATAGCCGTAAATCAGTAAGAGACATCATAGATCGCACCATATCTAGTAGAGTACGATTACGACGTTCGGACACACCATTACGTTGTGGTGTTCTGGGTGGCGTGAGTTGCGAAACTATTCCGCATTGTCTCGAATGTAAACCAAACTCATAACTCAAATATTCTCCTCCACGTTAGATCGTAGAAACTTTATTTTCTTGTTACGATGATTTTCCACGTCACTCTGAAATTCCTTGAACTTTTCAAATATTTCAGACTTATGTTTCATTAAGTAGATATACCCATATCTGCTCAAATCATCTTTGAAGGTGAGAAAATAACGATACCCGCCGCGAGCCTCAATATTCATCGGACCACATACACCAGTATGTATGATTTCCAACAAATCCGTTGCTCGCTCCATTGTTCCGGAGAATGGCGTTTTAGTCATCTTGCCCATGAGGCATGGTTCGCAAGTACCAAGTGATTCATAATCAAGTCATTCCAGAAGTCCATCCGTATGGAGTTTCTTCATGCGCTTTACACCAATATGACCCAAACGGCAGTGCCACAAATAAGTTGCACTATCATTATCAACTCTGTATCTTTTGGCTTCAACATTATGAATATGTGTATCATTACTATCGAGATTCATCACAAATAGACCACTCTGCAAGGGTGCATGACCATAGAAGATATTACTCATATAAATAGAACAACCATTATTCTCAGATTTAAACGAATAACCGTCTCGCATCAAACAAGATCCAGATATAATGTTCATGCTTAACGATGGAACCAAATAACAATTATTCAGGTCTAAAATTAATCCCGAAGGTAGATGTAGAGGTAGTGTGCCGATGGCGATCACATCGACTTTGGAACCATTTCCCATGCGCATCGTCACTCATTCTTAGCCAGTCTTTGCTTAATCTGTAGTCCCTGTTTCGAGTTGCAAATATTAGCAACAGAACCAGTATCAAATACCCAGGTGCTACTGCGAGCTCTAGTAAGGTACGCATCAATAATATGTATATCACATATACCTTTGTTCACCTTGACATCCTTATTATCCGCCAAATACTTGGGGCAGTTCCGCTTCCAGTGACCAGTCTGTTTGTAGTAGAAGCACTCAGTCTCAGGCTTAGATCCAGACTTGCGTTTCTTCTCCTAAGCAGCAACTTGTTTGCCATTCTTTTTGAAGTTCCCCTTCTTCTTCCCTTTACCCTTTTTCTTGAAACTGGTGGTCTTGTTGACCATCAACACTTGATGCTCCTTCTTGATTTCCACCTCCGCCGCTTTTAGCATTGCGAAGAGCTCGGGAATTGTCTTGTTCATCCCTTGCATATTATAGTTCATCACGAAGCTCTTGTAGCTTGGTGGTAGTGATTGAAGAACTCTGTCAATGACACTATCAACAGAAAGATTAACTCCCAGTTGAGTCAAGTGGTTATGATACCCATACATTCTGAGTATATGTTCACTAACAGAACTATTCTCCTCCATCTTGCAGTTGTAGAACTTATTGGAGACTTCATATCTCTCAATCCAGACATTTGCTTGAAATATTAACTTCAACTCCTGGAACATCTCATATGCTCCATGACGTTCAAAACGTCATTGAAGTCCCGGTTCTAAGCCGTAAAGCATGGCCACTGAACTATCGAGTAGTCGTCAGCTTTACTATGCCAGACGTTCTTAACATCATCAGCAGCATCTACAGCAGGCCTTGCACCTAGCGGTGCTTCCAGGACGTAATTCTTCTGTGCAGCAATGAGGATAATCCTCAAGTTACAGACCCAGTCCATGTAATGGCTACCATCATCTTTCAACTTTGCTTTCTCAAGGAATGCATTAAAATTCAATGGAACAACAGCACGTGCCATCTATCTACAACAACAAAGATAAGCAAAATACTATCAGGTACTAAGTTCATGATAAATTTAAGTTCAATTAATCATATTACTTAAGAACTCCTACTTAGATAGATATCCCTTTAATCATCTAAGTGATCACGTGATCCATATCAACTAAACCATAACCGATCATCACGTGAGATGGAGTAGTTTTCAATGGTGAACATCACTATGTTGATCATATCTACTATATGATTCATGCTCGACCTTTCGGTCTTAGTGTTCCGAGGCCATATCTGCATATGCTAGGCTCGTCAAGTTTAACCCGAGTATTCTACGTGTGTAAAACTGTCTTACACCCGTTGTAGATGAACATTGAGCTTATCACACCCGATCATCACGTGGTGTCTCGACACGACGAACTTTGGCAACAGTGCATACTCAGGGAGAACACTTTTACCTTGAAATTTAGTGAGAGATCATCTTATAATGCTACCGTCAAACAAAGCAGAATAAGATGCATAAAGGATAAACATCACATATGGCCATCATCACTTTTGTGCCTTTGATCTCCATCTTCAAAGCACCATTATGATCACCATCGTCACCGGCGCGACACCTTGATCTCCATCGTAGCATCGTTGTTGTCTTGCCAACTATTGCTTCTACGACTATCGCTACCGCTTAGTGATAAAGTAAAGCAATTACAGGGCGATTGCATTGCATACAATAAAGCGACAACCATATGGCTCCTGCCAGTTGCCGATAACTCCGTTACAAAACATGATCATATCATACAATAAATATAGCATCATGTCTTCACCATATCACATCACAACATGCCCTGCAAAAACAACTTAGATGTCCTCTACTTTGTTGTTGCAAGTTTTATGTGGCTGCTACGGGCTGAGCAAGAACAGTTCTTAACTACGCATCAAAACCACAATGATAGTTCGTCAAGTTAGTGCTGTTTTAACCTTCTCAAGGACCGGGCGTAGCCACACTTGGTTCAACTAAAGTTGGAGAAACTAACACCCGCCAGCCACCTGTGTTCAAAGCACGTCAGTAGAACCAGTCTCGCGTAAGCGCATGCGTAATGTCGGTCCGGGCCGCTTCATCCAACAATACCGCCGAACCAAAGTATGACATGCTGGTAAGCAGTATGACTTGTACCACCCACAACTCACTTGTGTTCTACTCGTGCATATAACATCTACGCATAAACCTGGCTCTGATACCACTGTTAGGAAACGCAGTAATTTCAAAAAATTACCTACGCATGCGCAAGATCATGGTGATGCATAGCAACGAGAGGGAAGAGTATCGTCCACGTACCCTCGTAGACCATAAGCGGAAGCGTTAAGAGAACGTGGTTGATGTAGTCGTACGTCTTCATGATCCGACCGATCCAAGTATCGAACGTACGACACCTCCGAGTTCAGCACATGTTCAGCTCGATGATGTCCCACAAACTCTGATCCAGCAGAGCTTCACGGGAGAGTTCCGTCAGCACGACGGTGTGATGACAGTGATGATGTTGCTACCGACGCAGGGCTTCGCCTAAGCACCACCATGATATGATCGAGGTGGATTATGATGGAGGGGGGCACCGCACACGGCTTGGAACAATCAACTTGTGTGTCCTAGGGTGCCCCCTCCCCCGTATATAAAGGAGTGGAGAAGGGGGAGGGTTGGCCCTCAACTATGGCGCGCCCTGGGGAGTCCTACTTCCACCAGGAGTAGGATTCCCCCCCCCTTCCATGTAGTACGAGTGGGAGAGAAGGAAAGGGAAAAGAGAAGAGAAGGAAGGAGGGGGCGTAGCCCCTCCCCCTAGTCCAATTCAGACTAAGCCTTGGAGGCATGCAGCCTCCCCTCTCTCTTTCCCCTAAAGCCCAATAAGGCCCATATACTCACCGGCGAGTTCCCGTAACTCTCCGGTACTCCGAAAAATACCGGAATCAGTCGGAACCTTTCCGATGTCCGAATATAGTCGTCCAATATATCGATCTTTACGTCTCGACCATTTCGAGACTCCTTGTTATATTCCCGATCTCATCCGGGACTCCGAACTACCTTCGGTACATCAAAACACATAAATTCATATTACCGATCGTCACCGAACGTTAAGCGTGTGGACCATATGGGATCGAGAACTATGTAGACATGACCGAGACACGTCTTTGGTTAATAACCAATAGAGGAACCTGGATGCTCATATTGGTTCCTGCATATTCTACGAAGATCTTTATCGGTCAAGCCGCATAACAACATACGTTGTTCCCTTTGTCATCGGTATGTTACTTGCCCAAGATTCGATCGTCGGTATCTCAATACCTAGTTCAATCTCGTTACCGGCAAGTCTCTTTACTCGTTTCATAATGCATCATCTTGCAACTAACTCATTAGTCACATTGCTTGCAAGGCTTATAGTGATGTGCATTACCGAGAGGGCCCAGAGATACCTCTCCGATAGTCGGAGTGACAAATCCTAATCTCGATCAACGCCAAATCAACAAGTACCATCAGAGACACCTGTAGAGCACCTTTATAATCACCCAATTACGTTGTGACGTTTGGTAGCACACAAAGTGTTCCTCCGGTATTCATGTAACACCCTCGATGCGACTATAGCTCCCACGTGTCGAGGCACGACTTAGAGACATAATCGCATTGAAGGCATATGTCACAAGTTAGGCAATCTTCACAACATCCCATGTAATATGATAATAAAAGGGGAGATAACATAGTTGGCTTACACTCGCCACGTCAATCAAGTACATAAATAACATTACATCATCCAAACACTCATGGCCCGACTACGGCGCCAAAATAAAAGATAACCCAACAAGCGACATGGTCCCAATCACCCCCAACTGGGCACCACTACTGATCATCGGGAAAGGAAACATAGTAACGTTGAGAGTCTTCGTCGAACTCCCACTTGAGCTCATACGCGTCTCCTGGAGCGGAATCATCAAGCCCTGCATCTGGTGTAGTAGAAATCTGTGAGCCACAGGGACTCAGCAATCTCGCACCCTCGCGATCAAGACTATATAAGGTTATAGGTAAGGCAAGGTAAATATGTGGAATTGCAGCAAGCAACTAGCAAAAGTGGTGGCTAACTTATTCGCAAAAGAGAGCGAGAAGAGGAGGCAAAGCACGAGCGAGAAACTAGAGAGCAGCCTGCGCAAACATTACTCCAACACCGTGTCCGCTTCCCGGACTCTGCCGAGAAGAGGCCGTCACGGTAACACACTTAGTTGATTCATTTTAGTTAAGTTAAGCTTCAAGTTATCTACAACCGGACATTAACAAATTCCCATCTGCCCATAACCGCGGGCACGGCTTTCGAAAGTTCAAATCCCTGCAGGGAGTCCCAACTTAGCCCATGACAAGCTCTCACGGTCAACGAAGGAATAGACCTCCTCCCAAGACGTTCCGATCAGACTCGGTATCTCGGTTACTCAAGACACTTCGACAGGTTAAAACAAGACCAGCAACACCACCCGAATGTGCCGACAAATCCCGATAGGAGTTGCACATATCTCTTTCTCAGGGCACACTCAGATTGTCTTAGGTACGGGTAGGCCAGCCCAGAGTTGCCCCTGGTGGCCACCGGCAGCTGACAGGTGGACCAACACTCAGAGGAGCACTGGCCCGGGGGGGTTAAAATAATGATGACCCTTGAGTCTGCAGAACCCAAGGGAAAGAAAAGGCTAGGTTGCAAATGGTAAAACCAAGGTTGGGCGTTGTTGGAAAAGCTTTAATCAAGGCGAAATATCAAGGGGTTCCCATTATAACCCAACCACGTAAGGAACGCAAAATCCGAGAACATAACACCGATATGACGGAAACTAGGGCGGCAAGAGTGGAACAAAACACTAGGCGAGAGGCCGAGCCATCCACCCTTTACCAAGTATATAGATGCATTAAGATAACATAGCAATATAATGATATCCCAACAAGTAAAAAAAAGATGTTCCAACAAGGAACGGCCTCCAATCTTCACCTGCAACTAGTAACGCTATAAAAGGGGCTGAGCAAAGCGGTAACATAGCCAATCAACGGTTTGCTAGGACAATGGAGGGTTAGAGGTTTGACATGGCAGTTTGGGAGGCTTGCAAGCAAGTGGTAGGCATCGTAGCAATGGCATAGCAAAAGAGCGAGCAAACTAGCATAGCAAAGATAGTAGTGATTTCGAGGGTATGATCATCTTGCCTGCACAGTTGTCAGAGTTGACTGGATCCTCGAAAGCAAACTCAACGGGCTCCTCGTTAGCGAACTCGTCTCCCGGCTCCACCCAAACAAGACAAACAAGCAACCAGGACACAATCAACCACGGGAAGCTCAAACAATATGATGCAAAGATGATATGCTATGCGGGATGCGATGCGGGATGCAAAATGCAAGATATGACAGGAAATGCATGAACCTGGCCTCAACTTGGAAATCCAAGTGTGCCACTGGAAAGATGAGATGAAATCGCTTGAAAACGATATAAAGAACGCCGGAATCGGAGTTACAGTTTGGAAATGGCAAGCGGTTCAAAAATGGCACCGGTCTGCGATTTACAGCAAGTAGGCATCTAAATGCAATGAGATGAACATGCTAAAGCACCCAAACATGACAACAAAATGCATGGAAGGGATGCATACAAGATGCTTAACAAAAGTCTAGCACTGAGCTACGGCCAAATCATCCATTAACAGGTTCAAACAAGCATGGCAAAAATGCATCTGACAAGCAGATCTCAGACTTAGTGAAAATAACACTTGTCTGGAATTTCAGATCGGTAGCCCTCTTCGGAGCAGCAAAACTACATGCTACAGGACCTTAACATGACAAAGTAAAGCATGGCATGGAGCTACTCAAAGATCTTAACAAAAGTCCCTTAGTGACCTTGAGCCAAAAGGGATCAAAAAATACAATTGCAAGCATGTGAACATGGCAAAAACATAATCAGTTTTCATACTTAGTGAAAACTGGCACATGCTGAAATATAACTCAAGTAGGCATGTTTACGAGCTCGATGCACTCACTACGGTGCAAGTCATGGCAAGATAAGCATACACCAATAAATAAGGCACAAAATGCAAGCTAGACATGGCAAGAACAATAGCATAGCATGCACGGATCAACTACAACATCATCGGCAAAATTGCAAACAAGTTGACAATCTTCCCAGATTCACAAAGTAGCAAAAGTAGAGCTCGATTGACTCAAGCTAGGGTGCTCCATAATTGCAAACAAAGACATGGATGGATAGAGCACTACAATATTAACAAAACATCCTTACTGATCATCCTCGAAAGAGGCACGAATCACTAGGAAACAACATGAACATATGGCATCATGAGATAAACAACTCGAGGACTTAGTGAAATTAGTAAGTCCCTGAAAACAGAATTACTAAGTGCACCACTTTGCAAGCTTGCACAAGTCACCACACACATCACAAAAATACATGGGTTGCACCTTTGGAAAGATGACAAAACCCTTAACAAAACACATGTAGAGCATCAGGGTATAGCATGCACACATTAATCATGGCAAAAATGACAAAAACATAAATGGAGCAGCAGATCTGACAATTAACTCAAGTAGCCTCCTTCTAACAACATTTCGGGCATTAAGATGAACTCAAATGAAAATGATGCAATGAAATGAAATGATGTACTCTCTGATATGAACATTTTGATATGCTATATGCATGAATTGGAGCTACAGATGCAAAGTTACGGGGTCACGAACAGGGGCACTTGGATCGGAATTCTGGGACTTCGAGAAAAATGCAACCTCCGGATTAGGGTTTACTGTTCATCGCGAGCCGGATCCAGACCGGGCGGCGCGCCGTTTGAGGTTGACCGGGGCAGCTCGCCGGAGTCGATGGCCGCGGTGGCCGGAGCTTGACGGGGAGGCGGCGGCGCGGCGGCTGCGGAGGAGAACGGCGGCGAGGTCGATGCGGCGCGGGGCGGCGCGGACCGGGTCGAGGCGGAGCGGAGCGGCGGCTGCCGGCGTCGAGTCGGAGCGGCAGAGCGGCGTTGGAGGGCGGCGGCGGCCGGCTTCGAGGCGGCGCGGCCGGGCGGAGAAGGGCGGCGCGGGCGGCGTTCGACGGGAGAGGAGGCGGGGCCCGGGCGCGCGCGGGGAGGGCCGGCCTTGGGCCCGACGGGCCGGCGGGTGTGGCGGCGGTGATGTGGTCCGGGGCGCCCATGTGGGGGATCCCGGTTGGCGGAGGCGGATCCGGACATTGTCTGGCCTGTGCGGACACGTCCGGCGGCGGCGGAGATGGTTTTTTTTAGGGTTTGGACGGGGCAGGATCCGGATTTTTCGAGAGGGGTCTATATATAGGCATATGAGGAGCTAGGAGACTCCAAATGAGGTGCGGTTTTTGGCCACGTGATCGTGATCGAACGATCTAGATGATGGAGCAAGGTTAGGTGGGTTTTGGACCAAAATAGAGGGGTGTTGGGCTGCAACACACACGAGGCCTTTTCAGTCCCTTGGTTAACCGTTGGAGTATCAAACGAAGTCCAAATGATACGAAACTTGACAGGCGGTCTACCGGTAGTAAACCAAGGCCGCTTGGCAAGTCTCGGTCCAATCCGAAAATGTTTAATCCCCACACACGAAAGAAAGATAGAAATGACCACCGGAGGAGAACGAAGCGCCGGAATGCAAAAGGGACAACGGGGAAAATGCTCGAATGCATGAGACGAACATGTATGCAAATGCAATGCACATGATGACATGATATGAGATGCATGACAACGATAACAACACACGGAGACAAAGAACCGAAGCCGAGGAAATAAATATAACTTAACGCCGGAAACGGCAAGAGTTGGAGTACAAATTGGGAAAGTTACATCCGGGGTGTTACAACACTCCACCACTATGAAAGGATCTCGTCCCGAGATCTAGGACTGAAAGAATGCCAGGTGCTCAGAATGGAGGTGATCCTCGCATTCCCAGGTAGCTTCACGGTCGGAATGATGTGACCACTTGACTTTGAGAAATTTGATTGACTTGTTGTGAGTCTTGTGTTCAGTCTCTTCGAGAATAGCAACTGGGTGCTCACGATAGGAGAGATCTTCTTGGAGCTCAATGTCCTCGAAGTTGATGGTGCGGTCAGGAGTCTTGAAGCACTTTCAAAGCTGAGAGACATGGAACACGTCATGAACATATGCAAAGTTTGAAGGAAACTTGAGTTGATAGGCGAGGTCGCCTCTCTTGATGACAATCTTGAAAGGTCCCACGTATCTGGGGGCAAGCTTCCCTTTGATACCGAAGCGACGAGTACCTTTCATAGGAGAGACGCGGAGGTAAACATGATCTCTGATCTCGAAAGCCAAATCACGGTGCTTACTATCATAGTAGTTCTTCTGGCGGGATTGGGCTGCTTTGAGGTTATCTCGAATGACTTTGCACATTTCTTCTGCCTCTGTGATTAAGTCATTACCCAAAAGCTGACGTTCACCGGTTTCAGACCAGTTGAGAGGGGTACGGCACTTCCTGCCATACAGAATTTCAAATGGGGCCTTGCCCGAACTTGCTTGAAAACTGTTGTTGTAGTAGAATTCATCATAAGGAAGACAATCCTCCCACTTCATGCTGAAGGAGATCACACAAGCCCTGAGCATATCTTCAAGAATCTGGTTGACACGCTCGACTTGACCGCTAGTTTGAGGATGGAAAGCTGTGTTGAAGCGGATGTTGGTGCCCATGGCCTTCTAAAAAGAATCCCAAAACTTCGAGGTAAAGATGCTGCCACGGTCTGAAGAGATCACTTGTGGAATACCGTGCAAAGAGACAATACGAGAGGTATAGAGTTCCGCCAATTGAGCTGCAGTGATCGACTCTTTGATAGGCAGAAAGTGAGCCACTTTGGAGAGTTTGTCGATGACAACGAATATAGCATCATTGCCACGCTTGGACTTTGGAAACCCAGTCACGAAGTCCATTTCAATGTGGTCAAACTTCCATTCTGGAATGGCAAGAGGTTGGAGGAGACCTGCTGGCCTTTGGTGTTCTGCCTTCACTCTTCTGCAGACATCACATTCATTCACGAATTGAGCAATCTCGCGCTTCATTCGAGTCCACCAATAAGCTTGCTTGAGGTCCTGATACATCTTCGTGCTCCCAGGGTGGATGGAGAGGAGAGAATTTTGAGCCTCGTTCATGATCACTTTACGAAGTTCACCTTTGGGTACAACAATACGATCCTCGAAGAAGAGAGTGTCCTTGTCATCAAGGCGGTAGCACTTGTACTTGGGTTGACTCTTGGCAATCCCAATCTTCACCTTTTTCCCCATAGCATCAAGAAGCTGGGCTTGGCGAATCTGGTCTTCCAAGGTAGGAGAGACTTGAAGGTTGGCAAGGAAACCTTGGGGAACAACTTGTAGATTTAGTTTGCGGAAAGCTTCACAAAGCTCGGGTTGATAAGGCTTGAGAATGAGACTGTTGCAGTAAGCTTTCCTGCTCAAAGCGTCAGCAATCACATTGGCCTTGCCTGGAGTATACTCAATACTCGGATTATACTCTTGAATCATTTCGACCCATCGAGTTTGTCTGAGGTTGAGATTAGGCTGAGTGAAGATGTACTTGAGACTCTTGTGATCAGTGAAAATGTCCACTTTTCTTCCCAATAGAAGATGTCTCCAAGTCAAAAGAGCATGCACAACTGCCGCCAACTCAAGATCATGAGTGGGGTAGTTCTTCTCATTAGGCTTCAACTGGTGAGATGTATAAGCAACAACTTTCTTCTCTTGCATCAATACTGCGCCAAGACCTTGGAGAGAGGCATCACAAAAGACCTCGTACGGCTTGGATTCATCAGGCGGAGTCAGAACTGGAGCAGTGATCAATTTCTCTTTCAAAGTGTTGAAAGCAATATCACACTCCAGAGACCAAACGTACTTGACGTGCTTCTGAAGAAGATTTGAGAGAGGCTTCGCGATCTTAGAAAAGTTTTCAACGAATCTTCCGCAATAGCTTGCGAGAACGAGGAAGCTACGGAGGTGCTTCACGTTCTGAGGAGGTTCCCAATTCACAATTGCAGACACCTTCTCGGGATTCATGGCAATGCCCTTGGCAGAGATGATATGACCAAGATAAAGAACCTCATCGAGCCAAAATTCACACTTGGAGAACTTGGCGTAGAACTGATGTTCCCTGAGCTTATCAAGAACCAAACGCAAGTGCTTGGCATGATCTTGCTTGTTCTTCGAGAAAACCAGAATGTTGTCGAGATAGACCAAAACGAAGTCAATGGTGTAGGCGTTGAAGATGAAGTTCATCATGCGAGAGAACGTCGGAGGAGCATTGACGAGGCCAAAAGACATGACAGTGTATTCATATGAACCAAAGCTTGTCCTGAAAGCCGTCTTGGGAATATCTTGCTCACGGATTCGAATCTGATGATAGCCCATACGGAGATCAAGCTTGGAGAATACTTGGGCACCTTTGAGTTGTTCGAACAGCTCATTGATGTTGGGAAGTGGGTATTTGTTCTTGATAGTCTTCTTGTTCAATGGACGGTAATCAACACAAAGTCGGTCCGTTCCATCCTTCTTCTTCACAAAAAGAACACCACAATCCCACGGAGAAGAACTAGGCCGGATGAGACCCATTTTCTCTTGAATATCGAGTTGCTTCTTCAGCTCCTTCAACTCTTCAGGTCCGATCTTGTAAGGACGTTTGCACACAGGTTCCGTGCCAGGCTCAAGATCATAACGAATTCAACTGGCTGGTGCGGAGGCATTCCTGGAAGCTCTTCTGGAAAGACGTATTGATACTCGCAAATGACTAGAATTTGAGAGATAGCATCCAATTCACCCTTCTCATTGAGAGAAAACAGACGGATGGTATCATCATGAGCAACAAAGACAATTACATCCTCAGACGAATGAGTCAATTGAATCTGCCTGGCAGCACAATCAAGCTGGCCTTGTGCTTAGAAAGCCAATCCATTCCGAGAATAAGATCAATATCCGAGTCACCAAGAACCGTAGGAGAAGATAGAAACTTGTAGTCTCCCAAGGTGATAGTAACATCCAGAGCAATGGAGTTAGCATGCATGCGCTTACCGGGAGAGACAACTGCTAAAGGACTAGGCAAAATTTGCAAAGGCAAACCATGCTTAGATGAAAACGGTCTCGAGATGAAACAATGCAATGCACCCGTGTCAAAAAGAACTTTAGCTGGAATATCATTAACAGGAAGGTTACCCATGATCACATCTGACGAGTCCTCTGCCTGAGCTGCATTCATCAAATTGACCTTGGCGTGCTTGGGGTTATGCTTGACCACAGCTGTACTTGCCGATCTGATAGGAGGAGGAGGCGGAAGACGCCTCTGGTTGAAACACTTGTTGGCATAGTGACCCTTCTGTTGGCACTTGTTGCACGTGACCTCTGAAAGCGGACGGTGAGACGGAGCACTCGATCTTGGAGGTTGAGACGAAGTCTTGTTCTGAAAGCCAGGGTTGGGTGGGTGGGAAGAACCACTGCCACCTTTGCTCTTCTGCTGATATGGCTGACGGAACGGAGGAGGAGGAAGCCAATACTTCTGCTGCTTGGCCACTTGAGTAGAGGGAGAAGGAGTAACATCTCTGACTCACTTCTTGGAAGCATCACACCTCAACTGAGCAGCCTCTTGCTTCAGTGCCATGTTGTAGATTTCATCGTATCTCAAGGGCTCAAAGTGAACAAGAGCTAGCTGAATTTCTTCTCTGAGACCACCCCTGAACTGATATATCATGCTCTTCTCATCAGGGACGTCCTGCTTGGCAAAGCGAGTGAGCTTCTGAAACAACTTGTTGTAGTCATAGACAGACAAAGAGCCTTGCTTCAGATTGCAGAATTCCTCACGCTTGCTTTCAACCATGCTCTGCGGAATATGATGAGCTCGGAAATCTCGACGAAAATCATCCCAAGTGATAACACGTCCACCTCTGGAGTCCTTGTACTGCTGGAACCATTCTGCAGCTTGATCTTTGAGTTGGAAGGAAGCGAACTTAACAAAGTCCTCAGGCCTGACGTTACTTCACTCGAAATGCTTGCATAGATCCACAAGCCAATCGTCAGCATCGGTTGCCTCAACACAATTGCTGAAAGTCTTTGGCCCGTTAGCAAGGAACTGGTTGAGTGTAGCAAAGTGACTCTGATTGCTGCCTTGATTCCCTTGGTTGCCTTGATTGCGCTCTTGAAGAATTTGCATGATCAACTGTGTGTTTGCATTGGTTGCGGCCATCACAGCTTGCCATGTCTCCGGAGGAGGGGGAGGTGGTGGCGGATCAGGATTCGGAGTCGTGCGCGTTGGAGGAGCCATCCTGAAGAGGTTGACCACCATTAGCACATTGATAGACAAATATTGAAGCTGAATCCAACGGAATGAAAATTGCAACATATAGTCTTCACATCCGAACAAAATGAACGAATGCATTCCTCTTGAAATGGTCACATATCCATAAATTGAGAAGCCACTTAGAATTAAGGTAGAGAAATAAATCAACAAGGTACGGATCAAGAACGAATAATCGGTAAGAAATCCCCATCTCAAACCAATATCCGTGGAAGAAGAACTAGAGCTACTAGAATTCCCACCTATGAAACTCCCGAAATTTTCCGGTTATGCAATCAGGTGTTGGGGATACATGGGAAGCATAATATCTCACCCAAACTAGCAAATCCTACATCCAGCTGTATCCATCCTTCAACACATAACCAAGAAACCTTCGGAAACCATCTACCTCAACCTTCGAAAAGCATCTGTTATACAAGTTATGGCGATACTCCCGAACTCCTGCCCCAGGACTGGGTGGTGTCGAGGTTATCTCACCAACGAACTGCATAAAAGAGATTTTCGACGTCGGCGTACTAAACTCAGGTATCCCAGAACTGCAACGATAAAATTATGATGACAACACCTCAGAGCTCAACTCCCCGGGACACTTCCACTAAACCCCTGACAGGAGGCACCAAGACAATGTTCTCATCATAAAACCATCGGAACGATTCCAAGATACCCGCATGATCCTAAAAATTTTTTAGTGAAATTTGAGAAGAGAAGAGTCAAAACTCTACGTCAGGATGCCTTACCAGAGCGATGAGGAGACTGGGAAGTAAAAAGAATTCCTAAACTCTCCAATATATAATTCCTAAAGACTCAAAACATTTTTCTAGACACAACTCGGCCGCTAAAACGATCAAGCAATGGGGCTCCTAAGGTCGGGGAAGGCTCTGATACCAACTTGTAACACCCTCGATGCGACTATAGCTCCCACGTGTTGAGGCACGACTTAGAGACATAATCACATTGAAGGCATATGTCGCAAGTTAGGCAATCTTCACAACATCCCATGTAATATGATAATAAAAGGGGAGATAACATAGTTGGCTTACACTCGCCACGTCAATCAAGTACATAAATAACATTACATCATCCAAACACTCATGGCCCGACTACGGCGCCAAAATAAAAGATAACCCAACAAGCAACACGGTCCCAATCACCCCCAACTGGGCACCACTACTGATCATCGGGAAAGGAAACATAGTAACATTGAGAGTCTTCGTCGAACTCCCACTTGAGCTCATACGCGTCTCCTGGAGCGGAATCATCAAGCCCTGCATCTGGTGTAATAGTAATCTGTGAGCCAGAGGGACTCAGCAATCTCGCACCCTCGCGATCAAGACTATATAAGCTTATAGGTAAGACAAGGTAAATATGTGGAGCTGCAGCAAGCGACTAGCAAAAGTGGTGGCTAACTTATTCGCAAAAGATAGCGAGAAGAGGAGGCAAAGCACAAGCGAGAAACTAGAGAGCAGTCTGCGCAAACATTACTCCAACACTGTGTCCGCTTCCCGGACTCCGCCGAGAAGAGGCCATCACGGTAACACACTCAGTTGATTCATTTTAGTTAAGTTAAGGTTCAAGTTATCTACAACCATACATTAACAAATTCCCATCTGCCCATAACCGCGGGCATGGCTTTCGAAAGTTCAAATCCCTGCAGGGGAGTCCCAACTTAGCCCATGACAAGCTCTCATGGTCAACGAAGGAATAGACCTCCTCCCAAGACGTTCCGATCAGACTCGGTATCTCGGTTACTCAAGACACTTCGACAGGTTAAAACAAGACCAGCAACACCGCCTGAATGTGCCGACAAATCCCGATAGGAGATGCACATATCTCTTTCTTAGGGCACACTTAGATTGTCTTAGGTACGGGTAGGCCCGCCCAGAGTTGCCCCTGGTGGCCACCGGCAGCTGACAGGTGGACCAACACTTAGAGGAGCACTGGCCCGGGGGGGTTAAAATAATGATGACCCTTGAGTCTGCAGAACCCAAGGGAAAGAAAAGGCTAGGTGGCAAATGGTAAAACCAAGGTTGGGCATTGCTGGAAAAGCTTTAATCAAGGCGAACTATCAAGGGGTTCCCATTATAACCCAACCGCGTAAGGAACGCAAAATCCGGGAACATAACACCGATATGACGGAAACTAGGGCGGCAAGAGTGGAACAAAACACTAGGCGAGAGGCCGAGCCTTCCACCCTTTACCAAGTATATAGATGCATTAAGATAACATAGCAATATAATGATATCCCAACAAGTAAATAAACGATGTTCCAACAAGGAACGGCCTCCAATCTTCACCTGCAACTAGCAACGCTATAAGAGGGGCTGAGCAAAGCGGTAACATAGCCAATCAACGGTTTGCTAGGACAATGGTGGGTTAGAGGTTTGACATGGCAATTTGGGAGGCTTGCAAGCAAGTGGTAGGCATCGTAGCAATGGCATAGCAAAAGAGCGAGCAAACTAGCATAGCAAAGATAGTAGTGATTTCGAGGGTATGATCATCTTGCCTGCACAGTTGTCAGAGTTGACTGGATCCTCGAAAGCAAACTCAACGGGCTCCTCGTTAGCGAACTCGTCTCCCGGCTCTACCCAAACAAGACAAACAAGCAACAAGGATACAATCAACCACGTGCAAACTCAAACAATATGATGCAAAGATGATATGCTATGCGGGATGCGATGCGGGATGCAAAATGCAAGATATGACAGGAAATGCATGAACCTGGCCTCAACTTGGAAATCCAAGTGTGCCACTGGAAAGATGAGATGAAATCGCTTGAAAACGATATAAAGAACGCCGGAATCGGAGTTACGGTTTGGAAATGGCAAGCGATTCAAAAATGACATCGGTCTGCGATTTACAGCAAGTAGGCATCTAAATGCAATGAGATGAACATGCTACAGCACCCAAACATGACAACAAAATACATGGCAGGGATGCATAAAGATGCTTAACAAAAGTCTAGCACTGAGCTACGGCCAATTCATCCATTAACAGGTTCAAACAAGCATGGCAAAAATGCATATGACAAACAGATCTCAGACTTGGTGAAATAACACTTGTCTGGAATTTCAGATCAGGTAGCCCTCTTCGGAGCAACAAAACTACATGCTACAGGACCTGAACATGACAAAGTAAAGCATGGCATGGAGCTACTCAAAGAGCTTAACAAAAGTCCCTTAGTGACCTTGAGCCAAAAGGGATCAGAAAATACAATTGCAAGCATGTGAACATGGCAAAAACATAATCAGTTTTCATACTTTGTGAAAACTGGCACATGCTGAAATATAACTCAAGTAGGCATGTTTACGAGCTCAATGCACTCACTACGGTGCAAGTCATGGCAAGACAAGCATACACCAATCAAGAAGGCACAAAATGCAAGCTAGACATGGCAAGAACAATAGCATAGCATGCACGGATCAACTACAACATCATCGGCAAAATTGCAAACAAGTTGACAATCTTCCCAGATTCTCAAAGTAGCAAAAGTAGAGCTCGATTGACTCAAGATAGGGTGCTCCATAATTGCAAACAAAGACATGGATGGATAGAGCACTACAATATTAACAAAACATCCTTACTGATCATCCTCAAAAGAGGCACGAATCACTAGGAAACAACATGAACATATGGCATCATGAGATAAACAGCTCCAGGACTTAGTGAAATTACTAAGTGCACCACTTTGCAAGCTTGCACAAGTCACCACACACATCACAAAAATACATGGGTTGCACCTTTGGAAAGATGACAAAACCCTTAACAAAACACATGTAGAGCATCAGGGCATAGCATGCACACATTAATCATGGCAAAAATGACAAAAACCTAAATGGAGCTGCAGATCTGACAATTAACTCAAGTAGCCTCCTTCTAACAGCATTTCGGGCATCAAGATGAACTCAAATGAAAATGATGCAATGAAATGAAATGATGTACTCTCTGAGATGAACATTTTGATATGTTATATGCATGAATTGGAGCTACGGATGCAAAGTTACGGGGTCACAAACAGGGGCACTTGGATCGGAATTCTGGGACTTAGAGAAAAATGCAACCTCCGGATTAGGGTTTACTGTTCACCGCGAGCCGGATCCAGACCGGGCGGCGCGCCGTTTGAGGTTAACCGGGGCAGCTCGCCGGAGTCGATGGCCGCGGTGGCCGGAGCTTGACGGAGAGGCGGCGGCGCGGCGGCTGCGGAGGAGAACGGCGGCGAGGTCGATGCGGCGCGGGGCGGCGCGGACCGGGTCGAGGTGGAGCGGAGCGGCGTTGGAGGGCGGCGGCGGCCGGCTTCGAGGCGGCGTGGCCGGGCGGAGAAGGGCGGCGCGGGCGGCGTTCGACGGGAGAGGAGGCGGGGCCCGGGCGCGCGCGGGGAGGGCCGGCCTTGGGCCCGACGGGCCGGCGGGTGTGGCGGCGGTGATGTGGTCCGGGGCGCCCACGTGGTGGCTCCCAGTTGGCGGAGGCGGATCCGAACATTGTCCGGCCTGTGCGGACACGTCCGGCGGCGGCGGAGATGGTTTTTTTAGGGTTTGAACGGGGCAGGATCCGGATTTTTCGAGAGGGGTCAATATATAGGCATATGAGGAGCTAGGAGAGTCCAAATGAGGTGCGGTTTTCGGCCACGCGATCGTGATCGAACGATCTAGATGATGGAGCAAGGTTAGGTGGGTTTTGGGCCGAAGTAGAGGGGTGTTGGGCTGCAACACACACGAGGCCTTTTCAGTCCCTCGGTTAACCGTTGGAGTATCAAACGAAGTCCAAATGATACAAAACTTGACAGGCGGTCTACCGGTAGTAAACCAAGGCCGCTTGGCAAGTCTCGGTCCAATCCGGAAATGTTTAATCCCCACACACGAAAGAAAGCTAGATATGACCACCGGAGGAGAACGAAGCGCCGGAATGCAAAACGGACAACGGGGAAAATGCTCGAATGCATGAGACGAACACGTATGCAAATGCAATGCACATGATGACATGATATGAGATGCATGACAACGATAACAACACACGGAGACAAAGAACCCGAACCCGAGAGAAATAAATATAACTTAACGCCGGAAACGGCAAGAGTTGGAGTACAAATTGGGAAAGTTACATCCGGGGTGTTACAACACTCCACCACTACGAAAGGATCTCGTCCCGAGATCTAGGACTGAAAGAACGCCGGGTACTCAGAACGGAGGTGATCCTCGCGTTCCCAGGTAGCTTCACGGTCGGAATGGTGTGACCACTTGACTTTGAGAAATTTGATTGACTTGTTGCGAGTCTTGCGTTCAGTCTCTTCAAGAATAGCAACTGGGTGCTCACGATAAGAGAGATCTTCTTGGAGCTCAATGTCCTCAAAGTTAACGGTGCGGTCAGGAGTCTTGAAGCACTTTCGAAGCTGAGAGACATGGAACACGTCATGAACATTTGCAAAGTTTGAAGGAAGCTCGAGTTGATAGGCGAGGTCGCCTCTCTTGCTGACAATCTTGAAAGGTCCCACGTATCTAGGGGCAAGCTTCCCTTTGATACCGAAGCGACGAGTACCTTTCATAGGAGAGACGCGGAGGTAAACATGATCTCCGATCTCGAAAGCCAAATCACGGTGCTTACTATCATAGTAGCTCTTCTGGCGGGATTGGGCTGCTTTGAGGTTATCACGAATGACTTTGCACATTTCTTCTGCCTCTGTGATTAAGTCATTACCCAAAAGCTGACGTTCACCGGTTTCAGACCAGTTGAGAGGGGTACGGCACTTCCTGCCATACAGAATTTCAAATGGGGCCTTGCCCGAACTTGCTTGAAAACTGTTGTTGTAGGAGAATTCAGCATAAGGAAGACAATCCTCCCACTTCATGCCGAAGGAGATCACACAAGCCCTGAGCATATCTTCAAGAATCTGGTTGACACGCTCGACTTGACCGCTAGTTTGAGGATGGAAAGCTGTGCTGAAGCGGATGTTGGTGCCCATGGCCTTCTGAAAAGAATCCCAAAACTTCGAGGTAAAGATGCTGCCACGGTCTGAAGAGATCACTTGTGGAATACCGTGCAGAGAGACAATACGAGAGGTATAGAGTTCCGCCAATTGAGCTGCAGTGATCGACTCTTTGATAGGCAGAAAGTGAGCCACTTTGGTGAGTTTGTCGATGACAACGAATATAGCATCATTGCCACGCTTGGACTTTGGAAACCCAGTCACGAAGTCCATTTCAATGTGGTCAAACTTCCATTCTGGAATGGCAAGAGGTTGGAGGAGACCTGCTGGCCTTTGGTGTTCTGCCTTCACTCTTCTGCAGACATCACATTCATTCACGAATTGAGCAATCTCGCGCTTCATTCGAGTCCACCAATAAGCTTGCTTGAGGTCCTGATACATCTTCGTGCTCCCAGGGTGGATGGAGAGGAGAGAATTGTGAGCCTCGTTCATGATCACTTTACGAAGTTCACCTTTGGGTACAACAATACGATCCTCGAAGAAGAGAGTGTCCTTGTCATCAAGGCGGTAGCACTTGTACTTGGACTGACTCTTGGCAATCCCAATCTTCACCTTTTTCACCATAGCATCAAGAAGCTGGGCTTGGCGAATCTGGTCTTCCAAGGTAGGTGAGACTAGAAGGTTAGCGAGGAAACCTTGAGGAACAACTTGCAGATTAAGTTTGCGGAAGGCTTCACAAAGCTCGGGTTGATAAGGCTTGAGAATCAGACTGTTGCAGTAAGCTTTCCTGCTCAATGCGTCAGCAATCACATTGGCCTTGCCTGGAGTATACTCGATACTCGGATTATACTCTTGAATCATTTCGACCCATCGAGTTTGCCTGAGGTTGAGATTAGGCTGAGTGAAGATGTACTTGAGACTCTTGTGATCAGTGAAAATGTCCACTTTTCTTCCCAATAGAAGATGTCTCCAAGTCAAAAGAGCATGCACAACTGCCGCCAACTCGAGATCATGAGTGGGGTAGTTCTTCTCATTAGGCTTCAACTGGCGAGAGTATAAGCAACAACTTTCTTCTCTTGCATCAATACTGCGCCAAGACCTTGGAGAGAGGCATCACAAAAGACCTCGTACGGCTTGGATTCATCAGGCGGAGTCAGAACTGGAGCAGTGATCAATTTCTCTTTCAAAGTGTTGAAAGCAATATCACACTCCGGAGACCAAACGTACTTGACGTGCTTCTGAAGAAGATTTGAGAGAGGCTTCGCGATCTTAGAAAAGTTTTCAACGAATCTTCGGCAATAGCTTGCGAGACCGAGGAAGCTACGGAGTTGCTTCACGTTCTGAGGAGGTTCCCAATTCACAATTGCAGACACCTTCTCAGGATTCACGGCAATGCCCTTGGCAGAGATGATATGACCAAGATAAAGAACCTCATCGAGCCAAAATTCACACTTGGAGAACTTGGCGTAGAACTGATGTTCCCTGAGCTTATCAAGAACCAAACGCAAGTGCTTGGCATGATCTTCCTTGTTCTTCGAGAAAACCAGAATGTCGTCGAGATAGACCAAAACGAAGTCATTGGTGTAGGCGTTGAAGATGAAGTTCATCATGCGAGAGAACGTCGGAGGAGCGTTGACGAGGCCAAAAGACATGACAGTGTATTCATATGAACCAAAGCTTGTCCTGAAAGCCGTCTTGGGAATATCTTGCTCACGGATTCGAATCTGATGATAACCCATACGGAGATCAAGCTTGGAGAATACTTGGGCACCTTTGAGTTGTTCGAACAGCTCATTGATGTTGGGAAGTGGGTATTTGTTCTTGATGGTCTTCTTGTTCACTGGACGGTAATCAACACAAAGTCGGTCCGTTCCATCCTTCTTCTTCACAAAAAGAACACCACAACCCCACGGAGAAGAACTAGGCCAGATGAGACCCATTTTCTCTTGAATATCGAGTTGCTTCTTCAGCTCCTTCAACTCTTCAGGTCCGAGCTTGTAAGGACGTTTACACACAGGTTCCGTGCCAGGCTCAAGATCAATAATGAATTCAACTGGCCGGTGCAGAGGCATTCCTGGAAGCTCTTCTGGAAAGATGTCTTGATACTCGCAAATGACTGGAATTTGAGAAATAGCATCCAATTCACCCTTCTCATTGAGAGAAAACAGACGGATGGTATCATCACGAGCGGCAAAGACAATTACATCCTCAGACGAATGAGTCAATTGAATCTGCCTGGCAGCACAATCAAGCTGAGCCTTGTGCTTAGAAAGCCAATCCATTCCGAGAATAAGATCAATATCCGAGTCACCAAGAACCGTAGGAGAAGATAGAAACTTGTAGTCTCCCAAGGTGATAGTAACATCCGGAGCAATGGAGTTAGCATGCATGCGCTTACCGGGAGAGACAACTGCTAAAGGACTAGGCAAAATTTGCAAAGGCAAACCATGCTTAGATGAAAACGGTCTCGAGATGAAACAATGCGATGCACCCGTGTCAAAAAGAACTTTTGCAGGAATATCATTAACAGGAAGGTTACCCATGATCACATCTGACGAGTCCTCTGCCTGAGCTGCATTCATCAAATTGACCTTGGCGTGCTTGGGGTTATGCTTGACCACAGCTGTACTTGCCGATCTGACAGGAGGAGGAGGAGGAAGACGCCTCTGGTTGAAACACTTGTTGGCATAGTGACCCTTCTGTTGGCACTTGTTGCACGTGACCTCTGAAAGCGGACGGTGATACGGAGCACTCGATCTTGGAGCTTGAGACGAAGTCTTGTTCTGAAAGCCAGGGTTGGGTGGGTGGGAAGAACCACTGCCACCTTTGCTCTTCTGCTGATACGGCTGACGGAACGGAGGAGGAGGAAGCCAATACTTCTGCTGCTTGGCCACTTGAGTAGAGGAAGAAGGAGTAACATCTCTGACTCGCTTCTTGGAAGCATCACACCTCAACTGAGCAGCCTCTTGCTTCAGTGCCATGTTGTAGAACTCATCGTATCTCAAGGGCTCAAAGAGAACAAGAGCTAGCTGAATTTCTTCTCTGAGACCACCCCTGAACTGATATATCATGCTCTTCTCATCAGGGACGTCCTGCTTGGCAAAGCGGGCGAGCTTCTGGAACAACTTGTTGTAGTCATAGACAGACAAAGAGCCTTGCTTCAGATTGCGGAATTCCTCACGCTTGCTTTCAACCACGCTCTGCGGAATATGATGAGCTCGGAAATCTCGACGGAAATCATCCCAAGTGATAACACGTCCACCTCTGGAGTCCTTGTACTGCTGGAACCATTCTGCAGCTTGATCTTTGAGTTGGAAGGAAGCGAACTTAACAAAGTCCTCAGGCCTGACGTTACTGCACTCGAAATGCTTGCACAGATCCACAAGCCAATCGTCAGCATCGGTTGCCTCAACACAATTGCTGAAAGTCTTTGGCCCGTTAGCAAGGAACTGGTTGAGTGTAGCAAAGTGATTCTGATTGCTGCCTTGATTCCCTTGGTTGCCTTGATTGCGCTCTTGAAGAATTTGCATGATCAACTGTGTGTTTGCATTGGTTGCGGCCATCACAGCTTGCCATGCCTCCGGAGGAGGTGGAGGTGGTGGCGGATCAGGATTCGGAGTCGTGCGCGTTGGAGGAGCCATCCTGAAGAGGTTGACCACCATTAGCACATTGATAGACAAATATTGAAGCTGAATCCAACGGAATGAAAATTGCAACATATAGTCTTCACATCCGAACAAAATGAACGAATGCATTCCTCTTGAAATGGTCACATATCCATAAATTGAGAAGCCACGTAGAATTAAGGTAGAGAAATAAATCAACAAGGTACGGATCAAGAACGAATAATCGGTAAGAAATCCCAATCTCAAACCAATATCCGTGGAAGAAGAACTAGAGCTACTAGAATTCCCACCTATGAAACTCCCGAACCTTTCCGGTTATGCAATCAGGTGTTGGGGATACAGGGGAAGCATAATATCTCACCCAAACTAGCAAATCCTACATCCAGCTGTATCCATCCTTCAACACATAACCAAGAAACCTTCGGAAACCATCTACCTCAACCTTCGAAAAGCATCCGTTATACAAGTTATGGCGATACTCCCGAACTCCCGCCCCAGTACTGGGTGGCGTCGAGGTTATCTCACCAACGAACTGCATAAAAGAGATTTTCGATGTCGGCGTACTAAACTCAGGTATTCCAGAACTGCAACGATAAAATTATGATGACAACACCTCAGAGCTCAACTCCCCGGGACACTTCCACTAAACCCCTGACAGGAGGCACCAAGACAGTGTTCTCATCATAAAACCATCGGAACGATTCCAAGATACCCGCGTGAGCCTAAAATTTTTTTAGTGAAATTTGAGAAGAGAAGAGTCAAAACTCTACGTCAGGATGCCTTACCAGAGCGATGAGGAGACTGGGAAGTAAAAAGAATTCCTAAACTCTCCGATATATAATTCCTAAAGACTCAAAACATTTTTCTAGACACAACTCGGCCGCTAAAAACGATCAAGCAATGGGGCTCCTAAGGTCGGGGAAGGCTCTGATACCAACTTGTAACACCCTCGATGCGACTATAGCTCGCACGTGTCGAGCCACGACTTAGAGACATAATCGCATTGAAGGCATATGTCGCAAGTTAGGCAATCTTCACAACATCCCATGTAATATAATAATAAAGGGGAGATAACATAGTTGGCTTACACTCGCCACGTCAATCAAGTACATAAATAACATTACATCATCCAAACACTCATGGCCCGACTACGGCGCCAAAATAAAAGATAACCCAACAAGCGACACGGTCCCAATCACCCCCAACTGGGCACCACTACTGATCATCGGGAAAGGAAACATAGTAACGTTGAGAGTCTTCGTCGAACTCCCACTTGAGCTCATACGCGTCTCCTGGAGCGGAATCATCAGGCCCTGCATCTGGTGTAATAGTAATCTGTGAGCCACAGGGACTCAGCAATCTCGCACCCTCGCGATCAAGACTATTTAAGCTTATAGGTAAGGCAAGGTAAATATGTGGAGCTGCAGCAAGCGACTAGCAAAGTATGGTGGCTAACTTATTCGCAAAAGAGAGCGAGAAGAGGAGGCAAAGCACGAGCGAGAAACTAGAGAGCAACCTGCGCAAACATTACTCCAACACCGTGTCCGCTTCCCGGACTCCGCCGAGAAGAGGCCATCACGGTAACACACTAAGTTGATTCATTTTAATTAAGTTAAGGTTCAAGTTATCTACAACCGGACATTAACAAATTCCCATCTGCCCATAACCGCGGGCACGGCTTTCGAAAGTTCAAATCCCTGCAGGGGAGTCCCAACTTAGCCCATGACAAGCTCTCACGGTCAACAAAGGAATAGACCTCCTCCCAAGACGTTTCGATCAGACTCGGTATCTCGGTTACTCAAGACACTTCGACAGGTTAAAACAAGACCAGCAACACCGCCCGGATGTGCCGACAAATCCCGATAGGAGTTGCACATATCTCTTTCTCAGGGCACACTCAGATTGTCTTAGGTACGGGTAGGCCAGCCCAGAGTTGCCCCTGGTGGCCACCGGCAGCTGACAGGTGGACCAACACTCAAAGGAGCACTGGCCCGGGGGGGTTAAAATAATGATGACCCTTGAGTCTGCAGAACCCAAGGGAAAGAAAAGGCTAGGTGGAAAATGGTAAAACCAAGGTTGGGCATTGCTGGAAAAGCTTTAATAAAGGCAAAATATCAAGGGGTTCCCATTATAACCCAACCGCGTAAGGAACACAAAATCTGGGAACATAACACCGATATGACGGAAACTAGGGCGGCAAGAGTGGAACAAAACACTAGGCGAGAGGCCGAGCCTTCCACCCTTTACCAAGTATATAGATGCATTAAGATAACATAGCAATATAATGATATCCCAACAAGTAAAAAAAAGATGTTCCAACAAGGAACGGCCTCCAATCTTCACCTGCAAGTAGTAACGCTATAAAAGGGGCTGAGCAAAGCGGTAACATAGCCAATCAACGGTTTGCTAGGACCTTAAGGGAGTCTGAATTGGAGTAGGGGATGGGGGCTCGACCCCTCTTTCCCTCTCCCTCCCTCTCTCCTTCCTTCCCCCTCCTAGTAGGACTAGGAAAGGAGGAATCGTACTCATACTAGGAGGAGGATTCCTCCCCCCTTGGCGCGCCCTCTAGGGCCGGTCGGCCTCCTCCTCCCCTCCTTTATATACGGGGGAGGGGGCACCCCATAGACACACAAGTTGATTGTTTCAGCCGTGTGCGGTGCCCCACTCCACAGATTTCCACCTCGGTCATATCGTTGTAGAGCTTAGGCGAAGCCCTGCGTCGGTAACTTCATCATCACCGTCATGCTGACGAAACTCTCCCTCGACCTCGGCTGGATCTAGAGTTCGTGGGACATCACCGAGCTAAATGTGTGCATTTCGCGGAGGTGCCGTATCTTCGGTGCTAGGATCGGTCAGATCATGAAGACGTACGACTACATCAACCGCATTGTCATAATGCTTCCGCTTACGGTCTATGAGGGTACGTGGACAACACTCCCCGCTCTCGTTGCTATGCATCACCAAGATGGATCTTGTGTGTGCGTAGGATTTTTTTTGAAATTACTGCGTCCCCAACAACAACTTTATTATTGCCTCTATGGCATATTTCCTTCAGTCTCCCACTTGCACTAGAGTCAATAATCTAGTTCACCTCACCATGTGATTTAACACCCATAGTTCACGTAGCCATGTGACCAACACCAAAAGAGTTTACTAGAGTCAATAATCTAGTTCACATCGCCATGTGATTAACACCCCAAGGAGTACTAAGGTATGATCATGTTTCTGCTTGTGAGAGAGCTTTAGTCAATGGGTCTGCCACATTCAGATACGTATGTATTTGGCAATTTTCTATGTCTACAATGCTCTTCATGGAGCAAATCTAGCTAATTGCTCCCACTTTTAATATGTATCCAAATTGAGACTCAGACTCATCTAGATTAGTGTTAAAGCTTGCATCGACGTAACCCTTTACAACAAACCCTTTATTACCTCCATAGCCGAGAAACATTTCCTTAGTCCTCTAAGGATAATTTTGACCATTGTCTAGTGATCTACTCCTGGATCACTATTGTACTCCCTTGCCAAACTCATGGCAAGGTACACAACAGGTTTTGTACACAGCATGGCATACTTTATAGAACCTATGGATGAGGCATAGGGAATGACTTTCATTCTCTCTCTATCTTCTGTCGTGGTCAGGTTTTGAGTCTTACTCAACTTCACACCTTGCAACACAGGCAAGAACCCTTTCTTTTCATTTTGAACTTCTTCAAAATCTTGTTAAGGTATGTGCTTTGTGAAAGTCCTATTAAGTGTCTCGATCTATCCCTATAGATCTTGATGCCCAATATATAAGTAGCTTCACTGAGGTCTTTTATTGAAAAAAAATCTTATTCAAGTATCCTTTTATGCTATCCAAAAAATTTATATCATTTCCGATCAACAATATGCCATCCACATATAATATCAGAAATGCTACAAAGCTCCCACTCACTTTCTTGTAAATACAAGCTTCACTGTTAGTCTGTATAAAACCATATGCTTTGATCACCTCATCAAAGCGTATATTTCAACTCCGAGATGTTTGCACACTTTCTTTGCACCTTTAGGATCGATAAAACCTTTTAGTTGCATCATATACAACTCTTCTTTAAGAAATCAATTAAGGAATGCAGTTCTGACATCTATTTGCCAAATTTCATAATTACAAAATGCGGCAATTGCTAACATGATTCGGATTGACTTAAGCATCGCTACGGGTGAGAAAGTCTCATCATAGTCAACTCCTTGAACTTGTCGAAATCCTTTCGCGACAAGTCGAGCTTTGTGTATGCTGACATTACCATCAGCGTCTGTCTTCTTGTTGAAGATCGATTTATTCTCAATGGCTTGCCAATCATCGGGCAAGTCCACGAAAGTCCACACTTTGTTCTCATACATGGATCCTATCTCAGATTTCATGGCCTCAAGCCATTTATCGGAATCTGGGCTCATCATAGCTTCTTCATAGTTCGTAGGTTCGCCATGGTCTAATAACATGACTTCCAGGACAGGATTACCGTACCACTCTGGTGCGGAACATGCTCTGTTCGACCTACGAAGTCCATTAGTAACTTGATCCGAAGTTTCATGATCATCATCATTAGCTTCCTCTTTATTGGTGTAGGCATCACGGGAACTGATTTCTCTGATGTGCTACTTTCCAATTTGAGAGAAGGTACAATTACCTCATCAAGTTCTACTTTCCTCCCACTCACTTCTTTCGAGAGAAACTCCTTCTCTAGAAAGGACCCATTCTTAGCAACAAAACTCTTGCCTTTGGATCTGTGGTAGAAGGTGTACCCAATTGTTTCCTTAGGGTATTCTATGAAGACGCCCTTCTCCGATTTGGGTTCGAGCTTATCAGGCTGAAGCCTTTTGACATAACTGTCGAAACCCCCAACTTTAAGAAACGACATCTTAGGTTTCTTACCAAACCACAGTTCATACGGTGTCGTCTCAACGGATTTAGACGGTGCCCTATTTAACATGAATGCAGCTGTCTCTAATGCATAAACCCCAAAACGATGGCAAATCGGTAAGAGACATCATAGATCGCACCATATCTAATAAAGTACGGTTACGACGTTCGGACACACCATTACATTGTGGTGTTCCAGCTGGCGTGAGTTGTGAAACTATTCCACATTGTTTTAAATGAAGACCAAACTCGTAACTCAAATATTCGCCTCTACGATCAGATGGTAGAAACTTTATTTTCTTATTACGATGATTCTCTACTTCCCTCTGAAATTCTTTGAACTTTTGAAATGTTTCAGACTTGTGTTTCATTAAGTAGATATACCCATATCTACTCTAATTATCTATGAAGGTCAAAAAATAACGATACCCGCCACATGGCTCAACACTCATTGGACCGCATACATCAATATGTATATATCCAATAAGTCATCAACTCGCTCCATTGATCCGGAGAACGGAGTTTTAGGCATCTTGCCTATGAGGCATGGTTCGCAAGTATCAAATGATTCATAATCAAGTGATTCCAAAAGTCCATCTGCATGGAGTTTCTTCATGCACTTCACACCAATATGACCAAAATGGCAGTGCCACAAGTATGTTGCACTATCATTATCAACTTTGCATCTTTTGGCATCAATATTATGAATATGTGTATTACTACGATCGAGATTCAATAAACCATTTACATTGGGTGTATGACCATAGAAGGTTTTATTCATGTAAACATGATCCAATCATATTCATGCTCGAGGCAAACACCAAATAACATTTATCTAGGTTGAACACTAATCCCGAAAGTAGAGGGAGTATGCAATGGTGATCTTATCAACCTTGGAATCACTTCCAACACACACCATCACCTCGCCCTCAACTAATCTCTGTTCATTTTGTAACTCCTGTTTTGAGTTACTAATCTTAGAAACTGAACCGGTATCAAATACCCAGGGGATACTATGAACACTAGTAAAGTACACATCAATAACATGTATATCAAATATACCTTTGTTCACTTTGCCATCCTTCTTATCTACCAAGTATTTGGGGCAGTTCTGATTTTAGTAACTATTTCTTTTGTAGCAGAAGCACTCAGTTTCAGGCTTGGGTCTAGCTTTGTGCTTCTTCATGGGAGCGGCAACTTGTTTGCTGTTCTTCTTGAAGTTCCCTTTCTGTTCTTCGCCCTTTTTTTCTTGAAACTAGTGGTTTTGTTAACCATCAACACTTGATGCTCTTTCTTGATTTCTACTTTCGTCGATTTCAGTATCGCAAAGAGCTTGGGAATTGTTTTCGTCATCCCTTGCATATTATGGTTCATCACAAAGTTCTAGTAGCTTGGTGATAGTGACTAGAGAACTCTGTCAATCACTATCTTATGTGGAATATTAACTCCCACTTGATTCAAGTGATTATAGTACCCATACATTCTGAGTACATGCTCACTGGCTGAGCTATTCTCCTCCATCTTGTAGGAAAAGTACTTGTGAGAGGTCTTATACCTCTCAACACGGGCATGAGCCTGAAATACTAATTTTAGCTCTTGGAACATCTCATATGTTCCATGACGTTCAAAACATCTTTTAAGCCCCGATTCTTAGTTGTAAAGCATGGCGCACTAAACTATTAAGTAGTCATCATATCGAGCTTGTCAAACATTCATAACGTCTGCATCTCCGCCTGCAATAGGTCTGTCACCTAGCGGTGCATCGAGTACATAATTCTTCTATGCTGCAATGAGGATAATCCTCAGATCACGGACCTAGTCCACATCATTGCTACTATCATCTTTCAACTTAAATTTCTCTAGGAACATATCAAAAATAAGGGAGCTATATGGCGAGCTATGATCTACAATATAGATTTGCAAATACTATCAGGACTAAGTTCATGATAAATTAAGTTCGATTAATCAAATTACTAATGAACTCCCACTTAAATCAAAATCCCTCAAGTTGTCTAACTGATACATGATCCATATAAACTAACCCATGTCCGATCATCATGTGAGATGGGGTAGTCATCAATGGTGAACATGATGAGGACATCAATACCATTGTTACACCCACATCCCCTGCCGCTATACATACTGGACCAATTACTAGAGCTCGTTCATGCCAATTAAATTTTCAGGTACTTCCGCTTCTTGGTAATGATTCTAATGTTCATGAGAATATGATGCTGCCTAAATTGGATACATTTGTTTTGCTTACAAATGAAGGGCCTAGATTGGAGAAGGGTGAACATTGGAGCAAGAACAAGCATGGATTTGATGGCATGCGCAAGGGAAACAAGAACGAAGTTTCAATGGTGATTTCAGGACTTTGAAGCCACCATAATGAGTGCACGAAGCCTTGGACGAAATATACAAGATGCCACTTCATAATTTTCGTCCAGAGGCAATTCTAGGTGATGCGTCACCTTATTATTGGGCCAGGCCCATCTATTTTTGAAATACTTAAGCATAGGCTGTTTTTAGAGTTCGTATGTGTGGGGAAACAAGAGTTAGGGTTGGTTTCGGACCCCTCCTCCAAGGGCTACGAAATTCACCCCTCTTCCTCCATATACACAACCTTAGGGCGTCGTTTAGACTTTGGGTTTTGTTTAGATTAAAGTTTGCCACAGCTGCAACTTCGTGTACTTCGTTTGTGTTCAACGACCAGACAAAGGCGTCACAGAACCCCACCTTCATTAATAAAGCTTTCCTCTTATATTCGCAATATCCAGATTGCAATCTTAGTTTATTGCTTGTTCTTCATTTGCTCGCAGGAAACAGACCCTTGTGGTCAGGTTGATCGTGCTCCGGCGTGGTCAATAACCCCTCGGAAGTTGGTTTAGCGATTGCTAAGGCGCGACGTCTCGCACGTTTGTAGTCGGATCGTGAAGGTCGACTCCCACAGAAAACAATAGCCACCATCTCATCGAAACATCGGGACACCTTCGCCTCTATCAGAACATCTCTATGTTGATCATATCTACTATATGTCTCATGTTCGACCTTTCGGTCTCTAGTGTTCCGAGGCCATGTCTGTACATGCTAGGCTCGTCAAGTTTAACCCAAGTATTCCACGTGTGTAAATATGGCTTACACCCATTGTATGTGAATGTAGAGTCTATCACACCCAATCATCACATGGTGTCTCGAAACAACGAACTTTCGCAATGGTGCATACTCGGGGAGAACACTTTTACCTTGAAATTTAGCTAAGGGATCATCTTATAATGCTACCGCCATTCTAAGCAAAATAAGATGCATAAAAGATAAACATTACATGCAATCAAAATATGTGACATGATATGGCCATCATCATCTCGTGCTTTTGATCTCCATCTCCAAAGCATTGTCATGATCTCCATTGTCAACTGCTCGACACCTTGATCTCCATCATCGCATCGTGGTCGTCTCACCAACTATTGCTTCTACAACTATTGCTAACTCATAGCGGTAAAGTAAAGCAATTACATGGTGTTCGCATTTCATACAATAAAGAGACAACCATAAGGCTCCTGTCGGTGGCCTGATATCTTACAAAACATGATCATCTCATACAATAACGTATATCGCATCATGTCTTGACCATATCACATCACAACATACCCTGCAAAAACAAGTTAGGCGCCCTCTAATTTGTTGTTGCAAGTTTTACGTTGCTGCTACGGGTTTCTGGCAAGAATCGTTCTTACCTACGAATAAAACAACAATGGTGATTCATCAAGTTTTCTGTTTTAACCTTCTTTAAGGACTGGCCATAGTCAAATTCAATTCAACTAAAGTAGGAGAAACAAACACCCGCTAGCCACCTTTATGCAAAACTAGTTGCATGTCAGTCGGTGGAACCGGTCTCATGTGCGTGGACATGTAAGGTTAGTCCGGGCCACTTCATCCCACAATATGGCCGAATCAAAATAAGACGTTGGTGGTAAGCAGTATGACTAAGACTGCCCACAACTCTTTGTGTCCTACTCATGCATATCATCCACGCATAGACCTGGATCATGATGCCACTGTTGGAAATTGTTGCATGGAAAACAAAAAAATTACGCACACGCAATGATCTACAAATGGATATGCATAGTGACGAGATGAGAGTGTGTCTACGTACCCTCGTAGACCATCAGCGGAAGCATTTCACAATGCGATTGATGTAGTCGAACTTTCTTCACACTCCAACCGATCTAGTACCGAACACACGGCACCTCCGCGTTCTGCACACGTTCAGCTCGGTGACGTCCTCCACCTTCTTGATCCAGTAACACGGCAAGGAAGTAGATGAGTTCCAGCAGCACGACAGCGTGGTGACGGTGATGGTGAAGTGATCTCCCCAGGGCTTCGCCTAAGCACTACCAAAATATGACCTAGGGAGTAAACGATGGACGGGGGTGCCACACACGGCTAAGACAATGGTGTATCCTTGTGTGGCGCCCCCTGCCCATGTATATATAGGTAGGAGGGGAGGAGGCAGCCCCTAGGGTACCCAAAGAGACCTGGCGGCAGCCCTAGGGTTGTTGCCTTGCCCTGCGCCCCCCTTTCCTTGTAAGAAGAAGGGGGAGGAAAGAGGGGGGAGGGAAGGTAGGGGGAGTCCTACTCCACACTTCCCTTTCCCTCCCCTCTTTCCTTCTCTTCCTCATAGGGCCGCCCTATATAGGGGTGCACCAGCCCCTTGTGGGCCGTTGTGTTCCCTCTCTTGGCCCATAAGGCCCATATATTTGCCGAGGGTGTCCGAAACTCCTTTCCGGTGACCCGATAAGTACCCGGTACCCTCCGAAACACTTCCGGTGTCCGAATACCATCGTCCTATATATCAATCTATACCTCTCGGCCATTTAGAGAATCCTCATCATGTTCGTGATCTCATCTGGGACTCCAAACAACATTCGGTCACCAAATCACATAACTCATATAATATTATATCATCAACGACCGTTAAGCATGCGGACCCTACGGGTTCGAGAACTATGTAGACATGACCGAGACACCTCTCTGGTCAAAAACCAATAGCAGAACCCGGATGCCCATATTGGCTCCTACATATTCTATGAAGATCTTTATCGGTCGAACCGTTATGACAACATACGTAATCCCTTTGTCCATCGGTATGTTACTTGCCCGAGATTCGATTGTCGGTATCTTCATAGCTAGTCCAATCTCGTTACTGGCAAGTCTCTTTACTCGTTCCGTAATACATCATCCTCTAACTAACTCATTAGTCACTTCGCTTGCAAGGCTTCTTATGATGTGTATTACCGAGAGGGCCCAGAGATACCTCTTCGATACTTGGAGTGACAAATCCTAATCTCGATCTATGCCAACTAAACAAACACCTTTGGAGATACCTATAGAGCATCTTTATGATCACCCAGTTACGTTGTGACATTTGATAGCAAACAAGGTATTCCTTCGGTATCCGGGAGTTGCATAATCTCATTGTCAAAGGAATATGTATTTGACATGAAGAAAGCAATAGCAATAAACTGAACGATCATAGTGCTAAGCTAACGGATGGGTCTTCATCACATCATTCTCCTAATGATGTGATCCCGTTATCAAATGACAACACATGTCCATGGTTAGGAAACATTAACCATCTTTGATCAACGAGCTAGTCTAGTAGAGGCTTACTAGGGACACGGTATTTGTTTATGTACTCGCACATGTATTTAGGTTTCCGATCCATACAATTCTCGCATGAATAATAAACCTTTATAATGAATAAGGACATATAAATGTGACGACCCAGATTCAATCGTACACTAATCATACACACAAACGTGTATGATCAAGATCAGGGACTCACGGGAAGATATCACAACACAACTCTACAAATAAAATAAGTCATATAAGCATCATATTACAAGCCAGGGGCCTCGAGGGCTCGAATACAAGAGCTCGATCATAGATGAGTAAGCGGAAGCAACAATATCTGAGTACACACATAAGTTAAACAAGTTTGCCTTAATAAGGCTAGCACAAACTGGGATACAAATCGAAAGAGGCGCATGCCTCCTGCCTGGGATCCTCCTAAACTACTCCTGGTCGTCGTCTGCGGCCTGCACGTAGTAGTAGGCACCTCCAGTGTAGTAGGAGTCGTCATCGATAGTGGCGTCTGGCTCCTGGGCTCCATCGTCTGGTCGCAGCAAAGGGCATAGAAAGGGGAAAATAAGGAGCAAAGCAACCATGAGTACTCATCCAAAGTACTCGCAAGCAAGGAGCTACACTACAAATGTATGCATTGGTATCAAATGGAATAAAGGTATCATATGTGGACTGAACTGTAGAATGCCGGAATAAGAGGGGGATAGCTAGTCCTATCAAAGACTACACTTCTGGCCACCTCCATCTTGCAGCATGTAGAAGAGAGTAGAGGGTAAGTTCACCAAGTAACATCGCATAGCATCATCCTAACCGATGGTCCTCCCCTCGTCGCCCAGTGAGAGAGCAATCACCGGTTGTATCTGGCACTTGGAAGGGTGTATTTTATTAAGTATCCGGTTCTAGTTGTCATAAGGTCAAGGTACAACTCCAAGTCGTCCTGTTACCGAAGATCACGGCTATTTGAATAGATTAACTTCCCTGCAGAGGTGCACCACATTAACCAACACGCTCAATCCCCTTTGTCCGGACACACTTTCCTGGGTCATGCCCGGCCTCGGAAGATCAACACGTCGCAGCCCTACCTAGGCACAACAGAGAGGTCAGCACGCCGGTCTAAATCGTTTGGTGTAGGGGTCTGGGCCCATCACCCATTGCACACCTGCATGTTGCGAACGCGGCCGGCGAGCAGACCTAGCCTCCCTTATACAAGAGCAGGTGTTCCAGTCCAACCCGGCGCGCGCCGCTCAGTCGCTGACGTCATGAAGCTTCGGCTGATACCACGACGTCGAGTGCCCATAACAGTTCCCACGTAGTTGGTTAGTGCGTATAGGCCAGTAGCCAGACTCAGATCAAATACTAAGATCTCGTTAAGCGTGTTATTTTGAAATAACCACAGACGCCGACCAGGGCCAAGCCCACCTCTCTCCTAGGTGGTCTCAACCTACCCTGTCGCTCCGCCACAAAGATCCACTCAGAGGGTCGTCCGGACAAACGTCCTTTCAAACCCAATTCGTGAATCACTCGCGGGTACTCTACGAGCCGACCCGACTTTAGTCACCACAAGTAACATATAACATGTATATAAGTATATACCCGTGATCACCTCCCGAGTGATCACGGCCCGATAGTATAGCATGGCAGACGGACAAGAATGTAGGGCCACTGGTGGTAAACTAGCATCCTATACTAAGCATTTAGGATTGCAGGTAAGGTATCAACAACTTTAGCAACAATGACAGGCTATGCAACAGAATAGGATTAATGGAAAGCAGTAACATGCTACACTACTCTAATGCAAGCAGTAGAGAGAAGAATAGGCGGTATTTGGTGATCAAAGGGGGGGCTTGCCTGGTTGCTCTGGCAAGAAGGGCTCGTCGTCGATGTAGTCGATCACAGGGGTATCGACATCGGTCCCGGGGTCTACCGGAAAGAAGTAACAGAGGGGAACACAATAAATAACAGAGCAATCAAAGCATCACAAAGAATAACATGGCAATATGTGGTGCTAGAGGCGAACTAACGCAGTACTAGGTGATACCGGCAAAAGGGGGGGAACATCCGGGAAAGTATCCCCGAAGTTTCGCGTTTTCGATCAGATGAACCGGAGGGGAAAAGTCGCATGTTCACTATGCTAGGGATGTGTGGCGGACGAACGGGCTGCGTATCCGGATTCGTCTCGTCGTTCTGAGTAACTTTCATGTAGAAAACTTTTTCATCCGAGTTACGGTTGATTTTCTATGAATTTCTAAAGTTTTAACAATATTCTGGAATGAGTATTAATTCGAAATTAAGAGGTTAAAATGCTATGTGCACCCAGATCTGTGTACACAAAGGTGTACCAGAGGGTGACATATGGGTCCAGGGGGGTTCCAGTTGACCATTCAAAGTTTGACTGGTCAACAAGGGGGTGGGGCCCTCCTGTCATACTCACATTTAGCTAATTACGATTTAGTTAGGCTAACTAAGTAATTAGTTTAATTAAACCATTTTAATTAAGTTAATTATATTTTTATATCTTTTTTAAGAAAAGTCTTTTTTACATTTACATTTTTTTCAAAGAAGAGGCCCGTGGGGCCCGTTGTCATAGGCTCAGCGGCCTAGCAGGGTGGGTTATCGGTTGCACGGGTGCGGGTGCCTGTGCTCAAGGCCACCAGGAAGCGGGGAGCAGGGTGATGCCTTGGGCGGCGGTAGCAGAAAGTGACAGGGCGCAGCCGGGAACGGGCCCGGGTCGCCGGAGCCAGGGCGATGGCCTGGACGAGGCCGGAGTGAGCGGGCGGCGCGTGAGGAGCGGCGCGGGGCTTTTGCAGCGCAAGCGGGGGGGTGTAAAGCGGGGAGGAGCAACAGCAGTGGCATGTCACAAGGGCGGGGACAGCGGCCACGGTGTGTGGTCGCCGCGGCAGCAGAGGCTAGGCTACGGCAGCGCGGGCCTCGGCGGCCAAAACGGAGGAGGGGGTTGTGGGCGTGCGGAGCGGTGCTGCAGTGGGCGCGGCCACCGTGCAGACCGCGGACGGAGATGGCTTGGGCGCGTGGCCATGTAGAAGCGGCGCGCGCGGGGGGTGTTGCCCAGCGAGTACGATGACCAGGAGAAGAACACTGGCAGACAGGGGGGCTCACCCTCCGTTTGCAGAGGAGGGGCTGCGAGGCGCAATGGCGTTCGGTGAGGGAGAGGCGAGGTGGCGTGTCCGTCGAGGGCAGCACCGTGCGACAACGGGGTCGGGTGGTGAGCCGACGGCGGCGACGCCGGGCGGTGGCATCGTCGGGGCGCCGCGGCGAGGCGTCCAGATCAGGAGGGGGAGGAGGCGAGGAGGACGGCGGTGGGGCGGCGCCGGGTTGGGCGCCGGCAGCGGGGCGCGAGGCGGTGCGGTCGCTGGTGCTCGCTACCCCGATCTGAATCGAGGGGAGGGGGAGAGGGAGCGAGAGACGCGGGGGATCGAGGGAAGTGGGGGGTAGCGGTTAGGGTTTCGGGGGATAGGGGCCATATAGACCAGGGAGGTGCGGGGTGGGCTGGCCTTGTTGGACCTGAGGCCAGCTGGGCCGAGTCCCAGCGGGGGGGGGGGGGTTCTCCTCTTTTTTTAGTTTCCTTTTATCTTTTGCTTATTTTCTTTTTCTGTTTTCTTTTATTTCTTGATCTAATTTTGTTTTATACATCACAAAGTGAATTCCTAAATTAGTGTCTCATCAACACCCACTACCACAAAAAAGTTTTACCCAAAACAAAATAGATTAGTATTTTGTAAAACATCAAAGACATTTATTTAATTGTTTCAACTACTGTTTTAACCACTTTAGAGCATTTAAGCATTCTACAAAAGTGTGGTTTCTCCACCATAACTACCTATGCATTATTTGGCATAACCCGAGCATTTTAGTTTTAACATTTGAAAATTTTTGTTGTTTTCCTTTAATTCAATTATGAATTTGAATCGGTTTTGAACTATCCCGAGATTAACTATAGTGACAGGGGTGACGTGGCATCACTAGCAGGGAATTACTGTAGTCTAATTATTCGGGCGTCACAATTCTCCTCCACTAAAAGAAATCTCGTCCCGACATTTAAGAGGGGAGTAAGGGGGAAAGTTCTGGTTACGATATTCTAATGGATCTTGTCAAAGAAGTTAATCCCTTTGTTGATGTCTTCAATTCTTTATTCTAATGCATCATGATGAAGTTGTCTTCCTTCGGGAACTCCATCATACTTACGAAAGGATAAGGTGGTATTACGGAAGAACGGACCGCTACAATGTTTGCTTATGTAGCAGATAACATCAAGGAAGGTGGCGGAAAGTAACTCTCGAATTGAAACTTTAGACATTATCGAGAGCAAAGTGAGGAGGTATCATGAGAAGTTTCGAGTGGATAGACAATCGTTCGTTGCCTGAAACAAAGTGTGAAAGGGGTTCAAGGCAACGGGAATAAGTATTGTGTCTAATACCAGAATTGATGATCACAGGGAAGGTGGCTCGTGAATTACATATGAAGCCAAGCATGAAGAATAACTTTGTAAACAGGGGGTGTATAGGAGAGTCAGGTTTCGATCCTGTAGAACTGTGGGTTATGGGCCCACCATGTGGGTTAAAAGTAGGAGGAGCGGTGACATCTTGCATGGTCATGATAGCAAGGCATGTAAGAGGATAGCATGTCGATTATGTCGGCAACAACGTCGGTACCAAGGGCGAGGGACGAAGAGAACCATTTTCCTGCTCGTTGAACGAGGCGGACCAGTAGGCAAAGTTCTCATCCATCGGTGGCTACTGGAATGTCATCAACAAATAGTAACAGGGTCTTGCTGACAGAATTGTACACCGAGGTGCTTACATAAGCAGGAGAATATTACTGCTTAGAGCATATAGATTAGAAGAAAGGTTAAACCAAACAATGGGAAGGAAAATATGATTATCAGATTAAACAGAACAATGGAAAGGAAAATGTGTTTAAACACATATTTCAAGGGTATATCCTTCCCATGGATAAGCACAGCATGATATCCATGATAGGATATAATGTAGAAAATACTTTAGATAGGGGAGATAGATTTCAAGACATTACCCATACAATGGTGTTTGGATAATTGAGCAAGAAACATTTAGCATTGGGCTACAAATGTTCTTGTTGAAAATCGAAGTACCATAGACATGCTTCGAGATAGCATTGACATGGCCATCAAGTAAGGTTCATACTCTGGATACACGAAGGATCCATTGTAGAATAAGTCTTACAATTTCCTCATGATAGAATGGATAACCTTGCAGAAAAGGAAACTATAACACTAGGTGCTCCGGCCAGGTGTGCTAGGCATGACATCACCTTACTGGATCATAAAAGACCAGTGTTATAACTCTTGGCAATATGTTCCAACCATCATATTTGACCAAGTTTTTAGATATGATTGGGATCAGGATACCTCAGACTCAGGATGCTTGAGAAGAAAGGTGCAATGCAATTTGACGAGACGACATTATAAGATTCTCAGGAAACGAACTATGGAAGCGAGTTCCGATACAAAAGTTCATCATTAACCCAAGGAGAGAATGAGGAGGTGGCTGATGATCTCAGCGACAATTCATTGGGATTTCCAAAAGATGTATTTCCACAATTATGTGAAAAAGGTGATAACATTTGTCGGATCAAATGATATAAGGAGGTATGCTCGAGGAAAACATACACAATTTAAACATTGGTTGAAAAGTGCACCCGAAATATGGGCTTAGGTAGTACGATCAATGTTAGAATGGTGATTCGATAACCAATGGTCTAAGAATGAAATACGACCATTATTTTCAAGGCAATAGGGTTGCTAGAAGTTTTGAAGTCGCACATCATAGTTCAATTGTCGGTTATCTGGATAGAAATAACACGTGGAGCAAGGAAGAATGGTGATGGTGAGAAATATCACTATAACAAGAATTAATAGCTGGAGCAATTCTCTCAACATCCTTGACATAAAAGATGGTAATACTCCAAGATAGAATCCTAATATAAGTTGGATAGGAAGGAACTCTAGGTGCAACACAAAACATGAACACGTTTAGGGTCAGAGTGAATGCAAGAATGTTATCGATGTTAATAAAAATCATCGAGGGAATACAGATGGCATTTCTCATCATGAATTCAATTGAAAACCTGGAAGAGCTCAGAATGCTGATGATGATCACGACACATTTGTTGAGAGATCTCTTGAAGATGTAATCAATCGGCGGTGACATCAAGTCAAAGGAATGATGAAGCGAAAGGTTATTGGAACCAAGGATATGACACTTACTCAAAATCAAGTTTGTTGCTCAAGGCGAAATGATATGACGAGGAAGATCGGCATAGGGTTAGCTCATCATCGGAAATTGTGCTCCGCGAAGGACCATGTAGCACAGTCAAAATTTAGTATGATAATGATATAGCCAAACAGGCTAGGAATGGCGTGATCGGGTACAAACTCGCAAGTAAATAAGATTACTAAGAGTTGTTTAATCGTGATGCAGACACGATTCAGTTATCGGTGTCCTTGAGGTTTTAGTAACTCAGAGCCCGTGAAAAATTTGGAATCGATGAGAATGTAGTACTTGACAAAGAACTCGTAAGAAGTTATGCAGTTCCGTGACAATCTCGAGATACCAGGGGGGTAATACTCGACGACAGACCAAGGTAAAGGTTGGACATGTGTATTGATCCACAGAAGACAAGTGCTTAAACTTTGCCCGAGAAATGGGATCAAAGAGAAAATATGGTCGGAACCACGATTGCATAGGATAAATTCACAGATACCAGATGATATTATATCAACGAAATAGTTATTATTACAAGAAGCTTCTATGGTAGGATCTAGATCGTGTCCATGGGCATGAACACAAAGTTCAAGGTCGACTCGCACTTCTTCAATGTATAACCTTCCATTCACCTCTCACTTTCTAAGAAGTTGTAGTGTTGAAATTTTATCTAGCAAAATACCAAAAGAGTATGACTCGTGAAAACTTTCGAGTTCACACATATTAAGGAAGGCATAGGTTCAACCCGGTAGGGTATCATGGAAACATATACCACAAGCTTCAATAGTAAATACCACCAGCTCGAAAACAGAGCATGGTTGAGAAAGCAGAGGATACAATTTACCAAAGGCATTATGTATCCAAGGAAAAGGCTCACAAGCTTATTGAATATGAAGGACGTTGTTGGATAAAATCCGGCAAAGGGTCTGGTGGTCTGCAAGGGATCCGACATGAGCATCGATACTCAACCAGAGGAAGAAAGAAGGCAAGGGGATCAGATTGTAGAAACAACTGACTAACTCAAAGCTCAAATGCAAAGGAATTATGAATTCCAAGACAAGGGATCAGAAGCAAGGGCTCTGATTAAGGATGGGTAAGCCGAGTAGGCTTAGGGGAATAATCGATGGCAATTACATTGGTCGAGATCCAGCTCATGTTTAAAATACCGTTTGAGCCGGAAGGATGAATTCTAGGATCTGATTGAGGATGACAAGCATTCGCAACATATTGAATCAACAAACTCAAAATGAAAATGACAAGAGATGCCAATAAGATCACGAGATTTATGGCATTAACCATAATGCAAGAAAGCAAGAATTCCAGAAGCAATAGGCTGCTCAGGATTTTCGGAAGACCGAATGGTATTTCGAAGACTTTTGCAAAATACATGAATCATCTCGGGATGAGCGGATACTCGATAGTGTGAGAAATTATCCGTAGGGGTATTTCCGTGGCAAGGAACTACAAGGCAGTAGGCACAAGTATTCTCGAAACAATAGAGAGAAATCCGAGGTATCTTGTAATAACAAAATCAACGGGGAATGATTGTATGAATGGCAAGTGTATGTAGTTATCCATAAGGATATTACGGTGGTAGGGAATTGCAAAGACGATGAGCATATGTTCTCGGGAGAACATCAAAGAGTATTTTCGGAATCTGCTGGTGAAGCAAGCGATCGTTCGGACCGAGGGGCTCTCTAGGAGAAAGTATTTACGACAACCTAGAGTTAGAGTTAGCAAATCATTTAACCCGAATAGAAGAGAGATTAGAGTCCCAGAGTATAGGTCGAGGAATAAAAGATCCTACTGCCACCCAATGGCGACGTGGGCCCGTAAGCCACACAGCCATGTTAGTAAAAGTTTTTCATTGACTAGACTCAACTTTGGCCAAGGAGTGAGGAAGGGGGATTCCTGTAGGCAGTCGGCTCTGATACCAACTTGTGACGCCCCCGATTCAATCGTACACTAATCATACACGCAAACGTGTACGATCATGATCAGGGACTCACGGGAAGATATCATAACACAACTCTACAAATAAAATAAGTCATACAAGCACCATATTACAAGCCAGGGGCCTCGAGGGCTCAAATACAAGAGCTCGATCATAGACGATTCAGCGGAAGCAACAAATCTGAGTACACGCATAAGTTAAACAAGTTTGCCTTAAGAAGGCTAGCACAAACTGGGATACAAATCAAAAGAGGCGCAAGCCTCCTACCTGGGATCCTCCTAAACTACTCCTGGTCGTCGTCTGCGGCCTGCACGTAGTAGTAGGCACCTCCAGTGTAGTAGGAGTCATCATCGACAGTGGCATCTGGCTCCTGGGCTCCATCATCTGGTCGCAGCAAACGGGTATAGAAAGGGGGAAAAGAAGGAGCAAAGCAACCGTGAGTACTCATCCAACTTACTCGCAAGCAAGGAGCTACACTACAAATGTATGCATTGGTATCAAATGGAATAAGGGTATCATATGTGGACTGAACTGCAGAATGCCGGAATAAGAGCGGGATAGCTAGTCCTATCGAAGACTACGCTTCTGGCCACCTCCATCTTGCAGCATGTAGAAGAGAGTAGAGGGTAAGTTCACCAAGTAACATCGCATGGCATAATCCTAACCGATGGTCCTCCCCTCGTCGCCCTGTGAGAGAGCGATCACCGGTTGTGTCTGGCACTTGGAAGGGTGTATTTTATTAAGTATCCAGTTCTAGTTGTCATAAGGTCAAGGTACAACTCCAAGTCGTCCTGTTACCGAAGATCACGGCTATTCGAATAGGTTAACTTCCCTGCAGGGGTGCACCACATTTCCCAACACACTCGATCCCCTTTGTTCGGACACACTTTCCTGGGTCATGCCTGGCCTCGGAAGATCAACACGTTGTAGCCCTACCTAGGCACAATAGAGAGGTTAGCACGCCGTTCTAAATCCTATGGCGCAGGGGTCTGGGCCCATCACCCATTGCACACCTGCACGTTGCGAACGCGGCCGGCGAGCAGACCTAGCCTCCCTTATTCAAGAGCAGGTGTTCCAGCCCAACCTGGCGCGCGCCGCTCAGTCGCTGACGTCACGAAGGCTTTGGCTGATACCACGACGTCGAGTGCCCATAACTGTTCCCGCGTAGTTGGTTAGTGCGTATCGGCCAGTAGCCAGACTCAGATCAAATACCAAGATCTCGTTAAGCGTGTTATTTTGAAATAACCACGGACGCCGACCAGGGCCAGGCCCACCTCTCTCCTAGGTGGTCTCAACCTACCCTGTCGCTCCGCCACAAAGATCCACTTAGAGGGCCGTCCGGACAAACGTCCTTTCGGACCCAATCCGTGAATCACTCGCGGGTACTCTACGAGCCGACCCGACTTTAGTCACCACAAGTAACATATAACATGTATATAAGTATATACCCATGATCACCTCCCGAGTGATCACGGCCCGATAGTATAGCATGGCAGACAGACAAGAATGTAGGGCCAATGGTGATAAACTAGCATCCTATACTAAGCATTTAGGATGGCAGGTAAGGTATCAACAATTTTAGCAACAATGACAGGCTATGCAACAGAATAGGATTAACGGAAAGCAGTAACATGCTACACTACTCTAATGCAAGCAGTAGAGAGAAGAATAGGCGGTATCTGGTGATCAAAGGGGGGCTTGCCTGGTTGCTCTGGCAAGAAGGGCTCGTCATCGATGTAGTCGATCACAGGGGTACCGACATCGGTCCGGGGGTCTATCGGAAAGAAGTAACGGAGGGGAACACAATAAATAATAGAGCAATCAAAGCATCACAAATCATAACATGGCAATACGTGGTGATAGAGGCAAACTAACGCTGTACTAGGTGATACCGGCAAAAAGGGGGAAACATCCAGGAAAGTATCCCCGAAGTTTCGCGTTTTCGGTTAGATGAACCGGAGGGAAAAAGTTGTGTGTTGCTATGCTAGGGATGTGTGGTGGACGAATGGGCTGCGTATCCGAATTCGTCTCGTCGTTCTGAGTAACTTTCATGTAGAAAACTTTTTCATCCGAGTTACGGTTGATTTTCTATGCATTTCTAAAGTTTTAACAATATTCTGGAATGAGTATTAATTTGAAATTAAAAAGTTAAAATGCTATGTGCACCCAGATCTGTGTACACAAAGGTGTACCAGAGGGTGACATATGGGTCCAGGGGGTCCCAGTTGACCAGTCAAAGTTTGACTGGTCAACAAGGGGGTGGGGCCCTCCTGTCATACTCACATTTAGCTAATTACGATTTAGTTAGGCTAACTAAGTAATTAGTTTAATTAAACCATTTTAATTAAGTTAATTATATTTTTATATCTTTTTTAAGAAAAGTTTTTTTACATTTACACTTTTTAAGAGAAGAGGCATGTGGGGCCCATTGTCATAGGCTCAGCGGCCTAGCGGGGTGGGTTATCGGTTGCACGGGTGCGGGTGCCTGTGCTCGAGGCCACCAGGAAGCGGGGAGCAGGGTGATGCCTCGGGCGGCGGTGGCAGCAAGTGACAAGGCGTAGCCGGGAACGGGCCCGGGACGTCGGAGCCAGGGCGATGGTCTAGACGAGGCCGGACTGAGCGGGCGGCGTGTGAGGAGCGGCGCGGGGCTTCTGCAGCGCAAGCGGGGGGGTGGCCAGCGGGGAGGAGCAACAGCAGTGGCACGTCACAAGGGCGGGGACAGCGGCCACGGTGTGCGGTGGCCGCGGCAGCAGAGGCTAGGCTACGGCAGCGCGGGCCTCGGCGGCCAAAACGGAGGAGGGGGCTGTGGGCGCGCGGAGCGGTGCAGCAGTGCGCGTGGCCACCACGCATACCGCAGACGGAGATGGCTCGGGCACGTGGCCACGCAGAAGCGGCACGCGCGGGGGGTGTTGCCCGGTGAGTACGACGACCGGGAGAGGAACACTGGCAGACAGGGGGGCTCACCCTCCGTTTGCAGAGGAGGGGGCGTCAAGGCGCAATGGCGTTCGGTGAGGGAGAGGCGAGGCGGCGTGTCCATCGAGGGAGGCACCACGCGACAGCGGGGTTGGGCGGTGAGGCGATGGCGGCGACGCCGGGCGGTGGCGTCGTCGGGGCGCCGCGGCGAGGCCTCCAGATCAGGAGGGGGAGGAGGCGAGGAGGACGGCAGTGGGGCGGCGCCGGGGTGGGCGCCGAGGGCGGGGCGCGAGGCGGTGCGGTCGCTGGTGCTCGCTGCCCCGATCTGAATCGAGGGGAGGGGGAGAAGGAGCGAGAGACACGATGGATCGAGGGAAGTGGGGGTAGCGGTTAGAGTTTCGGGGATAGGGGCCATATAGGCCAGGAAGGTGCGGGGTGGGCCGGCCTTGTTGGACCTGAGGCCAGCTGGGCCGGGTCCCAGCGGGGGGGGGGGTCTCCTCTTTTTTTACTTTCCTTTTTCCTTTTTTCTTTTGCTTATTTTCTTTTCTGTTTTCTTTTATGTCTTGATCTAATTTTTTTTTATACATCACAAAGTGAATTCCTAAATTAGTGTCTCATCAACACCCACTACCACAAAAAGTTTTACCCAAAACAAAATAGATTAGTATTTTGTAAAACATCAAAGACATTTATTTAATTGTTTCAACTACCGTTTTAACCACTTTAGAGCATTTAAGCATTCTACAAAGTGTGGTTTCTCCACCATAACTACCTATGCATTATTTGGCATAACCCGAGCATTTTAGTTTTAACATTTGAAAACTTTTGTTGTTTGCCTTTAATTCAATTATGAATTTGAATCGGTTTTGAACTATCCCGAGATTAACTATAGTGACAGGGGTGATGTGGCATCATTAGCAGGGAATTACTGTAGTATAATTCTCCGGGCATCATAATAAAATAACAACTTTATTATTGCCTCTATGGCATATTTCCTTCATTAACCTCCCGGGGTGTACGGAACCCCTTCCGGTGACCCGATTTTTACCCTATACATCCCGAAACTCTTCCGGTGTCCAAATATCATCGTCCTATATATTGATCTTTACCTCCAGATCATTCCGGAGCTCCTCGTCATGTCCGTGATCTCATCTGGGACTCCGGACAACATTCGGTCACCAAATCCATATAACTCATATAACACTATATCGTCAACGAACGCTAAGCGTGCGGACCCTACGGGTTTGAGAACTATGTAGACATGACCGAGACACCTCTTCGGTCAATAACCAATAGCAGAACCTGGATGCCCATATTGGCTCCTACATATTCTACGAATATCTTTATCGGTTGAACCTTATGACAACATACGTGATTCCCTGTGTCCATCGGTATGTTACTTGCCCGAGATTCAATCGTCGGTATCTTCATACCGAGTTCAATCTCGTTACTGGCAAGTCTCTTTACTCGTTTCGTAAAACATCATCTTGAAACTAACTCATTAGTCACTTTGCTTGCAAGGCTTCTTATGATGTGTATTACCGAGAGCGCCCAGAGATACATCTCCGATACACGGAGTGACAAATCCTAATCTCGATATATGCCAACTTAACAAACACCTTCGGAGATACCTGTAGAGCATCTTTATGATCACCCAGTTACGTTGTGACACACAAGGTATTCCTCTGGTATTCAAGAGTTGCGTAATCTCATAGTAGAAGCAATATGTATTTGACATTAAGAAAGCAATAGCAATAAACTGAACAATCAATGCTAAGCTAACGGATGGGTCTTGTCCATCACATCATTCTCCTCGTGATGTCATCCCGTTATCAAATGACAACTCATGTATATGGTTCGGAAACCTTAACCATCTTTGATCAACGAGCTAGTCTAGTAGAGGCTCACTAGGGACACAGTATTTGTTTATGTATCCACACATGTATTTAAGCTTCCGGTCAATATAATTCTAGCATGAATAATAAACCTTTATCATGATTTAGGAAATATAATAATAACAACCATTTTATTATTGCCTCTAGGGCATATTTCCATCAGTCTCCCACTTTGACTAGAGTCAATAATCTAGTTCACATCGCCATGTGATTAACACCCATAGTTCACATCGCCATGTGACCAACACCCAAAGAGTTTACTAGAGTCAGTAGTCTAGTTCACATCGCCATGTGATTAACACCAAAAAAGTACTAAGGTGTGATCATGTTTTGCTTGTGAGAGAAGTTTAGTCAGCGGGTCTATCACATTCAGATTCGTATGTATTTTGCAAATTTCTATGTTTACAATGCTCTGCATGGGGCTACTCAAGCTAATTACTCCCACTTTCAATATGTAACCAGATTGAGACTCAGAGTCATCTGAATCGATGTCAAAGCTTGCACTGGCGCAACTCTTTACGACAAACTCTTTATCACCTCATAACCGAGAAATATTTCCTTAGTCCTCTAAGGATAATTTTGACTGTTGTCAAGTGATCTACACCTGGATCACTATTGTACCCCCTTGCGAAACTCATAGCAAGTTACACAATAGGTCTGGTACACAGTATGGCATACTTTATAGAACCTATGGCTGAGGCATAGGGAATGACTTTCATTCTCTCTCTATCTTCTGTCGTGGTTTGGGTTTGAGTCTTACTCAACTGCACACCTTATAACACAGGCAAGAACCCTTTCTTTGACTGATCTATTTTGAACTTCTTCAAAACTTTTCCAAGGTATGTGCTTTCTGAAAGTCCTATTAAGCGTCTCGATCTATCCCTATAGATCTTGATGCCCCATATGTAAGTAGCTTCACCGAGATCTTTCATCGAAAAATTCTTATTCAAGTATCCTTTTTATGCTATCCAGAAAATCTATAACATTTCCATTCAACAATATGTCATTGATACATTTCCAACGTATCTATAATTTTTTATTGTTCCATGATGTTATATTATCATGCTTGGATGTTTTACAATCATTTTATATCAACTTTACATCATTTTTTGGGACCAACCTATTGACATAGTGCCCAGTGCCAGTTGATGTTTTTTGCTTATTTATTACTTTGCAGAAAATCAATACCAAACGGAGTCCAAACAGAGCGAAACTTTTTGGAGATTTTTTCTGGACCAGAAGACACCTGTTGGGCCAAAGAAATACCAGAGGGGGGCTCCGAGGGGAGCACAACCCATCAGGGCGCGCCCGGGGACCCAGGCGCGCCCAGGTGGGTTGTGCCCACCTCGCTGGCCTCCCGCACCGCCTCTTTGCTCTATAAATACCCCAATATTATAGAAACCCTAGGGCAATCGACGAAAATCAATTTCTAGCTGCCGCAAGTTCCAGAAACCACAGATCCAATCTAGACACCATCACGGAGGGGTTCATCATCCTCATTGGTACCTCTCGGATGATGCGTGAGTAGTTCATTGTAGACCTACGGGTCCGTAGTTAGTACCTAGATGGCTTCCTCTCTCTCTCTCTCTCTCTTTTTATTCTCAATACAATGGTATCTTGGAGATCTATTTGATGCAACTCTTTTTGCGGTGTGTTTGTTGGGATCCGATGAACTTTGAGTTTAAGATCAGATCTATGTTTTTATCCATGAAAGTTATTTGAGTCTTTTGATCGCTTATATGCATGATTACTTATAGCCTCGTATTTCTTCTTCGAATCTTTGGCTTAGTTAGGACGACTAGATCGATTTTTCCTGCCATGGGAAGAGGTGTTTTGTGATGGGTTCGATATTACGGTGCTCGATCCCAGTGATAGAAGGGGAAATGACACATATGTGTCGTTCCTATTAAGGATAACAAGATGGGGTCTATTTTTAAATAAATAGATCTTGTCTACATCATGTCATCGTTCTTATTGCATTACTCCGTTTCTCCATGAACTTACTGCACTAGATGCATGCTGGATAGCGGTCGATGTGTGGAGTAATAGTAGTAGATACGGGCAGGAGTCGGTCTACTAATCTTGGACGTGATGCCTATATAATGACCATTTCCTAGTTATCGTCATGATTATTTTAAGTTCAATCAATTGCCCAACAGTAATTTGTTCACCCACCGTATGCTATTTTTCTCGAGAGAAGCCACTAGTGAAATCTACGCCCCCCGGGTCTCTTCTTTATTATATTTGCCTTCGAGATCTAATTTTATTTGCTTTTATTTTCAGATCTATATATCCAAAAACACAAAAATACCTTGCTGCACTTTATTTTATTTTACGTGTATTCGGGATCTATTTATCCAATCTATCATATTTTTATCCCATCACCTCGACAATTTCTGGCACCATTACCCGAAAGGGATTGACAACCCCTTTAACACATCGGGTTGCAAGTATTTGTTCTTTGTGTGCAGGTACTGTTTACGTAGTGTTGCGTGATTCTCCTACTGGTTCGATAACCTTGGTCTCATCACTAAGGGAAATACCTACCGTTGTTGTGCTGCATCATCCCTTCCTCTTTGGGGAAATACCGACGTAGTTCAAGCCGCAATCAAAAGGAATTTCTAGCGCCATTGCCGGGGAGACATCATCAACATCTACCAGGTTCCTAACCACAAATCCCATCTCCTTGCAATTACATTATTTGCCATTTGCCTCTTGTTTTCATCTCCCCCACTTCACAACAATTTGCCGTTTTATTTGCTCCTTTTTCATTTGTCGTTTTCTCGTCAGATCTGTTTTGGAGTGCAATCTTGTTGCGTAGTTATGATGACTCAAGAGAACACCAAGTTGTGTGATTTCTCCAATACCAACAACAATGATTTTATTAGCACTCCGATTGCTCCTCCCGCCACTAGTGCGGGTTCTTGTGATATTAATGGCTCTTTGTTGAATCTTGTCATGAAAGATCAATTTTTCGGTACTCCTAATAAGGATGTCGCGTCCCATCTTAACACATTCGTAGAATTATGCGATATGCAAAATAAAGAAGATGTGGACAATGATATTGTGAAGTTGAAATTATTCCCATTTTCTTTGCGAGATCGTGCAAAAATTTGGTTTTCTTCTTTTGCCTCGTAATAGTATCGATTCTTGGGATAAGTGCAAAGATGCTATTATTACTAAGTATTTTCCGCTTGCAAAAATTATTTCCCTTAGAACACAAATCATGAATTTTAAGCAACTTGAGCATGAACATGTTGCGCAAACTTGGGAAAGAATGAAATTGATGCTAAGAAATTGTCCTACTCATGGTTTAAATCTTTGGATGATCATACAAATTTTTTATGCGGGATTGAATTTTTTCTCTAGAAATCTTTTAGATTCCGCCGTGGGTGGTACTTTTATGGAAATTACTTTGGGTGAAGCTACTAAATTGCTCGATAATATTATGGCCAATTATTCACAATGGCATACCGAAAGAGCTCCTACTAGTAAAAAAAGTTAATTCGATAGAAGAAATAAATTCTTTGAGTGAAAAAGTTGATGATCTTATAAAGGTGGTTTCTAATAAACATGCTACTATTGATCTTAATGATGTGCCTTTGTCTACTTTGATTGAGAAAAATAGTGAAGCCGTAGATGTGAATTTTGTTTCGCAAAACAATTTTAATAAGAATGCTTATAGAGGTAATTTTAATCCTAGGCCTTTTCCGGAAAATTCATCTACCAATTATGGTAATTTCTATGGTAATCCTTCTTATAATAATAATAGGAACACCTCTGATCTTTAGAATAATATTAAATAATTTATCAATGTTAAAAGAATTTTAATACTACGATAAAAGAAAAGTTGAGTAAGATTGATGATATGTCTAGAAGCATTGATAGAATTTCTCATGATGTGGAAAATCTCAAGATGAAAATTTGTGTGCCTAAGGTTGAGGAATCAATTAAAGCTCTATATGTTTCTATGGACGAAAGTAAGAAAAGAACCGATATGCTTAGAGCTAAAAGAGAATTTTTAGAAAAGGCGTTTTCTAGTGATTGTTTTCATAAAAATGATGAAGATCTTAAAATGATTGGTGTTTCTTCTATTGATTCCTTGTTTAGTAAAATTAAAATTGATGATAAAGGGACTGGAGAAGATTCAACTTAACTAGAAGGCGTCCCGATAATCCGGAGGGTGAAAATCTTGTTGAGAACATTGATAAAAGTGGGTTTGGAGAGGTCAAAACTTTAACTAGTGATGTGCCCACTCTTTTGGATTACAAAGACTTTAATTATGATAATTGCTCTTTGATTGATTATATTTCTTTGTTGCAATCCATGATTAATTCACCCCGTGCTTATGAACAAAATAAAGCTTTTATTGTTGATGCTATGATGAAAGCTTTTGAAGAAAAGTTGGAATTAGAGATTTCAATTCCTAGAAATTTGCATGATGAATGGGAACCTACTATCAAAGTCAAAATTAAAAATTATGAGTGTTTTGCTTTATGTGACTTAGGTGCTAGTGTTTCTACAATTCCAAAAAATTTATGTGATGTGCTTGATCTTACCGATATTGAAGAATGTTCTTTAAATTTGCACTTGGCGGATTCTTCTATTAAAAAGCCTTTGGGAAGAATTAATGATGTTTTTATCCTTGCAAATAGGAATTATCTGCCCATAGATTTTATTGTTCTTGATATTGATTGCAATCCGTCTTGTCCAATTATTCTTGGTAGACCGTTTTTACGCACTATTGGTGTCGTGATTGATATGAAAGAAGGCAATATTAAATTTCAATTTCCACTAAGGAATGGTATGGAACACTTCCCTAGAACAAGGATTAAGCCACCATATGAATCAATCATGAGGGCATCTTATGGATCTCGAAACAAAGATGACAATACTTAGATCTTTGCATTATGCCTAGTTAGGGGCATAAAACGATAGCGCTTGTTGGGAGGCAACCCAATGAATATAATTTATTTTTGTCTTTTTATTTCCGTTCTTGAGTGTTTGCACAATTATTCTACTGTTATGATTGTGTTTTTATGTTTTAATTACTGTTTGTGCCAAGCAAAGCCTTTGAGATCATGTTGGGTGATGGTTAATTTGATCTTGCTGAAAAACAGAAACTTTTGCGCCCAGAAAAATAATTCTCATTTTTAACTGAAGCACGCTAAAATGCTGATTCTTTTTGAAGACTATTAATATACAAATTTCCCATGTTGTCCTAATTTTTCGGAATTTTTGGAGTTACGGAAGTATTCGAAGTTTTCAGATTGCTACAGACTATTCCGTTTTTGACATATTCTGTTTTCTTTGCGGTGTGTGCTTATTTCGATGAATCTATGGTTTGTATTGGAGGGATAAGCTATGGAAAAGTTGGAATGCAGTAGATATAATGCAAAAATAAAATATGAATGGGTTTGCAACAATACTTATAGTAGTGATTTGCTTTGTTATACTAATTGAAAGTGCGTTATATCGACTAGAGGGGGGGTGAATAGGCGATTTTTATGAAAGTCTTCAAAACGTGGGAGTTATGAAGACAAACAGTAGAGATATGCCTATTGCTATGCAGCGGAAGTTAGACTACACTAGGAAAGCCATGGTCAAGTATCAACAGAGTGAAAGCACAGTGACAAATAGCTATAGTGTAATAAGGATCAGGTAGGAAGATACTATGAAGCCAAACAGATCATACACTCACGTTGCGAAGACAAAAGATAGAACAGACAAGCAATGACTTCACAAAGAGTGATCAGTAAGTAAAAGGAAGTGAAGATGAAACCAGTGACTCATTGAAGACAATGATGTGTTGGACCAGTTCCAGTTGCTGTAACAACTGTACGTCTGGTTGGAGCGGCTAGGTATTTAAACCTTAGGACACACAGTCCCGGACACCCAGTCCTGAACACGCAGCTCAGGACACCAAGTCCTCACCGTATTCTCCTTGAGCTAAGGTCACATAGTCCTCGCCCAATCACCCTGGTAAGTCTTCAAGGTAGACTCCCAAACCTTCACAGACTTCGTTCACTGGCAATCCACAATGTCTCTTGGATGCTCTGAACGCGACGCCTAACCGTCTGGGGATACACAGTCCTCAAGTGTAATAAGTCTTCAGATCACACAAACAAGAAGACTTAAGTGATGCCCAATGTTCTCTGGCTCTGGGTGGTTAGGGCTTTATCCTCGCAAGGAATTCTCTCTCTCAAAGGCTTCGAGGTGGGTTGCTCTCACACGACAAAAGCCGTACTCTCAATCTGAACAGCCAACTGTTTATGGTTGTAGGAGGTGGGCTATTTATAGCCACTTGGCAACCCGACCTGATTTGTCCGAAATGACCCTGGGTCACTAAGGAACTGACACGTGTCTCAATGGTCAGATTTCAAACTCTCATGGCAACTTTACTTGGGCTACAAGCAAAGCTGACTTGTCCGGCTCTAGACAAGATTCGCTCTCATTGTCTTCACTCGAAGACATAGGTTTTTGGTTTAGGCATCACTTCAGTCATTCTGACTGGTTCTCCTGGACCCCACTTAACAGTACGGTGGTTCCTATGACTCAACACAAAAGAAAAAGAACTATGAAAGATCTAAGTCTTCGAGCTCCATAGGCTTCATAACGTGTCTTCTTTTGTCATAGTCTTCAATGTTAATATCTTCATATACCACCTTTGACTTCAATGTCTTCATACATTTTTAGGGGTCATCTCTGGTAGTAAAACCGAATCAATGAGGGACTTCTACCTGTGTTATCCTGCAATTCTCACAAACACATTAGTCCCTCAACTAGGTTTGTCGTCAATACTCCAAAACCAACTAGGGGTGGCACTAGATGCACTTACAATCTCCCCCTTTTTGGTGATTGATGACAAACTAGTTGAAGTTTTCAACGGGGAATATAGTCTGTGAAATTGTAAAGGATAAGGAATTGTCTTCATAAGTTGCAAGGGCTCCCCCTGAAGATGTGCATATAAGTTAGTTTGCTTTTGGAATGCAAATGCACATGGCAGGTTGTACTTGTGGAGATCCACTTCAGCTTATGATGACAATCCACTATGCATGTGAAAGTATATGAAGATAATGACATGCATAATGGAAAATGGACGTCTGCAGAATGAGATAAGTGCGGAATTTATCGTCGCACATGCGGAATTTATCTTCGCAAAACAGGGTGGCAAACAAGTAGCAGACGGCCATCTGGTTTAAGTGTTACAACTCATAAGAACCAAATGTAGCAAAGAAAACGAGAGTTGTCAGCACGAATCAAAATATAAGGCACCCGCCCATATGAACCCGCTTGAAGACTATCAATCTCATATGCTTCTCCCCCTTTTGTCAGTAATGACCAAAAAGGTTTGAAGACATAGAGCCTCTACTCGTTCCCATGAGGAGTAGATGAAGTAGCAGGGTTGTTGGCGTTGTTTGGCGGTGCAGAAGAGCTTGGAGGTGCTGATGCAGGTGGCGGTGAGGTAGCATCGTCTTCTTCCTCAATGATTCTGGCAGTGACTGTGGCAGCAAAGGAAGAAAACTCAGAGTCTTCAAGAGATGGAGTCCCCAGCAACACAGCTCTTCGAGGAGGTGTGGAGTCAAATTTGAATCTCTTAGTGAAGCCATCCTCTTGAAGATCAGCTTCAGAAAGCATCATCGTTAGCCCTTTCCATGTGCGGCGACAGGTTTCATGGGCAACGAAAGCGTTCTTGGTGGCAAGATTTCGGATGCGATTTACATCCACCAAGAGGCTTTTCATCTGTCTCTTCAACCAGTCATGATGCCTATCCTGCTTTTGATGAAGGGGCACAAGAAGCTCTCGGTCGTTGAGAACACGAGTGCGCTTCTTGGGTCTTGAAGCAGTTGCACTGTCAGTGGCTTCAGTTGAAGCAGGGTGTGGTGCACGTGTAGTGCCAGCCAAAGGATACACCCTGGAGATGGCTTCAACACCTTCAACGTTTTGAGTGAAGCTCTGGTGTTCTGCATTCTGAAGACTCAGAGGTTGCTTGGCAGGTTTAGGATAGATGGCTTCATCAGAGGTATCCACATCAGGCAAGAAGATCCGATGGTTGCGGGCTGAGGGCTGATACGAGATGGCAGAGTGAAGTCTGATCAGCCTCATTACCCAAGGAGCATAGAACTTTAAACCAAACAGATCTGAGCCTGATGCAGCTAGTTGGCGTATGAAGAAATCCTGTGCATTGAAGCATTTGCCATGAAGGATACAGAATATCAGAGTCTTCATTGCACCCTCGATCTTGGCATTTGGAGAGTGTCCTTTAATGGGACAGAGAGTCCGCCGAATGATGTGATAGATGGTCCTGGGCAGGTACTCAAGGTCTTCAACGAAGAACTCTGTGGGATAAGGAGCATCGTGGGGCAATGGCTTCATCATGGAGAGCATCTGACTCATATTCGGTTCAGGCCTCTGAAATATGCTCTCAATAGCTTCAGTGTGTAGCCGACAGCCTTGCTCGAAGAATTCGCCTGGAGTGGGCAGGCCAGTGAGCTCAATGATATCAAATGCATTGGCTTCGTGATGAACGTTGCCGGTCATCCACTCCAGGACCCAAGTCTTCGGATCTCCGTTGTATCCTTTTATGTGCAGTGTGGCATAGAATTGTAGCAGGAGCTCTTCGTTCCAATGCTCTTCATCAGTAATGAACTGTAGCAGACCCACTTGTTTGAAGCAATCCAGCGCTTCCTCTAGACAGGGCAGACCAGCAATAGCTTCAACTTCAAGGCGCTTGTGCGGGAAAATGCGACCTTGGTTGTACAGTATGCAAGAGTAGTAGCTGCGCTGAGGATAGCTCCAGAACCTATCTGATGAAATCCTTTCCCTTGTATAGGGGTTCTTGGAGCTATTGAAGAAGGTATTATCTGCCCTGAAGCCATTGATGTTGAAGGAGCCAGGTGCTGATGCAGGACCTGGAAACCTTGGCAGTCTGGGGATTGGCTTCTGGACCTGAGGCCTGTGCTCAACATGATAGTTGAATTGGGGACCTGCAGCAGACTCAGGAACAGAAGTTGTGGGTTCAGTGGCTTCGCTGTCTTCTAAAGCTTTTGTTGGGGAGGGCTCCACATTAGCTTCGTTGTTGGTTGTGGCAGCCTCAAGATTTTCTTCCTCCGCTTGACTAGTTGGAGGGTCGGTCACAAGCACGTTCTCCTGGAGAACTGCTTCTTGGTGGAGCAGAGGAGTGGGCTCTTGTGGTGCTTCTTCTGCGGCTGATGCAGCCGGAATGTCTTCAGCACAGACTTGAGGCCTTGGACCTTTGCGAAGCCTACGGAACGCAGACGACGCCTGTGGGGTTGGAGTGGGCTGGGCCTCATAGTCTTCTTCCTCTTGAGGGCGATCCGCCCATGAAGCATCATGTGCAATTAGCGTCATTGGACGACCAATGCTGATGAGTTCGCTGTGTTCTAACTGAGGAAGGGCTGCATCATCTTCTACATTGTCACGATGACCAATGTCTTCAGCAGCGATGGGATCAGCTGCTGGAATGTCTTCAGCTTCAGGAGCCTCTGTGGAAGCAGGCTCATGAGCCATCAGTTGAAGTTCTGTGTCAGGGTGAATCATAGAAATAGGTTCAACTATCAAGGGCTCTGTGGGAGCAGCCCGAGATTTCTTGGTCTTTCTCTTTTTCTTGCTAGGGGCAGTAGGAGAGGCTTCAGAGCTTTTCCTCTTCCTGGCTTCAGCCTCAGCAGTTCTTGTCTTCTTGAGCTCTGAAGCTGTTGACCGGCTCTTTGGCTTCGAGCCAGTCGTTGCAGTTGGGAAGACAAGCGGAACTGCTTCCTGCCTTGGTGCCTCTGGTTCAGCTGGAACAGTCTTCTTCTTTTTCTTTGCGGCCATCTTGGGGTCGATGCCAGGACGCCCAAGTGCCTTGCGCTTCTCAGCCTCATTGTAGGCTTGCACACATCTGTCAGCCAGAGACTTCATCCGCTCATGTGAACCCTGAGCTTCTGCACGCTTCTTCAGAAAGTTTTCTTTTAGCTCATGCAACATGATCTTGAAGCTCTTCACTTCTTGCACGCTGAGCTTGGCCATATTCTTCTTGAACTGAGCCTTTTCATGATCAATTTTCTGCTTCAGTTCAACAATGCGCTGGGCAATGGCAAGTTCTGAAGCAATAGCACCTTGGAAGGTGACGCTTAGGCCAACTGGCAGCTGTAGATCTTCAAAGCTGATGTCTGGTGTGGCAAACCACTCGTCAATGAAGTTGTGGATGATGGCGACATCAAAGAGAGGCAGATTGTTGAAGATTTCTGCTTCTTCTTTGCTCTTGATGAGTTGCTCAAGAGCGTCATCTCCAAGATCTTCATCACTTGACAGATCAATGGCTTCACTGCGCAGGATGGCAGCAGCTGTGAGCTCTTTGCCAGTGTGAGACAGAGGCATCTTGGCCTTCTGATGCCTTGAGACGCGTGATAAGTCTTCAGACTGCACACTGTCTTCAGGAGGTGCAGTCGCCAATGGCTTCGCCTTTGAGATTTTGGGTGAAGAGGCTGGCTTTGAAGCTTTTGGCTTCTTCAACTGCTTCGGCTTCGGCACTGCAGGCACTGCAGGCGCTTCATCAGACTCAGTGTCAGCTGCAGGCTCATTCACTGCAGTCCCTTGAACCAAGATGTAGGTGATGAGGCCTTCAAGGTTGGCATACGGACCGATGACATTGGGTTCTGCTTCTCGTGTGCCATCTGCCCTTGGTGCTGAGGGACCAGGGTTGAAGTCTAACCCAAATTTCTTCTTGTTCTGCTTCACTGATTGTTGGGCAAACTGGAAGTTGTGCTTGAACAGATTGTCGTCACGACACCAGAGTAGTGACGACGGATGTGCATCATCAGGCTGTGGCCCACGAACCATGGATAGAAGCTTTGGGCAATAGCTTCATCTCTGGAACTGGGTACAAGGTTCTTGTATAAGATGTCTCCCCACGGTCTTTTGATGGAACTTTTCTCAGCATACTCTTGGGTTGTGAAGCGGTATTTGAACCATTGTTCTGCCCAATAGCGTCGAATCCATTGGATTCGGGTCTTGCACTGACCATAATTCTCTTCAGGATCTGTTTTATACATTTCTGCCAGTTCATCAGGCAGATCTTTGGATGTTCCTCCATGTCGCTATCTGCCCCCCTTCCTTGCTGCTGTTTCTGAAGCCATAAACCTTAACTTGGAAGGCTTCAAGACGTTCAAAGGCTTCAAAGGCTTTCTTTTGCTGGACCAACAGGAACTGGCTTCAGGAGAATTTATGTGATGCTGTAGGAATTCTGCAAATGAATGCAGACTATGAGAACCAAAGGATTCTCCCACGGACATGTACCTGTGACAGCATTAAGGTGCGAGGGAAGGGGAAGAGGTCATATGCATTCTCAGAAGATTTTGAAGATAAATCAGTTTAGAAGACATTGACCTCATTGTGCGAAGACATTCACTCATAGATAAGAAGTTGGTTCCAGATTTGTACGAATCCACAGATCAGTACAAGTGAGGAATCTAACTACTTTTTGAAGCACAAGTGAATATTCTAGGCATGTTATGAGATGCAGTTTGAGAGAGATCTAGTTTGTGTGAGCAGAAACTGCTTGTGGTAGAAAGTGACAGATCAATAGGATCAACGGTGCTGTAAAAAGGCAGTTTTATTTACCACACTGAGAACTGCTAGACGGAGCGAGAGATGAGGCCGGGCAGTTCACTCGTCCGTGCCCTAACTTGGCGACGGAGGAGACCTACGGCGACGGCGGAGAGGACGATGTCCGCGGTCGGCGTGAAGACGGCGTCGGAGAGGTTGCGGCAGCGAAGCGCTTCGTCGCCGGCGTCGTCGAGAGCTAGCGGTGGCGCTAGGGTTCGTGCGAGGGTGGAAGAAGAGATAGTTACCGCCGTGAGTGTGTATTTATAGGCACAGGGGCGGCACTGTGCTATTACACAGGTGCCCCTGGCGATTCGCATCTGAGGAACGCGTGGCCAGTTTGCGGAAGTTTGGGGTTTGTTCCACGTCCCACGCACGCCTGGATTGTCGGGTGGTCGTTCCTGTTTCTCCGGATTTTATGTGGAGGAATGAGCATTGAAAACGAAATTTATGGTTGTCTCTATATCTTCTGCTGACAAGGACGCAGTGAAGACATTCGACAGTTTCAATAGAATGCATATGACTTAGAGAGATAGAGTTTGAGATAGAAAGCATAGAGAAGTTGGGGTCCGATCACATTCACTTAGTTCAAAAGATTCAACACGAAGATATAGCTATAAGTGAATGCTGTAGAGGACAGAACACTAGCATATATATATATATATATATATATATATATATATATATATATATATATATATATATATATAATCAACATGGTGAAGATAATCATGAAAATATGTTAAGTTCGAAGCCAAACCAAATGTGAAGACATTGCAAGGTAACGCCATGAGTGAAACACTTCAAAATAGAACGTTTGGTGGTGGCGTTACCCACCGTATAGGAAGTATTAGACCCAGACACGGCGCACAATTATCGTGGCGCTCCGAAGTCAAATTCCACATTAATGTATTCACACTTAGAATGTATGTCTTCATTGATTGAAGATATACTTTACTTTGTGTGTTGCACATCTAAGTCATCATATGCATAAGTGTTAGGATGTGTGCCTGATCACAGGACATTTGAGGATTCCAGGATATTTAGCTCACACCGTAACTTGCAAAACCTCTTCTCATCCAAGGGCTTGGTGAAGATATCTGCCAATTGCTCTTCAGTGTTGACGTGTATGATATCAATGCCTTCCTTCACAACATGATCTCTGAGAAAGTGATGACGAATTTCAATGTGCTTTGTCTTCGAGTGCTGAACTGGGTTGTTGGCAATCTTGATGGCGCTTTCATTGTCGTAGTAAAGTGGCACTTGCTTCAGATGAATACCATAGTCCTTGAGTGTTTGCTTCATTCACAGAAGCTGAGCGCAGCAAGATCCAGCAGCAATGTATTCAGATTCAGCAGTGGAGAGAGATACACAGTTCTGCTTCTTTGTATTCATCTAGCATCGTTCTGGCCATCTCAATGAGTGTTCTGTTCTTGCGTTCGTCGACGCCATTCTGCTGTGGCGTGTACGGAGCTGAGAATTCATGTGTGATGCCCAAGGTATCAAGATATGTATCAAGGCCAGTGTTCTTGAATTCAGTGCCATTGTCACTTCTGATGTGCTTTATCTTGGTGCCGTAATTGTTCATAGCTCGATTGGTGAAGCGTTGAAGACATCCTGCACTTCAGTCTTGTAAAGGATTATGTGCACCCAAGTATATCTAGAGTAATCATCAACAATGACAAAGCCATAGAGGCAAGCAATAGTGGTAAAAGTTGAGTAGTGAGTGGGACCAAAAAGATCCATGTGAAGCAGTTCAAAGGGTCGAGTAGTGGTCATGATTGTCTTCGAGGGATGTTTTGCCCTCGTCATCTTCCCTGCTTCATAGGCACCGCATAAGTGATCTTTCTTGAACTTGACACCCTCGATGCCTATGACATGCTTCTTCTTCGCAATGGTGTGGAGGTTCCTCATTCCAGCATGTCCAAGCCTCCGATGCCATAGCCAGCATTCTGAGGCCTTTGCTAGAAGACATACTGCAAGCTGTGGCCCTGCTGAGAAATCTACCACGTACAGATCATCTTTTCGATACCCTTCAAACACTAGAGACTTGTCAGATTCCATTAGCACAAGGCAACAATATTTTCCAAATATTACGACCATGTTCAAATCGCAAAGCATTGAGACAGACATTAAGTTGAAACCAAGGGATTCAACAAGCATGACTTTATCCATGTGTTGATCCTTTGAGATTGCAACTCTACCTAGACCCAATACCTTACTTTTACCAGTGTCAGCAAATGTGATGTGGCTCTTGTCGGATGGACGTAAGGTTGAGTCCATAAGAAGGCTTCTTTTGCCAGTCATGTGATTTGTACACCCACTGTCAATAATCCATTCTGAAGACTTTGAAGACGCTGGTGTCGTACCCTACAGTGCAGTTAGGGGGATAGGCTTCACGAAGAGAATTGTGAAGCAAAAACATTTGACGAACCAGTGGGTTATGAAAACTTAGATCCAGATTAGGACTAATAGGGAGAGTAGCATGCGATTCAGGAACGAAGTACATAATGATGCCATTCGGGCATTTTATCTTGCGCCCTACAAGATTTTTAAGGTCCCCAGCAATAGCGTCAGAAGATTTTGGTTTTCTGCTGGAGACCTTTCCCTGCAAAAGAGAGTTAAGCTTTCTTAACCACCCACATCTTCAAGGGTGGCTTAGAAGCAATAAGTCTAAGTGCAGCATCTGAGAATTTTGGTTTTGGAGCCCTAGCAAACAGTCTAGCAGGCGGACAATAGTACTCATAAGAATAGGCAGAATAGCTTTTGGTCATATAAGCATGACGGTTTGATGAACCGCTCTCATATTCATATGCCTGAGTATGGTTTCCCTGCAAAACATTTGCGTTAGTGTGACTCAGGTGAGTCCTCTGTTTGTATGAAGCCTTTGGACCGTATGAAGCCTTTGGTCTGAGGTTTGTCTTCTTCAAGTGAGGTGTCATGAAGACATTCACAGGAAGATTTTCCAGACACTTTTTCGGAACCCAGATCTTCTTCATAGGCGGTCCATTCCTGCAGTTAGTACCAATGTACCTGGCAAACACTTCACCATTCTGATTCTTAAACAGTATATAGTTTGCATCAAAGGATTCATCAATGATAATGGAGTTAGCACAAGTGAAGCCAGATAAATTGGATGGATCTGCTGAACGTTCCTTTGCAGCAACCCACTTGGTTTTGGGGTACTGATCAGGTTTCCAGTAAGAGCCATCCGCATTTATTTTCCTTACGAACCCAACACCCTCTTTCCTAGGGTTTCGGTTCAGAATCTGCTTCTTGAGGACATCACATAATGTCTGATGTCCTTTAAGACTTTTGTACATCCCTGTTTCAAGCAATGTCTTCAACCTAGCATTCTCATCAGCAATAGCAGTGGTATCCTCAGCAGAGGGGTTAGTTACCACATCAACAGTTGAAGATATTGCAACAGCAGTAGCAGTGGAACATTCAGCAACAGAAGTAGCATTATCACGCTCAATGCATTTAAGACATGGTGGTTCAAATCCTTCCTGAGCGGAACTGATCTGTTCGGCGCGAAGTGACTCGTTTTCCTTTTGAAGATCTTCATGAGCCGCTCTCAATTTCTCAAGTTCTTGCTTCCTTTGAAGATAATCATAGGAAAGCTTTTCATGAGTTGTTGAGAGAGTATCATGACGATCTTCAAGTTCCTGATACTTAACGTGAAGATTTTTTATGTCTTCAATTAAGGATTCAGATCGAGTCATTTCAGCACCCAACAGATCATCACTTCTGTCTAACAGTTTTTGAATATGTTCCATGGCTTTATGTTGTTCAGTTGCAATTTTAGCAAGTGTTTTGTAACTGGGTTTTGAATCACAATCAGAGTCATCGTCACTAGATGTTTGATAGTGAGTAGTGCGTTTGTTTACCTTGGCACCGCGTGCCATGAAGCAGTAGGTAGGAGTGGAGTAGTCCTTGTCATTTGCATCGGTGTCGGTGATGAAGTCATTGTCTTCAGTGTTGAAGATGGACTTGGCGACGTATGTTGTAGCCAGACTTGCAATGCCAGAATCAGACTCCTCCTCAGACTCCACCTCTGCCTCCTCAGAAGCGGACTCCTCCTCTGAATCCATTTCCTTGCCTACAAACGCACGTGCCTTGCCAGATGAGCTCTTCTTGTGTGATGAAGACTTTGAGGAAGACTTGGAAGAAGACTTTGTGTATTTCTTCTTCTTCTTCTTGTCGTCTGAGTCATATTCCTTGCTCTTCTTCTTATTTATGTTCTCATTGTCCCACTGTGGACACTCAAAGATGAAGTGTCCAGTTTTCTTGCACTTGTGGCATGTTTTCTTCTTGTAGTAATGAGTAGAAGCTTCATCATTCCTTGAGCTTGATCGTGAAGACTTTCTAAAGCCTTTCTTCTTGGTGAATTTTTGGAACTTCTTCACTAGCATTGCAAGTTCCCTTCCAATGTCTTCAGGATCATCAGAACTGCTGTCAGATTCTTCTTCAGATGAGAAAACAGCTTTTGCCTTCAAGGCACGAGTTCGCCCATAGTTTGGACCGTAGATATCTCTTTTCTCAGAAAGCTGAAACTCATGTGTGTTGAGCCTCTCAAGTATGTCAGATGGATCGAGTGTCTTGAAATCAGGACGTTCTTGAATCATCAGGGCTAGGATGTCAAACGAACTATCAAGTGATCTCAGCAGCATTTTGACGACTTCGTGTTTGGTAATCTCAGTGGCGCCGAGGGCTTGAAGCTCATTTGTGATGTCAGTGAGTCGGTCAAATGTGTGCTGGACATTCTCATTGTCATTTCGCTTGAAGCGGTTGAAGAGATTGCGAAGGACACTGATTCTTTGATCTCTCTGGGTTGAGATGCCTTCATTGACCTTGGAGAGCCAGTCCCAGACCAGCTTGGATGTCTTCAAAGCACTCACACGGCCATACTGTCCTTTGGTCAGATGACCATAGATGATGTTCTTGGCAGTGGAGTCCAGTTGAACGAATTTCTTGACATCAGCAGCAGTGACACCTTCTCCAGCCTTGGGAACGCCATTCTCGACAACATACCATAGGTCGACGTCAATGGCTTCAAGATGCATACGCATCTTATTCTTCCAGTAGGGATATTCAGTTCCATCGAAGACGGGGCACGCAGCGGAGACTTTAATTATCCCTGCAGTCGACATAGCTAAAACTCCAGGTGGTTAAACCGAATCACACAGAACAAGGGAGCACCTTGCTTTGATACCAATTGAAAGTGCGTTATATCGACTAGAGGGGGGTGAATAGGCGATTTTTATGAAAGTCTTCAAAACGTGGGAGTTATGAAGACAAACAGTAGAGATATGCCTATTGCTATGCAGCGGAAGTTAGACTACACTAGGAAAGCCATGGTCAAGTATCAACAGAGTGAAAGCACAGTGACAAATAGCTATAGTGTAATAAGGATCAGGTAGGAAGATACTATGAAGCCAAACAGATCATACACTCACGTTGTGAAGACAAAAGATAGAATAGACAAGCAATGACTTCACAAAGAGTGATCAGTAAGTAAAAGGAAGTGAAGATGAAACCAGTGACTCGTTGAAGACAATGATGTGTTGGACCAGTTCTAGTTGCTGTAACAACTGTACGTCTGGTTGGAGCGGCTAGGTATTTAAACCTTAGGACACACAGTCCCGGACACCCAGTCCTGAACACGCAGCTCAGGACACCAAGTCCTCACCGTATTCTCCTTGAGCTAAGGTCACATAGTCCTCGCCCAATCACCCTGGTAAGTCTTCAAGGTAGACTCCCAAACCTTCACAGACTTCGTTCACTGGCAATCCACAATGTCTCTTGGATGCTCTAAACGTGACGCCTAACCGTCTGGGGATACACAGTCCTCAAGTGTAATAAGTCTTCATATCACACAGACAAGAAGACTTAAGTGATGCCCAATGTTCTCTGGCTCTGGGTGGTTAGGGCTTTATCCTCGCAAGGAATTCTCTCTCTCTCAAAGGCTTCGAGATGGGTTGCTCTCACACAACAAAAGCCGTACTCTCAATCTGAGAAGCCAACTGTTTATGGTTGTAGGAGGTGGGCTATTTATAGCCACTTGGCAACCCGACCTGATTTGTCCGAAATGACCCTGGGTCACTAAGGAACTGACACGTGTCTCAACGGTCAGATTTCAAACTCTCATGGCAACTTTACTTGGGCTACAAGCAAAGCTGACTTGTCCGGCTCTGGACAAGATTCGCTCTCATTGTCTTCACTCGAAGACATAGGTTTTTGGTTTAGGCATCACTTCAGTCATTCTGACTGGTTCTCCTGGACCCCACTTAACAGTACGGTGGTTCCTATGACTCAACACAAAAGAAAAAGAACTATGAAAGATCTAAGTCTTCGAGCTCCATAGGCTTCATAACGTGTCTTCTTTTGTCATAGTCTTCAATGTTAATATCTTCATATACCACCTTTGACTTCAATGTCTTCATACATTTTTAGGGGTCATCTCTGGTAGTAAAACCGAATCAATGAGGGACTTCTACCTGTGTTATCCTGCAATTCTCACAAACACATTAGTCCCTCAACTAGGTTTGTCTTCAATACTCCAAAACCAACTAGGGGTGGCACTAGATGCACTTACACTAACGGATCTCACGAAGGTTTTGTTGAGTTTTGTGTGATTGAAGTTTTCAAGCTTTGGGTGAGATCACGATGGATGAAGGAATAAGGAGTAAGAAGAGCCTAAGCTTGGGGATGCCCCATGGCATCCCAATCTATTATCTAATGATAAGCAAGTGACTAAGCTTGGGGATGCCCGAGTGGCATCCCCTCTTTCTTCTAACGACCATCGGTATTTTACTTGAAGCTATATTTTTATTTGTCACACATCATGAGTTTTGCTTGGAGCGTCTTGTATGATATGAGTATTTGATTGTTTTGCCTTTTATTTTAACTCATTTATCCTTGGTGGACACACCTATTTGAGAGAGCCAAAATTATGCTATGACTTGTTAGAATTGCTCTCTATGCTTCACTTAAATCTTTTTGAGCTATGAAATTGCTCTAGTGCTTCAATTATATCTTTTTGAGCACGGTGTGCTTTATTATTTTTGAAGAAATGCTCTCATGCTTCACTTAAATTTATTTGAGAGTTAGTAAAAAAATTAGGAAATTCTCTCATGCTTCACTTAAATTATTTTTAGAGAAGAAAACTTTTATGCTCATGTTCTTCACGTAGATTTGTTTGAGCTATCAAAAGCAACATATGAAATTAGTCCTGAAGTGATAGATATTCAAGAGGGATATAATAAAAACTTTCATGAAGATCATTGGACAAAATAAACTTGATTCCTTGTAATAGTTTTGCGATATGATGACATAATATGTGAGTCATGTTGATGAGTAATTATACTTTAGTAAGAATATTGGTGTTAAGGTTTGTTATTCCCTATGCAAGCACGAAAGCCAATAGTTATGCAATGAAATTATATCCAACTTGTGGTGCATTATTCAGTGTTAGTTATGCTTAATGCTCTCTTATGAGATTTTTCGTTTCTTGGTTGGATGCTTCTCAATCTTTTGCTAGCCTTCACTTGCACTAAGTATGATCACTACTTGTGCATCCAAAATCCTTAAACCAGTTTTGCCACATGAGTCCACTATACCTACCTATATGCAGTATTCTTTTGCCATTCTAAGCCAATTTTTATGTGTCATCTCTAATTTTCAAAATAAATTTCTCTTTTGTGTGCTTGTACCGCTCATGAAATGGTAGGGGTGGCTGATATTTTTTCCATGCTAGATGTGTTATTGTCAAGATGAGTTTTTATTCACTTGTCATTGCACGAGAGTACGGAAAAGGTATTAGGGATGCCCAATCCCCAAATAAAAAATGAATTTACTTTATGTTGTGAAATAATAAATTCCTTGGAAAGTGTTGGTATGGACGGTACACGTGGATTCGGTTAGCCGTGGAATGTGAAAGTGTGGTGGAAAAGGAATAAACTTTATTTTCTGTTTGGGAACCACCTATGATATATCTAGCATGGAAAGTATTGGGAACTACTCGATCGCTTTTGTTGACAGGAAAAGCATGCCACCCAAAATGTTTTTATCTCTATCTTTTTCGCTTTGAGCTCTGGCATCTCTACAAATCCCTACTTCCCTCTGCGAAGGGCCTTTCTTTTACTTTATGCAATTTTTATTTTTATTTGAGTCTCCATCTTCTCTTATAAAGCACCAACTAAGGGGCACTATGATTGTACTTTAGCATTGGGTGTAGCTAATATGCGAGTGTGTTTCATGAATGGATCAATGATTGAGCATAATGGGCTAGGGATAACTTGCTTTTGTGTTTACATAGCCCCCTAAAGTATACATAGCCCCCTAAAGTATCATGTTTCGGCCACATCACCCCCTCAACTTTAAAACCGGGTTCTTAATCCTCTGAAGTTTTTAAAACCGAATAGAACACCCCCTAGACCAACTTAAGCTGTTTTGGCAGGTGGTTTTGTTGACATGGACATCTGGCTCTGCCTATATACCATGTCCAGTGCGCTAGGCAAGACCTGTCGAGCGTCTCCTTGTCTACCGTCGCGCCGGGTGCCGGCGCTGGGGTGCCTATAGTTAGCAGCTCACTGTAGATGACACGGTTCCCTGGGAAGCTTCAAGCATGTGTGGTGGTGTGCTCGGCCAGAGGCGCCGTGCGGGTGGTGCAGCGTCTCGGCGCACTGCAGCTCGCCCTCATCGATCTTGTTGGATACGATGGATAGCAGAATGTTGTTGCGGTGTAACTGGCATCGTGTAACCCCGTCTCGTGGATGACACTGACAACATGGCACCGGTTCAGCCCGATGTAGGTGGTGAACTGGTGATCACCAGCTTGGGCTCACACCTCGACTCCACGGGGGAAGGTCCCCGAGGTTGCCCGTGTCGACGGACGATGCCGCACCAGTGGCCGTTGTTGACATAGGGCCAACTTATCTCATACTTTTTGACTAGCATTTCTCGGTGCCTAACAGGCTGGTGCTGTTACCCGTATACGTACGTACTCAAAGCTGGCTTTGGTTTCCCGGAGAATTCACTTGCCTTGGACCCCAAGCCAGTTTCTACTGCCATCAATGAGGTATCCAAGTGCAAGCCCACCGCTTTCACCGCCACGTGGACGGCAACCCCCCTCGTTGGCGAGGAGGCGGACGGCATCATCAGGAGCCACCCGTAGAGGAGTCCTAACTGCCACCTGCTTCCGCAACCAGTTCCTGCACCTGGGCTCCGTGAGGACGCTTCCACTGTCAGCGAGAACTCTCCAGGCCGACCGTTGGCTGGTGAGCTGATCGACTCCACGGCGGCATGTGCCGCGTCCACATCGCGCATAGCCATTGACTGGTCTTTGACTATTCCAATATCTGCCAGCTAGACAATACCGCCCACAAAACCACTTAAAACAGGCTCAGGGGGTGTTTTATCCGATTTTGAAAACTTCAGGGGATTAAGAATCCGGTTTTAGAGGTGAGGGGGTGATATGGCCGAAATGTGATACTTTAGGGGGTTATGTATACTTTTTTCTATTTTGAAAGACATGGTTGCTTGTTGATATGCTTGAGTATTGAAATCTTCATGTCAAAACTAGACTAATGCTTTGAATCATATAAAATTCCAAATGTCCATGCTACAAAGAGAAGATTATGTGATGAACATGTTAGGCAACATTCCACATCAAAAATTCTGCTTTTATCATTTAGCTACTCGAGGACGAGTAGGAAATTAAGCTTGGGGATAATGATATGTCTCCAACGTATCTATAATTTTTTATTGTTCCATGCTATTATATTGTCATTCTTGGATGTTTTACAATCATTTTGTAGCAACTTTATATCATTTTTTGGGCCTAACCTATTAACATAGTGCCCAGTGCCAGTTCCTGTTTTTTGCTTGTTTTTTACTTTGCAGAAAATCAATACCAAACGAAGTCCAAATGCAGCAAAACTTTTTGGAGATTTTTTCTGGACCAGAAGACACCTGTTGGGCCAAAGAAGTACCAGAGGGGGGCTCCGAGGGGAGCACAACTCACCAGGGAGCACCTGGGGGCCCAGGCGTGCCCACCTCGGTGGCCTCCCGCACCGCCTCTTTCCTCTATAAATACCCCAATATTCCAGAAACCAGGGCAGACGATGAAAATCAATTCCATCCGCCGCAAGTTCCAGAAACCACAGATCCAATCTAGACACCATCACAGAGGGGTTCATCATCCTCATTGGTGCCTCTCCGATGATGCATGAGTAGTTCATTGTAGACCTTCGGGTCCGTTGTTAGTATCTAGATGGCTTCCTATCTCTCTCTCTTGATTCTCAATACAATGGTCTGTTGGAGATCTATTTGATGTAACTCTTTTTGCGATGTGTTTGTTGGGATCCGATGAACTTTGAGTTTATGACCAGATCTATGTTTTTATACATGAAAGTTATTTGAGTCTTTTGATCTCTTATATGCATGACTGCACATAGCCTCGTATTTCTTCTTCGAATCTTTGGTTTAGTGGGCCGACTAGATTGATTTTTCTTGCCATGGGAAGAGGTGTTTTGTGATGGGTTCGATCTTACGATGCTCGATCTCAGTGACAGAAGGGGAAATGACACATATGTATCTTTGCTATTAAAGATAACAAGATGGGGTATATTTCCACATAAATAGATCTTGTCTACATCATGTCATCGTTCTTATTGCATTACTCCCTTTCTCCATGAACTTAATACACTAGATGCATGCTGGATAGCGGTCGATGTGTGGAGTAATAGTAGTAGATGCAGGTAGGAGTTGGTCTACTAATCTTGGACGTGATGCCTATATAATGATCATTGCCTGGATATCATCATGATTATTTGAAGTTCTATCGATTGCCCAACAGTAATTTGTTTACCCACCGTATGCTATTTTTATCGAGAGAAGCAACTAGTGAGATCTACGGCCCCGGGGTCTCTTCTTTATTACATTTTCCTTCGAGATCTATTTTATTTGCTTTTATTTTCAGATCTTTATATCCAAAACCCAAAAAATACCTTGCCGCACTTTATTTTTTTGTGTTTATTCGAGATCTATTTATCCAATCTATCATATTTTTATCCCGTCAACTCGACAATTTCTGGCACCATTACCCGAAAGGGATTGACATCCCCTTTTACACGCCGGGTTGCAAGTATTTGTTCTTTGTGTGCAGGTACTATTTACGTAGTGTTGCATGATTCTCCTACTGGTTCGATAAGTTGGTCTCATCACTGAGGGAAATACCTACCATCGTTGTGCTACATCATCCCTTCCTCTTTGGGGAAATACCAACGTAGTTCAAGCCGCAATCATCCATCCACATATAATATCAGAAATGCTATAAAGCTCCCACTCACATTCTTGTAAATACAGGCGTCACCGTAAGTCTGTATAAAACCATATGCTTTGATCACTTTATCAAAGCGTATATTCCAACACTGAGATGCTTGCACCAGTCCATAGATGGATCGCTGGAGTTTGCACACTTTATTAGCACCTTTAGGATTGACAAAACCTTCTGGTTGCATCATATACAACTCTTCTTTAAGAAATCCATGTAGTTTTGACGTCCATTTGCCATATTTCATAATTATAAAATGCGGCAATTGCTAACATGATTCGGACTGACTTGAGCATTGGTACGGGTGAGAAGGTCTCATCGTAGTCAACCCCTTGAACTTGTCGAAAACCTTTTGCGACAAGTTGAGTTTCGCAGATGGTGACATTACCATCAGCGTCAGTCTTCTTCTTGAAGATCCATTTATTCTCAATGGCTTGCCGATCGTCTGGAAAGTCCACCAAAGTCCATAGTTTGTTCTCATACATGGATCCTATCTCAGATTTCATGGCCTCAAGCCATTTATCGGAATCTAGGCTCATCATAGCTTCTTCATAGTTCGTAGGTTCGCCATGGTCTAATAACACGACTTCCAGGATAGAATTACCATACCACTCTGGTGTGGAACATGCTCTGTTCGACCTACGAGGTCCAGTAGTAACTTGATCTAAAGTTTCATGATCATCACCATTAGCTTCCTCTCTAGTTGGTGTAGGCATCACGGGAACGAATTTCTCTAATGTGCTACTTTCAAATTCGAGAGCAGGTACAATTACCTCATCAAGTTCTACTTTCCTCCCACTCACTTCTTTCGAGAGAAACTCCTTCTCTAGAAAGGATCCATTCTTGGCAACAAAGATCTTTCGTTTGGATCTGTGGTAGAAGGTGTAGCAATTGTTTCTTTAGGGTATCCTATGAAGACGCATTTCTTCGATTTGGGTTCGAGCTTATCAGGTTGAAGCCTTTTGACAAAAGTGTCGCAACCCCAAACTTTAAGAAACGACAACTTAGGTTTCTTGCCAAACCACAGTTTATATGGTGTCGTCTCAACGGATTTAGACGGTGCCCTATTTAACGAGAATGCGGCTGTCTCTAATGCATAACCCCGAAATGATAGTGGTAAATCGGTAAGAGACATCATAGAATGCACCATATCCAATAAAGTACGGTTACGACGTTCGGACACACCATTACGCTGTGGTGTTCCAGGTGGCGTGACTTGTGAAACAATTCCACATTGTTTTAAATGAAGGCCAAACTCATAAGTCAAATATTCACCTCCGCGATCAGACTGTAGAAACTTTATTTTCTTATTGTGATGATTCTCCACTTCCCTCTGAATTTCTTTGAACTTTTCAAATGTTTCAGACTTGTGTTTCATCAAGTAGATATACCCATACCTACTCAAATGATCTGTGAAGGTCAGAAAATAATGATACCCGTCGCGTGCTTCAACATTCATCGGACCGCATACAACGGTGTGTATTATTTCCAATAAGTCATTAGCTCGCTCCATTGTTCTAGAGAACGGAGTTTTAGTCATCTTTCCCATGAGGCATGGTTCGCAAGCATCAGATGATTCATAATCAAGTGATTCCAAAAGTCCATCCGCATGGAGTTTCTTCATGCACTTTACACCAATAAGACCTAAACGGCAGTGCCATAAGTATGTTGCACTATCATTATCAACTTTTTATCTTTTGGCATCAATATTATGAGTATGTGTATCACTAAGATCGAGATTTAATAAATCATTCACATTGGGAGTATGACCATAGAAGGTTGTATTCATGTAAAGAGAACAACAATTATTCTCTGAATTAAATGAATAATTGTATTGCAATAAACACGATCTAATCATGTTCACTCAACACAAACACCAAATAACATTTATTTAGGCTTAACACTAATCCTGAAGGTAGAGGGAGTGTGCGATGGTGATCGTATCAACCTTGGAATCACTTCCAACACACATCATCACCTCATCCTTAACTAGTCTCTGTTTATTTTGCATCTCCTGTTTCGAGTTACTAATCTTAGCAACTGAACCGGTATCAAATACCCAGGGGTTGCTACGAACACTACTAAAGTACACATCAATAATATCTATATCAAATATAAATCTGTTCACTTTGCCATCCTTCTTATCCGCCAAGTATTTGGGGCAGTCCCGCTTCTAGTGACCACTCCCTTTGCAGTAGAAGCACTCAGTTTCAGGCTTGGATCCAGCTTTGGGTTTCTTCTCGGGAGTGGTAACTTGATTGTCATTCTTTTTGAAGTTCCTTTTCTTTCCCTTGCCCTTTTTCTTGAAACTAGTGGTCCTGTTAACCACACTTGATGCTCTTTCTTGATTTCTACCTTCGCCGATTTCAGTATCGCGAAGAGCTCGAGAATCGTTTTCGTCATCCCTTGCATATTATAGTTCATCACAAAGTTCTAGTAGCTTGGTGATAGTGACTAGAGAACTCTGTCAATAACTATTTTATCTGAAAGATTAACTCCCACTTGATTCAAGCGATTGTAGTACCCAGATATTATGAGCGCATGCTCACTAGCTGAGCTATTCTCCTACATCTTGTAGGCAAAGTAGAGGTCTCATACCTCTCTGATGCGGAGCATCCCAAGGTCACCCCCATGGACCTACCATCGTCTCACCAAGTGCCTATCGGGCCCATGACTCGATCACGTGCAAGAGCCCTTGAAACCGAGGTGACATCTCTCCTCTCACAATTCCACTCCGATGCGCATGAAGCATGGCTACTACCTCATATGGATACATTATGCATACTCAGGTACAATGGAGAATCTAAGGAGCAAGGACAAGAAGCAGAGGAAGATCGATGAGAAGACGGAGAAGAAGAAGAGCTGCAGGAAAATTCCCAGCCACCGGACGACCGGCCGGGACCGGACGTCCGACGCCTGAAGCGTCAAACGAGCTCCAGCCAGCGGACGTCCGGCCCGGACCGGACGACCGGTGCCCCTGCACCCGAAGCGAATGAGCGGACGTCCGGTCCGGACTGGACGACCGGCGCACCAGCACCTGAGGCAGCATCAGCGGAAGTCCGGAGCCTCCGGACGTCCGGCGACCCCATCACAGAGCAGAACCAGCGGATGACCGAAGGACACCGGACGTCTGGCAGTTCCTGAGACACCGGACGACCGGTCCCCAGCGGACGTCCGGTACCTGGTTGCGTCCAGATTCGGGCCCGAGGCCCATGTACCCCTTCACTTCGCCCCCTTTTGCACTTAGACTATAAATAGACCCCCCATTCATCCTAGCTAGGGTTAGCATTGGTTTAGCTCATTTGAGAGATAGAGCATTGCTCATCCATATCGGATCTACTCCTCGAGAGAGACCGCGGCCCCTCTTCGGAGAAGATCCACCTTGGATTCAAGACCTCCTTGCAGAGAAGATCCCCTTGTGGATTCAAGACCTCCTCACGGAGAAGAACCGGTTACCGTGTATCGTCCCTAGTTGTCCGTGGATTCGTGTATCGCCCTATGTACTCGAGGATCTAGCCCATGTGTGACTTATTCGTGTCAGTTTAGTGATTTCCTCTTGTGTTCTTCCTCCCATTCATCCTCGTGTTCTTCGTGTTTTCCTTTGGGATCCGCTCCTTTCGTGAAAGATCGGCCACCTAGGGTTTCACCCTACATCATCTTGGTATCATGAGCAAGGTTGATCACGATTTCGGAACCCCCTCTTCGTTTTTCTAGCTTGATTTTGTTGTTTTTCGTCCTAATCCGAAAATCCCCACAAAAATAGCCCCAAAAATTTTTCTTGTGTTTTGTGAGTTTTGATGATGTTTTTTTGGTTTGGATCCATGAATTTGCTGCATTGCAAGTAGATCTAGCCTTCCCCCACCATCTCCACCTCGAAATCCCTCCCAAATCCTTCCCCAATCCCCCAATAATCACCTCTCGCATCTAGAATCTCGAGTTGACCCCGATCACCGGACGACCGTCACATCACCGGACATCCGGTGACCCAGGAAGCACCGGACGTCCGACATTACCGGACGACCCGCGACCGGACATCCGTTCGCACCCGGACGACCGCTACTTCCACAACATCATCCGCTACGCCACCTCCAACTTCCACCACCGAACCGCCACATACTCCGACGATTTTGGTCACCTTTGGTTTTGAGAATTTGAGTTGCGGTACCGTATCCTTTTGTGTTTCGGCTATCTAGGTACGGTTCGACATCGACACCACCGCCACTCATTTTCGCCACGGACGCGTCATCAACACCGGTCATCAACAACGACCACCTCGACTACGACTTGGTATTCGTGCCACCATTTTGACACCATACCGGAAGCAAGACCGGTAACCTCATCTTGGTATTGGACATATCATTCTTGCCATCACATTGTTAGCCATCATCGCCTGACTCCTTTGCGTTGCTTACCAATCGAGACTAGCCATTGAGTATTGCCGGCAACGAGACTTGTGCACTTTAGTGATCATACTTCCCCATAGCATACATACATGCATCATTGTTGATTATATTGTTATCATCTCTTGTGTCACAAAGTTGTCATCGCATACTCACTTGCTACCTTGGTTCGTCAAGCGTCGCATAAGAAAAGAGCTCAAACATCAAAGAGCCAATCAAGCTTTTAAGCAAAGAGGAAAGATAAGCAAAGAGCTTTTAAGCAAGAACCATAGCATCATACAACATTAAGATTGTCATACTCGATCATCTTGGATCATATCATAGCAACACCTTGCATAAAACATATTTGGGATAGAAGTCGTTGCATTTTTGCGACGTAGGTTGTGCACAAGTTCTTGTATCCGCCTATCGTGCAATCGTGCTAGCGTCTCTCTAGTGTTGTGCAACAAGAGCATTTTTGTGGATTCCACATTTTGGCTCAGCCTTGGTTGCTCAACCCCACTTATCTTTTTGCGTGTGTGTTTCCGTGTACCGTATATGCTTGGTCTACTTGTTACATTGCATCTTGCGAATCTTCTCCAACATTATAGAATCATGCTTACATTCACATTAAAAATTTGTGCCACCATCCTAACCAAGCTCCACCATAAGTTTTTACTTGTGTAGGTGTGAGAAACCGACGAGAATTTGTACCAATTGAGCTATTTCCTTGTCCTACATTGGAGTGATCATCGATTCACTTTCAACTTTGGTCAAGGTACATTTGGTATTCGTTCTTCTCTTTCTACCACTCACACTTGTCTTGGAATGATGGATAGGCCGAGTACTTCTACCAACCCACTCTTCATGGAGCAAGACGACGACATGAACTCCTTCGTCACCAAGAGTCACCTCTTTGGTGCACAACGTGCTTTGCATCAAGAGCAACAAGCTATGAGTGAACGCATCGACAACCTTGCCGCTGACTTGAGACTTTCCGAGCAACATACAAGGGACTACTTCGACCACAAGCTCGACGATCACAAGCAAGAGAATGACACAAGGATGGACGAGATTCGCGCTTTGTTGCTCAACCGTTCTTCTTCCACTTCAAGAAGGAGCCGTTCAAGTCACCACTCCGACTCAAGTACACCGTCATCGAACACTCTTCGTCGAGCCGCGCGCACCGACCATCAAGCAAACCTCAATCCGCTTCGGGATACCGACTCTCAAGAGCGACGACGACGTCAAGCCGAAGAAGCTTTTGCGCTAGCTCGTGAACGGCAACAACAACGACAACATGAAGAGGAAGAACGCGTGCGTCTACACCAAAATGCACAAAATACCGAGGCTCAATGTCAAGAACAACAACTCCGTGACGCTCAAGCACTTGAGGCGCAACAAGCTCTATGTGATGCAAGTCGACCCGTTGCCGACCGAGGCCGACAAGCCCGTGAGGAAGAGGAAGCACTTCATGAAGAACTTCATGAACGACGATTTCAAGCTCGCATGCACCGTCTAGTTCCCCCTCGAGCTCGACGCGTTCCTCCACAAGCTCACCAAGACCATCAAGATCATCAAGAGCATGAAAACAACGGGAACCCTCCACGGCAAGAGCAACACGAGGTTGACAACCCTCCGCGTCAAGAGTACCACGAGTTGGACAATCATCTACAACATGGGCGTCATCATCCCTGACCCCAACACAATGAAGAGCAATGCTACGGCAAGCTCAAGTTCACCATGCCCAAGTTCAACGGAAGCAATGATCCCGAAGAATACCTTTCATGGGCATTGAAAGTTGACAAGATCTTTCGTTTGCACAATTATGAAGAAGATAAGAAGATCGCGATGGCATCCCTTGAGTTCCAAGACTATGTCCTCATTTGGTGGGAACAAGTCATTGAGCGCCGCGAGGCAAGAGGTGATCCACCCATCACTACTTGGGCACAAATGAAGGATGTCATGAGAGCACGCTTCGTGCCTACCTACTACAACCGCGACCTCTTCAAGAAACTCTAACAACTCAAGCAAGGAACCAAGAGCGTTGAAGAATACTACAAGGAGATGGAGATTGCAATGATAAGAGCCAATGTGACGGAAGATGATGAGCAAACTATGGCACGTTTCTTGAATGGACTCAATCATCCCATCAAGAAGATCGCCGACTTCCAACCATACTCAAATCTCATCGAGCTCGTGCACCAAGCTACCAAAGCGGAACGCCAAGTGCAAGATGACTTCAAGTACACCAAGTTCTCATCCAAGTCCTACGGCTTCTCAAATAACCAAGCTTCAACCACTCCAACTCCGACTACAAGAACGTCTACTTCCAACATCAACAAGCCAAATTCCAAGAAAGCTTCGTCAACTACAAGTCATCCTTCTACGAGCAACTTCAAGCCGAGAGCTTCATCTTCGTCTACCCCAACCGATGAGACCGTCAAGACGAGCTCCCTCAAGTGTTTCACTTGCGGAGGCCGAGGCCACAAGTCCTATGAGTGCACCAACAAGCGCACAATGATATTCAACGACGATGGCACTTATGACTCCATGAGCGAAGGAGAAATGGAAGCCCTTGCACAAGTGGCCATGCACCGCCAAGTGAACAATGAAGAAGAACAAGTCTTTTGTGATGAAGACTCAAGTCCCGCACTTGTTGTCTCAAAAGTCTTGACCCTCCAACATCACCAAGAAGAAGACCAAAGATGCACCATATTCCACACCAAGGCCGGCATCAATGGACGATCCGTCAAGGTCATCATTGATGGAGGGAGTTGTCACAATCTCGCAAGTGAAGAACTTTGCTCCAAGCTCCAATTGCCCAAGACGAAGCATCCACATCCATACAAAGTGCAATGGCTTAGTGACTCCGGCACTATCCAAGTCGAGCACCGAGTACAAGTATCCTTCAAAATCGGCGCTTACGAAGACACCTTGGAATGCGACGTCATCCCAATCACCGTTTGCCATCTTCTCCTTGGACGACCATGGCAATTCGATAGAGGAGTCGTCCACAATGGGCATACAAACCACTATAGCTTCAAGATGCAAGGAAAGGAGTTTGTGTTATGACCCATGTCTCCAAGCCAAGTGATCGCCGATAAGCAAGCCACCCATCGTGGAGAGAATGGTGAGAGAGTGAGCCACCAAAAAGAGAGTGAGCACCACAAGCCCAAATTGAGTGCCTCCACGATGAGCGAAAACAAGAACTTCGTCCTATTTGCCACCAAACGTGAGATGAGAGAAGTGTGTGAGAACCCATCAAGTGTCCTACACTATGTCCTATTGTGCAAGGACGAGGTCACAAATACTAACAACTCTCACGATCTACCTTTGGTGTTATCGTCTCTATTGCAGGAATTCCAAGATGTTTTCCCCGATGAGCTACCTCTGGATCTACCTCCACGACGAGGCATTGAGCACCGAATTGATCTCATCCCCGGAGCGCCGCTTCCAACAAAGCCCCATACCGCGTCAACCCCGAAGAAACCAAAGAAATCCAAAGGCAAGTAAAGCATCTCATAGACCATGGTCATGTGCGTGAAAGTTTGAGCCCTTGTGCCGTACCGGTCATTCTTGTGCCAAAACGTGACGGTAGCTTTCGCATGTGCTCCGATTGTAGACCTATCAATGCTATCACCGTTAGATATAGGTACCCCATTCCACGCCTTGATGATATGCTTGATGAACTTAGCGGTGCCACTATATTTTCCAAAATTGATCTTAAGAGTGGTTACTATCAAATCCGCATACAAGAGGGTGATGAATGGAAAACCGCCTTCAAAACCAAGTTTGGTTTGTATGAGTGGTTAGTCATGCCTATGGGTCTCTCGGAAGCACCGAGCACTTTTATGCGCCTTATGAATCATGTCTTTCGCCCTTACATTGGTATATTTGTTGTGGTTTACTTTGATGACATTCTTGTGTTTAGCAAATCGATCCATGAGCATGTCACCCATGTCCGCACCGTTTTGCAAACTCTTAGGAAAGAGCATCTGTATGCTAATATGGAGAAATGCCTTTTTGGTGTTGATAAGCTCGTTTTCTTAGGATTTGTTGTATCTTCTAGGGGTGTTCATGTTGATGAATCTAAGATCAATGCTATTAAAACTTGGCCCCAACCAACCAATTTGCAACAAGTGCGTAGTTTTCTTGGTTTAGCCGGTTTCTACCGTCGATTTGTGAAGGATTTTAGCACCATTGCATCACCTTTGCATGCTTTGAGCAAGAAGAACGCGCCTTTTGTTTGGGGACCATCTCAAGATATTGCTTTCAATGAGCTTAAGAATTTGCTTACTCATGCTCCCGTGCTTGCTTACCAACTTCACAAGCCTTTTGAGATTCATTGCGATGCTAGTGGTAATGGCATAGGAGGCGTGTTAACGCAAGAGAAGCGCCCCATAGCGTACTTTAGTGAGAAACTTTCTAGAGCACAACTCAATTACCCCATCTATGACAAAGAGCTATATGCTTTAGTGTGAGTTTTGCATGAATGGGAACATTACCTTCGCCCACATGAGTTCATCATCCATACCTACCATGAAACACTTAAATACCTTAAGGGTCAAACTAAGTTGAACAAGCGTCATGCTAAATGGAGTGAATTTATTGAGTCTTTTCCTTATGTCATCAAGTACATTAAGGGTAAAGAAAATGTTGTGGTGGATGCGCTTTCCCGTATATGCATGCTTGTCACTAACCTTGAGTTGAATGTCATTGGTTTTGAGCATATCAAAGACTTGTATGAACATGATCCTACATTCGCCATACCTTATGCCAAGTGTTTGATACATACTTCTTGGGATCGATACTACATCAAAGATGGATATCTTATGAGAGCTAACAAACTTTGCATCCCCGAGTCCTCTTTTCGTTTCTTGCTTTTGCAAGAATCTCATGGAGGCCAACTCATGGGACACTTTGGACGCGACAAAACATTTGCCACGCTCTCCAAGAACTACTTTTGGCCCAAGATGCATCGCGACGTCAATCGCTTCACCAACCGTTGTTCTACATGTCGCAAAGCTAAGTCTAAAGCCCAATCTCATGGCATCTATATGCCACTTCCAATTCCATATCAACCATGGGAAGATATTAGCATGGACTTTGTGCTTGGTTTGCCTAGAACTCGAAATGGAAAGGATTCTGTTTATGTTGTCGTGGACCGTTTCTCCAAAATGGCTCATTTCATTCCCTGCAACAAGATAGACGATGCTTCACATATTGCAAATTTGTTTTGTAGGGAAATCTTGTGCCTTCATGGAGTGCCAAAGACTATCGTCTCAGACCGCGACGCCAAGTTCCTTAGCTACTTTTGTAAGACTCTATGCGCCAAGCTCAGAATCAAGCTACTCTTCTCCATGGCATACCATCCTGAAACCGACGGTCAAACGGAGGTGACAAACCGCACACTCTCCGCTTTACTTCGCGTACTCATCAAGAGGAACATCAAGGAGTGGGAGGAGTGCCTACCTATCACCGAGTTCGCCTACAACCGAGCACGACACTCAACAACCGGCAAGTCGCCTTTCGAGGTCGTTTACGGATTCAACCCATTGTCACCATTGGACATTCTTCCCCTACCACTACAAGAGCGCATCAATTTGGATGCAAGTGCGCGTGTGACACATCTCAAGAAGATGCATGACGATACAAGAAACACCATCGAGCGCCAAGTTCAACGCCTTGCGACAAAGCTCAACTTCAACAAGCAACCTATGGTCTTCAACATTGGTGATCAAGTGTGGCTACACCTTCGCAAGGACAGCTTCCCACAAGAACGCAAATCCAAGCTTCATCCACGAGCGGATGGACCCTTCAAGGTGCTCGCACGTTACAACAACAACGCTTACAAGATCGACCTCCCGCGTGACAAGTACAACGTGAGCGACATCTTCAACGTCAAAGATCTCTCTCCTTTCCATGGTGATGAAGATTTGATCCGAGGATGGATCTTCCCCAAGGGAGGGGAGATGATGCGGAGCATCCCAAGGTCACCCCCATGGACCTACCATCGTCTCACCAAGTGCCTACCGGGCCCATGACTCGATCACGTGCAAGAGCCCTTGAAACCGAGGTGACATCTCTCCTCTCACAATTCCACTCTGATGCGCATGAAGCATGGCTACTACCTCATATGGATACATTATGCATACTCAGGTACAATGGAGAATCTAAGGAGCAAGGACAAGAAGAAGAGGAAGATGGACGAGAAGACGGAGAAGAAGAAGAGCTGCAGGAAAATTCCCAGCCACCGGATGACCAGCCGGGACCGGACGTCCGGCGCCTGAAGCGTCAGCCGAGCTCCAGCAGCGGACGTCCGGCCCGGACCGGACGACCGGTGCCCCTGCACCCGAAGCGAACGAGCGGATGTCCGGTCCGGGCCGGACGACCGGCGCACCAGCACCCGAGGCAGCATCAGCGGAAGTCCGGAGCCTCCGGACGTCCGGCGACCCCATCACAGAGCAGAACCAGTGGACGACCGGAGGACACCGGACGTCTGGCAGTTCCTGAGACACCGGACGACCGGTCCCTAGCGGATGTCCGGTACCTGGCTGCGTCCAGATTCGGGCCCGAGGCCCATGTACCCCTTCACTTCGCCCCCTTTTGCACTTAGACTATAAATAGACCCCCCCCCCATTCATCCTAGCTAGGGTTAGCATTGGTTTAGCTCATTTGAGAGATAGAGCATTGCTCATCCATATTGGACCTACTCCTCGAGAGAGACCGCGACCCCTCTTGGGAGAAGATCCACCTTGGATTCAAGACCTCCTTGCGGAGAAGATCCCCTTGTGGATTCAAGACCTCCTCACGGAGAAGATCCGGTTACCGTGTATCGTCCCTAGTTGTCCGTGGATTCGTGTATCACCCTATGTACTCGAGGATCTAGCCCATGTGTGACTTATTCGTGTCGGTTTAGTGATTTCCTCTTGTGTTTTTCCTCCCATTCATCCTCGTGTTCTTCGTGTTTTCCTTTGGGATCCGCTCCTTTCGTGAAAGATCGGCCACCTAGGGTTTCACCCTACATCACTCTCGACACGGGCATGAGTCTGAAATACCAATTTCAGCTCTTGGAACATCTCATATGCTCTGTGGCATTCAAAATGTTTTTGAAGTCTCGGTTCTAAGCCGTAAAGCATGGCGCACTAAACTATTAAGTAGTCATCATATTGAGCTTGACAAACATTCATAACGTCTGCATTTGCTCCTGCAATAGGTCTGTCACCTAGTGGTGCATCAAGGACATAATTTTTCTGTGTAGCAATGAGGATAATCCTCAAATCATGAACCATGTCCGCTTTATTGCTACCATCATCATTCAACTTAGGTTTCTCTAGGAACATATCAAAAATAGGGGAGCTATATCGCGAGCTATTGATCTACAACATAGATATGCAAAACTATTAAGACTAAGTTCATGATAAATTAAGTTCAATTAATCAAATTACTAAGGAACTCCCACTTAAATAAACATCCCTCAAGTTATCTAAGTGATACATGATCCAAATCAACTAACCCATGTCCGATCATCACGTGAGAAAAGTATGTTTTTGGCCCCTCAAGTTCCCTAAAAGTATAGACTTGGTCCCTTGAGATTTTTTGGTATACAATTAGTCATTCAAGTCTCAAAACCGGATAAGTTTGGTCCAAAACCAGATTTTAAGTACATTGACCGGGTTTGACCACATTTGACCGGGTCTGACCATGTTGATCAGGTTTTACAGATGAATAGTAAAATCAAAAAATAACAAAAAAATCAAAAATTTTGAAATTTTGGGGCAACGAAGGTGCTTGGGTGCGCTAGGTGCATGAAAATTTGTGTGATGTTTCAACATTCGAGGAGCTTGTGGCCAAAAAACAAATTTTGGCTAAAAAATGTCTTTTTTGCTAGAGCTCCTTGGATGTTATTTGACCATAAAATTTACACGCACCTGGCGCACCCGAGCATGTTGCTTGTCACAAAAATTCAAAACCTGGTCAACATGGTCAAACCTAGGTCAACATGCTCAAAATCTGGTTATGGACCAAACTTATCTAGTTTTGACACTTGAAGGACCAAATATATAACAAAAAATCTTGAGGGACCAAGTCTATACTTTTGGGGAAATTGAGGGACAAAAAAACATAATTTTTTCTATATACTATATGACTCACGTTCGACCTTTCGGTCTCCGGTGTTTCGAGACCATGTATGTACATGCTAGGCTCGTCAAGTTTAACCCAAGTATTCTGCATGTGCAAAACTGTCTTACACCCGTTGTATGCGAACGTAGAGTCTATCACACCCGATCATCATGAAGTGCTTCAAAACGACGAACTTTGGCAACAGTGCATACTCGGGGAGAACACTTTTATCTTGAAATTTAGTGAAGGTATCATCTTATAATGCTACCGCCGTTCTAAGCAAAATAAGATGCATAATAGATAAACGTCACATGCAATCAGAATTTGTGACATGATATGGCCATCGTCATCTTGTGCTTTTGATCTCCATCTCCGAAGCATCGTCATGATCTCCATCGACACCTTGATCACCATTGTTGTGTCGGGGTCATCTCGCCAACTATTGCTAACGCATAGCGATAAAGTAAAGCAATTACATGGCGCTTGCATTTCATACAATAATTAACAAAACCCTAAGGCTCCTGCTGGTTGTCGATATTACAAAACATGATCATCTCATACATCAACATATATCACATCACGTCTAGACCATATCACATCACAACATGCCCTGCAAAAAAAAGTTATACGTCCTCTACTTTGTTGTTGCAGGTTTTACGTGGCTGCTACGGGCTTCTAGCAAGAACCGTTCTTACCTACGCAAAAACCACAACGGTGATTCATCAAGTTTGCTGTTTTAACCTTCTTCAAGGACCGGCCGTAGTCAAATTCGATTGAACTAAAGCAGGAGAAACAGACACCCGCCAGCCACCTTTATGCAAAACTAGTTGCATGTCAGTCTGTGGAACCGGTCTCATGTGCGTGGACATGTAAGCTTGGTCCGGGCCACTTCATCCCACAATACCACGAATCAAAATAAGACGTTGGCGGTAAGCATTATGACTATCACCGCCCACAACTCTTTGTGTTCTACTCATGCATATCATCTACGCATAGACCTGGCACTGATGCCACTGTTGGGAAACGTTGCATGGAAAACAAAAAAATTCTACACACACGCAAGATCTATCAAGGAGATGCATAGCAATGAGAGGGAAGAGTGTGTCTACATACCCTCATAGACTGTAAGCGGAAGCGTTTGTTAACGCGGTTGATGCAGTCAAACTTCTTCCCGCTCCAACCGATCGAGTATCGAACGTACGGCACCTCCGCGTTCAGCACACGTTCAACTCGGTGACGTCCTCGCCTTCTTGATCCAGCAAGATGGCGAAGTAGAGGATGAGTTCCGACAGCACGACGGCGCGGTGACGATGATGGTGAAGCTATCTCCGCAGGGTTCGCCTAAGCACTACGAAAATATGACCGACGGACTAAACTGTGGAGAGGGGGCGTCGCACATGGCTAAGCAATTGTCATGGTTATGTGTGCCGCCCCCCTCCCACATATATATAGGTGGGGAGAGGGGAGAGGCCAAGGGGCACCCCAAGTAGGGCCGAATCCTACTTGGGGTCTTTCCCTAGCCCCCCCTACCATATTTGCCGGAGGGGAAAGGAAAGGGGAGAAGAGGGAAGGAAGCGGGAGGTCAATTCCCCCCTTTCATTCTCTCCCCAAGGGATGCGGCCTTAGGAGGGGCGCGCCAGCCCCTTGTGGGCTGGTGTGTCCCCCCCCCTTTGGTCCATATGGCCCATTAACCTCCCGGGGTGTTCGGAATCACTTCCGGTGACCCGATTTTTACCCGGTACATCCCGAAACTCTTCCGGCCTCCAAATATCATCGTCCTATATATCGATCTTTACCTCCGGACCATTCCGAAGCTCCTCGTCATATCCGTGATCTCATTCGGGACTTCGAACAACATTCATTCACCAAATCCATATAACACTATATCGTCAATGAACGTTAAGCGTGCGGACCCTACGGGTTCGAGAACTATGTAGACATGACCGAGACACCTCTCGGGTCAATAACCAATAGCGGAACCTGGATGCCCACATTGGCTCCTACATATTCTACGAAGATCTTTATCGGTCGAACCTTATGACAACATACGTAATTCCCTTTGTCCATCGGTATGTTACTTGCCCGAGATTCGATAGTCGGTATCTTCATACCTAGTTCAATCTCTGGCAAGTCTCTTTACTTGTTCTGTAATACATCATCTTGCAACTAACTCATTAGTCACTTTGCTTGCAAGGCTTCCTATGATATGTATTACCAAGAGGGCCCAAAGATACCTCTCCGATATTCAGAGTGACAAATCCTTTCTCGATCTATGCCAACTCAACAAACACCTTTGGAGATACCTGTAGAGCATCTTTATGATCACCCAGTTACATTGTGACGTTTGATAACACACAAGGTATTACTCCCGTATTCGGAGTTGCATAATCTCATAGTCGAAGGAATATGTATTTGACATTAAGAAAACAAAAGCAATAAACTGAACGGTCAATATGCTAAGCTAACGAATGGGTCTTGTCCATCACATCATTCTCCTACGATGTGATCCCGTTATCAAATGATAACTCATGTCTATGGTTAGGAAACCTTAACCATCTTTGATCCACGAGCTAGTCTAGTAGAGGCTCACTAGGGACACTGTATTTGTTTATGTATCCACACTTGTATTTAAGTTTTCGGTCAATACAATTCTAGCATGAATAATAAACCTTTATCATGATTTAGGAAATATAATAATAGCCATTTTATTATTGCCTCTAGGGCATATTTCCATCACTTCATACCCCAGTTGTGACCTTAGCTCTCTTGAGAATGTCGTCACGACCCACAAGATTGAGAGGGGGGTCAAGTCCTGGTAACTCAATAAAGCACCTAGTTCGGACGGGCATATGTAGTGAATTTGAGCACTTATTCCATGTGGTTTCAGTGGCTTTGTGAAAATCTACTCGAATGTAGTGTCCCTATTGCCAAAGATGGGTGGTGCCAAAGAAGTTAATATCTTCTGCCTCATCCATTTGATACATAGTTTCCCGAAGTTGCCAACTAAGGTTCTTGCACATCGCCTTAATCTGAAGGTCTCTAGGTTTGTTGGCTCTCACTAGAGCGCCTTTGTGTGTGGTTGCTGCATTCAGGATAACTTTATGCTCACCCAATGCATTGCTCACAAGTTCCACTCCAATAAACATGCAGTCGGGCTCCTAAAGCTAGAGATCTTATGGCATTTGCATCGTGTCTTTGGCACTTTCCTCTCCAAGTCTTGAATAAGTTAGGCTTTGGCCATCATTTAAGAAATTGGGTTTATTCTAGAAAATAAAAACAATGTGCATGCACGCAAATCAAACAAGATAAAGTTGGGAGCTCTATTCTAAATATGGTTGTGAAGGAAATCTCCATTCTCAAGGCATGCCAGTATTTATCTATTTTCATGCAGCCTGGAGCGGTAATATAGTACCATGGTAGTCTTGAATAGAGCTCCATTATCAAGGTATGGCAATACTAGTTTTTACAGGTTTAAGATGAAATAGTTCAGAAATGATACCCAACAATCACAAGGTGTATCATCACAGTCACAAGAAGCATAAGGGAAGAATTCTCTTGGGTTCGCCTCGGATCATTTCTGCTAGGCAATTATCGTGACACGCCTAGGCCTCGCCCCCCTAGTCCCTTAAGCAAATTTTAAGATTGATTAGTTTGATACCAACATTTCCAGGCCAACTGCTAGCAAGTCTAAAAATTGTCTATCAATTAATTCTTGCCAACTCTAAAAATGTTACCAACCTTTCGAAACTTTTGGTTTTAACAAATGTTGGCATCAAACCAAGCAGCATGATTTTTTATGTTTGACTTTCATTGTGGGCACATGTGGATGTGTGTAGCTACAACCTTGAGGGTTTGTTTGGATGTGAGTACTGAATTGGCTTCGTAAAATGGAGGCACAATCAAGTTTCAAGTAGAATTAGAAATGAATGCTCAGGTTTTTTTGTTTGGTCGGCAAAAAATCCTTAAAAAGAATCTAAACAACTAGCTAATTTCAAATCACTTTTGATTGAAAAAGACCTGCAAAAAGATGTTGAAATGCATGTGGACTGTCCAATCTTTTTCATTATCAGCAAACTCAACTACAATACTAAGGTAAAACCCAGAAGTTTTGGTGTCAGTTTCTAGCAATACAGAATCAATGAGCCTTTTCCTTTCCTGGGGATGGATTTTTAATTTATCTTGTGGGTGTTAATTTTTGTTTTATTGAATTATGCCAGGGTTGGTATCAGAGCCAGAGATCCCGAGTTCGGATAATGGTTGGAACAATTAAATAGAAACAATTGGAGTTGAATGGGGCCTAATAAAGCGTCCACGCGAGGAAGAGTACGGCGCACAAGTGAATTGATGGCCTTTCATGCTGATGGATAAGTCGATCAGTTATCGCAAAGTTCAATAGGGGCGCGATGAAACCGATGGAGCTGTTGGTGATGTCTTCTTCCCTAGCACCAATAGGGTTTGGCTCGGTCATGGTAGAACTTGATGAGTGGCCATAGTTGAGCTTGGCGGAGTCGTGGTGGGTGGCGCCGATATTTCTTTTTTTTCTTCACAAATATACGAAGCTTGTGTATCATTTCATTTATAGGAGTTGAAGGGAATACATGGGGTGGGGGTGGTGGGACATCATGGAACGCGTATAAAAATTGACGTGTTCGTGAATGCTTGAGCAGAGGAACAAGGGGTCCTCGCCGGCCCTTGTCCATTGACGTGTGTCCTCTTGGATGGCTTGCACCAAGCGTGTAACGGAGTGCTGCAACCTGTCGAAACACACAGTCGTTGCAGTGCTTCCAAAGCCACCAAGCTGGGAATCTCTAGAAGGAACGGGACCGCCGCACATTCGAGGGGAAAAGATGTTCGCCGGAGACAATTATAGCCATGGCTAGAGATGAGGTTTTCCTGTTCTGGAGGTTGTTTCTTAATTGTTTTTTTGTCTTTCTTCTATAATTGTTGAGCTTGAGGTGCTTAGTCATTGCCACATTGTGGTCTTGGCTCTGTTCTGTATTAATCCCGGAGACTTTGGTCTTTCTCTTCTATACTGAATTGGCAGAACTCCTATTGTTGCCCCTCAAAAGCCACCAAGCTATGAGAAGGAGGCAGGGTATACCTTGGTGGAGCGCCATAGGGGCTTGCGATGTGGTAGCCCACCAGTCTGCAAACGTCGTCGCCAAGCAGGGCAGGGTAGCAATGGATTAGCAACGAGATAGAGAATAGCATGCCACACCTGGCGGAAGAAAGGGCAGCCAGCCAGAAGATGTTGCATATCCTCATGGGTCTGATCGTTGACACTTCAATGGAAAAGAAATCTGTGTGATGGAGGAATTTCACTTTACATTTTTTTTGAAAGAAAGGGATTTTCCCCCGATTTCATTAAAGAAACCAAGTAAGTTCGATACAACCAAAACGCAACACCACCGGTCACCCTTAACGCCTGCTAAGAAAGTCTGCACCAGCACGTAACCTACCCCCTCCCATCACTCCCTGCCTACTAACAGTAAGTAGAGGGAAGGGGAAACCACCAGAAAATCCCGAACTATCTTATTACATCAAAGGAATCAAAACAAAACTCTCAGGCAGCAAGAAGAGCGAACTATCTAAACTTTGATTTCAACCATCCTTCAGTCTTGGCACCCAGGTCGCCCATCCTCGTCTTGATTGGAAAAGACCACTGGCGACTCGATCCAGAAGCTTTGCGCCCCGTTGCAACTCCACTTTTGCGTCCTCCCTCGCCTGCAAGCAACTCCAATCATTAATCCAATGCGACATTCTAAACATCACTACACTAGGATCATTAGGCCAGACATGTTGAAAGCACGCTGAGTTTCTAGTTTTCCAAATGCTCCAGATTAGTGCTGCTATTCCGACAAAAAAATTCATCTTATTTTCTCCCCCAAAAGCATCTAACCAAACATGCATGCACGTGTCCATGTCACTGAAGTTGCAACTGAATCCAGTGCAATAACTGACAACGTTCCACGTATATCTGGCAAGCGGGCATCGAAAAAAAGGTGGTTTATTGATTCTTTTTCATTACAAAGAAGACATTTCGTTTCACATTTCCCTCCTCTATGCAACAAAACATCTCTAGTTAGTATACTCTTATTCAAGATCAACCAGATAAAAGTTTTGATTTTCGGAGGAATTTTAACCTTCCAAAGAAAACTGTCAGGCCATTTGTCCCCAATTTGAAGAACAGAGTAGAAAGATTTCACACTAAAAACCCCTGTTTTGGCAGGAATCCAGTGTAGTTTATCACTCTCCTCGGTTAACTTCACTAATCTACATCGTTCAGTCATGTCCCGCCATTGAGTTTCTCTTTGCCCCACCAAAGCTCTTCTAAAACTAAGGATAGACATATTGGAGGAGATAACTTCATTTACTGTAATGTGTTGATTTAGGGAAATATTGTATAAACTAGGGAACGCGTCAGATATCCTCTGTTCCCCCAGCCATAAATCTTCCCAAAATCTGGTCTTCTTACCATCCCCCACCTTAAATCTGCAACAGTTCAAAAACAGAGGTTTGCACCTTAGCAATCCCTGCCAAAAGTGCGAGTCACCTTGTTTTTTATTAATCTGTCCAAGTGTGGAATTTTTAACATACTTATCCCACAACAATCTTTTCCATAAGCTTTCTTCGTTAAAAAGCTTCCACAACCATTTGGACAGTAGAGCAATATTCATAAAATCCAAATCCAAAATCCCCAAACCGCCTAAATCTTTTGGTCTGCACACTCTTTCCCAGGCAACTAAATGATTTTTATGTTTGTTTTCCTCACCACTCCAAAGAAAACTCGATCTGGGCCTGTCCAATCTTTTTTTGACTCCCTTTGGTAACCCATAAAAGGAGATCATGTAAAGTACCAGGCTAGTCAGGGAAGAATTAATCAGGGTCGTACGTCCAGCCATGTTAAGAAACCTCCCTAGCCAGCCCCCCATTCTCTTCTCAGTTTTGTGAAGGATTCCAATCACTATTCTTCAATCTACGGTCATCGACTGGGATTCCAAGGTACTTAAATGGGAGTGCCCCTCTTTTGCAAGTGAGAATCTCCTCAAAAAGTTTAGCTCTTTCATCCTCCAAGCCCACACATATCACTTCACTTTTAGGAAAGTTAATTTTTAGCCCCGACATGATTTCAAAAATGCCTAGGATTCTCTTGATGTTTCTAGCTTGTTCCAGGTCATCCTGGAAGAGGAGTATAGTGTCGTCTGCATACTGCAGAATGCAAACATCATTTTCTTTATGATTTTTGGCCAGACCACATACCAAACCCCCTTCAAACGCTCTATCCATCAAAACAGCTAAATTATCCACAACAAGATCAAAAAGCAAGGGTGACATCGAGTCACCCTGCTGCAGCCCTTGATGTGTTTTGAAATAAGGTCCAATTTCTCCATTCACCTTAACAGCTACCTTTCCTCCCATCACGGTTTTCATTACCCAATTGATCCATTTGTCTGGAAACTTTTTCATTTTAAGAGTTTGAAAAAGAAACGGCCATTTAACCTTGTCAAATGCCTTCTCAAAATCAATCTTAAAAAGAACCCCCTTCTTTTTTTTGTTTATGCATAGAATTCAAGGTTTCATGCAAAACCAAAACACCTTCTAAAATGTACCTACCTTTTATAAAAAGCAGTTTGAGAGTCTCTAATTACTCCTGAAATTATTATAATCAATCTATTCACCAAAATTTTAGTGATTATCTTGAAAATAACATTCAGGAGGCAGATTGGTCTGTATTTTTGTATCTTATCCGCATCACTCCCTTTGGGCAAAAGAGAAATCACTCCATAATTTAGCCTGTCTAGGTCTAAATTATGTTCATAAAATTCCTCAAGAAGTGCCAACAAATCATCTTTAACAAGCTCCCAAAAATGTTGATAGAATTCAATATTAAAACCATCTGGACCAGCCGCCTTGTTCTTCTCCATGCCAAAAACAGCTTTTTTCTATTCGTCAATTGTGAATTTCTTGACAAGGAAATCATGTTCATTTGCAGTGAGTGTTTCCACACCACTGGAGTCCATGTTTAAAGTCCTGATCTCAGGTTCTTTAAAAAGTTCTTTGTAAAACAGAGTGATATATTTCTTTAAATTCTCCTGCCCTTCAATCACCCCATCATCCTGCACAAGCTTAATGATTCTGTTTTTCCTAAGTCTGCCATTTGCTTTAGCATGATAATATTTAGTGTTAGCATCTCCCTTCTGTAACTCTGTGTCATGAGACCTCTGGATCCATCTGATCTCTTCTTCTTTAAGAATTACCTTCAGAGACTCTTGACAAGCTTTTTTTATTTCCTTGTCATCATCACAAAGCTTCTCTTCTTCTTCCATTTTGTCTAATCTATTCAATTCTTCTAAGATTTCTTTTTTCTTTCTTCTAAAAATTGCTTCAATATTTAGATTCCACCCTTTCAAGACCTTCCTCATCTCCTTCATTTTGTTATGGAACCTATCCAAAATGGAACTCCCAGGATAGTTTGACTCCCACACCCTCCTAACTATCTCGTTCAAATCTGGCCTTTGAAACCAACTGTTTTCAAACATGAAAACTGAAGTTTTCGCAGGTGCAGTTCCAGTTTTCACGAGCAGCGGAGCATGGTCCAAGAATTCTCTGGGTAAGTCTTCAATGTAAACCAAAGGATATTTTTCCTCCCATGAGGTGGAAATTAGTACTCTGTCTAATAAGGCATAAGTGGGATCCTCATGATTATTAGACCAAGTATATTTCCTTCCTACTAAAGGAAGCTCCATCATTTCTCCAAAAGTAATCACCGAATTAAAAAGCATACTCCATTTGTTATAACCACCAGGCTTATTCTTATCACTACCTTTCCTAGTCATGTTAAAATCGTTTCGAATTTTTGAAGATGTGAACCAACTCCACCAGAAATTTTGGTTTGCCTCTTGGTTGGGCATCTCCATACACCACAACCAGGTCCCAGCAAAAACCATCTCCAATGTTTCTGACTTTAATCTTGACAAAATATTCCCCTTGTTCCTTTTTCTCTTTAATGAGAGTTGCACTGTTTATGCCAACTAGGATTCCTCCAGATCTTCCTTTAGAAGGCAGAAAATCCCACTCAAACTTTTCTGATGCACTAAGATCAGACAAGTCCAATTTGTTGAAATCTGTCTTCATAGTTTCCTGTATGCCTACAAAGTCTAGATTATTTTTCCCAATTTGTTCTTTAATAAAATCTCTCTTCTTCTTCTCTCCAATCCCTCTAGAATTCCAAATTAGACCACTTATCATTTTAGATGAGAAAACCTATGAGATCTGCCTAAGTATACTCAGGATACAAATGACTGTAACCCAGAGAGTAGAGAGAAACTAAAAGGGCACAAGGACACTATTTCCAGCTAGGGAGGTCAGTGAATGCTCCTTTTTTTTCTTTCTTCTCAGCACAGTTTTTACTGGGGTTTTAACAGCCACAGCCTCAAAGCGAGCACTGTTAGCTTTAAGCCCCAACCTGATCCCTCCAAAAATGTCATCCATCCTCTCATCCACATTTTCATCTTCATCATCTTTACTTAAACTTAAAAGATCCTGAAGAATGTCATTGACATCTCCAGGTTCTAAAACGAGGTCTTCCTCTTGATTATTTGGTTGTTCTCTAGAACTGGCTAAAAAAAGGTCTCTCCTAGCCTTTTCTAAAGAGGACAGCAAATCCAAATTATGTTCCACCATGTCTAAGGTTACCCCCAAATCTACACCTAAAACGTCAGCTACATCGATAAGTTTTAAATTTTCGGCATAAATATTTTCAGAGATCTCAGGATTAGAAGCCACACCTTCAGATAGAACCATATTCTTGGCTCTGGCTAAAGTCATGGCTCTGTCTAGGATGGGTATGTCATCTCTGTTTTTTGATGCAATTCTCCCACTGTATCTCTGCCCCCCTTGATCTGCATTGTTAACTTTTTCATTCTCTTTGTTCTCCCCATCAGGGTTAGAGATCCCAAGCTTAGTACCAAAACTGACGGACTGAGATGCTTCGTACTCCTCTTCCATGTCCTCACCGGACCCATCTTCTAGCAAATTTTCTCTCTCTGTTTTTCCCCTTCCCCGTTGATTGACGCTGATCCAACCTCCTCATCCAAATTACCTGGTTTGTCTTTGTTTGCATTTTTGTTATACATCAACACATCAGCAGCTTCATGTTCTTTCAAAGCAGCGTCTCTTTCTTCTGCAGCTATCCTGGTTCTTGTGCTTGCGCATAGCTGATTCTGGGACACCCTTTCTTCATTAACCTTTGCCTTTTTAGCCTCTCTGCTTTCCTCTTCTTCTTGCTGAAAGTCCATCCACTCTTCATATCCTTGTGACATTTCCTCTTCCTCTTTAGCCCAACCATTTTCCACCACTTCTTCGACCTCAAAGAAAATCCTGAACACCATTAAGTCAGGAGTTGTCAATTTGGTCCATCTGGGAATTTTGGTGTGATCAACCACTGCAACTTTGAGGCGAACCTGTCCAGTTTTGTTCATCAGATCCATGTCAACCGTTTGGAGATAACCAATAGTTGAACCAATTTCACACAGGCCATGGTAGTTCTTCATTGTTTTTGGGACCCCCTTTGCTTTGACCCAGACCACTGATAGTTTGCCCACAACCATTGCATCATCATTCCAAACCCTGACATTCACGGTGACGTTTCCACCTTTCAGAGGAACCCAGTCATATACAGCAGCTTCATTGATTCTTGCCGTTGATGGAAAATTGACCAAGAACACCCCATCAGATACCTTTTTAGCTTTCCAGTCCCATCTCCACGGATAAGTTTTCGCCAAGCATTTGATCAAGTTGTCAGCTTCAATTTCCAGATCACGGCCTTCTCTTAATCTCACCAAAGCCACAGCGTCATTTTTACCATTGCCTGTCGTCTCCTTAGCATGATCAGCCACAAAAATACCAAGCCCTTCCCCTCCGAAACCTACCAAAGTGGCAACAGGTTTTTTCTGATGCAGCCAGGCACAGAAATCAGAAATATGCGTATCCTTTGAGCAAATCACGCACTTGACTTTTGCATCACATCCCTTGGAATTATGTCCTTTCTTTCCACACTTGTGACACACGATCTTATCATTCGTCGGTGTTTTACTCTCAGAAACAGCCACTGATCCCTGATTCCCTGTCAGCACAGCACCTGTTGAGTTTGCTTTGGAAACTTGAGCATCACTGCCCCCTCCCCCACTGGCTGTGTTCACCTTCTGCTGGTAAGTGCTGGCCACTGTGGGCAGATTATTTACATACTACAATCTTGCCCCTGAAGCGGACTGAAATCTCCTCTGGATAAGCGAGTTCATCTTTTTTTCTTTTTTGATAAAGACAAGCGAGTTCATCTACTGTAGCATTTCAGACAATTGGGATGCTTCGCCCCGAAAGTTGATTTGGCAGTTGCGGCTCCCTAGGAAGATACTCCCACCGTCCCAAATTACTTGTCACGGAATGGATAGAAATGAATGTATTTAGAACTAAAAATACGTCTAGATATATCCATTTCTACAACAAGTAATTCGAGACGAAGGGACTAAATATGATGCTGTGGCGCTTTGACCACGACAGCCTGCCCCTGCGAACGAACATCCAGCACCGTGGAAGTTCAAAAAAGAAAAAACATCCGGCACCGACGCACCGTGGCCCTACGCAGCAGACTAGACTAGGATGGCTGCCACATGTTCCTGAGCTGCAAATATACGAGCCCCTGCCAGCATGCCAATCCGGAGGGGTATTGACTACACAAAAGACAGGCAGGTTGCAGATACAACACGCCATTTCCTTGCTGAAACACCCATGACTGCTAGTATTACACTCCTTAAAAGCAAGCCAATTCGTGTCCGATCTTGGAAATGGGTCGGATCATCACTGAAACTGAAGCCACGATCCTCGACAATGCTCTAACTTCCGGTGATCGTAAGGAAAAACGTGTTGTTTCTTGCAGTAGAGCTTGTAACTCCGTTCTTCATGGCTTAGCAGCACATGGAGCACGTATTGGCATGATGATGCACTTGGCTATGTAAACGCTATGGTGGCCAGAGATTTAGCTGTGCCAGTAATGTACTAAAGCGCAGCAGATTCCTATAAAAGGAAAATCAAACTGGCTCCATAACAGGACCAAGTCTGGGGTACACCTTACGGCTGCAAGCTGTGTAGTTCAGGAGTTGGATGTTGATAATTCAGGCTATTTGTATTAAGATTAGGATTGAATAAGGAACTATCTGATCCAGTCTTGGCCACCGGCTCAGTACAGTCCAACATCGGTTTCACTGGACTTGCAAGTGTTCCATGCAGAATAAACATACAAACTGAGCCCGGTAAAATAAAACCTCTAATCTGACAGTGCCACTGACCTAGTGCGTGTCACTGGAACTTTCTGACAAGCTCGAGTTTGCGAGCCTGGAAGAACTTACAGCGGCCTTTTCCACTCGATTCGATCTCCTCCGACTTCCTTTTGAACCCTGTGAAGCCTAAGCTCGACAACGTGACCTGTCGCTTGGCGCTTCCGTAGCCAGCTGCATCTTCATCAACTTCGTCAGACTCCCTACAAGTGATCACATGCCACAAATCATAGTGGTGGTCATTCACATTTTGCTATTACTGCAGTGCAGCAGCATAAGGGTTCGAATTCAAACTTACCATGTGACTTCAACTCCATTCTTGAAGTATGGTGTGCAAGTTCCCCAGCTAAAACGCACCAAAGTTGGGAAACCAAATACTGGATGCTTATGATCTTTTAACCATTGTATAGTATTAGGATCTGCTCCATTAATTAGGAAGACCTTTTAAAAACAGTCATATGCATTAAACATTGACAACATCATTTATCAGGAGCAATCAGTTACCTCCTGGATAACCTGATCCAGTGTTCATATGCATATTCTGAGCTGTTTCATCAAATACCCAGTTTCGTAAGGCTCTATCCCTAGTGACCTGCAATGCATAAACAGATTCAAACTTGGTTGAAACAGTTCATAACAATACAGAGCCCATTTGTGTTACTCTTGACTCTTAGACACTACTATTTGCTTTTTTATTTTGGGCATCAAAGTAGCCGCATCGGAAAAATTTCACGAAGAAATACCTTTGCAACTATACTTGCTCCACTAACAACAGGGTAGAGACTATCAGCTTTCTTGGCAACCACAAATTTGATGCCTGGAAACTTTTCCGTAAGTTTGACCCTGTACTTCTCAGGATCTCCAACTGTGTCGATATAGACCTTTGCAACAAGGTACACCATTATTCAAACTATGTTGTGAACATTTTCATTTAGAAAGGTTATCTGCGTACATGAATTACCATTTCAAGAACAAAATAACTTACCTCTGTCAGTAAAACTCCATTATCAATAGCTTTTCTAACAAGGCCTATTGCAGAGTTGTGGGATATTTCATTCAGATTAACTTTTGTCCTGAAAATCAAGAAGACTTTTAATCTACTAAAGAAGGTTGAGATTTGAAGTTCATAGTGTACTGAAGCATACCTTTTTAACATTTTGGCAGATAACACTTTTGAGCATATGACATCAACCTCCCACCCAATGGAGCTATTCATCTTGAGACTTTCAAACAGCTCCTCCCTTTGCTCCTCCTTCAAGGTCTTCGAATCTGTTCAAGAATAGAAGAACGATATGCTAACCAAGTTCACTGGTAAATCAGCAATGAAACTGTTGAAGAGTCTGGGCGATTTCACAACTTGTTAACTAAGTACGTACTACTTTAATTCTTCCGCTTCAGCGAATTCAGTACTCATGGAAAGCAGCATTACCATGCTACTCTAGGACTGGACAATTGGGGAATAATATTGAACATGGTAAAACTACCTAGATAAATTAAAGAATTGACGGCCCTAAAGTTTGAAATTCATGCACGGTGCAAAGAAATAGATGTGGGAGCTCTCAAATGGCAGAAACTGGTTTTTAAACTAAAGCTACTATTTGATGTTTTACTCAGATAAGAAGTACACGGAAGCAGTTATGAACTACTCCCTCCGTTCACTATCATAAGATGTTCTAACTTTTTTTCTAAATTGGATATATGTAGACACACTTTAGTGTGTTTGTTTGCTCATTTCAGTCTGTATGTAGTCCATATTGAAATATCCAAAACATCTTATAATAGTGAACGGAGGGAGTACAAGAATGGAGACAAAGGAGGTGGGGAGAGTGGGCGGGCCAGCGGAGGGTGAAGAAGAAGGGAACTATGGAGACATGTGATAATAGCAACAATTAATCAGGTTGTACTGAAAAGACAAGATGTCTGTACCATAGGGTTTTTTTTCTTCTGTCCATAAACTCAAGGGCTGAGGTTCACACACACAGTGTTAGGTTATAAGAAACTATGCTTGTTTCTTTCCTCCGAAATCAACCAAAGTACTGAGCATGGTAACTTAATACGAGTCTTGGTCTTTAAATGATAATGTGATTCAGTTTCCAGATTTGCCTCTTGGTGCAGGATGCAAGTAATTTGTTCATGAAAGTAAAATGGTATCACTCCGTTCACAAATATAAGATGTTCTAACCTTTTTCTAAATCGGATGTATATAGACATATTTTAGTGTGTTTGTTCACTCATTCAGTCTGTATGTAGTCCACACTGAAATGTCCAAAACATCTTATACTTGTGAACGGAGGGAGTATGTCACAGCAACCTAAACTTAATTAAGGAGTTAAGCAATCCAGGCATTCCCACAAGCACAGCAGTCAAGCAAACTAGGAGTACTAAATTTATGAAAGACGAGAAAAGGGCATGAGTAGAGAGACCTGCAAAACTGAGAGTGGCAAGAGTGTCATGGTAGGAACGCGCGCAGTACATGCAGCCATACACCATGGGACCTGCGGGAGTGATAAACACGAAGTTATGATTCTTTTCGGAAAGAACACATCTAATATTTCTGCTTAATCCATTCGGAAATCCGAGTTCTGCCCCGGATATTTCATTGGGGATGCGCGCAGATCAGGTAAAAATTGCGAGCAAGATTCTATCTTTCAGTGGAAACGGGTTATCAACAATATAATTAGCAGTAACATGCAGCAGATCTAGAAGAAACGAACCCATGGCCCAATTCGCCAAACCGAAAGCTAAAATCAACAGAAAGACGGAGAAGAGGTGGTTTACCAAGAACAGGGCCGCGTCCAGCCTCGTCGATGCCCATGAGGCAAGGCTCTTTGGTGGCCCACTCCGGCGCTGCCGCCGCTGTCGCCATGGCCGCCGCCGCCGCCATCTCGGTCGCAGTTCTTCTTTTTCTTTTTTGATGAGTGAAATCTCAGTCGCAGCTGCGCGCGGGTAGACCTTTTTTTAGGGAGCGCGCGGGTAGACCGTAGACCTGATGCCGCGAAAACGGCTAGAGCCTCTTTCGATAACGCCACACATCCAGTTATATTGGCCCAATATACCTTCTAGCGGTTGTGCTTAATCGACCCAATACGGATTTTATAATAATCAGCCCAGTATGTATTTTTCTTAATAAAGGCCCGGTATTTTGTTTTTAAAGGCCAAATCTAAAAGGAATAGTATATATAGGCCATTGTATACCTGATCACGGCCGTTTCACTGGACCAGCCCGCGTAACTCAAAATGAGTTTGAACTCGATGGCTCAAAGAAGAGACGGCTGTAGAAATTGTACGGGGATTTTGATATTTTGCCACGATTTTACTTCGCACTTTGACGATTAGCCATTTGTTACTTTGTATTTTCTTATTTGCCACTGCTTTGTTTGGATTTGGATGTTTTGCCCCAGTCATGTGGGACCCCATGGAAATCACCAGATTGCCCCCTGCCCGTCTGGTTCACCAAGGAGACGAGCTCGTTCCCCATCTGGCGCTCATCTGTCGCTACCGTTGCTCGACGGAAGACGGCGGCGACTCGTCCCGGCGATTCCCCGTGGTCCTCGACGGCGGCAGCTAGGTCAGTCCTCTCACTCTCTCAGCCCGCCGCCCGTCTTGATGCAGGTGCTGCTGCTTGCCGCCGCTGGTCTGGTGTGCTTGTGCGCTACCGTCGCTCTGTTATGTCGCCGCTTCTTCTTCTTGCCGGTCCCTACTGCTGGTGTTGTTCGTGGCCGACCCGTGCTGCTGCTGTTGTTCGTGGCTCTTGTGTTACTGCTGCTTACTGGTGGTCGACGGAAGGTGCGGTGGAGGCGCTCGCAGCTGCCCGACTCCACTTGGGCGCCATCGTGTTCAGCCTTGGCGTGGATCTAGGCGCCGCCGTCTTTGCTGTTGCTCCTCGCCGCTGCACGTTGCTGCTACCCATCGGCTAGTTAGCGCCGGCCTTGCCCGTTGTGCATAGAGGAGCGTCGTCGTTGACTACCGTGCGAACAAGGGATGTGGATTGAGTTCGTCCCGTTGCGTGGAGTTCGTGGCAAACATGCACATAACTCATAAGGGTATACTTGTCCACTCTATTGTGCATATAATATGTTTATCATTTGCAATTATTATTTTTTATGTTATAAAGTGGCAAAAGATCAAATGGCAAACTAAAGAGTGGAAAAATATCAATTACAATTTAAGGAGTGGCAAATTGTTAAAGTCCAAAGTAAGTAGTGGTTGAAAATCAAATCCCCCAAATTGTACGTACGGCATGGGACAAAGCGAAGATAATGCGTATCGGGTCGTTTCTCTCTAAGCGTACACGGGCTTGCATACTTGGGACTGTGGTATTCTAAAGGGACCGAAAAAGAATTAATAAACTCAAAAAAGATTTAGAAAAATTGCAAAGGATACCTATGAATGCGGATTCCCAAGCACGGCAAAAGAAGACTCTTGTCCTTATTGAAAATCTATTGGAACAAGAGGAGATCTACTGGTTACAACGGGTCATGCAAACTGGCTATTGCATGGTGACCACAACACATTTTTTCCGTAATGCGACAACGACTAGAAAGAAAAGAAATGAGATCAAAAAATTGCTTGATGACAAAGGTGTGTGGCTGAAAGACACAAAGATGAAGAATCACATTATGGGGTACTTTTCTAACCTTTTTACCTCAAAAGTTACCTAACTGAACCCGGAGGTTGTATCTCTTGTCCAAAGGAAAGTGACAGATAAAATGAGTAATGCTCTCCTCGCCCCCTATACGGCAAAGGAGGTTCGGAAGACCCTATTTGATATTGGTGATTTAAAAGCGCCGGGTCCAAATGGCCTACATGTTATTTTTTATAAAAGATTCTGGTCTATATTGGGTCGTTGGGGAATGACCTGACCGAAGAGGTACTCCAGGCGGTGAATACCCGCTCTATACATGATGGGTGGAATGACACTGCAATTGTAATGAAGCCAAAGGTTAACTCTCCGGAAAAGGCAACTCAGAGTTTAGATCAGTCACTTTGTGCAATGTGGTGTATAAGGTTATTTCAAAAATGATTGTTGCTCGTGTGAAGACAATCCTATCAAATATTATCAGCCCAACTCAGAGTGCGTTTGTGCCTGGAAAAATGATTACAAATATCCTATTGGCATATGAGTGTTTCCATACAATAAAAAATGGTTGGTAAAGAGGGTTGTGTGCCATCAAACTGGACATGCATAAAGAATATGACCGAGTTGAGTGACCTATTTTGAAGGAAATTATTTTGAGACTAGGTTTCCAAGATGGCTGGATTAATTTAATTATACAATATGTATCCTCTGTGGAGTACCAGGTTTGTTTAATATGGAAGAAACGTGCAGTTTCAAACCTACTAGAGGATTGAGACAGGAAGATCCTCTCTCCCCATACGTATTCTTGTTATGTACAGAGGGACTGACTGTTGTCTTGGCTAATGTGAAGGAGAATGGAAGTATTTTAAAGGTTAGCAGAGATGGGTATGCCCCATCAATTTCAAATCTCTTCTTTGCTGGTGACTCTTTGATCCTTATGCAAGATAATTCTATGAATGTGGAGGCGTTAAAATCAAATTTGGATTCTTATTGTGCCACCGCGGGGTAAATGGTGAGCACTGAAAGTTCTAGTATATTTAGTCTCGATACAAAAGTAGAAGACAAGGCGCAAATTTGTACTATCCTAAATATTACGACTGAAATCCGCAATCACAAATATTTGGATTTACCTGCATAGGTGGGTATGGATAAAAGTGATTTTTTCCAATTCTTGATTGATCAAATTATTATGAAAATTAGTGGATGGAAATAAAAACTGCTATCAGCCGAAAGGAAATTTTACTCAAAATAGTTGTACAAGCTATCACAACTTATGCCATGTCCGTCTTTAAAATTCCTAAAATATCGCAAAGGAATCATTGAGGTGATATCACAATTTTGGTGGAGTGATAAAGACAATCATAAGAGACTGCATTGGATGGCGTGGTGGAAGATGTGTGTCTCAAAAGACCAAGGAGGTATGTGCTTCTGAGATATACACTATTTCAATCTGGCTTTGTTAGCCAGCTAAGCATGGCGTTTTCTTGATAATCCTGATTTCTTACGTGACACTATCTTAAGATCTAAATATTTTCCGAGTGGCAATTTAATGAATGCAAGTCTAAAAACGATTTCCTATTTTACTTGGCAAAGCATTGTGGCGGGAGTTAATTCTCTCCAAAATGGTTATATCTAGCGAGTTGGAAATGGACAAAATATTGATATTTAGAGAGATGAATGGATCCCGAATTGTGAGAATAGGAAAATTACTACTCCTGGAAGAGGTCATCTTCTGTCAAAGGTTGTTGATCTTATTAATCCATTCACAAATTTTTGGGATGAATATTTGGTGAGACAAATGTTGTGACCAATTGATGCTCAGAGGGTGCTCGTGATTCCCCTCCTTGTGCATAATATGACATATTTCATTTCTTTATACAAAAAATGGATTGTTCACTATTTGATCGGCTTATTTGCAGGAATGGAACCAACAACATGGGAGGAAACTGCAATACACAAATGGTATGGGTAGAATCCATGTCAATCCTATTTGGGGTAAGATTTGGAAATTATCTTATCCGGCAAAGGTGAGAATTTTCATTTCGCTTACATTGCATAGAACCCTGCTATGCTCGGTTTACGCTTGCTAATAGACATATGAGAGTTTCACCCATCTGCCTGTCATGTTTGAATGGGCCAGAAGATACAAAACATGTGTTGTTTCTATGTCAGAAGGTGAAAGAGGTTTGGGAGAAGCTGGGATTGCATGAGGCCATTAGTAAATCTTATGCTATTGATCATATGGGAGAGGCACTACTTGAGTTCTTACTTCTTATGCCAAATCAAGATCTATCTATATTGGGCCTCCAGAATGCATGTGAATTGATTAGTATAATAGCTTGGTATTTATGGTGGGATAGACGTAAGCTGGTTCATGAAGGAAAGTCTCAAGATGTGTACCAAACTTTGATGGGGGCTCATGCTATAATGGCAAACTATGATAATGCCAACTCCCCGAATGCAACAAATAGAATGGGGGGTGGAGAAGACCTCCTATGGGTTTGTGAAGCTGAATGTTGATGCTTCTTTTGACCATGATCTCCTTAGGGGGACAGCTGGGGTTGTCCTCATAAATGACAAAGGAAGGTGAAAGGATCGATATAGTTGACTAGAGGGGGGTGAATAGGCAACTAACAATTTTTAGCTTTTCTTTATCAAATTAAACTTTGCATCAAAGTAGGTTGTCTAGACGTGCAACTAGGTGAGCAACCTATATGATGCAACAACAACAAGCACACAAGCAAGCAAGGGAAATAACACAAATAAGCTTGCACAAGTAAAGGTACGAGATAACCAAGAGTGGAGCCGGTGAAGACGATGATGTGTTACCGAAGTTCATTCCTTTTGAGGGGAAGTGCGTCTCCGTTGGAGCGGTGTGGAGGCACACTGCTCCCCAATAAGCCACTAGGGCCACCGTATTCTCCTCATGCCCTCACACAACGCGAGATGCCGTGATTCCACTATTGGTGCCCTTGGAGGCGGCGACCGGACCTTTACAAACAAGGTTGGGGCAATCTCCACAACTTAATCGGAGGCTCCCAACAACACCACGAAGTTTCACCATAATGTAATATGGCTCCGCGGTGACCTCAACCGTCTAGGGTGCTCAAACACCCAAGAGTAACAAGATCCGCAAGAGATTAGTGGGGGGAATCAAATTTCTCTTGGTGGAAGTGTAGATCGAGGCCTCCTCAACCAATCCCTAGGAAATCAACAAGTTTGATTGGCTAGGAAGAGAGATCGGGCAAAAATGGAGCTTGGAGCAACAATGGAGCTTAGGGTTGGAAGAGGTAGTCAACTCGGAGAAGAAGACACCCCTTTATATAGTGGAGTGACAAATCCAACCGTTATCCACTTAACCAACCCGCGACTTGCGGTACTACCGCACCAACCAAGCGGTACCACCGCAAGGGCTCACGGTACTACCGTAGCGAGCCGCGGTACTACCGTGGCCATGGAAGGAGCTAGCCCAGGCCTGTAGCAACAAAGCTGGGGTGGTACTGCCGCTCGCGCGGTACTATCGCACCCCCTTGCGGTACTACCACAAGGCAGGATTGGACCAGCCTGGGAAGGGCGCGGACAAATAAAGAAATGTCCATGGTAACTTCCGCTATTTTTCAAACAGTGCAAAAATCCGACACGGTACTACCGCTCAAGGCACGCGGTACTACCGCGCAAGGAGCGGATGTAAAAAATTACATCCGCCCCTACTTCCGCTTATGATGTTGTGCCGGACCAGGACTCACGGTACTACGGCTCCCAAGGAGCGGTACTACCGCAAAGGCCTGCGGTACTACCGCTTCGGAGAGCAGTATGTAACACCCTCGATGCGACTATAGCTCCCACGAGTCGAGGCACGACTTAGAGACATAATCGCATTGAAGGCATATGTCGCAAGTTAGGCAATCTTCACAACATCCCATGTAATATGATAATAAAAGGGGAGATAACATAGTTGGCTTACACTCGCCACGTCAATCAAGTACATAAATAACATTACAACATCCAAACACTCATGGCCCGACTACGGCGCCAAAATAAAAGAGAACCCAACAAGCGACACGGTCCCGTTCACCCCCAACTGGGCACCACTACTGATCATCGGGAAAGGAAACATAGTAACGTTGAGAGTCTTCGTCGAACTCCCACTTGAGCTCATATGCATCTCCTGGAGCGGAATCATCAGGCCCTACATCTGGTGTAATAGTAATCTGTGAGCCACAGGGACTCAGCAATCTCGCACCCTCGCGATCAAGACTATTTAAGCTTATAGGTAAGGCAAGGTAAAATATGAGTGGAGCTGCAGCAAGCGACTAGCAAGTATGGTGGCTAACTTATTCGCAAAAGAGAGCAAGAAGAGGAGGCAAAGCGCGAGCGAGAAACTAGCGAGAAACCTGCGCAAACATTACTCCAACACCGTGTCCACTTCCCGGACTCCGCCGAGAAGAGGCCATCACGGTAACACACTCAGTTGATTCATTTTAATTAATTAAGGTTCAAGTTTTCTACAACCGGACATTAACAAATTCCCATCTGCCCATAACCGCGGGCACGGCTTTCGAAAGTTCAATCCCTGCAGGGGAGTCCCAACTTAGCCCATGACAAGCTCTCACGGTCAACGAAGGAATAGACCTCCTCCCAAGACGTTCCGATCAGACTCGGTATCTCGGTTACTCAAGACAACTCCGACAATGGTAAAACAAGTCCAGCAACACCGCCTGCTGTGCCGACAAATCCCGATAGGAGCTGCACATATCTCATTCTCAGGGCACACCGGATAAGCTAAGCGTACGGGAGCCAACGTAACCCAAGTTGCCAAGGGACGGCCCCGCACGGTGCTCTAGGTTGGACCAACACTCAGAGGAGCACTGACCCGGGGGGGTTAAAAATAAGATGACCCTTGAGTCCGCGAAACCCAAGGGAAAAGGCTAGGTGGCAAATGGTAAAACCAAGGTTGGGCATTGCCGGAGAAGTTTTATTCAAGGCAGACTGTCAAGGGGTTCCCATTATAACCCAACCGCGTAAGGAACGCAAAATCCGGGAACATAATACCGATATGACGGAAACTAGGGCGGCAAGAGTGGAACAAAACACTAGGCGAGAGGCTGAGCCTTCCACCCTTTACCAAGTATATAGATGCATTAAGATAACAAAGTAATATAATGATATCCCAACAAGTAAATAAATGTTCCAACAAGGAACAGCCTCCAATCTTCACCTGCAACTAGCAACGCTATAAGAGGGGCTGAGCAAAGCGGTAACATAGCCAATCAACGGTTTGCTAGGACATGGTGGGTTAGAGGTTTGACATGGCAATTTGGGAGGCTTGCAAGCAAGTGGTAGGCATCGTAGCATTGGCATAGCAAAAGAGCGAGCAAACTAGCATAGCAAAGATAGTAGTGATTTCGAGGGTATGATCATCTTGCCTGCATAGTTGTCAGAGTTGACTGGATCCTCGAAAGCAAACTCAACGGGCTCCTCGTTAGCGAACTCGTCTCCCGGCTCTACCCAAACAAGACAAACAAGCAACAAGGATACAATCAACCACGTGCAAACTCAAACAACACGATGCAAAGATGATATGCTATGCGGGATGCGATGCGGGATGCAAAATGCAAGATATGACAGGAAATGCATGAACCTGGCCTCAACTTGGAATTCCAAGTGTGCCACTGGAAAGATGAGATGAAATCGCTTGAAAACGATATAAAGAACGCCGGAATCTGAGTTACGGTTTGGAAATGGCAAGCGATTCAAAAATGACACCGGTTTGCAATTTACAGCAAGTAGGCATCTAAATGCAATGAGATGAACATGCTACAACACCTAAACATGACAACAAAATACATGGCAGGGATGCACACAAGATGCTTAACAAAAGTCTAGCACTGAGCCACGGCCAATTCATCCATTAACAGGTTCAAACAAGCATGGCAAAAATGCAAATGGCAAACAGATCTCAGACTTAGTGAAATTAACACTTGTTTGGAATTTCAGATCAGGTAGCCCTCTTCGGAGCAACAAAACTACCTTCTACAGGACCTAAACATGGCAAAGTAAAGCATGGCATGGAGCTACTCAAAGAGCTTAACAAAAGTCCCTTAGTGACCTTGAGCCAAAAGGGATCAGAAAATACAATTGCAAGCATGTGAACATAGCAAAAACATAATCAGTTTTCAGACTTAGTGAAAAACTGACACATGCTGAAACAGATCTCAAGTAGGCATGTTTACGAGCTCGATGCACTCACTACGGTGCAAGTCATGACAAGATAAGCATACACCCATCAAGAAGGAACAAAATTCAAGCTAGACATGGCAAGGACAAAAGCATAGCATGCACGGATCAACTACAACATCACCGGCAAAATTGCAAACAAGTTGACAATCCGCCCAGATTCACAAAGTAGCTAAAGTAGAGCTCGATTGACTCAAGCTAGGGTGCTCCATAATTATAAACAAAGACATGGATGGATATAGCACTACAAGATTAATAAAACATCCTTACTGATCATCCTCAAAAGAGGCACGGATCAGTAGGAAACAACATGAACATATGACAACATGAGATAAACAGCGCCAGGACTTGGTGAAATTACTAAGTCCCTGAAAACATAATTAGCAAGTGCACCACTTTGCAAGTTTGCACAAGTCACCACACTCATCACAAAAATACATGGGTTGCACCTCTGGAAAGATGACACAACCCTTAACAAAGCACATGTAGAACTCACGGGCATAGCATGCACACAATAATCATGGCAAAAATGACAAAAGTGCTAAACGGAGTAGCAGATCTGACAATTTACTCAAGTAGTCCTCTTCTAATGGCATTTCGGGCATCAAGATGAGCTCCAATGAAAATGATGTAATGGAATGAAATGATTTACTCTCTGAGATGAACATTTTGATATGCTATATGCATGAATCGGAGCTACGGATGCAAAGTTACGGAGCCGCGAACATGTGCACATGGACTGAGAATTTCGGGACTTGGAGAAAAAAATGAACCTCTAGGATTACTGTTCACGCCAGATCTAGATCGGGGCACGGAAATCGAGGAACGCCGGAGCTCTCACCGGAGTAGAGGCTCGAGGTCGTCAGAGTACGGCCGGAGGAGAGGAAGGGCTCGCCGGCCCCGAGCGAGGACGAAGGCAGCGGGGCTCCCACGACGCGGGGCGCCGGCGGCTGGCGACGGCCGGAGCGGGCGGGGCCGGTGCGGTCGGTGGCCGGGCCGGCGGGCAGGCGGCGGGCGGCGGCGCGCGCGTGCCGGCCAGGCGGCGGCGGCCGAGGGAGAGACGAGGAGGCGCGGGGCGCGGCGCTCTGGCCCGAGCGGCGGAAGAGGAGGGCCCGCTCCGGGCCTGGCGGGCCGGCGGGAGTGGCGGCGGCGGGCGATGTGGGCGCGCCCGGGCGGACGAATCCCGGGGCGCCACGTGGCGGCAGAGAGGCGGGCCGGACAATGTCCGTCGGCAGGTTTTCGTCCGGCGCGGCGCGGGGACGATTTCTAGGGTTTCGGAGGTAGGAGGAGATCCGAAAATCGGGGGGGGGGTGTTTAAATAGGCATAGAGGGAGCTAGGAGAGTCCAAATGAGGTGCGGTTTTCGGCCACGCGATCGTGATCGAACTCTCTAGATGATGGATCAGAGTTTGGTGGGTTTTGGGCCAAATTGGAGGGGTGTTGGGCTGCAACACACACGAGGCCTTTTCGGTCCCTCTGTTAACCGTTGGAGTACCAAACGAAGTCCAAATGGTACGAAACTTGACAGGTGGTCTACCGGTAGTAAACCAAGGCTGCTTGGCAAGTCTCGGTCCAATCCGGAAATATTTAATCCCCACACATGAAAGAAAGCTAGAAATGACCACCGGAGGAGAACGAAGCGCCGGAATGCAAAACGGACAACGGGGAAAATGCTCGAATGCATGAGATGAACACGTATGCAAATGCAATGCACATGATGACATGATATGAGATGCATGACAACAACAATAACACACGGAGACAAAGACCCGAACCCGAGGAAATAAAATAACTTAACGCCGGAAACGGCAAGAGTTGGAGTACAAATTAGGAAAGTTACATCCGGGGTGTTACACAGTACTACCGCAAGCCCCAGAACAACAACACTAGGAATTCTTCTCTTTGCACAAACACGAAGAAACAGAGGATGCTCCAGAGTGCTAAGGGAAAGGCGGTGCAAAGAGGAGTAAACGTGTACGTGACGATTCCACCCAAACCTTTCCAAAGCGGACCCCCTCTTAATAGTACGGCTTTCCTACGAGTCAAATGCACCGAAAAAGGAACGTAGAAAAACGCCGTCTTCAATAATCTTCGAGGGGCTCCAAACCGTCTTGTGCCTAGTAATGAAATATCTGAAATACTCGAGGCACACGATTAGTCCACAAATGCATTGTCATCAATCACCAAAACACCTTAGGGATAAATATGCCCTTACAATCTCCCCCTTTTTGGTGGATTGATGACAATACGGGATTTGCACAAGGGAGAAAGTATAGAACATGAGCAAACCATACATCTCTAAAATATAGATGGGCTCCCCCTAGATGTGTGCTATTTAGGTAAGTGCTTTGGACTGCACGGCACACATACTAGGATCAACACTCCCCCTATATTTTATAGACATGGCATATCTTGCAATAATAATGCTAACACTAAGCAAGATAGTAAATAAGAGCATAAACTAAGTAGCACAATATATCATAAGCTCAAGAAAGTGCAATAGATAGAGTGCATATGTCTTACACCATATGATAGATAAGTCTCACAAGCTCAAACAAACTCAAACCAAACCAAAGTAGACAAGGTTCAATGGAACAAACACAAGCGAAGCAAACACGACACGACTCGGCAAATCCCTGCACTCTCTCCCCCTTTGGCATCAAGACGCCAAAAAAGGCAGAGAGGACACCTACAACACAATTGGTGGCTCAAGCGGAGTACACTACAAAAAAATACACTTCCGTGATGATACGTGTTTGTCACAGTAGGTCACGTTTTTTGTCATGCACGTACATCCATGACAAAATTATGACAGAATCAAGATAGTCATACCTATGCTGTCGTAGAAGTGTTCTATGACATTACCAAAATTATCATCGCGGAAGTGTCCACTTCCATGATGATAAATCGTGCGTCACAGAAGTGCTTTCGTCAAGGGTGACCGACATGTGGCATCCACCGTAACGGAATGTCGTTAAGCTATCGGGTCGGGTTTTGGATCCGATAACCCGTTAACAGCCCCGACCAACGGGAAATTTCCACGTGTAAAATTCTTATTGGCTGGACGAAACACGTGTCAGCTCGTCAGTGGGTCAGATAGGCGCCTATGATACGTCGACACGTGGCACGGCCCAACAGAGGCCCATTCCTGTGAAAAGGCCGACCCGTTTGACTTGGTCAAAAGGTGGCGGGCCGGCCCATGTAAAGCCTGTTAACGGCTTGTTCGCATATAGCCCATTTACAGCCCGCTAACCCAAGGCCCGTTACACCCTATCCGAATTAGGTCTAGTAGCGTCATCTGGGCCACCCAATATGATTCCAGCCCGTTTTCACTTCTGGCCCATGTATGGCCCATGACGTCTTTCAGCCCACATGAGGCCCTATGTAACTCTTGGCCTATTAACGACCCGTGGTGAAACTGACCTGTAATGAACAGTGTATCACTTTACACCCATTAACGGCCCATGGTGAAACTGGCCCGTAATGAACAGTGTATCACTTTATACCCATTAACGGCCCGTTATTCCGTTGGGCCGTTTCCAGCCCATGTTATCTTTCGGCCTTCTTAGAGCCCATTTATTCTTGGGCTCATTTCTAGCATTCGTTTACTTACAGCCCGTTACTGTCATTTTCTGCTTGTGGGCCAAATTCAGCCCATGGTTACAGTTGGCCCGTTTGTGGTCCGTTAATACGTTGGGCCATTTTCATAGCGTCATCAAATACGGCCTATTAACGATGGCCCGTTATGGTCGGCCCATGAACGGACGATTCCAACTCTAGCCCGTTTATGGCCATAATGCGGCATGTTTTTGGCCCATGTTTGGCCATCGATCATACTGCCCGTATAAGGCCCATTGATGATACGGCCCGTAAAAGGCCCATTGTTTCTACGGCCCGTAGAAGGCCCATTGTTTCTACGGCCCGTAGAAGGCCCACTGTTTCTACGGCCCGTAGGAGGCCCAGTGTCACTACAATAAATATTAGCCCATGGTTATTGTGGCCTAGTTTTAAAAAATAGGTTATTGCAGCCACTAGCAAACCGTGAAAAAAGAACTGCAATGACTAGAAGCAAACAAATAAACAAGACAATAAGGAAATAAATAAGCAAGCAACTTACGCTAGGGTATCACGGCTATCACAAATATTACATTCACTGGGCATCAAAGTTCACCACCAGTGCAAATAAATGCGCCAACAAAAGAATATACAAAACTGAGAGCACTTCAGAAGGCACTAGGCCTAGCCAGGTCACCCCCCCCAAACAGCTGAAGAAGCTGAGTAGACCTTAGTTGTGTCAACGATAGATGCATCAACACTAGATTTAAGGCATGATGGTGCGCACGGCAGTCCTCTGACATCTTCATTGCATCTTTAACTTCAAGTCAGAGCTGAGCTGAAGCAAGCCTTCTCGCTTTAAGTTGAGACTGAAGAAGTCGAACTGATTGAGGCAGCGACTGCACAGAGGTTGTCTCACACCTGCTGGTGAGTAGCTTCAACTCACTGTCTTCATCAAGACATGACCTTGGGGTCATCTCGCTGTCCTCAAGATGGTTTGGCTCACTATCTTCTCTAAAGTTCTGCCTGGCGTAAGAGATACGAGTCTGAAAGAGAAACAAGGAGACACGTAACAGGTTTCACAATTATATAAGCAAATAAATGGATCTTTTCTGCATAAGGAACATGTTTTTACAACTACAATTTGAAACTGGTAGTTGTTGCAAACATCCAATCAGATGTAGATAGCAAAGCAAACAACAGTGGAGGAAATGATGCATATCCAAATCTATACTAGAACAAAGTTTGAAGGCTTGAGAAGGATGAACTTACATTACATGTTAACACGGGATGGACAAAGCCCTTCTCCATGTTGATGGAAGGATAATTCAATAAATTCCCCAAAGAAAATTCTTTATAAGCGTTGCCATTATTCTACATTTTGCAAAGAGTAAATATAGATCAAATAGTATTGGAAGAAACAGAGGATAATGAAGCTCGTGTGCAGACTGATGATACATAATCAAATAGCAATTAATTAAGTACAGCGTTACAAGGCAAAAGGGAGAGAGGTACTGGCAAGAGCAATGCAGAGCCCATTATTGTTTTGAGATCGTATGATCCTAAGGAGATTCATCTGAAATTAGTTTTCATACAAGAGAGAAGGTAAGGCACAAGCAGAAATTTAGGAGTTCAAATTTTGAATTGATATCATAGACAGTACCTGACGTTGGGCTCCCAACAGTTCTAATAGGGGTTTGGCCACTGGAGTAGGGGTAAAGTGTGGTACAGTTGGGCCTGTGTTTTCTGTGGCTGCTGATCTATCTGATTTAACAGGTATCACTACCTTTTCCAAATACCTAGTTTGTACTCCTTGACGACCTGCACTCATCCTCTTCCTTTTGGACACCTATTACGAAATAACAACATTTGTCTGGAAAAACATAGTGTGACGACACATGGAATAGGTACAGAAAATGGATAGGTATGGCATATACTCATATATGATGCTTAAACTAAGCAGATGGTGTAACAAAGTAGAAGTAATGCAAGAGATCAGAAGCAAAATATGTGCGACCAATACAACTTTGCAAAGTTACAGCAAGCACCTTGATGGGTGAATAAGATAGGCCATCCTCCACCATGTCGAGTTTGTTATGTTAGGCAGTGGATCATTCCGCAATATTCCTCTCGTGCGCCCATTCTCATATTCATTTTGATAATGTTCAATATCTGACATGCATGAACATAAATAAAAGTGAGTTTTTCTTTGTAATGCAGAAGTGATTCTAATCCAATACTGCCTCCCTGTAAACCCCTTTGTGCTATCTCTGCAATTCTTTTAAAAGATGCCATGCATGCTGTAATTTGTTGTGTGCATTAATATAATGTGGCCTACTACTCAAAATATGAGAGCTCCAGAAGTGATGACACTTCATAGATGATAGCTTCAACATATAGTAAAGAAGAACAAGTCGACCTGACCTGACAGATTCAAAATATACTAAGGGAGAACAACTCGACCTGACCAGTCGACCACAAGAGAAGAGTATCATCTTAAAGAAGAGCAGAAGAGCAAGCAGATTGAAGATATTACAAGTCTTTTAATACAATGTCGGATGGCCACCCATGATGAACCAGAGCGCACAGAGAAATACTATTCTTTCTGGTCTCTCCATATGTGGCTCACATGCATTTCGAAGCTAAAGTAGGAACATTTAGCTAACCAATTAAACATCTCTCAGTTTTACTAATATCAGCAATAATATCATATATGAATTTGTACAACTAAGCTTGTTTAGCTCGATGGGTGGAGCAGTGCTATTATGACACGAACCACATAGGCTGATTGTGGTCATCATAAAATGGGGAAAACATAAGCATGATGAGTATAGTGTTGACCGTGGCAGTGGGATGGCAAATCTGAAGCTGCAAACCGCGCAAAGGGTAGTTAGCAACCAATATTTGCTTTGAAATAACAACTAAGATTTGGTATGGACAAGAAAGTACGGTCAACAAGTGACAAAGAAATGCAATTATGCTGTCTCTCTATATGTCGCGACATGCATTTGGAAACTCAAGTGGGACCTTTAGCTAACCAATTAAATGTGTCGGTTAACTAATATCAGTATCATATCACAATCATATTTGAACAACTAAGCTTTTGAATTCTGAGTGTTGTGTTGTTTAGCTTGAAGGGTGGAGTAATGCTAGTACGACAGAAAGCACCTACGCAGATCATAGTAGAGTAGATAAAAGGGGAAAACCCTAAGCATCAAGAGAAAAATCAGGAAAGTGGAACTAGCTGGACCAGTGGGTGGCGCACATGCTTTTCGAAACGAATATAGGAACATTAGGTGACCAATTAAACGTTCTCTGTTTTAGTGATATGAGCATCATATCAGATTCGTATTTCAACACGTAAGCTTTGGGTTGAGGTCTTGAGGAGCAGTGCTAGCACGACACGAAGCACCTACGATGATGGTAGTGAATATAAAGTGGGAAACCATAAGCTTTACGAGTATAGTGCCCATGCCATGGCGGATCTGAAGGTGCAAACCGGACAAAGCTACTTCGCAACCAATGTTTGCTTTCAACTAGCCACTACGATTTGGTACGGACAAGAAAAGTACAGTAAACAAATTACGATCTATTTTCCGGGTGAGATCAATAACTTAAGCACATATGGAAGAGTACCACCTCTCTTGAGACGCCATGTAGGCCTATGCTGATACGTTGAGGGTGCTACAGGTGCGATGGCTGTCGGTGGCGGGGAAGAAGACTTTAGACGGCAGACGGACGGGTCAGGGGATATATCCTGTTGCCATGGATGAGGCGGTCGTAGGAGCGGCAACGACAAGGTGGACGACGGCGCTGATGAAGTGAGAGGAGGCGGTGAAAGGGTCCTGGTCCAGCGCCGTGGATGAGAGACGTCCATCTCTTGCAGTGGACGACGGGGTAGGGGTAGCGGCTCCGGCAAGGTGGAGGATGGGGTGGCGGACGGAGGAGGCTGGCCGCAGTGCGGAGGTTGTCGTGCCGCCGACGGTGTATGAATGGGGAAATGGAGGGGAGGGGGGGATCTCAAACTTTGGGACGCGCTTCTCTGAAATGGGGGAAAGTTACGAACTTATCCCTCGTTTAAAATTTCAGACATCGCGTCGGTTGGGGATAGGATGATAATCTCGCATCTCCCAAATATTTGCCGGTAACTATTTCGGGCGAGGAGAGGGTGTTTTGCCGCCCACGGTTGGCGCCCACGGTGTATGAACGGGGCTGACAGGTAAGGCGGTTGTGTCACGTCTGATGGAAGTTACACATCTGCCCCTATTTAAAATATTAGCCTACATCGATTTCGGGCGAGGAGAGGGTGTTTTGCCACCCACGGTTGGCGCCCACGGTGTATGAACGGGGCTGACAGGTAGGGCGGTTGTGTCACGTCTGATGGAAGTTACACATCTGCCCCTATTTAAAATATAAGCCTACATCGATTTCGGACGAGGAGAGTTTGTTTTGCCGCCCACCGTGTATGAATGGGGAAATGGAGGAAGAGACACATGTCTTTCGGACGAGCTTGAATCAAATGTGTTTTGCCGCCCACGTTTGGCGCCCACCATGTCTGAATGGGCTCAGAGGCCGTCGTGTCACGTCTGATTGAAGTTACTAGTCTACCCCTATCGACAACAGTGTAAATCCTGTCGATAAGGATGTCAAGTGTCAGGGGTAGACAGTAATTTCCATCTCGCAAACACTTGCTTCGAGCAGCCCACAAATTATAGTGGGTGTTTAGCCGCTTCATTCAAAACTTGGGAGAATTAGCATTCACGTTTGCCCTGGGACCTGGCAAACTAAATTCAAATCCAATTTGTATTCGATTACGAATATCCACAGATAATTATACGTTTTGTTATTTATTTCTTCAAAACCACAACAAAGATTTATTCCACCTTTATATATGATTATGATTTAGAAATGCCGTGATCTTCGAATTTAGTAGGTTGGATACACTCTGAGTCAAACAGTTATTTCATACAATACAATATGCTCACACGACAAACAGTTCACCTTATGTCAATCATACAAGTACTGAGGATTACCTCGCCTAAAAAATTCGGATCATTACAACACATGGACAACATAGGGGGTCTTGCAACATAATCCATTCAGAGACATGACACAACATGCAAGTACAATAATCTAATGAAAATTTCAACTGGTATCTAAAGAAGAACCGAGATTATCTTGGGCTTCAAATAGCAGAAACAACAGGACCTCCTCCTTCTTCAAATGCAACATTCTTACTTCCTCCAATTTTTGGGTTGCTTGCATAATGCGTGCTGCTAATTCTGTAATTTCCAGCCTCAAGATAAATATTACCTCATTCATGGCAGCCACACCATCTCTTTCTGCCTCTAGTAGAGCCTCAAGCACTATAACATCTGTGCTCAGACTGCTCTCCGGCGGTGTTTCCTCTGAACTGCTACCATCTGGTAACATGGATGGCGCACTACTTCCACAAATAGATTCTGGGGTTGTACATTGTGTCCTAGTGTGAACGACATCCTGAAAGGTTTCCGCTGGACATCAGTAAGAGATAGTTATCGTATGATCCAGGCAGTAAGCTTACATGGTAAACAACGGACGAATTATTGCCGAGCATGGCAAACTATATTTAAATGGTTCGAAGCAGCATCAGCCGAAAAGAAATTAAAATGGTAAGATGAAACTAGGGATGTAAGTGGCAAATAAACGAAATCCGCCAGTCCCATCTAGTTAGTTTTTGCTACCTCCCTAGTTCATTTTCCTCAAAAAAACAAAAACTCTTTTGAACTATCATACCACTAGTGGACTTTAATCGGGATTAAACCGGACCCAGTTGACATCCCTAGTTGAAAGGGAGTGTACAACCGCTATATTTAAGTTGCCAAGGCATCTAAGCAGTTGAAATAATCTGAGAAAGCACTTAACAGTGTGGCCTCATATAAACTATGAAGACAGTCTTGTGATGAAGTTGAGAGGAAAAGTTAAGGACTCAAATGAAATAGGCATGCATTTCTTTACGATAGTACAACAGGCACTGCTGACATATTGGCCAACTCAGGTATAGCGTAACAACAAATAAGCATTCGAATCAAGCAATACAGCAAGGCAGACAACTGAAGTATTTGTAATTCGGTAGGATTACACGTTGAGGGCACAAGCCAAGAAAGCAGCCCAGTCGCATTACATTTCATATGTACTAAAACACACTGGCTTACCATATGTTTCTGTGAAGCCTAGCTGCTGTTGCAATGTTCTTTGAAGATATTGTCAGCATCCCGTGGTTGCAAATCTAGTTGTTGTAGTTTATTCTGCACCATCTATTTAGGTAAAATTAATTTTAATCGCATGCACTGGTCCGAATTGATCATCAATGGTTCATCTAAACTAATGAAAGAAGGGTGTGTGCATACATGACAATACTCCCTCCGATTCTTTTTACTTTGCGTATAACTTTTTCTCAGTTTTCTCGTATTAGTCTGCGCGTTGCCGATTCCTAGCGCTGGTTTCCTTTTGTGCCCCGCCCCATCCGCCTCTGCCCTAATTAATTGGCAAATTAGTCCAGAAAAATTAAACCAGTGCCCTCCTTGGTATGCGGGTCAAGAGTTATGCGCAGAGTAAATAGAATCGGAGGGAGTATATCTGCTTCCCTCTATTTTTATGCTTGTTCGAGGTGCCAGCCCCAAAAGAACAAATATTTTGCTTGATGGGGTTGGCAGCTCCATAATTAATAGAAGCATCAAATTAGTCATGCAACTTGGGAAGATCAAGAACACACAAACAAGTAATGAACAGAGGCTCGGAGCAGTGATGTAATAGCTAGCATCAGAAAATGTAGGGTAAAACGGACAAAAAGCAGCGGAACCACATGCTAGTTTGCTGATGTGTAATTAAGCATAGAGAACATTAAGCAGTCTGATGGAACCAACAGGTGGCATCAGAACAAAACTAAAGCATATTAACTATATGTGCACTGGTATGTAATTTAGCACATGTAACATGTTCATTGCCAGAAGTATGGCCCTACAGGTGCAACAGAATAACGCATCTCATGAAAAACTGAATGATGCCCTGAAGAAATTCAAAGGTGCGGTGCTTATGCTAGGAAAGTGAACGTAGGCGCCGGCCGTTGGATAATAGTACCTGATTCTCGGCGGCGTATGGGTATCATTGTCATACTTGATAGCTAAGGATCGTCGATGGTGCTCGTGTTGCGGTTGAGTTTGGCCGGCTATCGCCATCGCTGAAGCGGCTCCGGTGCTACGGTTGCGGCACCTGTCGACATACAAGAAAGCTCATCTGTGGTGAGTGAACAGTTGCACGATAAAGAGAAAACCGAAGGAGTACAAATCGAAATAACCTGATGAGGTTGCGGCGTCGGTAAAGCAGGGCCGGTGGAGTTGAATATGGCATCCGTGGAGCGGGTCCAATGCAGTGGACGAAGGCTTTGACGGGCGCGTTGTACAGTGCTTTTGGTGAGGCGGATCTGTTGCGGCAGACGAGGGCTTGTATGAAGGGCCAGCGAAGGGGCGGACGAGGGAGTCAGTGAAGGGCCTACGCTGTGGTGGACGAGGGCGCCGATCAAGCAGATCTGGTGCGGTGGACCATGATGACGGTCAAGGAGATTTGGAGCGGTGGACAAGCCAGTCGCTGAAGCGGCTCCGGTGAAGTGGTGAGTTGGCAGTTGGGGTTCCAAGGTGCGGAAGGTAGATCCTGCGGGGTGTGAGGTCCACCGCTGCGGCGGAGGACTAGATTCGGCGGCTTGCCATGGTTGGGGGGTCAGGGAGGGGAAGGGGAGGGGCTCTAGGGAAGAATGTTGGGGGCAAAGAGGGGAAAACAATGGAGTTACCAAAGCAGCCCTTTTCCGTTCATGTGGCAGGGGTAAAACAGGAATATCACAAGGCTAAACTTTCAGGTGCGTGATATTTCGATGTGAGCGGGAAGTTTGAAAGCTTTTGGCGCCTAAAATTATAAGTATTCTTCTCTGGTACGGCCGACTATGATATCATGGCCGACAATTTGTTTGTTTTGCACGCAAAAAAATGTGCAAGTTCTGAAAATCAATGTCTCCAACTCAAAACTTAGATTGTCCATTCAATTCAAATATGGATCATTGAGCTACTACAAGCAAATACCATCATACGGTCCAATTCAAATGAAATTCCAAATGTGTTTATCCTAAATATGATGACAAAAGCAAAAATGTGTATGTGTATGAATAAAGTGGATGATTATAAAGTTTGAACATGCCTGTATGTGTATATCTCTAGGTTTGATGTATGAATTTGAAATCACGAAATCCCGGCTTAAAAAATGTACCTCCGTTTAAATGAATTACAAAAGCTAATGATGGAGTTGAATTCCAAAATTCCAATCTTAGGTTTGTAATTTGGTACATCAAGGTATATCACGCATGTTCAAAAGTATCGTTATCTCATAGTACAAACTGTGAAACAAATTGATCAACCATGAGTGCACAATATCTCAATTATGCTAAAGTCCCTCAAATATAGACACCTCACTCTTTATCTGAAGTCAACCCCGCCCACCACCACACACACACACACACAGAGAGAGAAGTCGTTCTCTCCCCCAAACACCAACACACGAGCACATTAACACCCCTCTCTCTTGTAAAGTCCGGACCCCAACATAGGTCTCTATCACCTTGTCTCTCGGGCATGCACACATCTCTTGCCTCACTCTCTAGGTCTCCCGCTATCTCTCTTACCCAAGCACACACACTATGTAGAGTGTATATTTCCCATACACACAAAACGTCGCCCCCAAACGTCTATCTCCCTAGTTATGTGGTTCTCGCGCACTCACCTCACACACCACCCCCACTGCAAACAAGCACACTTTGTCTCCTTGTGCACCACTCTCCTCTTTCTATCTCTCCCACATGCGGACCCGCCCCAGCTCCTTCCCTGTATACATATATGTCGTGACTCTTTGCATATCTCCCTAATGTATAATCGTTCCCGATTTCGCACATTGTTCTCTACTCCATCTATTCTAGATCTCTCATGAAGTCCCTATCACACACACGATGACTCGCTTCCCTTGCATCTCTGTTCATAGGCCAATTTTGGACAACCTCAACATTGTCTCCCTATCTATACGCCATTTATGGACACAAATGACCCCTCTCGCCCCCTCTCTTCCTTTCTCTCTCTCTCTCTCACTCTCACTCTCTCTCCATCGCTAGCTCTCCCCTTCTCTCTCTCTCACACCCCTCTCCCACACACACTCGATGTCTCTTCCAAATAGTCTACCCCCCCCTCCCGCCCGCACCCGTGCTATCTCGCTACTACACATGTCGCCCTCTCTCTCTCTCTCTCGCAAACACGCTCAACAAGGGTTTCCCCGTGAATAACTTACCGTCTATTCATGAACAGTCATGGCAGTACGGCGAACACGAGACGTGAAAAAGAATAAATCTACACATGCTTAGACCACCTAGTATGACTATTAGGACTAGAGCAAGCCAAAAAGCACGCCGCCGTCACCCCTCCTTGTCGGCGACAGGAAAATCTTTGTTTTACACAGTCGAGAAGTCATTGTGCTAAGGCCCCACATGCGGAGGCGTTGAATAGAATGTAGATGCTAGTTTACAGAAGCAAGTATCAATAATACATTTGTATCTCCATACTTATATTTCTTCTATTATAAAAAACCGAGTTGGTGATGATGGTACGTGTTCCATCTTGCAATATAGACCGTCCGATCTATATCTGACGGATGGAAATTAAACTAAAAGATACCCGCACCCCTCTCCACATTTGCAGACAAGGCCTTCCCTCGTTCATCCTTATCTCCAACAAACCTCATTGTTGAGCAATTAAGAAAGGAAGCCTCTGGAACAAACTGGCATGGTGGCCGCTACCGGCGTCGTCAATCCCTAGGCCTCCGCTCAGTTCGACTACCAACCACCACCACACCCCACTCCTCTTCACCTTATCTCATATTTCTTGAGATATCATTAGTTTTTACACATGGGATTACTCCCTCAAGGGTCAATCACAACAAGTGTTTTATAAAAAAATGCACCTTGATGTTCCGTGCAATGCACGGATCTTGCTAGTACTCCTACACAAGACTAAGTTGGTGATGCTGGTGTGTCTGCCATCCGTCGTTTCTGACCATTAGATCTACATCTAACGATTGTGAGGTAAGTTGTTACCTTTTCTCACCAACATCCCACTTGTCTACCAATTTGCAGAAAAACCCATAATTAGTATCTTAAAACCAACCACATCCCTCCCCGACCTCACCAAAACAGCCCAAGGAATATATTCTAATTGAAACATAATATATCTCTAGTGACATATGTATATCAAAATTAGAGTGTTTTGTACCAAGTTTGTGAATAAGTATTATTCTAATTATGATTCATTGCAACAGACATGAACATTGCTAGTATTTCCAACCATGCATTTCTTTTCCTAGTATTCCATAGTTTCGAGTTTTCCATCAAGATATTAGTCACTCATGGTTGATATTTACTTTCAATCATGTACACATATGCACTATGTAACTAGCCTTGCTTATTGGCTTCCAAAGCTTAACTTTCACTCCTACTTACAATATGTAGAGTATTTAACAAAAAACTACCACTTTCAACCAGCCCTAGGAGGAATATATTGTACAAAAAATAGCAAAAACATACCCAAAATTTCTTAATCCACGCCAAAAACTACCTAGTACTCCTACCGATTAGGTTCGTTTAAACCCATTTATGACAGGGTTGGCCCACATGTCCGTGCCGACGAGGCAACTTAAACCAACACATTTTGTTTGACCGTTGACACGAGGGACCCACATCTGACCTTCTATCTTGTTATTCCCCCTCAAATCATTATTTTTCCTGAACATTACTTCAAACAGTACCGATGCGTGTTCGTCGGTGGCCCCGGTGATGAGCGAGTTGACCGCCGCTCCGCCGGACGGGCCGGACGCCGCGCTGGCCTCCGCACGGGTTGGCGGGCTGGCCCGAGCGTGACTCACGAGCGAGAAAGCCGCCGCGCTGGCCTTCGCTCGAGCCAGATGGCTGGCCTTAGTGCGGCGCGCGCGAGCAAGCCGCCGCGCTGCCTTGCCAATCTAGCTAGCAAAACTTGCAGACAAGCAGCTGGACGGAGCTATCTTGGCGAGCTAGCGGCCGCGAGTGCCGGACGGAGCTGGCATCCGGGCTGCCGCAACATGGGCTCCGCACCGCCGGCGGTTTTGACCTCGACTTCTGCCGACGGCGGTAGCTGCGTCCCATGGCCGAGGATGACTAGGTGGACGGGCCGGAGGTAGGAGGTCACTCGAGGATTTTTGTTGGTAAGAGCATGTACAATGGTTGATAAGGTAGTCTTATCTTAAGTCTGCCACGTATGCAAGTGGTAGTAGTTTCTTGGCATTTTAGTGGTTTCTTGCATTATTAGAGCAAGTACAATAGAGCTGAGTCAGCAGACTATAAGAAATAAACTACTACTACATGTTGGCTATAAGATGGGCTGTAGATGACATGGCACTGGCTTATAGCCAGCAGCTGGCTATACTATTAACCATACTCTTAGGGGTTTCTTGTAAGGAACAGTGTACGTACTACTAGCGACAAAAGGCGATTCTAGGTTGCGTTGTACTCCAACGAGTACTACTAGTGGTCGCGGGAGTGTATACCTCGTTTTGTGGGTTCGATCCCGGCCGAACGCACGGCGGCCTTTTTTTTTAAAATAGTACTACTACACTTCGCTGCGAGCCAATATTTTACACGGGTAGTTTGAGTTTTGAAGTCAAATGGACGTGCGGCCCCACAATTTGGGTGCACTGGACAGCCTAGCCACGTGAACGGGTTTTCCTTCCCAGCATCCCGTGGCTTGTGTGCTCGCCCTAGCCGCACCTCACTTGCAGCTTCCAGCTAGTAGCATATTTAAACTAGCGCCTCCCAATTAAGCCCGAGGAGCCGGAAAAGCCTGGCAAGGCATTGGGAACTGTGCAATATTGCTCTGTACGTAAAGTGCTCTACTACTACTCTGTAGCTTATGGCGTTGCATGCAAGGACTTCACTCCATTATCGGCTCTACTATAAACGAAATTCCTCTTGCCGTGTTTCTTTTTGAAATGGAGGCAAAAGCTTTGCTTCATCTCATTCATAAAGAAGGAACTACTAACAAAGTTCGACGAGATCCATTACACCTCCACAAATGGAGGCGAAAAGCATAGTCTCGCTATATCAAATAACTCAAATGTTCTGCCCCCCGCAGCAACCGTCGCTGATAAACAGGCTGCTAGTGTGTGCATGAGAGGAGCGGCTGAGTAGGCCAGCTACGTGAGAGGAGCGGCTGAATAGAGCACCGAGAGTACCCACTAGGCCACTACGCAGGTGTACTTCCCCCGCATTGATAGTACAATGATGGTTCTAGAGAACAGTAGTACCCTCCACTTCCAACTGTAGCTCCTTGGCCCTGAGACTAGAAGTACAATACATCGCACTACTAGTTGAGAAAAGTAGTACTAGTACTGCTACAGTACGAGTACGTACTCCTCCATCACATAATGTACGGCGTTTTTTGACACTAGTTGGCGTGTACAAAAAATGGCAAAAACATACCCAAAATTTCTTAATCCACGCCAAAAACTACTACCTAGTGCCAAAAATTTCTTACTAGTGCTATTATTTACAGTATAATGCAATCCCATAACGTTCCATAATCCCTTTCTTTCAAAAAAATCTCTTCTGGAGAGAAGATTGCTATCTCCACGCGAGCTTCTCATAGGCCAGCGCCACCACATGCAGTCATGTGAGAGAGAGGGAAACATCCGTGCAGCATGTAGAGAGAGGAGAACGTGGGCGGACAACCAATGGGCTGCATGGGGCATTTATAGCTGCTAACTCCTCCCATCCATGCACTAGGGGTATTTTCGTCCAGAAAGCATGCAGCGAGCCCCTGCCTTCGTATCCAGGTCTGCTCTTATGAGCAGAGTAAAAAGAATCAGAGGGATTACTAGTAGTAAATAATAGCCTCACCCCTTCGCCGAGGAACGGTCTACAGTTGGAAGGGACGAGGCCCTGCAGTTACTACGCTCTTATCTCCTCCTCGCCAGTTCCCCTCCCCCTGAAGAGAAGGCAGTTCGTCGCTACTCCCATGGATTCGCTAGGCGGTTCTCCTCCTCGTCGGGGCTGGGAGACCTTGGACGATGATCCTGTGGGAGAAATCGCACGCCACTCCGATGTCCTCACCGCCGCAAGACTCAGTGCTTCATGCACCAACTTTTTCAAGACGCTGCTTAAACAGGCCATGCTTGTTGGTCTTCCATGCATCCTCGAGGAGAAGGTTCTTCTATGGGACAATCCTTCAAACAGTCCACCGCTCCCTGGCCATGGTTGCACGTTGACTCCGCTAGAGTTGCCGACGTTGAGAGGTAGTCGGATTTTGTCCGATGAGCTGGTCAGTAATGGAGTTTGATCATGTAGTACTTAGTTATTCCATTTCCATCCCGTAATTTCTCCGCTGCCCACCGTCTTATATATAGGTCTGGGTCGGTGCCAACAAAGATTGGCTTGCATACCTCCGGCCGGATACCACCATCATTTTGCACAACATCCACAGCGGTGCGGCCGTTCCGGTAGACCCCTTCTCCACCATTGGGATCGGCCTTCTGGACTGGCTGGGCAAGAATACGTATGATGATGCCTACATGAGATTGAAGAAGATAGAAATTGCGGACCCGCCGACAAAGCGACGTGGCTACGACGATTACTATCTCATCGCGGTGTTCGACATAAGGATTGCCATCAATGCAGGAGGCAGTAACGGCAGAGGCTGGCGCATGTTGGCGGTGGCAGATTTGTACCCCTACACGTTCGAAGACGCCGTGCGCCATCTAGGCCGGATCTTTGCGGTGACAAGCCAGGGGACTTGTTTCATCTGGTTGACATCCTACAGCACGGGAGATTACAAACGGAATGCACAAACCATCATTTGCATCCCTAACGGTACTCCATTATTTTGCAGGGACCAGTCATCCCCCGATCAAAATAAGATCGCCGATCCTGGATGTGCATTTGCATCCGCGATTCGGTCTAACCTGGAACCTTGTAGCTGACTTTGGCATATTGGGATCAACTATCTTAGCAGTCGTTACCATGGTACCACTGATGTGCAACATGGTCACATAATCTACCACGACCGGACCGTCACCATCTACCCAGGTATTCCATTTTTTAACCCTCTCGCCTTCTCTTTCATTGTTGTACTAGTAGTATACTTTGTAGTACTAGTAGGAGTACTTTTTACCTTGGAGGACGCGTATAGCTAGCTAGGCCCTTGAAGACTTGAACCCACTAGCTGCCACCATTTTTGTTTTTCCATGTCTTACTATCTCATCCATGTAGCCAAGAGTGGCTATATATAATAAGCCGGTTATTTTACTTCCTCTATACCAGAGTAGTACTATTTGCTGCACAGTATTACTGACCGCCACATTTGAGCACAACACTATTATGCATGGACCTTGACTATGTACGTCACCATGTGTCCAGATCTGGGATGCCGCGTGTACCAGATGAACGGCGCCGAATTCGACCCCCGTGATGCTACGTGGGTGCCGAGGAACACTCTTGGAGAGTACTCGCTTTTCATCGGGGACAGCTACCCCATTGTGAAGCGGATGCCACCTTTCGTGCACGACACGAAAGGCCTGCTGTTCATGAAGCATGGTTGTGTCTTCAGTGCGCACCGCCGGATGAACAACATGCTGGGACACGCTATCCCTGATTTATGCCGCTTCAGCTTGGATGAGTCTCCATCGTGTGGAACCGGACTAGAAAGCTGCGACAATGATTCCCGTTGCCCACCGCTATGGATCGTGCCATCCATGAAGAACACCTGGGACTGGAACCTGGAGGAGGACATGTAGCCCATCTATAATGTGTAAGTGGAGTATGGTAATTGTGAACGGTAGCGCTGTGAATATATGTAGACTAGTCGTGCACAAATTTATCACATGAGTTGGAGATGAACTTGTGTGGCATACTGGCATACTGGCATTTGTCCTTTAGAATTTATTACTAGTAAATGTGTTATGTGTACGTGCAACTTGTGTGGTTGTTGCATGGGCTCCAACACGCTCTTTGAGAAAAAAAGGTGGCACAACTTTGGATATACGTGACGTGGCGGCATCATACACTAGCATCATTCGCTATAGTTGTACTAGTACACTCCTACTAGGACAACAACTCCTATAAAACCTTGCGCTTGGCTCTTTGCCTCTTCGGGAGGTTCAACAGTTCGTACTTGTGTGAACCTTGCACTTGGCTCTTCGCCTCTTCAAAAGGTCCAACAATGATGATACTACATTACAATATGCTTCTGGCAATCTGACACTGATTGAACTAATGCACGTCCACCGCGAGGGCGAGGGCGAGGGAGAGGGCGCTGTAGTCAAAACCCTCTCCTCGTCCCGCGAACCACCGCATGCGTGGGCAAGGGAGAGGCGTAGTAAGCAAGCTTCTCCTCATTCGGCGAGTCGACGGGACACATCAAAGCAGTACTAGTACTAGTAGTAGTCCATATTGCGTCCTTTCCGATTAATATGGCTTAATTTGAAATGAGAAAAATACACTGGCGGTCAACGTATGTAATAGTACGCTCTTTACGGTCACTATATATAGTTTTGCGGCGATTATGCGATCACTAGATCATCGTAGAGCACCGTATTGCACCCTACTGACCGGCCACATAGTCGACGTGGCACTTTGTTGACTGGTTAAATTGTCACCTGGTTTCTGGGTCCCACCTGTCAGTTGGCAGAGCAAAGAAATCAGTTAAACAAAACTTTACACAGGCGAGACACGAGTCCAACCCTTGCGCGCGAACCGCCCTGGCTGTGTATGTGAGTGCATGCACGTGTCCTCCCTCGGTCTTCCAACAAAGAGTGTACTACATGATGTACATCTACACTTCCAATGCATTTAGCCTTTAATCTAAATCGATATTGATTGACTAATGCACCAACTTGTGATGTAGGTATAGGCTACATGTATATCCTTAATTATAGCATGCAACAGCCTTGTGACACTAAATACGACTAGTAAGTAGTACAGTAGCAGTACTACTATACGTCAGTCAAATTACTCATCATGTCCACACCTTGAATTGACGTGACAACACGCTGCGCGTGAAGTGACACAAGAATCCCGGCGGCGTGCTCGGGTATTCTGGACTTCAGATTTGGAGTACCACTTATCTGTCGAAATCTTTCATCATTCACTTAAAACAGTCGATTGATCATACATTGAGTACCATATAACTGGAATTATCGATGCAAGTCGAAGAAGGATTGGCCCATGCTGCCGGCTGGCGTCAAGTTCGATCCCACGGATCAGGAGCTTATCGAGCACCTTGAGGCCAAAGTGAGTGCTGACAGCGCGAGATTTCAGTCTCTCATTGATTTGTTCATACCAACCATCGACAGCGAGCACGACATATGTTACACCCAACCTGAGAAACTTCCAGGTAAGACACCGATCGTCCATCTACTTGCACAAACATATTCCTTTGTTTATAGCTCTATTTTTCTTTTTAGACGCAGACCAGGTGAAGCAATTACAATTTCATAGTTAATAAAAAGTGAAACAAGTGACTGCAACATGCCAAAGATGTTATGAAAATGCCAACTAGGTACACTAAAACCTGTATTCCACAATACTGCAGGTATCACACTGAGTGGCCTAAGGAAGCATTTCTTCCAGCGCAATTCCAGGGCGTTCAAAAGGGGCGCGTGGATGCATCACAAGATACGGTCGGAGTGCGGCATGCACGCGATGTGGCACAAGACCGGCAATACCTTGCCGGTGATGGTCAACGGCCGGCAGACGGGCAGCAAAAAAGGTTCTGGTGCTGCACACCAACAAGATCTTCGACCAGCAGAGGACCAACTGGGTGATGCACCAGTACCACCTCGGGGACCTGGAGCAAGAGAAGGAGCGGGAGCTAGTCCTCTGCAAGATTTTCTACCAGACGAACACTAGGGCCAGGAGTAAAAAGATTATAAGTTAGTTTGGTATTGGTAGTTGTACTACCTTGTCGTCCGCAAGTTGGTATTGTTGTTAACGATCTTTTGGTATGAACTTGCATTTGCTTCCAACCATCATGCCGAGGGTCAACATGGATATAAAGTTGAATCATTTGTTTTGAAACGAATTTCCAGGCACCTGATTTTTATTTGATGGGTAGCATAAGCACCCGCCGTTCGAATTCCCAGTTCTCCAATTTTTTTGAAACAAGTGCATGCACTTATTATCACAATAAAAAACAATATCCGTGTTGCATCCCAATTATCAGTCTGTACTTGCAGAATTCTCTCGTTTATTGAGCACGTATATTGTTTTTTCAGGTCGAGCAAGTTTCAACTGGGTTGTAGATTGCCCAGGGTTGTTTTGTTTTTAACAGGCCCAGTCCATGACGATAACAAGGCACAAAGATCTAGCAGGTATCTACTGGCCTCTGGCCCACCAGGGTTAGTTATATTTTGTCTTACAACATCCGCAGGCAGTTTTTTTACTAAATCAAACACACAGCCCAGTTCTATTTTCCTCTTGAAACGCATGTCCTACATCCAGTTTCTAATCTCTACCTATAGTTTTACTAGTTCATATACATGTATCATTATATTGAAAACACATAAAATTCCCTTTTCATATTTACGTCCTTATTTTTGTTGTTTTTTCCCACCCAACGCTAATTTTTTTACCACTAGTTTTCCCTTAGACCAACTAAATTGTCCCACGTCTTATTTGCTTACAAAAACAAAATGATTTTTTTTGCAAATCAATAAGTTCTTAAAAAATGTTCATCATTTCGGGATTACAACAGTTCGGACTCCACCGAAATATGCAAAATAAGGTTGGACTTTTTGACCGTGGTCCTGGGTAGAAAATGGGCTGTAATAAATTACTTAAGAATTAGCAAATGGGCTGAAAATTATAAAAAAATAGCAAATGGGCTTTATGTTGTCTGCCACAGATTTGGAAGCTGACTTGTGGGCCTACTAAGTTCATGCGTACACAAGGTTTCTCAAAAAAGAAACTTAGTCAACAATCGACTCTACCAGCGTCAGACCGTTAGATGTTAATCTAACGGCAATCGTGCTTCTTCAGTCTCTGATCTTCCTGCCCCAGCCGCCCAAACCAGCACCATCGGAACTGCCTGCTCCCGCCTCCCGTGGCCGGCAGTGCTGCCGGGAAGGCCTCACGGCCCCATCATACTCGCATCCTTGGCCTGTCTATCCCTCTACTCACCCACACCTCCTGTTATTTTCCGGCGACGGAAGCCGAACCAGTCAACCCTCATACTCTCCACCGCGTGGGCAGCCACTGCCGTGTCTTCCTCGGCTCCATGTCGTTCCCTTCGTAGGCCTCGCTGTCGTCCACCGCCCTGGTGCTCTCGGCGCGGCGTGGTCAACGATGTCCATCCAACAGCCGTAGTGCTTCTTCAACCTCTGGTCTTCTTGCCCCAGTCGCCCAAAGCAGTGCCGGTCGTGCCGCATGCTCCTCCCTCCCGTGGTCGGCTGTGCTGCCACGGAGGCCTCACCGTCCCCATACTACTCCCATCGCTGGCCAGGCCATCCCTCCACTCACCCACTCCCCCTGTTATTCTGCGACGACGGCAGCCTCACACCACAGCCGAACCAGTGAACCCTCGTACTCCTCTCCGCGTGGGCATCCACTGTCGCGCCTTCCCCGGCTCCGCGTCGTCCCCTTCCTAGGCCTCGCCGTCATCCACCGTCGTGGTGCTCTCGGCGCGGCGTGGTCAATGTTGTCAACGATCGACTTCCATCGGAAGAGTACTGTACATGGAGAGGCCGACAGCTGGGTCCACGGCAGCCGCAAGGAAGTGCCTCCTTATTACGCGCAAAATAATTATTCCTCCACCTGACAGCAGGGACCCACCGGACGGGCCACCGGTATTTCGCGGAAAAAACATTTCCCCCCTGACTGCTAGGACCCACCGTATTTCACGAAAAAAACGTTTGCCCCTAACTGCTGGGACCCACCAGACGGACCACCGTATTTTGTGAAAAAAACACCCCCCCCGCTGTCAGCTCGGACCCACCAGAAGTGCCTCCTTATTACGCACAACAAAATGAATACCCCCTGCTAGCTGGGACCCACCATGGTGGGAGGCTGACTTGTGGGCCTACTAAATTGACGTGGATGGAGGGCTTTGTCAACTTAGTCAATATGAATGATTCTAGCTCCAGTGACCGTACGATGTCCATCCAACGGCCGTAGTGCTTCTTCAACCTCTGGTCTTCTTGCTCCAGCCGCCCAAAGCTGCGTTGGTCGTGCCGCGTGCTCCTGCCTCTCATGGCCGGCTGTGATGTCACGGAGGCCTCACCGCCCCCTACTACTCCCACCGCTGGCCCATGCTATCCCTCTACTCACCCACACCCCCTGTTATTCTGCGGCGACAGCAGCCTCACGCTGCAGTCGAACCAGTGAACCCTCGTACTCCTCTCCACATGGGCATCCACTGCCGCGTCTTCCCCGGCTCTGCATCGTCCTCTTCCTAGGCCTCACTGTCGTCCACCGCCTTGGTGCTCTCGGTGCGGCGTGGTCAATGTGGTCAACGACCGACTTCCATCGGAAGAGTACTGTACGTGGAGAGGCTGACAGCTGGGTCCACGGCCACAGCCCAGTTTTTTTGTGATTTGCCAAGTAAGTCGCTTTGTCAGACCTGTTGGGCTGCAAATCTTTCAAGACGAGGAGAGCTTCATTCGGCTGGCCGAGAAAATGACCCATCAGTAATGAGAAATGGGCTGTACATTTTTAAAACACATTAAACCGGCAATTAGTTTAAAATATCTTTTTTTTCATTTCGAGATTTTAAATTACATTAATTTTTATGCGTGGAGAATTTGTTGGATTTTATATTGATATACATTTATTTTTAAAACCAATTTGAATGTGAGTCAAAATTTCGGGATTAAAAACAGTTCGGACCGCACCAAAATATGCAAAATTTCGTTAATTTTTTAACTGTGGCCACAATATGGGCTGTAATGCTAACAAAAAGAATATGAGCTCCAAAAAAACCTTAAGAATTAGCAAATGCACTGTAAATTATTAGAAATAATGGCAGATGGGTTGTATGCTATTTTCCACAGATTTGAGGCTTTCCTAAAAAAAGGTTGACGCACAAGCAGTGAGTGTTGGATGTCCATCGAACGGCCGTCGTGCTTCTTCAATCTCTGCTCTTCCTGCTCTAGCCGCTCAAACAAGCGCCAGCGGGACTGCCTGCTCCCTCCTCCCCGCGGCCGGCTGTGCTGCCGGGCAGGCCTCACCGCCCCACCGTACTCCCATCGCTGGCCTAGCCATCCCTCTACACACCCACACCTGCTGTTATTCTCCAGCGGCGGCAGACGAACCAGTAAACCCTCGTACAGTCGTACTCCCCTCCGCGTGGGAAGCAACTGCAGAGTCTTCCCTGCCTCCGTGTCGTTCCCTTCCTAGGCCTCGTCGTCGTCCACCGCCCTGGTGCTCTTGGCGTGGCCTGGTCAACGTGGTCAATGACCGACATGCATCTGTAGTGGACTGTACGTGGAGAGGCCGGCAGCTGGGTCCACGGCCGCACGCAAGGAAATGCCTCCTTATTACGCGCAAAATAATGATTCCTCCACCTAACATCAGGGACCCATCGAAAGGGCCTCTGTATTTCGCGAAAAAATGTTACCGCCGCTGACAGCTCGGACCCACCAGCTATATCTTCGCACGCAAGGAAGTGCCTCCTTATTACGCTCAAAAAAATGAATACCCCCTGCTAGCTGGGACCCACCTTGGTGGGAGGCTGACTTGTGGGCCTACTAAGTTGACTGGGACGGAGGGCTTTGTCAACTTAGTCAATATGCACGATTCTAGCTCCAGTGACCGTACGATGTCCATCCAATGGCCGTAGTGCTTCTTCAACCTCTGGTCTTCTTGCTCCAGCCGCCCAAACCAGCGCCGGTCGTGCCTCGTGCTCCTACCTCCCGTGGCCGGCTGCGATGCGGCGGAGGCCTCACCGCCCCCTACTACTCCCACCGCTGGCCAGACCATCCCTCTACTCACCCACACCGCCTGTTATTCTGCGGCAACGACAACCTCACACCGCAGCGGACCAGTGAACCCTCGTACTCCTCTACGCGTGGGCATCCACTGCCACGTCTTCCCCACTCCGCGTCGTCCCCTTCCTAGGCCTCATCGCCGTCCACTGCCCTGGTGCTCTCGGTGCGGCGTGGTCAACATGGTCAAGGAACGGCTTCCATCGGACGTGGACTGTACGTGGAAAGGCTGACAGCTGGGTCCACAGCCGCAGCAAGGAAGTGCCTCCTTATTACGTGCAATATAATTATTCCTCCACCTGACAGCGGGGACCCACCGGACGGGCCACCGTATTTCGCCCCCTGACTGCTGGGACCCACCAGCTACATCTTCGCACGCAAGGAAGTGCCTGACAGTCGGGACCCACCTGGTCGAAGCGTACGTAGCGTTGTCATTATGGTCGCGAACGTGTACGTACATATATACTGGTCGATGTAGAGGCGTGCACATGTCGTAGTAGAGGCGCGCACGTAGCATGTACACATACGTACAACGGCCAGGGTGGAAGAAAGAAAATACGGCCACGTATGTGTACATACGGGCGGGGTCTCGAACGCCTACTCGCGCATACGTACGGCCAGGGCTCGTGTACATGGCTGGGCCGGAACGGAGAAACAGCGTCGTCGTCGTGTTCATGGGGAGGCAACGGAATGTGTCGTGTTCATGGGGAGGCAACGGAATGCGTCCTGTTCATCGGGAGGGCTTGGATGGAACAGGCGATGGAAACGAGACTTGGTGTACCGCAGAACGGAGGAAACAGCCTTGTGTTCGACCGGCCATGTTCGAAACGGGATCCTGTTCATCGGGAAGGGTCTGGCGTACCGCAAAATGGAGGAAACGGGGGTCCTGTTGATCGAGAGGGGTGTGGCGTACCGCAAAACGGACGAAACAGACTTGTGTTGGAGCGCTACGGTCGAAACGGGGGTCCTGTTCATCGGGAGGGGTGTGGCGTACCGCAAAACGGGACTCCACGGGATACTGTTCATCTCCACCGTCGACCTCTTCCAGCCTCTATGGGCTCCTGTTCATCCAGCCTCCACGGGCTCCTGTTCATCCAGCCTCCACCACGCGCTACTCCACCAGCTACTGTTCAACAACCCCTCCACCGTCTACTGTTCATCCAGCCCTCCACACCACGGGGTCCTGTTCAACCACCCCTCCACGGGCACCCCTCCACCGTCTACTGTTCATCCAGCCCTCCACACCACGGGGTCCTGTTCAACCACACCTCCACGAGCACCCCTCCACCGTCTACTGTTCATCCAGCCCTCCACACCACGGGGTCCTGTTCATCCACCCCTCCACAGGCACCCCTCCACCGTCTATTGTTCATCCAGCCCTCCACCACACCACGGGGTCCTGTTCATCCAGAGGCAACGCCACCGCTCACTGTTCATCCAAACCCCCCCGCAACGCTCACTGTTCATCCAATCGATCGGCTTCAGTTAGCAGCAGTAGCGAAGGAATCGCTCGATCGGTTCAGTTAACAGCCATCAATCGATCGCTCGGGTTCAGTAACGCGTAGCCTGCAGTGCAATCGCTCGGGTTCAGTTAGAGCCCAACGCCTTGCTCGGGTTCAGTTAGAGCCAATGCCTCGCACACACGCGCGTACATGTATGAGAGAAGCGCGCATCGCTCGGCCCCCTACCTCCCACCGTAACCGGGAACTCCCCGAAATTTTCCTCCCCCTCGCTTCTACCATGGTTTTTTCCGTCATGGATGGCCCAAAGAATGTAATGCAGCTGCGTCTCCGGCCCACCCAGGACGAAAAGCCCATTTTCTGTCATGATTTTTTGTCATAGAAGTAGGAGCCCACCACATCTATGATGATACCGGGTTTTGTCACAATTATCATCATAGAAGTGTCATATGTATGACAGAAAAAAAATTCGTTCGGCCCAAAATGTCACGGATGTGTCTTTTTTTGTAGTGGTAGTCGCTCGCACGCTCTTCGTCGGACTCGGCAGCAGGGATGGGCTCCTCCTCAGAATCAGTCCACTTGTAGCCTTGTTTTGCCATCTATTCGGCCTCTGGAGTGATGTGCTCCTCAGAGCCGCGAGAAACATCCTCTCCAAAAACCCTCATGATCTTCTTGTCGTGGCGGTGACTCTCCTTGGAGGCAACGTGAGTTCGGTACTGCCCCTTGGCCTGCATGCAGAACAAGGCCTTCATCTTGGCCTTCAGCTTCTTCGCCCATGATGGCTCAAAGGAGGGAGGTGCATATCTAGCAGAGCTGTCCTCAGCTACATTCTCCTCCTCAATCTCCTCCTCATCAACAACCCTCTTATCAGCCGCAGCCTCGGCACGAGTAGTAGTGTTAGCCCACTGGGGCTTGATGCAGAGTCTGATGGGGTCATGACGGATCCAGTCAGGGGCCAAAAACTCCTCAGTGGGATAGAGCTTCTCCCAGGTCTTCGATATTAGGAGGAACATATATGGACCATAGATGGGTACCTTGCGGGTGAACACCGCGAACCGAAGCTCGCACCACATGATGTGTGAGACATCAAGTGGTTGAGTCTGAGAAATGCGCGCCTCCTCACAAATGAGCAACATGTCCACAAGATAGGCATGCACCTTGTCCTTGTCCCCAATGCGTGGAAAAAGTGAGTGACAGAAGATCCGATGCATGATGTCAAGGAACGGGTTGAGCACCCACGTCGACTTGTCATTGGCTAGTTTCTTCTCAACATAGTATGACCGAAGCTTGTCCTTGCTAGCTGACTCAGCGTTGGCATGAGGGCGAACACCAACAGGCGTGTGGAGCCCCTCATCAGGTACTCTGAGAAAATCCATGAACTCCTTCCAAGTAGCAGTCAACTTACGTCCATTGGTCATCCATGTCATCCACCGATCCTCACCAGAATGGAAATGGACCGAAGCAAAGAACTGGGCCACCAGCTCAAGGTCAAAGTCCAGGTGGAAAGAGATCACATCTTCAATGGCAAACTGCTCCACGAGATCCAAGGCCTCACCCAAGTAAGCACTTCTCATCCCTCAGGTGATGCATCTCGATCCAGTGCACATCCACATACAGATTCTGCTTGGCCTTGATCACATCCAAGTAAATGAGATTCTGCTGCTTGGTCCAGAACAGTTCATTCCCTCTGAAGTTTGCACGAGGATTTGCATATGGGTTGATCTTCCTTCGAGAAACAAACTCAGCAAGAGGTATCTCATCCATACCCTTTAATGGTTCCTTGAACTTGCTAGCAGTGGTCTTGACATTGCGCTTGGGGGCATTGGAGCCCCCTGGAACATCCTCTTGGTTGCGCAGACGTTTGGAACCCGTGTCACAGCTTGGATTGGAACGACGAGCAGGGACACCGGAGCCACCACCTAAGACACACATAAAGCACAAACACACACGAGAAATGAGACGGGTCAAAACAAAGACCACAGCAAAACACAAGAAACTATTAGAAAGGGCATATGGTAATTGCCATGAAGAAGATTTGACAGCAGCGGTAGTACTGCCTGTTCGTGTGGTACTAAAATTTTAGTGCCGCTCCTAGTCGCGGTAGTACAGCACGGAGGCACGGTAGTACCGGGGCTCGGAGCGGCAGTAGGACTTTAGTACCGCGACACGCGCGGTAGTACTGCGCCTGAGGAGCAGTAGTACCGCACGAGCGGTAGTACTGCACCTGCTATGCGGTAGTACCGCACGGCATCAGATCCGAATGAACTGAATCTGAGAACAACCGCGACAACGAGGCAGTACTACGGTTGATAAAATCGACTACGGGACAACATATCAAGTAGACTTTCTATGCAACACTACTCTCCTACATCCTACTCTTGCAAAGATTTGGCCTAAAATCTCAAGAACAACATGCATCTCCCCAAAAAACCTAGAAGCGAAAGCACAAACAAAAGAGAGAGGGAGTTGGGGAGAGACTTTGATCCATGGCAAGAGGAAGTGGTGGGGAATGATCCCACCGGTCGGAATCCGAGGAGAGCGGCCGGGGACAGAGATCCGGTGAGGGTCTCCGGCACCGTTCTTGAGGGACAACCCCCCTGCCCGCTCTTAACCCCTATGTGTGCTCAGTAGCACGGTAGTACCGCACGTCATCGCGGTAGTACCGCCCGGGAGGAAGTACCGCACCATGGACGGTAGTACCGCTCCCCCAGGCGGCAGCAAAAATTACTGCCACGCTGGGTGCAGAAGTACCGTGCGCTCCTCACGCGGTAGTATCGTGGTAGGCCGCGGTAGTACCGTGTCCTCAGAAGATGCAAGTTTCAAAAGGAAAAATGAAGCCTTTGCAACCGTCAAGCGAACGGACACACCAAAAGGCTGACACACGAGACAACTCAACCAAGAACGACATGACGAACGAAAGATAGGAGACGAAAAGGACTAAGACACTCAACACAATCTCTCTAACGAGAGGGCAGTGGTCGGGGCCACCTATGTTTGAGTCAATTGGTATGGCACCGCAAAGAATTATCCTTGGGCCCATGACCAAAACTCATCTTTGAAGCACAAGGACCATAAAAATGGCTAATGTGAAAGACTTGATTAATTTATGCATAATGGGGGAGGGAGAGTTCATGGAGAGAATAACACTCCCCCTATGTCCATGCCTACACCTAAAAAAGATAACAAGTTGAGTATGGCGGGGTGTGCACGGGTTCAAGCAACATTGCTCGAATCAATGATATTTAGCTCATGCCTTAACTCGCGAAATCTTGCTTCATCCAAGGGCTTTGTGAAGATATCTGCAAGGTTATCAAGAGTGTTGACATAGTTGAGCTTAGTCTCCCCTCGCCTAATATGATCTTGAATGAAGTGATACCGGATCTCAATATGCTTCGTCTTCAAGTGTTGCACCGGGTTGAGAGAAATCTTGATTGCACTTTCATTGTCACACCAAAGAGGCACTTTGTCACAAATGACACCGTAATCCTTTAAAGTTTGCCTCATCCATAGAAGTTGCGCACAACAACTACCGGCAGCCACATACTCCGCTTCCGTGGACGAGAGAGACACACAACTTTGCTTCTTGGAAGAGCAACTCACCAAAGAGCAACCAAGAAATTGGCACCCTCCAGAAGTTGACTTCCTATCCACTTTGTCTCCCGCCCAATCCGAGTCCGAATAACCTGCAAGCTTGAAGTTTGCTCCTCTTGGGTACCATAAGCCAAAGTTTGGGGTATGAGCCAAATATCGAAAGATTCGCTTGACCGCCACAAAGTGACTTTCCTTAGGTGCGTCTTGAAACCGTGCACAAATTCCCACACTCAACATGATATCCAGTCTAGATGCACAAAGGTAAACCAAGGAGCCAATCATGGAGCGATATACCTTTTGATCCACCGCTTTACCATTGGGATGTATGTCAAGTTGGCATATGATGGGCATAGGAGTGGACGCCGGCTTGACATCACTTAGCTTGAATCTCTTGAGCATGTCTTGAGTGTATTTAGCTTGGTTGATGAAGGTTCCTTCTCTTCGTTGCTTGACTTCGAACCCGAGAAAGAACTTCAACTCTCACATCATGGACATCTTGAACTTGGAGGTCATGAGCGTGGCACATTCCTCATTGAAAGCTTTGTTAGGGGAACCAAATATAATATCATCAACATATAGTTGGCACACAAACAACTCCCCTTTGACCTTCTTGGTAAAAAGAGTGGGGTCAATTTTCCCAATTTCAAAACCATGATATTGCAACAACTCGATAAGGTGGTCATACCACGCACGTGGGGCTTGCTTAAGGCCATAGATTGCCTTATCGAGTTGATACACATGATCGGGAAAGTAGGGACCCTCGAACCCGGGGGGTTGTTTGACATATACCAACTCATTAATAGGACCATTAAGAAAAGTACTCTTCACATCCATTTGTTGTAACTTAAAGTTATGATGAGAAGCATATGCAATCAACATGCAAATGGATTCAAGGCGAGCAACGGGAGCAAAGGTTTCACCATAGTCGATACCCTCGACTTGGGAGTAGCCTTCTGCTACCAAACGAGCCTTGTTGCGAATAATAATCCCATGAGTATCTTGCTTGTTCTTGAATATCCACTTGGTTCCAATGACATTATGGTTCCCCGTTGGCCTTGCCACCAATCTCCACACCTTGTTGTGCCCGAAGTTGTTGAGTTCTTCATGCATGGCATTGAGCCAATCCGGATCCTCGAGAGCCTCATAGACCTTTTGGGGTTCAACACAAGAGATAAACGCATGATGTTCACAATAGTTTGCTAATTGTCTACGAGTGCTTACCCCATTTCTTAAGCTTCCAAGCACATTTGTCATGAGATGATCTTTGTTGGATAGCTTGGATGCGATCTTGGCGGCACGATGCTCTAATTCCTCCTCTGGAGAGAGTTGAGGAGCGGTCACTTGATCTTGATCATCTTGAGCGTCGTCTTGAGCTCGTTCTTGATCTTGAGCTTGCTCTTGATCTTGAACTTGCTTGGATGATAGACCTTGACCTTGGGCATCGATTGGCGATTGAACACCATCTTGAGGTTGATCTTGCCCTTGGTCTTGTTCATGAGGTTGAGGGCCTTCACTTTGTTCTTCGGAAGCGTGTAGGCCTTGAGTTGGTGATGGCTCCACGTGAGTGGAATATTGTCCTTCTCCTTCGTCCACAAGGGGATCCTCAATGGGTAGGATAAAACCAACACCCATTCTTCTTATGGCTTGGGGAGGAATTTCATCACCTACATCACAAGTGCCACTTTGCTCCACTTGGGAGCCGTTATTCTCATCAAACTCCATGTTACATGTTTACTCAATAAGTCCCGTGGAATTATTGAGGACACGGTAAGCATGGGAGTTTGTAGCATAACCAACAAATATGCCCTCATGAGCTCTAGCCTCAAATTTAGACGAACACACCCCTTTCTTGAGAATGAAACACTTACACCCGAACACCCGAAAGTACTTGAGGTTGGGCTTGTTACCGGTGAGTATTTCATATGGAGTCTTGTTCAAGCCTTTGCGGAGGTAGAGCCGATTGGATGCATGACACACGGTGTTGATGGCTTCGGCCCAAAAGTTGTATGGAGACTTGAACTCCGCCATCATGGTCCTTGCGGCATCCATCAACATCCCGTTCTTCCTCTCCGCTACACCATTTTGTTGAGGGGTGTAAGGTGCAGAATATTGATGCTTGATCCTCTCATCACTAAGAAACTCATCCAAGGTGTAGTTCTTGAACTCGGTGCCTGTCGGTGTCAAAACCGGTGGATCTCGGGTAAGGGGTCCCGAACTGTGCGTCTAAGGCGGATGGTAACAGGAGGCAGGGGACACGATGTTTTACCCAGGTTCGGGCCCTCTTGATGGAGGTAAAACCCTACGTCCTGCTTGATTTATTCTTGATGATATGAGTAGTACAAGAGTTGATCTACCACGAGATCGGAGAGGCTAAACCCTAGAAGCTAGCCTATGGTATGATTGTATGTTGTCCTATGGACTAAAACCCTTTGGTTCATATAGACACCGGAGGGGGCTAGGGTTACACAAGGTCGGTTACAAAGGATGAGATATCCATATCCGTATTGCCTAGCTTGCCTTCCACGCCAAGTAGAGTCCCATCCGGACACGGGACGAAGTCTTCAATCTCGCATGTTCATAGTCCAACAGTCCGGCCAAAGGATATAGTCCAGCTGTCCGGAGACCCCCTAATCCAGGACTCCCTCAGTAGCCCCTGAACCAGGATTCAATGACGATGAGTCCGGCGTGCAGTGTTGTCTTCGGCATTGCAAGGCGGGTTCCTCCTCCGAATACACCACAGAAGAGTTTGAATACAAGGATAGTGTGCGACCCTGCAAAATAGGTTCCACATACCACCGTAGAGAGAATAATATTTCCACAAATCTAATTTGCTGACACATTTTGGCTGTATGACATCATGCCATGGCCCGGTAATTGTTCAAACCGTTTCTCTTTAACCAGCCCCGCACATAACGCGAGGCGGATTCTTGACACGTCTTGTCAAAGCAGAGATCGTGTTCCCCTTATCACAGGATTCTCATCAATACAAACGTGGGTAACCCAGCCGCGCCTAGGACTCCTAGAATTTAGGCAAGTCCCAAACGGCCACGAGGAGGACGCTTGATATTCACCCTCTTTATAAAGGGATAAGGCTTTTACTTTTTTCCCTCCCGTGCTCAATCGAATCCTTCCCCCGCCTCGAGTTCTAACACCCAAAGCCCAGGTCAGGTGCTTCAAACCTTCAATCATGTCCGGATCCAGCCTTCAGGGCCAGTGGATGCCCTCCTCCGTCACGGAAGAGGACATCAAGAAGTTGAGGGAGGCCAGATACCTGACCGCCGAAGTTTCGCATCGGCTGCCTACCCGAGGGCAGGTCGTCCCCACTCCCGAACCCAACGAGAATGTTGTGTTCATCGCCCACTTCCTCCGGGGACTAGGCCTCACTCTGGATCCCTTCGTCAGGGGTCTGATGTTCTATTACGGGCTAGATTTTCACGATCTGGCCCCGGACTCCTTTCTTCACATCTCGACATTTATTGTCGTATGTGAGGCCTTCCTCCGCATTACCCTTCACTTTGGCCTGTGGCTCAAGACTTTTGATGTGAAGCCGAAGATGGTCGAGGGGCAGCACGCAACATGTGGAGGAGCATTAATAAGCAAGATCGCTGGCGCTCCATGGCCAAAGGGTTCCTTTCCAGAGGTGTCCGGATTATGGCAACGGGAGTGGTTCTACGTCACAGCTCCCAGAAGTGCAAAGTGGGTAGCTTCCCCCACCTTTCGCTCGGGCCCTCCACCACAACTGATGTCATGGATCAGCAGGGGGCTGAGCTGGGGTCCAGCCAAGGACGTGCCAATACTGCAGAGTTGTATCCAAGATCTCTTCGAGGGAGATTTCAGCCTATTTATGGTAATGCAAGTCATGCTGGTTCGTCGAGTCCAGCCTTGCAAACGCCAGCCCCTCCGTATGTGGGAATTCAACCCGGAAGGACCGCACACTATTCAGAACTTCCTCGGCTTGACGCACGAGGAGTTGTACAAATCGTTCTTTGGACCCCAAGCAGAGTGTCCGGACACCACTGAGGACGTGGGCCTGAGCAGCAACCGCGCCGTGGCCCAAGTAAGTAATCCCATGGCCGAACACACCGTCTTTTTATTTATCATGACATCATTCTGAAAGAGTTACTCTTTCACCAGGACTGGATAACAAAGGCGAAGATGATCCGGTGTTCGGCCCCCCTTCCCGAAGGCTTGGACAATCCGGTGCTAGAAAAGATGCTCGATCCAGCACCCTGCCCGGTGCCCTCAAAGGAAGATGAAGGGGGGAATAAAGAGGGCGAAAGCGGGCCTCCACCGCTACCTATTCCAACCGAGGGAATGAGCGCCTCCGTGAGGGAGGATAACCAAGGGGAAGAATCTGACATTCTCTCGCCCCAGGGAAGGAAGAGAGCTACCTCTGAAGATCCGGAAACCAAGGTTTCCAAACAGGAGAAGAAATCTCCACCAGAGGGTCATGCCTCGGAGGGTGCTCTTGCCGCACAAAGTCCACACGGGGATCAGCCCTCTAACGAGTTGTAAGTAATCAAAAAGTACTTAATAGTGAAGATATACTACCTTACCTCTGAGGAAAATAACCGAAACATTGATCATGCAGTTCAGATCTTAGCCCTTCTCAGCAGAACTCGTCCTCGGGGGATCTTCTTTCGGAGATGATGGAGAGTGAGACGCCTCCCCCAGACTCCCCAGCTCAAGAAGCGGGCGACCTTGAAGTGTCGTCACGGAGGGATTTTCCTGATCCGTCAAGGCCAGAAGGTAATCTCATGGCCACCCGAAGTCCCCAGTATCCGGCTCTTTAAGAGAGCAATCAAAAGAGTCCGACACCATCTGGTATGCGGTCGGACATACTGAAGGACCTGCTAGAGCGAGCAACTATCTCAGAAGAGCGCCGTACATTGATGGGTACGGTGATTGAAAGGATTTCGTCCGCCGAAAGCGGGTTGCATGAAGCCTTTATGAGTCTACTGACGGGCTTTGAGGTATGTGAAATGAAGTACATTTGTGATAGTACCGCACATTTTTAGGTGTGCCCTGTGTAGATAGTAGCCCCTGAGACTCTGGTTGTCATCGATAACGGCGGCAAACAGAGGATCGTACTCCTAGGTAATAACCAGACCGCCTTTATGTGCAGGTGGCTGAAGCTCCGGTGGCTAGCCGGACTGATGGGGTTGCCTAACTGAAGCGACAACTGGATGCTGCGGATGCCGACATCGAGCTTGTTAACAAGCGGCTTGATGAGGCACAGGGTAGGTGATGTTTCTGGTGAATGTCACATATTAAGAGCAGCGTGATGCCAGTATCTTTAATATGTTGTGACTATAGATGGAGCTACCACCGTGGAGGCCCTGCGGGCGGAGCTTGCCTGAGCCAAGGAACAAGCAAGGATTAGTAATGCGGCCACTTTAAAGGCGGCCGAAGAGTTAAGAGCCGAGAAGGCCGCGCATAGCGAGAGCAAAGAGAAAATTGCCAAGATGACCGTGAAGTTAAAAGATACTGCCGACCGCTGCTAGCTTCTTGAAGAAGAAAACCAGGCGAAGGTGATGGACCTGGAAAAGGCCACGATGGTGACCAAGGACACCCGCTCTGCAATGAGAGTGAAGAAGGATGAACTTCGTGAAGCCGGGGATATTGTGGCTGGGAAGCCCTTTATGCTGTGGAGGAAGTTTGGGGATCCTCGGTATGCCCCTCTGGATTGGCTGTGGAGTTCGGCGGACGCATATCTGGACTTGGCGGTGAGTGCTCTTGATGCGGCCGAATACTTCCGAGATCAAACAGATCGTGAAGTGGACAAGCTATTTTGGTCGCAATTTAACGTTCCAGAGCGTCCGCTTCCCCTGACTGATCAGCTTGTCGAATGGGTCGAGCTGAATAGATTATCCAGACTCGCCATGAGGTCTGTTGTGGATCATCTGTGGCCGGAAAGGCCAAAGCCGAACAACTATTTTAGCTTGGTGCGGTGCCGCACATTAATGCGATGAAGAGGTCGGCGTGCATATAAGGCTCGTGGATGGCCCTTGCCCGTGTCAAAACATACTGGGCGGAGATGGATGCCACCACTGTCGTGGCGCAGGGTTCGGCCATAGGCTGAGTGGCTGCCGAGCACTATTTTGAAGAAGTTCTTGAAGGCGCTCGTTCGATAGAGGCCCAGTGCTCAAAGAATGTTATGTTTGAGTGACATGTATTCCCATTGTAAAAACAATGTTTTATTAAATTTATCAAGGCTGTATTTATACTTTTGCCCGAAAGTATTATGATGCCTCCTGTGCGGCCGTTTATGTATACATGTATATAATCTGAAAGATTGCAGTCGTCAGCTTCAGCCCCCACGCATATAATGCGAGGGTGTTCGCAGAAGACGCGTGTTCACACTTAATCCAACATCTTGGTCCTATTAAGGAGGTGATAGCATAGTGAACTAGGCAACCGGACTATAATGCTTTAACACTTTCACTTAGCCAGAGGAGTTTGACAGTGGGGCTACTATATAGCCCCTGGTGGCTCCGCACTCATCCGAATTCGGGGTGTGTACATGCCTGGCCGGGAAACGGCCCTTTGTTAAGGCGGAGGAATCCCGAAGATTCCAATAGGTCATCGAGTGGTTGACCAATCTCACGCTATATCATGACAGTCAGTTTTCGACTTTCTCTACTGAGGTGCTCGTCCGGATGAACCAGGGCACAATCGCAGTAGTTCTCCTGGTGCCGCCTTAGCTGATAGAGCGGAACATAAGGCAGCAAAACACAGGAGCCGGGCAAACCCAACATTTGACCAAAGACATGATTCGGAGCAGATGCATATAAGGCCCAACTCGCGACGCCGAACACTCCCTAAGGTATTCGGTCTTTATGGTGTAAACCGGGCCTAAACTGTGCCCTTTGTAATAAGCCCCTCGTGTCCGGGTACGTGCATTATTTTGACGTGGCCACATGCCAAGACGTCAGCATCCTTCTCAACTATATTGAGAATTCGCGGGATGTGTATCAACAAGAGATAGTAAAACAGGTTTACACAGGGTCTTAATCTAAAAAGAATCCTTGGAACGAGTCCCTGCTGCACGTCTGCGCCTGTGTCTCTGTTGTGCCGTATCCTGGAGGGTGTAGCACGATGGTCATCTGTAAAAGAGAGGAACTTAGTTGGAAAGTTGTCGTGCAAAAAGGTAGGTTATACTAAAGAAACCATGTACAATTCAATATGAGTAAGATTGAGCTTAATTGCCACTTGTTTGCGTGCGTTGAGCCCCTTGTATTATACTAGGGGTATGGCCATCAAACCTGTATTAATTACATATAGCTGCGCCGGACTCATCTAACCGCTTCCGTGGTTTTAACGACCTGTCAAATGCTTTAGTTGGTGAGGCCGTTTAGTGTGCGGCTGCCAAGGCAGCCGCACTGTCTTCGGCGCGCAAGGAGCTCAACATTTCCATTTACTGTAATGATGCCGCGTGGACCAGGCATCTTAAGCATGAGGGAAGCGTAATGCCGTATTGCATTAAAGCGAGCGAAAGTTTCACGTCCGAGTAGTGCTTGATAGCCACTTTGGAACGAAGCGATGTGGAAGGTTAAATTTTCGTTGCGGAAGTTATCGGGGAAGCCGAATATAACCTCTAGTAGCAGGGAGCCCCTGCAATGAGCCTCTGGGCCTGGCGTTACTCCTTTAAAGGTAGCATTGCTGCGGCAAATTTTTGTTGGGTCTATCCCCATTTTGCGGACTGTGTCCTGATATATCAGATTTAAACTGCTGTCGTCGTCCATTAGGACTCGTGTGAAGTGGTATCCGTCGATTATTGGATCTAAGACCAAGGCAGCCCATCCTGCGTGCCGGATACTTCCCGAGTAATCCCGATGGTCGAAGGTGATCGGTTGGGACAACCAGTGGCGGAGTTCTGCGGTGATAGGCCCTGGGGCATGTTTCTCTAGGGGTGCCGCTTTGTTTCTCCCCTTGATCACGTGTAACACGTTGACTGTTTTGACTTCTGGTGGGAATTTCTTCTGTTCCCCTGTGCTTTGCTTGCGAGGCTCGTCCTCGTCTTCGCTTGGTGTATCCTGCCCCTTGTGTTCGGCGTTGAGCTTGCCGGACTATTTGAAGACCCAACATTCTCTGTGGGTATGATTTGCAGGTTTATCGGGGGTGCTGTGGATCTGACATATTTGGTCCAAAATTTTGTTTAGGCTGGACAGTTCGTCTCTGTTGCCTTTGGAGGTCGGCTTTTGCTGACCTGGCCGAGAGCTTCTGAATCCAGCGTTTACCACCGTGCTCTTCGGGCTGTCTTCTTTATTCTGGCGCTTATTTTTGCTGCGTCGTGATTTCCCGTTTTCACCCCTGACTTCGGATGTACTTGGGTCGCTGGTGCTGCATCGGGCTAACCAGCTGTCCTCGCCCGCGCAAAATCGGGTTATGAGGCTTGTTAATGCTACCATTGTCCTCTGCTTTTCTTGGCCGAGGTGTCTGGAAAGCCATTCATCTCGAACGCTATGCTTGAAAGCTGCTAAGGCTTCAGCGTCCGGACAGTCGACTATTTGGTTCTTTTTAGTGAGGAACCTATTCCAAAGCTTTCGGGCTAACTCACCGGGCTGTTGAGCTATATGACTTAAATCGTCTGCATCCGGTGGTCGGACATAGGTCCCTTGAAAATTTGCCCGAAAAGCGTCTTCGAGCTCTTCCCAACTTCTGATGGAGTTTTTGGGGAGGCTTTTAAGCCAATGCCGAGCTGGCCCTTTGAGCTTGAGGGGTAAGTACTTGATGGCGTGGAGATCGTCTCCTTGAGCCATATGGATATGGAGGATGTAGTCCTCAATCCATACCCCAGGGTCTGTTGTTCCGTCGTACGCCTCTATGTTTACGGGTTTGAATCCCTCTGGGAATTCATGGTCCAGCACCTCGTCCGTGAAACATAGTGGGTGTGCGGCACCCATGTATTTGGGTGTACCGTGGTGTTCAGATGTTTGTTGTGTTGCATTGCATGCTGGAGCATGCTTGCGTGGTCCGTAGATGGATCTGGTTGCGTCGTCCTTTTGATACAAGCCCTCGCGTGGATCGCATACTGGCTTAAGTGCGGCGTCGTTTGCCGCTCTATGTTGGCCACGAGGTCGTCTATCCGACCGGATGGCCATTTTATTTTTTAGTTGCGGAGGATCTAAGGCCTCCTCATCGAATTCAGGTAGCAACTTTCGCTTCGGGTAGCTCTTGGTGTGGCGATCACTGCCGTACTTCGCTATGGTGTTGAGTACTTCACTCCATCTGATTTTGAGTGTGTCTTGTGCAGCCCTGAGCCTTTGCTTCTGCTTTTTAAGACTCCTCGCAGTGGCGACCAACCTTTGATGGGCATTCTGTTGCTCCGGGTGCCTGTCCGGTGTGATGTCGTCCGGACTGTTATCTTCGACGGAGTCGGGTTGTTTGGTTTGATTCTCCGTGTTGCCCTGGTTGGGCGATGGTTCACCCTGCTCTATCGCTGGGTCTATATGACCGCTGTTTCTGCCGAGGCGGGATTTGGAGCGGCGCTTACGCCGCCGCTTTGACTGCTTCTCGAGGGAACAACCCTTTGTTGCATCCTTCCGTTCCTCGTCGTCGTTTTCTTTTGGTGTGTCCACCATGTATACGTCATGTGATGAAGTGGGTGTCCAGTGCCCTGTGGGCAGTGGATCCTGTTCGTCTCCTGCATCGTCGTCCATACCGTTGATGTCTTCGGAGTCAAAGTCGAGCATGTCGGTTAAATCGTCGACAGTGACTACTAAGTGGGTGGTGGGTGGGCGGTGAATTTCTTCGTCATCCGCATCCCAATCCTGCCGGACATGGTTCAGCCAGGACTCGTTTGACAAGGAGAGAGACCTTAATGAGTTCAGTATGTCACCGAAGGGAGAGTGCTGAAAGATATCCGCGGAGGTAAACTCCATGATCGGCGCCCAATCGGATTCGATAGGCACGGGCGCAGGCGGTTCGGAGTCCGTGGCCGGAGAAGGATCTGGCAGTTCGGCAACACTGCTCTCATGAAAGGTAAGGTCAATATTCGGCTCGATCGCCCCTGAGGATATGGCCTCCATGGCGGGGTCTATCCACCCGGCCATGGATGGCGCAACTGGTTCCAAATTGAGGGTCGGAGCGGTTGCCGGTGCCACCTCCTGAACACTGTCCGATGGCAGAGCTAAATCATGCTCATCGAAGCCGTGTGGCGCACTCGGCAGGGGCTCGAATCCGTTGAAGATCAAGTCTCCGCGGATGTCGGCCGTGTAGTTTAAGCTTCCAAACCTGACCTGGTGGCCAGGGGCGTAACTTTCGATCTGCTCCAGATGGCCAAGCGAGTTGACCCGCAGTGCGAAGCCGCCGAACACAAAGATCTGTCCGGGGAGAAAAGTCTCACCCTGGACTGCATCGCTATCGATGATTGAAGGAGCCATCAAGCCTAATGGAGACGACACATAGGAACCCTCAATGAAAGCACCAATGTCGGTGTCAAAACCGGCGGATCTCGGGTAGGGGGTCCTGAACTGTGTGTCTAAGGCGGATGGTAACAGGAGGCAGGGGACACGATGTTTTACCCAGGTTCGGGCCCTCTTGATGGAGGTAAAACCCTACGTCCTGCTTGATTTATTCTTGATGATATGAGTAGTACAAGAGTTGATCTGCCACGAGATCGGAGAGGCTAAAACCTAGAAGCTAGCCTATGGTATGATTGTATGTTGTCCTATGGACTAAAACCCTCCGGTTTATATAGACACCAGAGGGGGCTAGGGTTACACAAGGTCGGTTACAAAGGAGGAGATATCCATATCCGTATTGCCTAGCTTGCCTTCCACGCCAAGTAGAGTCCCATCCGGACACGGGACGGAGTCTTCAATCTCGCATCTTCATAGTCCAACAGTCCGGCCAAAGTATATAGTCCGGCTGTCTGGAGACCCCCTAATCCAGGACTCCCTCGGTGCCGTTGTCACTTCTTATTGTTAAGATCTTTGCATTGTGTTGACGTTGAGCTTCATTTGCAAAGTCAATGACGGTTTGTTGGGTCTCACTCTTCCTCTTAAAGAAATATACCCAAGTGTATCTTGAATAGTCATCCACAATCACCAAGCAATACTTCCTACCCCCAAGACTATCAAAAGATGGAGGCCCAAAGAGATCCATGTGAAGGAGCTCCAAAGGCCTCTTCAAGTAAATGATAGTCGTGGGAGGGTGAGCCTTTTCATGTAGATTTCCTTTGATACAAGCACTGCAAGCACGATCTTTGGCAAAACTAACATTTGTTAGTCCACGGACATGGTCCCACTTGAGAAGACTTTGCAAAGATCTCATATTGACATGGGCTAAGCGGCGATGCCAAAGCCATCCCACGTCAACTTTAGCCATTAGGCATGTCGTGGTCTTAGTGAGTCGCTCCGAAAAGTTAATCACATAGAGACCATTTTCGACATGCCCAACAAAGGCTACTTTAAGATTCTTGCTCCACAAGAGGGCCACGATACCAACATCAAAGAAGGTGGCAAAGCCCATGAGTGCAAGTTGATGAACGGAAAGTAAATTGTATGCAAGGGACTCAACAAGCATGACCTTCTCGATCGTGAGATCATGAGAAATGACAACCTTGCCGAGTCCCAATACCTTAGAGGACGAGGCGTCACCCCACTCGACGTTGGTAGGTATGGATGGAATCTTTTGCACGTCCACCACCAAGTCCTTGCTTCTGGTCATATGATTAGTAGCTCCACTATCGAGCAACCATGATCCCCCACCGAAAGCAAACACCTATAAGAGATCAATGCTTGGTTTTAGGTACCCATTTTGTAATGGGTCCTTTGATGTTAGTAACAAGGGTCTTAGGAACCCAAATAGACCATTCAATGTACTCATTAGGAGAACCAACAAATTTGGCATGAACATGCCCATCACTAGCATGGCACAGCACATAAGAAGGGTTAAAGTCACCGGCTTTGTTGGGAAGGGAAGCGTTGCCCTTCTTGGCATTACTACCCCTCACAGTGTTCTTCTTCTTCTCCTTAGTAGCACCCTCTCCCTCCTTCACAAAGGTTTGCTTGAGAGGAGGAGGTCATTTGGCCTTGTCATTCTTCTTCTTGTTCTTGGACTTGGGCACGTACCCAATCCCTTCTTTGGACACAACTTCCTTCTGGTTGTTCAAAAGGTCATTGAGGTTCTTCTCGCCTTATATGCAAGACACAAGACCTTTCTCAAGTTGCTCCTTCAACTTAGCATTCTCCTCAACAAGATGCACATGCTCACAACATGGGTTAGTAGCATTTGCATTATGAATTAACATCATATGAGGAAAAGTGGCTTTCTCCTTGGTTAGCTTTACTTGAAGGTGATCATGAGACTCTTTGAGGCTAGCATGAGCACCCTTCAAGACCTTGTGAGCCTTGTCAAGTAAGTCAAACTCCTCTTTGAGTCTAGCAAGATCAACCCCAAGCTTGGCCTTCTTAGAGTTTAGCACACGAGAAACAACAAGAGTATGATCAAAATCTTTCTTTAACTTAGCGTGATCAACATTGTGTGACTCCTCAAGAGCCAAACGAAGACCACGCTCTTACTCAAGAGCATTGGGAAGATCCGAAATCTCATCGGCATAGTCACGACTATGCCCCTCCATCTTGGAGATAATATCTTCATGAGCCTCGATCATGTCATTGGCTTCACCAAGTTGTTCCAAGAGAGCAACGAAGTGCTTCTTGGATTTACCCTTGAATTTACCCATAAAGGACTCAAACTCATTCTCCTCCACATTATATCCCTCATATTCATCAATGCAATCCGTCAAAGAAGGATTATTAATGATGGTAGTTTTGATGTTGGGGGTTACCTTGTTGGCGGCTTTAGCCATGAGGCACTTGGCGGTGATGTTCTCATTGGGTGAGTCAAAGAGTGACACTCGTGGAGTTGTCACAATCGCAACGGAGGCCATGGAAACCAACTCACCATCTTCATCATCATCATCATCCTCATTGTACTCTTCTTATACCACCAACGCCTTGGGAGGAGTCTTCTTGGTGAAGTTGCTCTTGTTGGGGAAAGACTTGGCTTTGTCCTTTCGGATGAGCTTGCCACCATTGTCTTCCCTCTTCTCATAAGGGCATTCCGCAACAAAATGACTCACATTTCCACAATTATAGCAAGTCCTCATATGTTGCTTGACCTTCGCGCCACTTGAGTTATTCTTGTTGAAGTTGGGCCTTGAGTTCTTCTTGCTCCCAAATTGCCTTGAATCTAGAGCCATGTGTTCATGATAGGCATACTTTGTATCTTCGGGGTTGCTCTCCTCTTCTTCCTCTTCGTCCTCTTATTCCATCCTAACCTTGGCTTTTAATGCAAGGTTGGGCTTCTTTCCCCTTTGAGAACGTAGTACCGCATTGTCGGAGGTTTTGTCTAAGATGCTCATAGCCACAAACTCATCCAACACTTCACTTGAGGACAAGGTGTGGAAATCCGGCCTTCGATGAATGACAGAGGACATGGCTTTATGGTAAGGCATCATTGCCTTGAGGAATTTGCGCTTGATCCAATTGTCATCTGTGTCCTAGCTCCCATGATCTCAGAGTGAGACCGCGAGTTTGGTTACTCTCCGGTAAAGCTCACGAGGTTCTTCATCTTCCTTCATTGCAAACTCATCGGCTTCATCTTGCACCACTTCATAGTTGGAGCGTTGAATGCTTGCGCTTCCCCTGTAGAGGGAAACAACTTGGCGCCATGCATCTTTGGCCATGGCGAAGGGCCGGAGGTGAGGAAGATCTTCGGGTGGAATAGCATCTTGGATGATGAAGAGAGCATTCTCATTGAATTGATTATCCGCGGCTTCTCTGGGAGTGAAGTTGCTTCAGTCATGCGGATAGAAACCTTCTTCAATGATTCTCCAAAGATTAGTATTCACATGATTTAAATGACGCTTAAAATGATAGACCCAAGAATCAAAGTCCTCATTTTTCACAATCTTAGGGGGAGGACCGGCATGATTCAAATGAGTGGAAGGAATCGGTCCACCATAAACAAATTGGAGGTTCCACATGAGCAAAGATGCTGGTGCCATTTTTACCACTAGAAGAAGGAGCCTTTTCACTAGTAGCTTCCCCCTTGTCGGAGTTAGCATCCGTCACCTTGTTGGTGGGATCACCCACTTTCAACGGTGCGGTGGATAGTTTAAGCCCTTCTATGAATTTATTAAACATGCTTTCAACCTCGGTCGTCATGGAGGTTTTCAATGTTTCCAAAGACACATTGAATTCCTCATGAGAGACCGCGGTTCCCCCATCGCCCGTAGACGAGATCGGATTCACACCGGAGTGCTCCTCCACACCGTCTACGGTGTCAACCATACTCTTCGGACGACAAAGTCCTCAGTAAAGAGACGAGGATCTGATACCAATTGAAAGGATCGATATAGTTACTAAAGGGGGGGGGGTGAATAGGCAACTAACGATTTTTAGCTTTTCTTTACCAAATTAAACTTTGCATCAAAGTAGGTTGTCTAGATGTGCAACTAGGTGAGCAACCTATATGATGCAACAACAACAAGCACACAAGCAAGCAAGGGAAATAACACAAATAAGCTTGCACAAGTAAAGGTACGAGATAACCAAGAGTGGAGCCGGTGAAGACGAGGATGTGTTACCAAAGTTCCTTCCTTTTGAGGGGAAGTACGTCTCCGTTGGAGCAGTGTGGAGGAACAATGCTCCCCAAGAAGCCACTAGGGCCACCGTATTCTCCTCACGCCCTCACATAATGCGAGATGTCGTGATTCCAATATTGGTGCCCTTGGAGGCGGCGACCGGACCTTTACAAACAAGGTTGGGGAAATCTCCACAACTTAATAGGAGGCTCCCAACAACACCATGAAGCTTCACCACAATGGAATATGGCTCCACGGTGACCTCAACCATCTAGGGTGCTCAAACACCCAAGAGTAACAAGATCCGCAAGGGATTAGTGGGGGGAATCGAATTTCTCTTGGTGGAAGTGTAGATCGAGGCCTTCTCAACCAATCCCTAGGAAATCAACAAGTTTGATTGGCTAGGAAGAGACATCGGGCGAAAATGGAGCTTGGAGCAACAATGGAGCTTAGGGTTGGAAGAGGTAGTCAACTTGGAGAAGAAGACACCCCTTATATAGTGGAGCGACAAATCCAACCGTTATCCACTTAACCAGCCCGCGACCTGCGGTACTACCGCACCAACCAAGCGGTACTACCGCAAGAGCTCACGGTTCTACCGCAGCAACCGCGGTACTACCGTGGCCACGGCAGGAGCTAGCCCAGGCCTGTAGCAACGAAGTTGGGGTGGTACTACCGCAAGGGAGGATTGGACCAGCCTGGGAAGGGCGCGGACAAATAAAGAAATGTCCGTGGCAACTTTCGCTGATTTTCAAACAGTGCAAAAATCCGACACGATACTACCGCTCAAGGCACGCGGTACTACCGCGCAAGGAGCAGATGTAAAAAAATTACATCTGCCCCTACTTCCGCTTATGATGCTGTGCCGGACCAGGACTCATGGTACTACGTCTCCCAAGGAGCGGTACTACCGTGACCACCTGCGATACTACCGCAGGGGCCTGCGGTACTACCGCTCCAGAGAGTAATACTACCGCAAGCCCCAGAACAACAACACTAGGAATTCTTCTCTTTGCACAAACATGAAGAAACGGAGGATGCTCCAAAGTGCTAAGGGAAAGGCGGTGCAAAGAGGAGTAAACGTGCACGTGACGATTCCAGCCAAACCTTTCCAAAGCGGACCCCCTCTTAATAGTACGGCTTTCCTATGACTCAAATCCATCGAAAAAGGAACATAGAAAAAACGCCGTCTTCAATAATCTTCGAGGGGCTCCAAACCATCTTGTGCCTAGTAATGAAATATCTGAAATAATCGAGGCACACGATTAGTCTGCAAATGCATTGTCATCAATCACCAAAACACCTTAGGGATAAATATGCCCTTACAAAAGGTTCATTATTGGCCGAAATTGGAAGATGGATTGGTGTGCAAATATTTTGACAGCAAAAGCGTTGGCTCTAAGATTTGACTTATTACTTGCACATAAGGCGGGATGCAATCGTCTTCTTATTAACTCTGCCAACACGAAAGTGATTGACACAATGAAGAATGGAGGAGATTCAGCAGGTGCCGCACGCGGCGGTGTCCGATGATTGTTTTTTATGGTGTGTGATTTTCCTCTTACTAGGTTTGAACATTGTAATATGGAAGCAAATAAGGTTGCTCATGAACTTGCTAGGTTAGAAAAAATTTCTGTGACAATGGATTGGTTTGAGGATCCTATGAATGATATTATATCTTCTCTAATTGATGATGTAACCATTATTTCCAATTAATAAAGCTAATGTTTTGTTCGAAAAAATCCAAGGCATGCCTTTGTTAGGGTTTATTCCATGTCATTTTTCAAGCTTCCTCGAGGTGTATGTGAGCATTTCAATTCCCCGGTCCACAATTTTTGGTGGGGCACATGGTGAAGTGGACCGACATCTGCTTACCAAAGGAACTAGAAGGGTTGGGCATCCTTGCCTCCCGTTGTATGAACATGGCCGTCATGCTTAGATGGGTTTGGCGGATCATCCGAGGGGAGGAGGGCCTTTGGTTGCAGCTTCTTCACGCAAAGTACCTTCGAGGCTTGCCGCTTGATAACCCAAAAGTTTAGGGGATCACGATAGTCTTTGAGGGTAGTATTTCACCCAATTTATTGATTCGACACATGGGGGCCAAAGAATATTTACAAGCCTTAGTAGTTGAGTTGTCAATTCATCCACACCTAGAAGGTTGTTTCTCTGTAGCAAAGTGTTTAGTAGCACAATAGTTTGATAGTTTTGATAGTAGTCGTAATAGTAGTGATAGTAACAGTAGCAGTTTTGTAGTGATTGTAACAGCAGTAGAACAGTAGTAACTTATCAAAGATAATATGAACAAAGCATATGCATTGGATCAATGATGGATATTTGTATGGATGACATTCATCATGCAATAGTCACAACCTAGAGTGATACACAATAGCTCCAACTCATCAATTCAACGTAGGCATGTATTCCATATATAGTCATACATGCTTATAGTAATAACTTGTATGACATATTTTGTCCTACTCCTCCGTGGCAGCGGAGTCCTTAAGGAAATCTAAGGGTAATTAAGTCATCCTTTTAATAGAAAATAGGATCAAAGCATTAACACATGGCGAATTCTTGAACTTCTCTAATTACAGTCATCCCTCGATAGTATCCCAGTTATTGTCACCTTGGGTTCTATGGTTCAGAACAATAACAAGTGCATATAACTAGCAGATAGGAACAAGAACTCAAATATATTCATGAAAACATAAATGGTTTAGATCTGAAATCATGGCACTAGGGCCCTAGTGACAAGCATTAAGCATAGGAAAGTCATAGCAACATCAATCTCAGACCAAAGGGGATACTAGGGATCAAGCCCTAACAAATTGATTCGATTACATGACAAATCTCATCCATCTCCATCACCGTCCAGCAAGCCTACGAGGGAATTACTGCTACTTGTGAGTTGCGTTGGGATTTCCCCAAAGAGGAGAGGATGATGCAGTACAGTATAGATAAGTATTTCCCTTAGTTAAGAACCAAGGTTATCAATCTAGTAGGAGAACCACATGACACCTCGTGAAAAACACCTACACAAAAAATAACAAATACTTGCACCCAACGCAAACAAGGGGTTGTCAATCCCTTGCAGTTAATTGCAAGGATCAAATCTCATAGTGATAGATAGATAAACAAAAAACACAATAAAATAAAAGTAAATAAATTGCAGCACGGTATTTTTGGATTTGAATATATGATAAAGATAGACCCGGGGGCATAGTTTTCACTAGAGGCTTCTCTCTCAAACAAAAGGCATACCATGGGTAAACAAATTACTATTGGGCAGTTGATAGAAAAGTGAATAATTATGACGATATCCAAGGAAATGATCATGTATATAGGCATCACGTCCGAGACAAGTAGACTGACTCCTGCTTGCATCTACTACTATTACTCCACACATTGACTGCTATCTAGCATGCATCTAGAGTATTAAGTTCATAAAGAATGGAGTAACGCCTTAAGCAAGATGACATGATGTAGAAAAAGTAAGTCCAATCAACATGAATAAACCCCATCGTTTTATCCTTAATGGCAATGATACAAATACGTGTCATGTCCCCTTCTGTCATTGGGATTGAGCACCACAAGATAGAACCCATAACAAAACACCTCTCCCATTGCAAGATAAATCAATCTAGTTGGCCAAACAAAATAGATAGATTAGAGAGAAATGCAAAGCTATAATAATCATGCATCAAAGATGATGCAGGGTGGAACCCTAGTGGCACCCAAGAGTGCTCTTGGGTGCTCATAACATGATGCCTCACCATTTGGGAGAATGACAGTCTTCAAAGGTAACATGCGTCGGATCACACAAAGCAATCTCTTCAGTGATGCTCAATCACTTTGGCTCTGGGTTTTACTCACATAGGATTCTCTCAAAGTCGTGAGAGGGTGGGTTGCTCTCAAATAACAAGTGTCAAGTTATCTCTTAGTAGCCAACCAACAAGTGGTTGTGGGGGCGGCTATTTATAGCCAGGGGCAACCCGACATGAATTGTCATAAATGCCCTTCTCTGATATGACCATTGTCAGGATAAGGATCCACTCGACAACTAGCCTGCGGCAAATCAACGGTCGGAATTTGAATTCTCAAATTTGTCGGGGCACTCAATTTCCTCACTTTAGGCAGATTGTGTTGGCTAAATCCTAACTCCTCAGCCTGACCAAATTCGTCAGCGACTAGATGAACTTCATCACTGTCGCTAGCAAATGTGTCAGCTGTTTCGGAGATTTCCAAAGGCCTCACTCGAAGTGGTGTATGTATGTATAGGTTTGAGCATCACTTTGGAAATGTGAACTATGATTCACCTAGACCCCCTTTAACAGTATGGTTTTTCCTATAACTCAAACTAAGAAGAAAGAAACTATGAAAACAAAAGTCTTCAAGCTTCAAGTCTTCACATCAATTTCTTCAAAGGCCATACCAATTTCATCACCAAATTCTTCACATGAATAAGTCCATTTTTAGGGGTCGTCTTTCATGGGTTACACCAAATCTTCAAGGACTATATCTCCCGTGTACACTCACAAACACGTTAGTCGCTCAACCTATTTGTCTTCAATACTCCAAAACCACTAAGGGGGCACTTGATGCACTTACAAATTCATCACAACAAAGACAGAGAGGGAAGAACACCATATGATTCCACTATATTAACAAAGCTCATGGTACATCAAGATCGTGCCCTATCAAGATCACTAGAAAGAGAGTGCGATCAAACACATAGCTATTGGTGCATACCCTTAGCCCCTGGGGTGAACTACTCCCTCTTCATCATGGAGGCAGCAGGGATGATGAAGATGACCTCTGGTGATGACTTCCCCCTCTGTGAGGGTGCCGGAAAAGGCCTCTAGATGGGATCGCTTTGAAATAGAGGCTTGCGACGGCAGAGTTGAAGTTCTAGGTTTATTTATGGGGGTTTCTCTGTTTATAAGAATTTCTTATGTTGGTTTCATGCAAAAAGGAGTTACAAGGGCCCCATAAGGCATCATCCCCTCCCTACCCCCAGGGCGCGTGGTGATGTATTGTCACTGCCTCGTGGGTCTTATAGTCCTCCCATGAAGCTTCGGGGGTCTCTTATGTTCAGAAAAAACCGTCAAAAAGTTTCATCACGTTTGGACTCCGTCTGGTATGGATTTTCCGGAAAACCAAAAACAAGCATAAAACAACAATTGGGACTGGGCAATACATCAATATGTTAGTCCATAAGAATCATATAAAAGTGCGTCAAAACCATATAAAATTATTGTAAGCATGGCACGAATACTTCATAAATTATAGATACATTGGAGACGTATTAGCATCCCCAAACTTAAATCATGCTCACCCTCGAGTAGGTAAGTGATAAAAGAAATAATTTATGAAGTGTGAATAGTAGCATAGTGCATAAGTTTGATCAATGATAATTCCAATCACTTTTTCTAGCATCATAAATAGAAACTCTTTCTCACAAAACTCATCATGATAAAGTAGCAATCAATTCACATGTTATGGTTCAAACAATGCATTCTCTTAAAACTTACCAAACTATATTATTACTCATCAAACAATTACAATTCATCTTATTTGCAGGAAAGTCTAAGTAAGAGCTCCACACACACTCAATTATCATATAGTCTTCTATGATTCCTAGTACCCAAAGCATATTTTTAGAACAAACAACATACATCAAACACAGAGGAAGATAGGGGCTGAATGTTTCGCCTCCCAACTTACTTATCATAGAGATAATTGTCAACAATAATAACTCATGATCAAATATATTTGACTAGATATATGTGCATGGATCTTTCCCCACCCACATGATACTTTCCAAGTAGAGAATTTTTAAGATCGTAATAAGAAGTTGACTCAACATGAAAAGTAAATAGATAGGCCCTTCGCAGAGGGAAGCATGCATTTGCTAATGTGCCAGAGCTCATTTCTTAAAACAAAGATAATTTCATTTGAGAGGTGTACTTTTCCTGTCATTGGTTTAACAACAAAGTTTTCAATATCTACCATGTTAAACACATTAATGATGGTTCCCATGCAACAATTTTTACTCCCCCTTTCCACCATACTAACACAAACCATGGCTATCCAAATCCACAGGTGCGAGCCAACTTTCAACTTTTCAGGAGGAGCATTTTTTATAACATTTTTTCATTTGAGATTGGGCATCATTGTTACCAGCCTCCCTCAAAATCGACAAGTGAATAAACTCTCGTCGGTGAGTAAAACACACTTAGCATGGAAGATATTGATTACCCCATTGCTCCATGAGTGGTACGTGTACACAAAGCAGATGTTCATTTGAAGATTTTAGACATGGCACATGCAAATTTACTTGGACAGGGAGGGTAATACCATATGTCGGTGTCAAAACCGTCAGATCATGGGTAGGGGCGTCCGAACTGTTAGATCGGTTCGATGGGTAACAGGAGAAGAACACACAAGGGATTTACCCAGGTTCGGGCCCCCCTATATGGAGGTAAAACCCTATGTCCTGCTCTTGTTTATATTATGAAGGGATCAAAGCATAGAGTTGATCTACCTCGAGATCCTAAGTTGTGATCTAAACCCTAGGGGTATGATGAATAAGTGTATTGACGGATCCTCCCCTACGGACTAAACCTCCTGGTTTATATAGGCACCAGGGGGTATATAGGGTTACACATGGTCGGTTGCGATCTAAGGATTCACATGTCGAATATAAATATACTTGAAGTACATGCCAAGTCTTCGGTCGCCGCACTTTGAGGGCCTCCAGAGTCTTGCTTCCTCAATGGGATGGTAGTCCGGCTGGGTAGGGCCCCCTAACCCAGGACACAGTGAGTAGCCCCCAAACTTATCTTCGAAGCCAAGGTTGACAATCTTCCTCAGATAATGTCTTTGATTGGGTGGTCTTCGGCTTAACTGGCAAGTTCCACATCTTCGGACAGGTACGATACTTCATGAGCCCTCTTACTGGATTACTATCTCCCCTTAGCAGAAGCCCAAGTGAGTCCAGCCATGTGCTTCTCAAGGCGTAATGTTGTTCATCCAACGTACAAAGCTTGCTTAGCCTAGAGACTAGCAGCGTAGATGAGCTCGGGGGTCAGTTATTGGCAGCCTTTTACTGAAGCGTCGCCAACCCTGACATGACATATGTCAACCATTACTTATTCGAATCACGACTCGAGGCAAACCTCTCACTGGCACATCGTATCAAAATAGAGATCGTGCCCTGCATTTTGGGGGATATCATCAATCAATTGTTTCTTCCCATGCGGCCATAATGGCACGATAAGCCAAAATGTGGCCGCATGGGGGATCTTCAGCGCCATAAAAATTGCCACATTTTGGCTCAAGCCCAAAGCTTCGCCCAGGCTCCCATGCCTGCATCAATGGCCAATGCGGATGTGAAGGGGAGGTGGGTGGCCTCCAAGGTCACCGACGCCACCATTGTCGAGCTTTGCGCGGTGGGGTACATCCCCGCCGACGCCGCATGCTGGGCCCTAGAGCCTGGCCGACGCGTCCATATTCCCAACCTAGGGGTGCGGGTCGTCTTCACCCCCCCCCCCACCTCGTCCGAGGTCTGGGGTTCCCCCTACACCCCTTCATGTGGGGGATTTTGTTTTTCTATGGGCTAGATTTCCACATTCTAGCCCCAAATTACATTCTCCACCTCACCACTTTTATCATAGTGTGTGAGGACTTCCTCCCTCTGGAGCCGCACTTCAGCTTATGGCTAAAGACCTTCTGTGTCAAGACGAAGAGCGGAGGGGCAGAATTCACCGAGTGCGGTGGTGCCATGATCAGAAAACTCCAAAAGCCGATCTGGCTGGAGGGGACCTTCATCGAGACCGTTAGGATCTAGCAGTTAACAGTTGTTGTGATTAAACATATTCATGTCAAGTTGATGCAATGCAAATGATGGCATGGTGTTATGTCGATGCTAAAATTAAAATAACATGCAAAGTTGATTAGGGTATTACTCTCAGATGTTGCAGTCCTCTCCCTTCTACCCACAGTCTCGTGTAAAAGACTATTGATTCAGAATTCTAATGATATATGAACTTCAGGTATGTTGGTGCAATATCTGCCTACCTAGAGTTTTGGAGATTGTTGACAGAAACAGGTATGGACTGATTTGTTTGCTAGTGCATATAGAGAGAAAAAGTCCATACACAACTGAAGAGAATGTTGTCTCCGGTGCTGAGTTCGAAGAACTTCATGGAAGTATATCTGCGCTGCAGAGAAGAATGAGCTATATTCGATGAAGTAATAGAGTCGAGAAGATTGATGCGAAGAAATTGACCCCTCGAAACTTTACTGCTGAAGCAAAGCTTTTGTTTCGGTACTGTCATCCAAAGAAATTGACTGCAGCGATGGAAGTCGAAGACAAAGTAAAGACGTAGTATTCATTTTGTTGTTCTTCTTTCATTCTTTCGGGTCATAGGACCTCCGTACTATTAAGAGGGGTATAGGTTCTCAATGCTTAGGTCTATTGTGATGCTTAGCCATAACCTATGAAAGATGCGAGAGCAATCTCTTTGTGCTCCGAGCAAATACTTGTCAGCAAGGGACCGTGATCTTCTTCGATGTGAGAGATTTGCCTCGGACCGAGGAGGTAGCATTTCTTGCTCCACAAGAAATGTTACCATTGTGATCAAATCTGACCGTTGGACTCGTGTCGTTCGGCCATTGGATGAACCCAAGGTCTAATTTGGTCTTTTCCTACCAGGGAAGGCTGCGGCTATAAATAGCCACCCCGCTCCAACTTTGTGTGTTGGCTGCTCCGCTTGAGATTTCTGAGAAGATTGATTTGATCAACCCCTCTCCGAGTGATTTGAGTTTAAGATCCACCGAGAGAAAAACCAAGATCCCAAACTTAGACAGTGGTGTCATAGTAGTTCCGAGTGAGAGTTCTTGTACCTATTACTCTTGAGAGCTGCGCACTCTCTAGATGGATAGGTTTCGGCTTTGAGTGTTGAAGAGTTGTTATCTTCACCGAGCCAGATCTTCAGTAACCGAGAGTGATTGTGGTTCGTGAAGGTCAGCCGAAGGTTTGGAGATCGCCAACAAGGATCTACCACGAGTGAAATCAACCTGAGTCTGGTAAGCTCTACATTGAGGGAGAATAGGGTGAAGAGAGTTTATTTTCCGTGTTAAGTCACAGCCCCTCCAACCATACGTAGCCCTTCGGCAGAAGGGTGAACTACTCTACCAAATCTCTGTGTCGCCATCGAGAACCATTGGTTCATTTTACTCTACTACATTTCCTTCAGTTGTTCATATTCGTGCTCTGTGCCGATAGTTTACTCGATCATTTTGTCAGTTTGTTATCTACTTGTATTTCAGTATTTCCACATGTTTCATTGTCTTCATCTCTATTCATTCGGATCCATCTTTGTAAGGGCATTTCCCTACTTTGTGTTTTGGATGATGATGACAACCCTTTGTTGGTCTAACCGTGTGCTAAGTGCTTCAGGTTCTCCGTGATTAGACTTACAATGGTTAGTCATTCTCTTCGGAAGGAAAAGATCAAAGACAAGGTTTCTACGCTTTTATCCTTTTGGTCGTAGGAAACCCGTACTATCAAGAGGGAATCCACATTGGAAGGAGTTGGGGAATCTTTTCACGTACACTTGCCTCACCCCTCTCTTGCCTTCCTTAGTTTTGAGAGAGAGTGCCTCCCTTTTTATCTTACTGCTTGAGGTGGTTTCCCAGCGGTTGTACCGCTATCTCTTGGCGCTTACCTAGTCTTGATCGAGCGGTTGTACCGCTGCCCCTGGGCGGTGGTACCGCCACCATGCTCAACAAAGACTGCGGCGGTTGTTCCGGTCGAGCACCACCCAACTACCGGTCAAACTTCTGTTTTGATGCGGTACTCGGGCGGTGGTGGCCCGGTTGGTCCGGTCGTTCCATGCTTACCGGTACCACCGGTGCCCTGAGAGGTTCTACCGCTCAGGACTTAGCCGCCCAAGCGCCCAAGGCCAAGCGGTTGCACTGGTCCTGTACCGCTCGACTACCGCACTCAGGGGTGACTCCCCACTGTTTCAATGCGGTTGTTGGGCGGTTGGTCTGGTTGTTCTCATGAACCGGTACTACCACCTGGTTGCCCAGTTGTACCGCCTGGTAAGGTTCTGCAGGTAGAACCGTGAGTCCCGGTTGTACCGGGGCAAGGGGCGGTTGTACCGTTGCAGTACAGAAAACACAGTAACGGTTGGATTTTTAGGGTTGTTATATAAGGGTGGTTCTTCCACCTACCACTTTTACCTCTTACCTCTCTCACTCCACCATTAATGCCACTCAAGCTCTCTAGCCTGATTTCTCTCTCTAGCCACTCAAACTTGTTGATTTGCTAGGGATTGAAGGAGGAGACCTAGATCTACACTTCCACCAAAGGAGATTTGATTCCCCCATACTTTCTTGTGTGGATTTTGTTACTCTTGGGTGTTTTAGCACCCTAGACGGTTGATGTCACCTCGGAGCCACATTCCATTGTGGTGAAGCTCCATGGTTTCGTTGGGAGCCTCCAATTCAATTGTGGAGAGAGCCCCAACCTTGTTTTTAAAGGTCCGGTTGCCGCCTCCAAGGGCACCAATAGTGGAATCACGGCATCTCGCATTGTGTGAGGGCATGAGGAGAATACGGTGGCCCTAGTGGCTTTTTGGGGGAGCATTGTGCCTGCACACCGCTCCAACGGAGACGTACTTCCCCTCAAAAGGAAGGAACTTCGGTAACACATCCTCGTCTTCACTGGCTCCACTCTTGGTTATCTCGTGCCTTTACTTGTGCAAGCTTATTTGTGTTATATCCATTGCTTGCTTGTGTGCTTGTTGTTGGTGCATCATATAGGTTGCTCACATAGTTGCATATCTAGACAACCTACTTTGATGCAAATTTTAAATTGGTAAAGAAAAGCTAAAAATTGTTAGTTGCCTATTCACCCCCCCTCTAGTCAACTATATCGACCCTTTCAATTGGTATCAGAGCCTCGTATCTTTATTAAGGACTTTGCCATCCGAAGAGTATGGTTGACACCATAGACGGTGCGGAGGAACACTCTTGTGTGAATCCAATCTCGTCTACGACCGATGGGGGAACCGCGGTCTCTCGTGAGGGATTCAATGTGGCTTTGGACACATTGAAAACCTCCATGACGACCAAGGTTGAAAGCATGTTTAATAAATTCTTAGAAGGGCTTAAACTATCTACCGCACCGTTGAAAGTGGGTGATACCACTAACAAGGTACCGCGCCGTTGAAAGTGGGTGATCCCACTAACAAGGTGACGGATGCTAACTCCGACAAGGGGGAAGCTACTAGTGAAAAGGCTCCTTCTTCTAGTGGTAAAATTGGCAACGACATCTTTGCCCATGTGGAACCTCCACTTATGGTGGACCGATTCTTTCCACTCATTTGAATCATGCCGGTTCTCCCCCTAAGATTGTGTAAAATGAGGACTTTGATTCTTGGGTTTATCGCTTTAAGCATCATTTGAACCATGTTAATACTAACCTTTGGAGAATCATTGAAGAAGGTTTTTATCCGCATGATCGAAGCAACTTCACCCCTAGAGAAGCCGCGTATAATCAATTCAATGAGAATGCTCTCTTCATCATCCAAGATGCAATTCCACCCGAAGATCTTGCTCATCTCCTACCCTTTACCGTGGCCAAGGATGCATGGCGCCATGTTGTGTCTCTCTATCGGGGAAGCGCAAGCATTCAACCCTCCAACTATGAAGTGGTGCAAGATGAAGCCGATGAGTTTGCCATGAAAGAAGATGAAGAACCTCGTGAGATTTATCGGAGATTAACTACTCTCGTGGTCTCACTCCGAGATCATGGGAGCAAGGATACGGATGACAATTGGATCAAGCACAAGTTCCTCAAGGCCATGATGCCTTACCACAAGGCCATGTCCTCCGTCATTCGTCAAAGTCCAGATTTCCACACCTTGTCCTCAAGTGAAGTGTTGGATGAGTTTGTGGCTATGAGCATCTTGGACAAGACCACCGGCAATGCGGTGTTACGCTCTCAAAGAGCAAAGAATCCCAACCTTGCCTTGAAGGCCAAAGTTAGTGTGGAAAAAGAAGAAGAAGAGGAGTGCAATCCCGAAATACAAAGTATGCTTATCATGAACAAATGGCTCTTGCTTCAAGGCAATTTTGGAGCAAGAAGAACACAAGGCCCAACTTCAACAAGAACAACTCAAGTGGCGCAAAGGTCAAGCAACGGGTGACGACTTGCTATAATTGTGGGAATTTGAGCCACTTTGTTGCAGAATGTCCGTATGAGAAAAGGGAAGACAATGGTGGCAAGCTCATCCAAAAAGACAAGGCCAAGTCTTTCCCCAACAAGAGCAACTTCACCAAGAAGACTCCTCCCAAGGGGTTGGTGGCACAAGAAGAGTACAATGAGGAGGATGATGATGATGAAGACGGTGAGTCGGTTGCCGTGGCCTCCATTGCCATTGCGACAACTCCACGAGTGTCTCTCTTTGACTCACCCAATGAGAACTTCACCGCCAAGTGCCTCATGGCTAAAGCCACCAACAAGGTAACCCCCAACATCAAAACTACCATCATTAATAATCCTTCTTTGATGGATTGCATTGATGAACGTGAGGGATCCAATGTGGAGGAGGATGAATTTGTGTCTTTTATGAGTAAGCTCAAGGGTAAATCCAAGAAGCACTTCGTTGCTCTCTTGGAACAACTTGGTGAAGCCAATGACATGATCGAGGCTCATGAAGATACCATCTCTAAGATGGAGGGGCATAGTTGTGACTATGCCGAGGAGATTTCGGATCTTTCCAATGCTCTTAAGGAAGAGCGAGGTCTTCGTTTGGCTCTTTAGGAGTCATATAACGATGACCATGCTAAATTAAAGAAAGATCTTGATCATGCTCTTGTTGTATCTCGTGTGCTAAACTCCGAGAAGGCCAAGCTTGGGGTTGATCTTGCTAGACTCAAAGGGGAGTTTGATTTACTTGACAAGGCTCACAAGGTCTTGAAGGGTGCTCATGCTAGCCTCAAAGAGTCTCATGATCAACTCCAAGTAAAGGTAACCAAGGAGAAAGCCACCTTTCCTCATATGGTCTTAATTGATAATGCAAATGCTACTAACCCATGTTGTGAGCATGTGCATCTTGTTGAGGAGAATGCAAAGTTGAAGAAGCAACTTGAGAAATTCCTTGTGTCATGCATACAAGGTGATAAGAACCTCAATGACCTTTTGAGCAATCAAAAGGAAGTTGTGGGCAAGGAAGGAACTGGGTTCACACCCAAGTCCAAGAACAAGAAGAAGGATGACAAGGCCAAACGACCTCCCCCTCTCAAACAAAATTTTGTGAAGGAGGGAGAGGGTGCTTATAAGAATAAGAAGAAGAACAATGTGAAGGGTAGTGATGCTAAGAAGGGCAATGCTACCCCTCCCAACAAAGTCGGCGACTTTAACCCTTCTTATGTCTTATGTCGTGCTAGTGATGGACATGTTTCTGCCAAATTTGTTGGTTCTTCTTATGAGTACATTGAATGGTCTATTTGGGTTCCTAAGACCCTTGTTACTAACATCAAAGGACCCATTAATAAATGGGTACCTAAAACCAAGCATTGATTTGTTGTAGGTGTTTGCTTCCGGTGGGGGATCACGGTTGCTCGATAGTGGAGCCACTAATCATCTGACCGGAAGCAAGGACTTGGTGGTGGACGTTCACAAGATTCCATCTATGCCCACCAATGTCGAGTGGGGTGATGCCTCGTCCTCTAAGGTATTGGGACTTGGCAAGGTTGTCATTTCTCATGATCTCACGATCGAGAAGGTCATGCTTTTTGAGTCCCTTGCATACAATTTACTTTCCGTTTGTCAACTTGCACTCATGGGCTTTGCCACTTTCTTTGATGTTGATACTATGGCCCTTGATGTTGATACTATGTTGATGACCCACAAGTATAGGGGATCTATCGTAGTCCTTTCGATAAGTAAGAGTGTCGAACCCAACGAGGAGCAGAAGGAAATGATAAGCGGTTTTCAGCAAAGTATTCTCTGCAAGCACTAAAATTATAGGTAACAGATAGTTTTGTGATAAGATAATTTGTAACGAGCAACAAGTAACAAAAGTAAATAAAGTGCAGCAAGGTGGCCCAATCCTTTTTGTAGCAAAGGAAAAGCCTGGACAAATTCTTATATAGAGAAAATAAAGCACTCCCGAGGACACATGGGAATTATCGTCAAGCTAGGTTTCATCACGGTCATATGATTCACGTTCGGTACTTTGATAATTTGGTATGTGGGTGGACCGGTGCTTGGGTGTTGTCCTTACTTGGACAAGCATCCCACTTATGATTAACCTCTACTGCAAGCATCCGCAACTACAACAAAAGTATTAAGGTAAACCTAACCATAGCATGAAACATATGGATCCAAATCAGCCCCTTACGAAGCAGCGCATAAACTAGGGTTTAAACTTCTGTCACTCTAGCAACCTATCATCTACTTATTACTTCCCAATGCCTTCCTCTAGGCCCAAATAATGGTGAAGTGTCATGTAGTCGACGTTCACGTAACACAACTAGAGGAGAGACAACATACATATCATCAAAATATCGAACAAATACCAAATTCACATGACTACTACTAGCAAGACTTCTCCCATGTCCTCAGGAACAAACGTAGCTACTCACAAAGCATATTCATGTTCATAATCAGAGGAGTATTAATATGCATATAGGATCTGAACATATGATCTTCCACAAAATAAACCAACTAGCATCAACTACAAGGAGTAATTAACACTACTAGCAACCCACAGGTACCAATCCCAGACTTGGAGACAATAATTGGATACAAGAGATGAACTAGGGTTTGAGAGGAGATGGTGCTGGTGAAGATGTTGATGGATATTGACCCCCTCCCGGTGAGAGGATCGTAGGTGATGACGATGGCGATGATTCCCCCCCCCCCCCCGGAGGGAAGTTTCCCCGGCAGAACAGCTCCGCCAGAGCCCTAGATTGGTTCCGCCAAGGTTCCGCCTCGTGGCAGTGGAGTCTCGTCCCGAAAGCTTGCTTATGATTTTTTCCTCAACGAAAGACTCCATATAGCAGAAGATGGGCATCGGAGGTCCACCAGGGGGCCCATGAGGCAGGGGGCGTGCCTAGGGGGTAGGGCGCGCCCCCCACCCTCGTGGCCAGGGTGTGGCCCCCCTCTGGAATTTCTTGCGCTTAGTATTTTTTATATATTATGAAAATGACTCCCATGAAGTTTCATGACTTTTGGAGCTGTGCAGAATAGGTCTCTAATATTTGCTCCTTTTCCAACCCAGAATCCCAGTTGTCGGCATTCTCCCTCTTTATGTAAACCTTGTAAAATAAGAGAGAATAGGCATAAGTATTGTGACATAATGTGTAATAACAGCCCATAATGCAATAAATATCGATATAAAAGCATGATGCAAAATGGACGTATCAACTCCCCCAAGCTTAGACCTCGCTTGTCCTCAAGCGAAAGCCGAAATTGAAAAATATTTCCACATGTTTAGAGATAGAGGTGTCGATAAAAATAAAATATAGACATGAGGGCATCATGATCATTCTTAGAACATCAACTTATATAATTCTTGTCACATGATCTCTTATGCTAGACTAACAATTCAATCACAATTTCAAGTATGAATCATAAACTTCATTAAAAACTAACAAACTATAATCTCAGTCATTGGAGCAATTGCAATTTATCATAACATAGGAAAGAGTCAATGTAAGAGCTTTTCAGCAAGTCCACATACTCAACTATCATATAGTCTTTCACAATTGCTAACACTCACGCAATACTTATGGGTATGGAGTTTTAATCAAACACAGAGAAAGATAGGGGCTTATAGTTTTGCCTCCCAACGTTTTACCTCAAGGGTAATGTCAACAATAATAGTTCATGAAAACTCACATCCAATTAGCCATATATACCAGGATCTTTCCAACATGTTGTGCTTGCCAAAAGATAAAATGTAAAAAGGAAGGGTGAACATCACCATGACTCTTATGCAAGGTAGGAGATAAAAGTAAAAGATAGGCCCTTCGCAGAGGGAAGCAGAGGTTGTCATGCACTTTTATGGTTGGATGCACAAAATCTTAATGCGAAAGAACGTCACTTTATATTGCCACTTGTGATATGGACCTTTATTATGCAGTCCATCACTTTTATTTCTTCCGTATCACACGGTCGTATAAAGCTTATTTTCTCCCACACTAATAAGTCATACATATTTAGAGGGCAATTTTTATTGCTTACACCGATGACAACTTACTTGAGGGATCTTACTCAATCCATAGGTAGGTATGGTGGACTCTCATGGCAAAACTGGTTTAAGGGTGTTTGGAAGCACAAGTAGTATCTCTACTTGGTGTAAATAATTTGGCTAGCATGAGGGGGAAAGGCAAGCTCAATCATGTTGGATGATCCATGACAATTAATTTATCTCAGATGTAAGAAAACATAACCCATTACGTTGTCTTCCTTGTCCAACTTCAAATCTTTAGCATGTCATATTTTAATGAGTGCTCACAATCATAAAAGATGTCCAAGATAGTGTATTTATGTGTGAAGACCTCTCTTTCTTTATTACTTCCTATTAATTGCAACGATAACCAAAACTATGTTTGTCAACTCTCAACAACTTTTATTCATCATACTCTTTCTATGTGATCTCATTACCCTCCATAAGATCCATATGATCTCTTTGTTTCTTTTTATTTCTTTCTCTTTTCTTTTATTCACTCAAGATTATGGAAAAATAATCAAGCCCTTGACTCAACACTAATCTTTATTATATATAGCTCACGGACTCGATTACATAGAAGGGTCATAAAGAAAAACTCACAACTAGGTCATACTAAAACTTTATGCTACTAGATCAAGATATTACCAAAAGGATCAAACTAAGAAAAACGGTAAAGATAGAAGTGATGGTGATACGATACCGGGGCACTCCCCCAAGCTTGGCAGTTGCCAAGGGGAGTGCCCATACCAGATACTCAATTCTTCTTTGTTGGTGGAGAGGGTGGAGTTGTTGATGATGTAGGCTTGTCGTCCTTCTTCCAAGGCATAGGCTCGCCATCATAGAAGGATGACCGAGTCTCATGAATCCTCAAATCTGCAGCCAAACTCATCCTCTTGAATCTATATTCATACTCACAGTTTTGGTTTTGCAGGTCATAGATCTGGGCTTGGAGGTGCTCGATTTTCTCATGAAGCTTCAAGATGGCCTCCCCAATGTCCTTGGCATCCATCTTGTGGTTGTTGGTTAACTCCGTGATCATAATGTGATTGGAGTCAAGTCCATGCTCCACCATCTCCTGGCACCTGAAAACTTGTTGCTCCATTGCCACGAGCCTTGTTTCCACGCTTCCGGTCCTCCTTGGTCCCTCAACATCGCGGATGTGCAACAACCCCTCGTGCATCTCAATGGTTTGAGGGTGTTGCAGCACCTCCGTGAGGTAGGGGTTGATGACCTTCTCGAAGAACTTGTCCTTGGGGGCACTTGAGGACGACATGACGACCTAGATCTGTCAGATAAACAGCTCGAAACAAAGACGAGAGATATTTGCGTGATACAAGAGCCAAAACCTCTGGGAGATTATATAATGAATTTTTACCAACCAAAATATGTAACGTGCAAGAAAAGGGAGTCCGGAGAGCACACGGGGTGCCCACGAGGCAGGGGGGCGCGCCTAGGGGGTAGGGTGCGCCCTCCACCCTCGTGGAGCCCTCGTGTCCTTCCCAGACTACTTCTTATTTTTCTATTTTTCTAAATATTCCAAAACGGAGAAAAATTGCCATTAGAACTGTTTTGGAGTCGGTTTACTTACCGTACCACATACCTATTCCTTTTCGGAGTCTGAAACATTCCGGAAAGTGTCCCTTATGTATTCCTCCGGGGTTACGGTTTCAATAACATTGGTTTCAACATTTATAGGATTACCTGAGATATAATGTTTGATTCTTTGATCGTTCACCACCTTCGGATTTGTGGCAGTGGAGTCTCGTCCCGAAAGCTTGCTTATGATTTTTTCCTCAACGAAAGACTCCATATAGCAGAAGATGGGCATCGGAGGTCCACCAGGGGGCCCATGAGGCAGGGGGCGTGCCTAGGGGGTAGGGCGCGCCCCCACCCTCGTGGCCAGGGTGTGGCCCCCCTCTGGAACTTCTTGCGCTTAGTATTTTTTATATATTATGAAAATGACTCCCATGAAGTTTCATGACTTTTGGAGCTGTGTAGAATAGGTCTCTAATATTTGCTCCTTTTCCAACCTAGAATCCCAGTTGTCGGCATTCTCCCTCTTTATGTAAACCTTGTAAAATAAGAGAGAATAGGCATAAGTATTGTGACATAATGTGTAATAACAGCCCATAATGCAATAAATATCGATATAAAAGCATGATGCAAAATGGATGTATCATATGTCGAGTGGCGAGTCTATAAAATCTAGGGGGTGTCTCGCCCTTTATTTGTGAATAGCCATCTCATTGGGGCACACATCTAGGGGGAGTCCCGTCTATATTTTCTAGACTTCTCTCCTGCAAATCGTGTTGTTGTCATCATCCTCCAAAAAGGGAGAGATTGTAAGGGAATTTCCCTTCTTTGTGTTTTGGATGATGATGACAACCCTTTGTTGGTCTAACCGCGTGCTAAGTGCTTCAGGTTCTCCATGATTAGACTTACAACGGTTAGTCATTCTCTTCGGAAGGAAAAGATCGAGGACGAGGTTTCTACGCTTTTATCCTTTTGGTCATAGGAAACTTGTACTATCAAGAGGGAATCCACATTGGAAGGATTTGGGGAATCTTTTCACGTACACTTGCCTCACCCCTCTCTTGCCTTCCTTAGTTTTGAGAGAGAGTGCCTCCCTTCTTATCTTACTGCTTACTGTGGTTTCCCAGTGGTTGTACCGCTCGTTGGAGCGGTTGTACCGCTGGCTCTTGGTGCTTACCCAGTCTTGATCGAGCGGTTGTACCGCTGCCCCCGGGCGGTGGTACCGCCACCATGCTCAACAAAGACTGCGGCAGTTGTTCCGGCCGAGCACCGCCCAACTACCGGTCAAACTTCTGTTTTGATGCGGTACTCGGGCGGTGGTGGCCTGGTTGGTCCGGTCGTTCCATGCTTACCGGTACCATCGGTGCCCTGAGCGGTTCTACCGCTTAGGACTTAGCCGCCCAAGCGCCCAAGGCCAAGCAGTTGCACCGGTCCTGTACCGCTCGACTACCGCACTCAGGGGTGACTCCCTAATGTTTCAATGCGGTGGCTGGGCGGTTGGCCTGGTTGTTCCCATGAACCGGTACTACTCCCTGGTCGCCCGGTTGTACCACCTGGTAGGGTTCTGCAGGTAGAACCGTGAGTCCCGGTTGTACCGGGGCAAGGGGTGGTTGTACTGCTGCAGTACAGAAAACACAGTAACAGTTGGATTTTTAGGTTTGCTATATATGGGCGGTTCTTCCACCTACCACATTTACCTCCTACCTCTCTCACTCCACCATTAATGCCACTCAAGCTCTCTAGCCCGATCCCTCTCTCTAGCCACTCAAACTTGTTGATTTGCTAGGGATTGAAGGAGGAGACCTAGATCTACACTTCCACCAAAGGAGATTTGATTCCCCATACTTTCTTGTGTGGATTTTGTTACTCTTGGGTGTTTGAGAACCCTAGACGGTTGAGGTCACCTTGGAGCCACATTCCATTCTGGTGAAGATCCGTGGTTTCGTTGGGAGCCTCCAATTCAGTTGTGGAGAGAGCCCCAACCTTGTTTGTAAAGGTACAGTTGCCGCCTCCAAGGGCACCAATAGTGGAATCATGGCATCTCACATTGTGTGAGGGCGTGAGTAGAATATGGTGGCCCTAGTGGCTTTTTGGGGAGCATTGTGCCTCCACACCGCTCCAACGGAGACGTACTTCCCCTCAAAAGGAAGGAACTTCGGTAACACATCCTTGTCTTCACCGGCTCCACTCTTGGTTATCTCGTGCCTTTTACTTGTGCAAGCTTATTTGTGTTATATCCATTGCTTGCTTGTGTGCTTATTGTTGGTGCATCATATAGGTTGCTCACCTAGCTGCATATCTAGACAACCTACTTTGATGCAAAGTTTAAATTGGTAAAGAAAAGCTAAAAATTGTTAGTTGCCTATTCACCCCCCTCTAGTCAACTATATCGATCCTTTCAATCTTGTCCCTAGCATTCGCATGTGTAATCTCTCCATAGTATTTTTATTCGTGCATACCATGCTATGTCTCATTCTGCTACATTTGTTTGCATGTTGCATTACTCTCATTGCAGTTAAACCTATGGTTTATAAAGCTCGCAATGTTGTCAATGCTTTCATCGATGAATATGCCTCTGAAGTAGAAGACTGATTAAGTTTATTTCCTTCGGTACTACTTCTACAACTGTGAGTGGGATAAGTTTCAAAGCTTTCGAAAGAAATTTTGAATCTCGCATTTACCCCCTCTGGTCGATATACTCTTGGTCTTAACAATTGGTATCAGAGCGGGTACTCCCTGTCTCTGTTTATTAAAGGTCTAACTTCCTTGGAGTTTTGAGTATGTCATTTGCAGGTAGATCCTCGCACTCTGAAAGATTTCCTATCTTCGTTGGAAGTGACTATCTGTACTGGAAGGAACGAATGACAATTAGAATTCAGGCTATCAACTATGATCTGTGGGAGATTGTGGAAGATGGCTACACCATTCAGCAACAAAATGATCTGACTTCCGATCATAAAGCAAATCTGTAGTTGGATGCTCAAGCAAAAGATATCATCTCTGGTAGTCTATCAAAAGACATTTTCTTTCGTTTCCATAGGCTTAGAACAGCAAAGTAAATTTGGGATGCTCTCAATAGTGCTCATGAAGAGTTTGTTGCTAGATCAGATCCTCACACTCAAATGCTTTGTGCTATGTTCACTGGATTCAGAAGCCTTCATAAAGAAAGTGCCATGGAACTCACTAATCAATTGACAAACATTGTCGAAAGACTACATCAGCGAGGGGTAGCTGATATCACCGATAGAGATGTAGTCAACAAGCTTCTGAGCTCACTTGATGAATCTTTCGATTCCATTGTATCTGAAATCAAGCAAAGACCTGACTATGAAGAGCTTCATGATGTTGAGGTCATGACACTTTTGTCTATTCATGAAGAAAATATGGAACAGGAAAATGCCAATCAAGAATCTTCTTGGGAAAGTGAAAGAGAAATTCTCTCACACTATGGCAGTTCTTGTTGGGAAACGTTGCATGGAAAACAAAAAATTATATGCACATGCAAGATCTATCAAGAGATGCATAGCAACAAGAGGGGAGAGTATGTCTACGTACCCTCATAGACCATAAGCGGAAGCGTTTGACAACGCGGTTGATGTAGTCGAACTTCTTCGTGTTCCAACTGATCGAGTACCGAACGTATGACACCTCCGCGTTCAGCACACGTTCAGCTCGATGTCGTTCACGGTCTTCTTGATCCATCAAGAGGGAGAGGTAGTGGATGAGTTCCGGCAGCACGACGGTGTGGTGACGGTGATGGTGAAGCTATCTCCGCAGACTCATCTCCGATCAATAACAGTACAGAACGCTAAGCATGCGGAGCCTACGGGTTCGAGAACTATGTATACATGACCGAGACTCATCTCCGGTCAATAACCAATAGCGGAACCTAGATGCCCATATTGGCTCCTACATATTCTATGAAGATCTTTATTGGTTGAACCATTATGACAACGTACGCAATTCCCTTTGTCCATCGGTATGTTACTTGCCCGAGATTCGATCGTCGGTATCTTCATAGCTAGTTCAATCTCGTTACAGGAAAGTCTCTTTACTCATTCCGTAATACATCATCCTGTAACTAACTCATTAGTCACTTTGCTTGCAAGGATTCTTATGATGTGTATTACCGGGAGAGCCCAGAGATACCTCTCCGATACTCGGAGTGACAAATCCTAATCTGGATCTATGCCAACTCAACAAAAACCTTCAGAGATACCTGTAGAGCATTTTTATGATCACCTAGTTACATTGTGACATTTGATATCACACAAGGTATTCCTCCGGTATTCAGGAGTTGTATATATGTATTTGACATGAAGAAAGCAATAACAATAAACTGAACGATCATTATGCTAAGCTAACGGATGGGTCTTGTCCATCACATCATTCTCCTAATGATGTGATCCCGTTATCAAATGATAACACATGTCTATGGTTAGGAAACCTTAACTATCTTTGATCAATGAGCTAGTCTAGTATAGGCTTACTAGGGACACGGTATTTGTTTATGTATTCAAACATGTATTTAAGTTTCCGATCAATACAATTCTAGCATGAATAATAAACCTTTATCATGGAAATATAAAACAAAAACTTTATTATTGACTCTAGGGCATATTTCCTTCAGTCTCCCACTTGCACTAGAGTCAATAATCTAGATTACATTGTGATGAATCTAACGCCCATGGAGTCTTGGTGTTGATCATGTTTTGCTCGTGGAAGAGGCTTAGTCAACGGGTCTGCCAGATTCAGATCCATATGTACTTTGCAAATTTCTACGTCTCCATCCTTGACCTTTTCATGAATGGAGTTGAAGGGTCTCTTGATGTGTTTGGTTCTCTTGTGAAACCTGGATTCCTTTGTTAAGGCAATTGCTCCAGTGTTGTCACAAAAGATTTTCATTGGACCCGATGCACTCGGTATTACACCTAGATCGGATATGAACTCCTTCATCCAGACTCCTTCACGTGTTGCTTCCGAAGAAGCTATGTACTCCGCTTCACATGTAGATCCCGCCACGATGCTCTGCTTGGAACTGCACCAACTGACAGCTCCACCATTCAATATAAACACTTATCTGGTTTGTGACTTAGAGTCATCCGGATCAGTGTCGAAGCTAGCATCGACATAACCATTTATGACGAGCTCTTCATCACCTCCATAAACAAGAAACATATCCTTGGTCCTTTTCAGGTACTTCAGGATGACCGCTGTCCAGTGATCCACTCCTGGATTACTTTGGTACCTCCCTACCAAACTTATGGCAGGCACACATCAGGTCTGGTACACAACATAGCATACATGATAGAACCTATGGCTGAGGCATAGGGAATTACTTTTATTTTCTCTCTATCTTCTACAGTGGTTGGCTTTGAGTCTGACTCAATTTCACACCTTATAACACAGGCAAGAACCCTTTCTTTGACTGATCCATTATGAACTTCAAAACTTTATCAAGGTATGTGCTTTGTGAAAGTCCTATCAAGCGTCTTGATCTATCTCTATAGATCTTGATGCCCAACATATAAGCTGAAAGTGCATCTAATCCCCAGGTGGTGTTGGTAATTCATAACAACATATAGCTCATTGAATTAATATCCATTCAACTTAAATATTTTAGAAAGTTCAATGATTGGCATGGCATGGAGTGGAGATGTGGACCCCTCAAAATGCTAAGGACAAAGATTGGCAAAAGCTCAAGACTCTTCATTTCTATTTTAGTGATCCAAGATTACATTGAGTCCATAGGAAATCCAATACTATTAAAAGGGGATGAGGTGTTGCTTAATGGTCTACTTGCTCAAAGTGCTTCGTGACATTGCTCCAAAAACCCTCAACCACTTCCTCATTTCCAAATATGTCCAAAACTCAAAGTCAAACTCAGCCCCACCGAATTGACCTATCTGGCACCACCGAGTTCATTTGACATAGCCACTGCGAGAAACCCTAGAGAATTCGGTCACATCGATACGGATCTCGGTCTCACCGAGATGGCCTTGCAAACTCTTTGTTGCCTGTTGCAATTATTTCGGTCTCACTGAAATGGGCAATCGGTCCCACCGAGTTTGCTTGACATCCTATTTGTTGCCTTATTGCTTCACTTTAGTCTAACCGAGTTGATGCAATTGGTGCCACCGAGTTGATGTTTTCCCTAAGCCCTACCACATCGGTCCCACCGAGTTGATCTCGTCGGTCCCACCGAGATTCCTAACGTTCACATTTTGAACTAAATCGGTATCACCGAGTTCTTCTATTCAGTCTGATCGAGTTGGATCAAATGTGTGTAACAGTTGGATTTTCTGTGGAGGCTATATATACCCCTCCACCCCCTTCTCCATTTGAGAGAGAGCCATCAGAATGTGCCTACACTTTCACTACTTATTTTATAAGAGAGAACCACCTACTCATGTGTTGAGACCAAGACATTCTAATCCAACCACAAGAATCTTGATCTCTAGCCTTCCCCAATTTGCTTTCCACTCAAATCATCTTTCCACCATAGACAAATCTGTGAGAGAGAGTTGAGTGTTGGGGAGACTCATTTGAAGCACAAGAGCAAGGAGTTCATCATCAACACACCATCTATTACCTTTTGGAGAGTGGTGTCTCCTAGATTGGTTAGGTGTCGTTTGGGAGCCTCCGACAAGATTGTGGAGTTGAACCAAGAAGTTTGTAAGGGCAAGGAGATCGCCTACTTCATGAAGATCTACCAGAGTGAGGCAAGTCCTTCGTGGGCGATGGCCATGGTGGGATAGACAAGGTTGCTTCTTCATGGACCCTTCTTGGGTGGAGCCCTCTGTGGACTCGCGCAACCGTTAACCTTCGTGGGTTGAAGTCTCCATCAACGTGGATGTATGATAGCACCACCTATCGGAACCACGCCAAAAATCTTTGTGTCTACATTGCATTTGCCTTCTCCAAACCCTTCCCTTTACCTTCATATGCAATGTTTTACTTTCTGCTGCTACACTCTTAGAATTGCATGTGTAGGTTGATTGCTTGACTTGTACTAGCTAGTTACTAAAATCTGCCAACACATAAAATTGGGAAAAGGTTAGATTTTTATTTGGTCAAGTAGTCTAATCACCCACCCTCTAGACCTACTTTCGATCCTACATAAGCAGCTTCACCGAGGTATTTCATTGAAAAATTCTTATTCAAGCATCCTTTTATGCTATCCAGAAATTATATATCATTTCTAATCAACAATATGTCATCCACATATAATATCAGAAATGCTACAGAGCTTCCACTCACTTTCTTGTAAACAAAAGCTTCACCAGAAGTCTGTATAAAACCATATGCTTTGATCACCGCATCAAAGCATATATTCCAACTCTGAGATGCTTGCACCAGTCCATAGATGGATCGCTGGAGCTTGCACACTTTGTTAGCACCTTTTGGATCAACAAAACTTCGGTTGCATCATGTACAACTCTTCTTTAAGAAATCCATTAAGGAATGCAGTTTTGACGTCCATTTGCCAAATCTCTTCATAATTATAAAATGCGGCAGATGTTAACATGATTCAGACTGACTTAAGAATCGCTACGGGTGAGAAGGTCTCATCGTAGTCAACCCCTTGAACTTGTCGAAAACCTTTCGCAACAAGTCGAGCTTTGTAGATGGTGACATCACCATCAATGTATGTATTCTTCTTGAAGATCCATTTATTCTCAATGGCTTGCCGATCATTGGGCAAGTCCACCAAAGTCCACACTTTGTTCTCATACATGGATCCTATCTCAGATTTCATGGCCTCAAGCCATTTATCGGAATCTAGGCTAATCATAGCTTCTTCATAGTTTGTAGGTTCACCTTAGTCTAGTAACATGACTTCCAGAACAGGATTACCGTACCACTATGATAACCCACAAGTATAGGGGATCGCAAAAGTTTTTGAGGGTAGAGTATTCAACCCAAAATTATTGATTCGACACAAGGGGAGCCAAAGATTATTTGTAAGTATTAGCAGCTGAGTTGTCAATTCAACCACACCTGGAGATTAATTATCTGCAGCAGTGACCAGTAGAAAAGTAGTATGATAGTTTTGATAGTAGTAGCAACATCAATAGTAATAGTAATATTGAGAGCAATGATTTTGTAGCAAGTACAATAGTAACAATAGTAGTAGTAACTTAGCAACAACAATATGAGAGAAATTCATAGGCATTGGATCGTCGAATTCGTTAGATGATATTCATCATATAATATTCATAACCTAGGGCGATACGATATGGCACTAGCTCCAGTTCATAAATATAATGTAGGCATGTATTCCGTAAATAGTCATACGTGCTTATGGAAAGAACTTGCAGGACATCTTTTGTCCTACCCTCCCGTGGCAGCGGGGTCCTATTGGAAATTAAGAGATATTAAGGCCTCCTTTTAATAGAGAACCGAAATAAAGCATTAACACATAGTGAATACATGAACTCCTGAAACTACGATCATCACCGAAAAGTGTCCTGACTTCTATCACTCCAGGTTTGCCGGATCATAACACATAGTAGGTGACTATAACTTGCAAGATCGGATCTAGAACATAGGTATAACGGTGATAACATAAATGGTTCAGATATAGAATCATGGCACCCGGGCCCAAAGTGACAAGCATTAAGCATGGCAAAGTCATAGAAACATCAACCTCAGAACATAATGGACACAAGGGATCAAGCCCTAACAAAACTAACTCAATTACATTATGAATCTCATCCAACTCCTCACCGACCAGCAGGCCTATGAAGGAATTACTCACTCCCGGTGGGGAGCATCATGGAATTGGCAATGGAGAAGGGTTGGTGATGACGAAGATCGAAGATCCCCCTCTCCAGAGCCCCAAACGGACTCCATATCTGGCCTCCCAATGAAGAACAGGAGGTGGCCGCGGCTCCGTCGCGTGAAATGCTATAATTCTTTCTCCTTGATTTTTTCTCCGAATATGTGAATTTATAGCATTGGAATCAAGGTCCGCGGGGCCACCAGGTGGGGACAGCCCACCTGGGCATGCCTGGAGGGGGGCACCCTGGTGGGTTGTGCCCACCCAAGTGCCCCCCTCCGGTGGTTTTGGCTCCAGAAATTCTTATTTATTGAATAAAAAATCCTCGCAAAGTTTCGTTCCAATCCAAGAACTTTCATTTCTGCACAAAAACAACACCATGGTAGTTCTGCTGAAAACATCGTCAGTCTAGGTTAGTTTCATTCAAATCATGCAAATTAGAGTCCAAAACTAGAGGAAAAGCGTTAGGAAAAGTAGATACGACGGAGACGTATCAACTCCCCCAAGCACAAACCTTTGCTTGTCCTGAGGCAGTTCAGTTGATAAACTAAAAGTGAAAAAGAAAAACTTTTACGAACTCTTTTGCTCTTGTTTAGATAAATAAGCTTAAGTAGCACCCAGGTTTTTAGCCAAGATAATAACTAACCATGTCGAAAATAACTCTTAGAAATTATATTAACTCATATCGATAGCATAATCAACTAGCGAGCAATAATAAGACATCTCAAATAACAACACTTTGTCAAACACAACCATGATATAATATGACAATAGTGGTATCTCGCTAGCCCTTTCTGAGACCTCAAAACATAAATGCAGAGCACCTCCAAAGTTCAAGCCGTGACTAAACATTGTAATTCATGGTAGAAAAGATCCAGTCATGATGCACCCAACATTAGCTTCACACAATGCATGAGGATGACAATAGTGCTCTCAGGTTCTGGCGCTTATTTGAGAAGGTGATGACACAACATAAAAGTAAATAGATAGTCCCTTCGCAAAGGGAAGCAGTGATTTGCAGAGTTGCCAGAGCTCAAGTTTTTAAAATAGAGGTAAATGAAAATTTGAGAAATGCACCTTTCTTGTTTACTTCACGACCATTAGTTATCCGTATCTTCCATGCTAAACACATTAGTGGCGGTTCCCAAGCGATACAAGTAAAGGTTTACTCTCCCTCCACCAACAATCAGACTTCACGGCTTGTCCGAAACAATGGGTACCGTCCATACCAACAATAGTCCTGGGGGAGTTTTGTTTAATTATTTGCAATTTGAGTTTGGGAATGGGAATCCCTATTACCGCCCCTGTCACGCAAGGACGAGTGAATAAACACTCATCATGAGAATAACCTGCTTAGCATGGAAGATACTGACTACCTCCTGTCGCTCTATGAACAATCTTGGCACACAAAAAGGGATATTTACTTGAAGTTTTTAGAGGTGGCACATGCAAATTTACTTAGGTTGGCAGGGTAATACCGCATATAGGTAGTGTAAGTGCATCTAGTGCCACCCCTAGTTGGTTTTGGAGTATTGACGACAAACGTGGTTGAGGGAGTAATGTGTTTGTGAGAATTGTAGGAGAACACAGGTAGTAGTCCCTCATTGATTCGGTTTACCTACCAGAGATGACCCCTAGAAATGTATGAAGACATTGAAGACAATGGTGGTTTGTGAAGATAATGACATGTGAAGACATTCACTTGAAGACTATGGAGTGCGAAGACATAGTTTCTTTCGTAGTTCCTTTTCTTCTTTATTGAGTCACAGGAACCACCATACTATTAAGTGGGGTCCAAGTGAACAAAGTCAGATGACTGAAGTGATGCTCAACCAAAATCCCATGTCTTTGAGTGAAGATAATGAGAGTAAATCTTATCCAGAGTTGGATGAGTCAGCTTTTCTTGTAGCCCAAGCCAAGCTGTCGCGTGTGTTTGAAATCCAACCATTGGACACATGTTTGTTCCTTAGTGACCCAGGGCCATTTCAGACATATCATGTGAGGTTGCCTCCGGGCTATAAATACCCCCCCCTACACCATAAATTCGTGGCTGCTCAGAGTTAGTGCACGGCTTTTGTCGTTTGAGAGCAACCCACCTCCAAAGCCTTTGAGAGAGAGAGAGATCCTTGCGAGGACAAAGCCCAAAACACCCAAAGCCAAAGAGTGTTAGGCATCATTGAAGTCTTTCTATCCGCATGACCTGAAGACTTGTTACACTTGAGGACTGTGAATCCTCCAGCTGGTTAGGTGTCGCGTTCTGAGCATCCAAGAGTCATTGTGGATCGCTGGTGAACGAAGTCTGTGAAGGTTTGGAAGTCTACCTTGAAGAGTTACTAGAGTGATTGGGCGAGGACTGGGTGTCCTTAGCTCAAGGGGAATAAGGTGAAGACACGGTCTTCTGAGTTCAATCTCAGCCTCCCTAACCACACGTACAGTTGTCACAGCAACTGGAACTGGTCTACCAAACCCTTGTCTTCACCAAGTAACTGGTTCTATCCCCTACTTCCTTTTCATTTCAGTTTTTCTTCGTGAAGTCATTGCTTGCTTACTTGATCTGATTGACTTCACTGTGTGAAGACTATTAACTGTTTGGCTTCATACTGTGTTCCATTATGATCCATACTACCTAGCTGATGTTAGTCTTCGTACTTTCACTGTATTGCTTACTTGACTATGGCCTGTCTAGTGTAGTTCATCTTCCACCGCATATCATATAGGTTCATTTGCACTGTTTGTCTTCAAACACCTCGTGTTTTGAAGACTTTCATAAAAATTGCCTATTCACCCCCCTCTAGTTGATAACTAGCACTTTCAATTGGTATCAGAGCAAGGTGCTCCCTTGTTCTGTGTGATTCGGTTTAACCACCTGGAGTTTTAGCTATGTTGACTGCAGGGATAATCAAGGTCTGCGTTGCGTGCCCAGTCTTCGATGGCACTGATTACCCCTACCAGAAGAATAAAATGTGCATGCATCTTGAAGCCATTGACATTGACCTCTGGTATGTCGTCAAGACAGGTGTTCCCAAGGTCGATGAATTTGTCACAGCTGCTGATGTCAAGAGGTTCGTGCAACTGGACTCAACCGCCAAGAACATCATCTATGGTCATCTGACCAAAGGACAGTATGGCTGTGTGAGTGCACTGGAAACTGCGAAGCTAGTCTGGGACTGGCTGTCCAAGGTCAACGAAGGCATCTCTACTCAGAGAGACTCATGGACTGATGTTCTTCACAACCTCTTCAACTGCTTCAAGAGAAACGACAATGAAAATGTCCATCTCACGTTCGGTCGCCTCACTCATATCACAAATAAGCTTCACGCTCTTGGCGCCACTGAGATCACCAAGCATGAAATCACGAAGAAGCTTTTGAGATCACTTGACAGCTCATTCGACACCTTGGACCTGCGGATACAAGGACGTCCTGACTTCAGAGAACTCGATCCGTCCGATATACTTGAGAGGCTTAACACACATGAGTTCCAGCCATCTGAGAAGAAAGACATCTATGGCCCCAACTATGGCCGAACCCGTGCTCTGAAGGCTAAGGCTATCTCCTCATCTAAAGAAGAATCTGGCTGCAGTTATGAGGATCCTAAAGAAATTGGCAGAGAGCTTGCAATGCTTGTAAAGAAGTTCCAAAAGTTCTCCCAGAAGAATCGCTCCGGAAAGTCTTCAAGATCTAGCTCAAAAAATGATGAGGCTTTCCTCTCGTGACTACAAGAAGAGAACATGCCACAAATGCAAGAAGCGAGGCCACTACATCTATGAGTGCCCTCAATGGGACAAGGAATCTAAGAAGAAGAAGAAGAAGAAGAAGAGCAAGGAATATGATTTTGATGACAAGAAGAAGAACAAATCCTCAAAGTCATCTTCAAAGTATTCTTCAGAGTCTTCATTGCATAAGAAGAGCTCATCTGGCAAGGCTCATGCGTTCGTTGGTAAGGAGATGGATTCAGAGGAGGAGTCTTGTTATGAGGAGGTGGAGGTGGAGTCTGAGGAGGAGTCTGATTTAGGCGTGGCAAGCCTGGCTCTAGCTTCAGCATCCGTTGTCAAGTCCATCTTCAACACTGAAGACAATGGTCACGTCACCGATGCTGAAGCCGATGATGAGGATGACTGAGGGAGTCCTGGATTAGGGGGTCTCCGGACAGCCGGACTATCTCCATTGGCCGGACTGTTAGACTATGAAGATACAAGATTGAAGACTTCGTCTTGTGTCCGGATGGGACTCTACTTGGCGTGGAAGGCAAGCTAGGCAATACGGATATGGATATCTCCTCCTTTGTAACTGACCTTGTGTAACCCTAACCCTCTCCGGTGTCTATATAAACCGAAGGGTTTTAGTCCGTAGGACAACAACCACAACATACAATCATACCATAGGCTAGCTTCTAGGGTTTAGCCTCTTTGATCTCGTGGTAGATCTACTCTTGTACTACCCATATCACCAATATCAATCAAGCAGGACGTAGGGTTTTACCTCCATCCAGAGGGCCCGAACCTGGGTAAAACATCGTGTCCCCTGCCTCCTGTTACCATCCGGCCTAGATGCACAGTTCGGGAGCCCCTACCCGAGATCCACCAGTTTTGACACCGACATTGGTGCTTTCATTGAGAGTTCCGCTGTGTCGTCGCCACCAGGAAGGATGTCTCATCCCATCTTTAAAGACGGCACTATTGTTGAGGGAGCTTTGGCTATCGGCCAAACTCTCCGGCTAGGTGGTTTTCTTATGACCGCCTGTTCGGCCGCTACGCCGACGATGACTTCTCGGGTCATCGAAAGCAATCTTCACGTCAACTCGAAACTCGCCGAGCAGTTAGATCCAATGGAGCTCTCTTCCCTGAACGAGCTCTTGGATCGCATCGCCGCCCTGGGAGTCGCTACAGACTACGATCAGATTGGGCCTAAACCCGATCTGAGAGAGATCAACTCTCCCCAGGTCACCCATCACGTTGCCGTGGTGGAGGAACAATGCGGCAACCCTTCATCTATCTTAAGGACTAGCTATGTCCGGATTCCCGATCCCTCCAAGCCGGATACCCGCGGAGGGGAGGACATCACTCAAGGCCTGAACCTAGAATCAGGCAGCGGGCTAGATTCATCGGAAAACATCCAAGAATCCAAACTTCCAAGTTCGGAAACTCCTTGGCCCCTGAGTCTCAGATTGGGTGTGTATTCAGATTCAATTCCACCCACCCACCCAAACATACGCGATCTATCCCAAATTAGGAAAGAGCCCGAAGAAACAGTACACCATTACTGGGCCAGATTCCTCCTGGTCATGAACAGGATAAAGGACTGCCGCGAGGAAGACGCAATTTCATTCTTCTGCAATAATTGCACGAACAAGGGAATCCTCAACACGATAAGTCGCCGCGAAATCACACGCTTTGCCGACTTGGCGTCCATACTATGAAAGTACTGTGCAATGGAAAGCGCCTGGAAAACCAAAATAAAATTTTGGGATAATCCGGCCCTGAACACAGACCCAGTCCGAAATAAAAGGGTGCATTATCACAATACACCTGGGTTAACTACCAAAAAGCAAAAGCCCTCTACGGGGCAAGGAACCATACTGGAGGGTTGGCTCAACGGACCCTGCAAAATTCATAATACAGCGGATGCAATACAAACACACAGCCTTAGAGCATGTTGGATACTCCGGCAGGTGGCCAAAAGTGGTGAGGATCTACTCCTCCCAAATACCACAGAGCACCACCCCATGGAAAACAATACGGTGTTAACTGTCTTTGAGACCTTCACGTCAAATAATAGACGCAAGCGAACACTCCGCAGCATGGCCGAAATCTGCCACGTAGAAGAAATAAATCCTTGGAGTGACACGGCTATTACCTTCAATACCAGTGACGAACCCAAACTCCGAACAGCCCGAGCACCAGCCGCACTGGTCCTCAGTCCAATCATGGACGGCTTTCGACTCACCAAGGTACTCATGGATAGCGGCAGCGGATTAAACCTCATCTATGAGGAAACTCTTCAAAAGATGAAAATAGAGTGGAGCCGCATTGAGCAAAGTAGCACAACCTTTAGAGGAATCATCCCCAGTCGGGAAGCACACTGTGCTGGGAAAATCACACTAGATGTGGTATTCGGCATGCCGGATAATTACAGGTCCGAAGAAATTACATTCCAAGTGGCCCCGTTCAGCAGCGGATACCACGCCCTACTAGGGCGGGAGGCTTTTACAATCTTCCAAGCCATACCTCATTACGGGTACATGAAGCTCAAAATGCCCGGTCCCAACAGAATCATCACTCTTGCTAGTGATCCAGACATAGCACTCCGCGCCGAAAATAAGACAGCCGCCCTGGCCCTTAAGGCACTATCCGATGCCCTAGCGGCCGAGGAACTAACTGCGCTGCGCTCCATGGTGAACAGGGACGACGTGATACTCGATAAAAGATCCAAGTCCACCTCCTTTAAACCGGCGGACGAAATATTCAAATTCCAAGTCCATCCAATGGACCCTACAAAAACAGCTTCCATCGGGGCACAATTAAACCCTGATGTCGACGCCCCACTGCGAGAGTTCCTACGCGAGAACTGGGACATTTTTGCCTGGCACCCTTCAGACATACCAGGAATCCCACGCAGGCTGGCTGAGCACAGCCTAAATATCCTAAAAGGATTCAAGCCAGTCAAGCAGGCTCTTCGATGTTTCTCCGAACCTAAGAGACAAGCCATGGGAGAGGAACTAGCCAAGCTATTGGAGGCCGGATTCATCAGAGAAATAAAACATCCGGACTGGCTAGCAAACCTGGTGATGGTACCAAAGAAGGACAAATCCTGGCGCTTGTGCGTCGATTTGAAGGACCTTAACAAGGCCTGCCCAAAGGATCCCTTCCCCCTCCCCCGCATCGATCAAATCATCGATGCTACCGCAGGACACGATTCATTGTGTTTCCTCGACGCATACTCCGGCTACCATCAAATTAAAATGGCAGAGCCAGACCAAGCCGCAACGGCATTCATCACACCATACGGCCCATTCTGCTTCAACACAATGCCCTTCGGGCTCAAAAACGCCGGCGCAACATATCAGCGCATGATTCAGACATGTCTGGCAAACCAGATCGGCAAAACAGTGGAGGCATACGTAGATGACGTGGTCGTTAAAACCAAGCATGTCGAAACTCTAGTAGACGACTTGAGGCTCACATTCGACAACCTCCGAACATATGACATCAAGCTCAATCCAGAAAAATGCGTTTTCGGCGTACCAGCCGGAAAGCTCCTGGGATTCATTGTCTCCAGTAGAGGTATTGAAGCTAATCCGGCCAAAATCCGAGCGTTGTCACAGTTGGCTACCCCAACAGACCTCAAACAAATACAAAAATTGACTGGATGCGTGGCGGCTCTAAGCCGCTTTATCTCCCGCTTGGGAGAAAAGGCATTACCCCTTTATCGCCTCCTCCGGCGCACCGAACACTTCGAGTGGACGGATGCCGCCACGGCCGGACTCAACGAAATAAAAGCCATATTGGCAACAAACCCAGTCCTGGCCGCGCCAAACATTGGCGAACCAATGCTATTATACATTGCGGCAACTCATCAAGTAGTAAGCGCAGTGCTCGTCGTCGAGCGAGAAGTGGACGGACACAAATTCCCCCTTCAAAAGCCGGTTTACTATGTGTCCACTGTCCTTACTCCATGCAAATCACGGTACCCGCATTATCAAAAGATAGCGTACGCGGTATTTATGGCATCCCGGAAGCTGCGACACTACTTTCAAGAGTGTTCGATAACGGTAGCCTCGGAAGTACCACTTAACGATATTATAAACAACCGCGACGCGACGGGCCGGATTGCCAAATGGGCCATTGAGCTCCTCCCGTTCGACATAACTTACAAGCCACGACGAGCTATTAAGTCGCAAGTTTTGGCTGACTTCGTCGCTGAGTGGACGGAAGCCGAACTCCCTAAAGAGTACGGCACATATTCAAACTGGATCATGCACTTCGACGGCTCCAAAATGTTGGCTGGTCTAGGGGCTGGCGTCGTTTTGACGTCCCCAACAGGAGATACCGTTCAATACGTACTACAGATAATGTATACGGACTCCAACAACGCAGCCGAATATGAGGCCCTTCTACATGGTCTCCGGATGGCAGTATCCATGGGCATTCAATGCCTAGAGGTGCACCGGGATTTGAACCTTGCGATATCCCAAATAACAGGGACTTTGATGCCAAGGATCCAAAAATGGCAGCTTATCGCAATGACGTCTTAAAAATGTCAGCTTGGTTCGAGGGGCTCGAATTTCACCATGTGGCTCGGTAAAACAATCAGGCGGCGGATATCCTCGCCCGCATCGGCGCAAAACGCGACGCAGTCCCTCCCAACATATTTCTGGAACGGCTCTTCAAGCCATCCGTAGCATGGGAGGGGGACACCGGTAACAACAGTCCAAAATACCCAATACCGAACTCTCTAACACAATTGGAGGCTCCGCCACCAAAATAACACATTCGGCCCACGAAATAATGACCATTATTGCCCCGTGGACAGAACCATTCCTGGCCTACCTAACTAGACAGGAACTTCCGGAGGACCAAAATGAGGCACGCTGCATAGTGCGGTGATCCAAGGCCTACAGGGTCCATGAGGGAGAATTGTACAAAAAAAGCGCTACCGGAGTCCTTCAAAGGTGCATCTCCGAAGAGGAAGGGCGGAACCTTTTGGCAGAAATTCATGCCGGACTCGGCGGTCATCACGCCGCAGCCCGAGCTCTTGTAAGCAAGGCCTTCCGTACAAGATTCTATTGGCCAACGGCCCGGGCAGATGCACAGGACTTGGTCCAACATTGCGCTGGTTGCCAGCTCTTTGCAAATCAAAGCCACATGCCACCCACCGCCCTCCAAACAATCCCCATTACATGGCCCTTCGCGGTCTAGCGGCTTGACATGGTTGGACCCCTTAAAGGGGGAACCCATAAGAAAAAATACTTATTGTTCATGGTAGATAAATTCACCAAATGGATAGAGGCTAAACCGGTTAAAACAGCTGAATCCGGACCGATGATAGATTTCATATCCGGGGTTGTACACCGTTACGGCATCCCCCACAGCATCATCACTGATAACGGCACGAACTTCACGGCCGACGAGGTAAAACTCTGGTGCAGCAAAATGGGCATCAAGCTCGATTATGCTTCAGTCTATCACCCACAAACCAACGGTCAAGTCGAATGAGCAAATGGTCTTATAATGAGCGGCATTAAACCCAGATTAGTGCGCTCCTTAACGGAGTCTGACACGCACTGGGTAGAGGAGCTCGACTCCGTACTCTGGGGGCTGCGGACCACGCCGAATCGTAGTACCGGATATACACCGTTTTTTATGGTGTACGGCGCAGAGGCAGTCCTGCCCTGTGACATAATTCATGACTCACCTCGAGTGCGCATGTACGAAGAAAGAGAAGCCGAGCTCGATCGGCAGGACAGTCTGGACACCTTGGAGGAAGAGCGCGACGTAGCCAAAGCCCGTTCCGCATTTTACCAGCAACAGGCTCGCAGATACCAAAGCAGAGAAGTACGGGCCAAAACTTATAACGTTGGCGAACTAGTTCTACGACTGCCGGATAAGAAAAAGAACAAGCTCGAGCCCAAATGGGAAGGTCCCTTCATTATCGACCAAGTTCTGACCGGTGGAGCGTACCGAGTGCGGGATGCATCAACTAGTCGACTCGAGCCGAACCCATGGAACGCAGCCAGGCTTCGAAGATTCTACGCCTAGCACCGGACTTTATGTTAGTCCCCTCCCTTTGTCCATTTTCTGCATATGCATCATCTGTCTTGTTTCCCTTTCTTTCTTTTATTTCTCTAGGCCTTCAAGGGTCACCTTGTGCCTGACTCATACATTACAGATGCGCTAGCCGCACTCTTCATACCTGGGGGCTTCTTTCACAGAAGCTTAAATTATTTACCCGGGCCTCACGCCCAACACATGTGTTATACTTCCGCATGTACCTTTTTCACCATTATATGCATCGATATGACTTAAGTTTTGGCCAAGCTGGATTGCCTGGCTCTTGTATTTATGCCCTATGTTCCCGTTAATTCGGCTAGGGCATAAGGGGAGCACCTCTGCGATTGTTACCGCCGGGTCAGTCGGACGTGTACCTCAGACTGGGTGAAGCCGAAAGCTAGCGTTCTTAAGGGAATATTCGGACGGTGAACAAAAGATGACTTTTATTTATTATCCATATCTGCCCCAGATGCTTTTTTTGCGCTTCTTGTCGCAGTCCGGACATGCACTTTAGGGCATGCTTACCCAGGGAAAGGAACCCTTAACGGAACTATTCTCCCTGGAAGATGTTTCTTACTACCCATGTAATATAACATAACTAGTTGGGCACTTGTCTGATAAAGCACTAATGACCCCTACGCCTGGTCTCCACGCATGCCCCGGTTCTTACATAACCGAGAGGGTATTTGGATACACTCCGGACTGTCGGGTCCCGAGGTCGAAGCGAAAAGGTCCGCCACGACAAACGATCTACAATCCGGCTAGAAGGCATCATACATGTCACTTTAAAATTACATAGTCAATTTGACTGGTTGAATTCCTCTTCAATACCATCCAAAAGGCTGTCTAGTCTACAGTCCTGTTGGGAATACTTTGCGACCAATTCTACTTGACCGTACACTAAGCTCACAGGGATCTCCTTCCCATTGGGCCCCACAGGTCCGACTTCGGCCATGTGGTTCAGGTCAGCCTTCGTGTACCGTGCCTTCACCATTGCCCAAGCTTCCCTGGCGCCCTGACGGCAGGCCGATATATTCCATAATCGGAAGCGCCGCCGCGCTCCCTTTAGCTTTTCTGCAAGCTCTCCAAGACCTTTGGGTATGGAGATGGATGGCCACAAGGCCTGGGCTACGCCTTGCATCACGTGACGGACTCGTTCGTGCAGCTATGAGAGCTCGGTAAGAAGGTCACCCGTTGAACTGGGCATTTCCTCGGCAGGACGACCTGTTAGCATACCTACAGACATAACTCTGTCAGCCAGCTTCCTCGCCGAACTCTTTTTCAAAGTTCATTCAAGCACTTACTAAATATGCCGCGTCGAAGCCGCCGATTTTCCTTAACAGAGTCCGACAGTTGGGCGCGAACATCTTGTAGTTCCACGCCCAGCTTGGTGTTGGCATCTTGGAGATCATTTTTCTCCTACCTCACCCTCGTAAGCACGTTCTCACCGGCCTTCAGCTGGCGTTGGAGCTGTTGCTTATCCGGATTTACTCCAGTGTCATCTACAATTTTATCGTCAGATCTGCATACACGCCGCATTCTATATGATACCTATCATTTGAAGGATGTGTTACCAAAGGGGGTCTCTTTGGGCTCCCCTGCTGCGGCCAGTGCAGCCTGAAGTTGGGCTTTGCACTCTTCCAGCTCCTGGGACAGTTGAGTATTCTTTTCTGTAAGAACCTGCATAACAAATGATCCTTAAATCAGTTATCCTAACTGTTTCAAGTCTTAGGGGCTACTGATATATATAATCACCAAATTTTTCTCACCCATATGTCTTTTACATACTGCTCCGTGGCTCTGGCTAGACAATTTTGAGCGGCACGGAGGTGCGCGTCTCCCGAGTTGAAGGCATCCAATGCCTATTGGGAGAAACAAGCGTCACGAAGAACAGTCCGACGACGCCTGTGGTTCATGGCACTTTCCACCTTGGAATGGGTGGCGGACAGTTTATCCGCATCCTTTGTCGGAGGAGCACCCGGCGCACGCCTCATATTCGTTCCCGCCTCCGAATCCGGCCTTGGAGCCTGGCTTGTAGAGGCGCGATTGGTAGCCTCTCTAGGTATAGTCCAGCGAGCGCTCTTTTTCCTGAAAAGAAGGCATGGGCGTTAACATGCCTCTGAGAATAATGTCTTGCAATAAAGACAGCACATCGTACCGCTGCACCGGTGTCTCAATCCGGACTGCGGGTCTTTTCAACCTGCCTGGCCTCGCGGCCCCTTGTTGGCCAGTCGCCGCAGGCTCGGCCTTCTGCCTCGAGGACCTCCCCTGCAAAACACGGCTGTTATACGGCGATAAAAACACGCAAGGAAGGATCCCTTTTTGAAGTGCTGGGACTTCGGTCTCAGTCACCTGTGAGGCTGGAACTCGCCCAGGGTAATCGGTTGTAATGGCCACCAAGGTATTATCATTGCTCGATTGGTAAAACACCCCATCGATCAGCTCCATAGATATGTCCGGATCCTCTTGGGAGGCCGGGTCGAGGGACCGTTCCTGGTCCTCGGGTTGTGGAGGGGGGTTGTTTATCTCCCTCACGGCCTGGCGCAGTTCCTGTGTAGAAATCGCTAGACTGAGTACCTAACTGCGGAAATATGAAACAGATGGGCGAGAAAAAGTCTCCGCTTACCCAGCTCGGAGGATTGTACATAGAAAATCCGCCCTGCGGGTTGACACGAAGGAATTCCTCCTCTTCTCCCTTGTACAAAGTGGATAAGATCTTTATTAGATCAGAAACCGATCCCGACCCTTTACGACCGTAGCGGGTGGCGTCATCCTCCCCGTTGAAGTCCCACATGGGGGCCCTCTATACTGAAGCGACTGCACCCCCCGCATGATGCATATGGCCATGACCTCGATCATGGTCAATCCGGATCGAGCTAAAAAACGTATCCGGCTCATCAGGTAAAGAATGTCCCTGTCATCTTCCTCCAGGGAGCTCCGTGGACGCCAGCTCCGGCGCTTCTTCAAAGGGGCATTGTCGAACTCAGGAAGGCCGATCCGAATAGGATCCGGGAGGGGGACGTCTTCTATATAAAACCATTCTGAAGGCCAGTCTTCGGACGTCTTCTTTGGGGTCCCGGACAGGTATCCGGTCCCGGCAATACGCCACACTTCGGCTCCGCCCACTTGATATATTGACACCTTCTGAGAACGGGGCACAAGGCAGAACAACTTCTTCCATAGAGCGAAATGAGCCTCACGGCCCAAAAACAACTCGCAAAGGGCTACGAATCCCGCGATATGCAGCATGGAGACAGGCGTAAGGTTGTGCAACTGGAGGCCGTAGAACTCCAGGAGCCCCCAGAGAAACGGATGAATTGGGAATCCAAGCCCTCTTACCAAATAAGGGACAAGGCATACCCGCTCTCCCTTGGAGGGGTTGGGAAGGCTCTCCTCTTGCTCTCCGCCATTATAGGTGGCGAGCCTGGCTCGAACCGGGACCAAGTACGCTGGGGGAAGAAATCCCTTGGTCTGAAGCATCACTAATTTGTTGTGTGGGATGGAACATCTCTCCCAATCTCCAGGCTTGGAGCTAGGGGAGCAAGAGGAGGAGCTACGTCGACCGGCCATGATGGAATGGATCTCTGTCGGGCGCGCTCCGATGAAGGCTCGCCAAGGGAGGATGGTGTGATTTGGATCTGAATCCTCGTCTTTTTAAATAGGCGGCTCATTCACACAGCTAGGGGGGTAAATGCGAAAACACCCTGGCTCTTCACATTCGCTCGGCACGTGGAAAGTGGCCATTATTGGGCGTGGAAGCCAAGGAGTGCAACATTCACAAGAAACCGGACATTATTTCGACAGGTACACAGGATTTGGAGAGGAACCCGCCTTGCAATGCCGAAGACAATACTGCGCGCCGGACTCATCGTCATTGAAGCCTGGTTCGGGGGCTACTGAGGGAGTCCTGGATTAGGGGGTCTCTGGACAGCCAGACTATCTCCATTGGCCGGGCTGTTAGACTATGAAGATACAAGATTGAAGACTTCGTCTCGTGTCCGGATGGGACTCTACTTGGCGTGGAAGGCAAGCTAGGCAATATGGATATGGATATCTCCTCCTTTGTAACCGACCTTGCGTAACCCTAACCCTCTCCGGTGTCTATATAAACCGAAGGGTTTTAGTCCATAGGACAACAACCACAACATACAATCATACCATAGGCTAGCTTCTAGGGTTTAGCCTCTCTGATCTCGTGGTAGATCTACTCTTGTACTACCCATATCATCAATATCAATCAAGCAGGACATAGGGTTTTATCTCCATCCAGAGGGCCCGAACCTGGGTAAAACATCGTGTCCCCTGCCTCCTGTTACCATCCGGCCTAGACGCACAGTTCGGGACCCCCTACCCGAGATCCGCCGGTTTTGACACCGACAACGACTCTGCTCCGACCTACTGTTTCATGGCACAAGGTGCCAAGGTAAACTCATGCGATGCTTACTTCCAAACCTCCAGTGAAGATGCTCTGAGTGTGAATCCAAACCCAGCTATAAGACTCTTGCTAAAATTGCAACTGAACAACAAACTGCTGTGGAACATATTGAAAAGTTGCTAGAAAAAAGCGATGATATGTTGGACACATAAATGAATTGAACTCAGTCCTTAATCGAAGACATAAAAAATCTTCGTGTTAAGTACGAGGAACTTGAAAGTCATCATGAAACACTCTCAGCTACTCATGAGACGCTTTCCTATGATTATCTTCAAAGGAAGCAAGATCTAGAGAAACTGAGAGCGTCTCATGAAGATCTTCAAAAAGAGAACGATTCACTTCTTGCTCAATAGATTAGTCCTGCTTAGGAAGAATTTGTGCCACCATGTTTAAAATGTCTTGAGCGTGATAACACTATCTCTATTGCTGAATGTTCCACTGCCTCTGATGTTGCAATATCTTCAACTGCTGACGTGGTAGCTAACCCCTCTTCTGAGGATACCACTACTATTGCTGATGAGAATGCTAGGTTGAAGACATTGCTTGAAACAGGCATGTACAAAAGCCTCAAAGGGCATCAAACATTGTGCGATGTCCTCAAGAAACAGATTTTGAACCGAAACCCTAGGAAAGAGGGTGTTGGGTTCGAGAGTAAAATGAATGTTGATGGTTCTTACTGGAAGCCTGAGTAGTACCCCAAAACCACATGGGTTGCTGCAAAGGACCCTTCAGTGGACCCATCCACCTTATCTGGCTTCACTTGTGCTAACCCCATTATCATTGATGAAACCTTTGATGCCAATTATAAACTGTTTAAGAATCAGAATGGTAAGTGCTTGCCAGGTTTATTGGTACTAACTGCAGGAACGGACCACCTTTGAAGAAGATCTGGGTGCCCAAAAGTTGTCTTGAGAAGCTTCTCATGAATGTTATCATGACACCACCTGGGAAGAAGACAAACCCTACACCAAAGGCTTCACATGGCTCAAAGGCTTCATACAGACAAAGGACCTCACAAGGTCACCCTAACGCCAATGTCTTGCAGGGAAATTATCATTAGACTCATTGATATGAGTGTGTTTCTTCTAACCACTATGTTCATAAATCAAAGAACTTTTTCTACATATTCATATGAGTATCATTCACCTCCTGCAAGGCTATTTGCTAGGGCTCCAAAGCCAAAGTTCTCAGATGCTGCACTTAGACTCATTGCTTCTAAGCCACCCCTGAAGATGTGGGTGGTTAAGAAGAATTAACTTTCTCTTGCAGGGAAAGGTCTCCAGCCAAAAATCAAAGTCTTCTGACGCCAATGTTGGGGACCTAAAACATCTTGTGGGACGCAAGATAAAATGCCAGAATGGTCTTACCATTTATTTTGTCCCAGGATTTCTTGACAAGCATCCTATCATACCTAAAAAGAATCTCAACTTTGATAATATGATTGTTTGTTACATGTTTGTGCTTCACAATACTCTTGGTGAAGCCTATCCCGCTAACTGGGTTGTATGGTACGACTCCGAAAGCTACCGAGTGGATTATGGACAGTGGATGCACCAACCACATGACTGATGACCGAAGTGTTCTTATTGATTTAACCCTACGTCCATCTACTAAAAGCCACATCACGTTCGCTCACACTGGTAAAAGCAAGGTATTGGGCTTAGGTAGAGTTGCAATCTCAAAGGATCAGCACATGGATAAAGTCATGTTGTTGAATCCCTTGGATTCAACTTAATGTATGTCTCAGTGCTTTGTGATATGAACATGATTGTGATATTTGGAAAATATCGTTGCCTTGTGCTTATGGAATCTGACAAATCTCTAGTCTTCGAAGGGTATCGAAGAGGCGATCTGTATATGGTAGATTTCTCCGCAGGACAGCAGCTTGCCATATGTCTTCTAGCAAAAGCTTGAGAGTGTTGGCTCTGGCATCGGAGGCTAGGACATGCGGGCATGAGGAACTTGCACACTCTTGTGAAGAAGAAGCATATCATTGGCATCGAGGGCGTCAAGTTCAAGAAGGATCATCTCTGTGGTGCTTCTAAAGCTGGGAAGATGACTAGGGCCAAGCATCCCTCGAAGACAATCATGACTACATCACGCCCCTTCGAGCTGCTACACATGGACTTATTTGGCCCTACTCACTACTCTACCCTTACTAACACTGCACATCTTTATGGCTTCGTTATTGTTGATGATTATTCAAGATATACCCGGGTGCACATAATTCTCTACAAGACTGAAGTGCAGGATTGTCGGATGTCGGGTTCTGGCAAAACCCTCAAGGTTTGAACACTGGGGTGTGCGCGAAGATCTCCCCCTATCGATCCACGCCCTAGCTAAGATCTCAAGGGCTAACTTGACAAACTCGCAACACAAGGGACACAAGATTTATACTGGTTCAGGCCACTGTTGCGGCGTAATACCCTACTCTGGTGTGGTGGTGGTGGATTGCCTCTTGGCATAAGGATGAACAGTACAAGGGGAAGAACAGCCTCCTGAGGCGAGGTGTTCTTGTGCTTGGTGAACTTGTGGTTCTTTGGATCTCTCCCCCCTCTCTAGATGAGTCCCTCCTTTCTATGGTGGTGGCTAGTGCTATTTATAGAGGCCATGGTCCTCTCCCCAAATATTGAGCAGGAAGGGAGCCAACAACGGCCAATTTGAAAGGGGACAGCTAGTACAGCTTATCCTGACAAAAGCAGTCTTCGCCTGCAAAAGGCTCTGGTGGTGACGCCGCCTTGGGCTCCATGGTGACCTCTGTCTTGTCGTCCTGCTGGTCTTGGTCTTGTTGCACCGGTATGGAAACCTTTGCTTGACGCCTCGGTACTCCGCGCCTACGCTTGCCTCCTTAGCACCAAAGAGGAAACAAGGACACTGTGCGCGCCGGCGCTCGCCTGGCACCCGCCTGATCTTGGTTGTCATGGCTCACGTCATTGGAACCTCGTGAGGTTTGCCTTGCCTTGAACTCTCCTCCCCTCATGAGCCAGCCTAGTGAGGGAGCTCCCGAGGAGGTCTTGTGTCGTCCGCCTCGCGAGGCTTGGCCCCTCGCGAGGGTCTTGAGTGCTTGTTGGTGAATATGGGCCATACGGGCCCGTTCGCAGAGCCACGCCATGGGCCGCAGGCAGGCAAGTCTGGGGACCCCCATTCCCAGAACACCGACAGTAGCCCCTAGGCCCAAGGCGCGCTCGGGCTTGGCTTTGAGGCAAAGCCAAGGGGCAAGTGCGGAGCGCCGCGGGCCCCAATAGCCAGCGGCCTTGGTCGACGCGTGGCGGTTGATTGGACGTGGGCATCTCCGCTTCCCCACGCTGCCTCGGCAACTGCCCAACTTGACGAGTCCCTGCTGCATGCAAGGAAAAACCATCATTATTACCTTAGATCATGGAGGCCGCTGGTTGGCCTCCCCTTGGCTATAAATGGGAGGTGGGGGCGGAGCCCCATCACCCGTCTCTCCTCTGCCTCTCCTGCTTCTTCTTCTTCCTTGCTCCGCTCCTTGCTTGTGCAGTCATGGCGCCGATTCGGAGGTTCTCGGTCGCGGAGAAGGGCAAGGCTCTGCTCAACGAACCCGAGTTGCTCCTGCCGAAGAAGAGGAGGTCTCATCATTGCGAGATGGTCGTGAGGCCGGCGGTGTCGCGGCCGTGGTACGAAAGGCCGCCTCTTGGGTACCCGTTGCCCTTGTATGCTCACGCCGATGATTCCGGAGGGAGGAGCGACGAGCGTCGCCGCCCATGCCAAGGCCATGGATGCCGTGCCGCGGAGGCGCAAGCCGTCTCCCCAGGGGTCCACACCGCGGACTCCTCGCATGAGTTCGTGTTGTGGGAGGCGATGCCCCCGAGCACTTGGATTCACCTCCCGCAGTTCTTCACCGCCGAGATGCTGCCGAAGGGCCCTCTCACGCTTTGGCTGCAGCACGCCGACTACGACGCCCCGGCGACTGGAGCGAAGATTGAAGCTATCGCCTCCGGGAGGATCTTCATGACCCAAGGCTAGGGCGAGATTGCCCGAGTCTGCCGCGCGGAGGGCGCCCTCGCGATCCACTTCGAGTACGACGGCGCCTCCATGCTATTCTTCAAGGTCTTCGATGAGGAAGGCCGCCGTCTGGAGTGTTGCCCTGAAGAAGGTCACCAGGACGGCGCAACAGCGGGTGCTGGGCCTGCCGCAGGCCTCGCTTGCAGCTCCTCCAGCGACAACGCGACTCCTGGTGGTACAGCGACTCTCCCGAGCTCTACGAGACTCCGGAGATGAGAGACGATAGCTACGTGCCCCAAGCTCTCGTCGAGCCCGGAGCAGGGCTGCAGCATCAGCCCGCCGCCGCCGCTGATCTGGATGAGGTTGGTGCCGGCCTCTAGTGGCCCACTATTGATGATGGCGTCATCCTCAGGGGCATGCGTAGTTAGGATTCCCTAAGTTCTTGTCTTTGGTTCCCTGCGAGGAATCAAGAAATGCCCCGTGGGTGTGTGTAAAGGTTTTGTAATGCCTCTTGTCAATATTGTCCTTATTATGAACTTGCGCGAGCGCGAGTCCTACTTCAGCTCGGTCTCCCTTTCCGACATCGCGATGACTTGGCGCTCTACGCTGACAGGTCCCGGTCCCCAGGCAGGCTGCAGCCGTCGCTGGTATGCCAGGTCACATGCCGTGGTCAAGGCCAGGATGTGAGAGGCCCGAGGTCCAGTAAGAGCTCCTGAGGCGCGATGCTCAGGAGGTCCCCTTTAGTGCTCAAGCAGCCGTCGAGGGGTAAGAAAGGGGGGTGACGTTGCTGTAGCAGGGCTGCGGTTAGTATGGTTCTTATTCCTTAGCGGTTTAGCTAACCCGAGCTCGGGACTTATCTTGACGGTCCGGAGTTGATTCCTCATGATGCGCTAGATTCGTGCATAGGAACCCAAAGCATAGCTGAGCCAGGACCATGCGAGCCCCCCCTTCCCCACGCTCTCCTTCATGCTCTGCGTCCTCAGGTCCCGGCCCTCGAGCGAGCTCAGCCGCCGCTGGTATGCCAGGTCGCGTGCCATGGTCAAGGCCAGGGGGTGATGGCTGGAGAGCCAGAAAGAGCTCCTAAGTCACGATGCTTAGAAGCCCCCCTTTTAATGTGCAAGCGGATTGCATGGGAGAAGAGGGAGCTCGTGAGGCCCTGAAGTCACTTTATGAGAAGGGCTTGGAGAAGCCGTTGGCCACCAATGAGGACGGACCCGCCCAGTTGCTTCCCTACTTGGTCGAGGCGCTTGAGGAAGTCGTGTGCGGCATCACCCCCATGGCAGAGGCAGAGGCTCGCGTCCTTTCTTCAGCCGCGCTGATGCGCGTCTTCATCCACCTCCATCTTTGCGATCCTGCCGACCGCCTTGACGAGCTACTGGAGCCCGTGGCTGATGAACACTGCTTAGCCGCCGCCATGAAAGGTCAGGTGGAAGCCCTGCTGGAGAAGTTCGATGCCTTCGCCCCCGCGCCTTCAACCGGTGGGGCAGGTGAAGGCGACGCCACCCAGGAGGGGGCGCCTCTTGTAGGTGCCGACGGTATCGTGGGATGACTGGCTTGCGGCTCCTTTCCTGTTGAAACTCCTGCAGCATGTAGCATGCCTCGTGGAGGCGGTTAAACTTGTGTTTGGTATTCGGAGAACAATATGTCTTGTAATATCTGCTTTGAGATTTTGCGATTTTCTTCCTATTTGCTTTATGTTCTACTTCGGCAGAGCCCGGCCCCGCGCATACCTCAACCGCCGTTGGACCGACAGGAGACCATGACGGACCCAAGGAGTGAGGGGCTACGTGACCAGTTAGGCTCCTGAGTCGCGATGCTCACGAGTCCCCCTTGATGTGCAAACAACTTGTGGGAAGGAGATGCAATGGTAGTTCTTGTGTTCTACGTCGGCAGGGCCTGACCCCGCGCATACCTCAACCGCCGTTGGGCCGACCAGAAACCAGGATGGACCAAGGAGTGAGGGGCTACGTGGTCAGTTAGGCTCCTGAGTCGCGATGCTCAGGAGTCCCCCTTGACGTTCAAACAACCTTCATACCTTTGTCCTCCCCGAGGCATGGATCGGGAGGGGCGCGCGACGACCAGGTCTGAGGGACCTGGCAGGGTGGCGGATGCTTGGGCGTGACCCGAGCGCAGCCCCCGTGCCCAGCCCCCTCGCGTGGCTCTCCCGAGGGGAGGCGTTGCGATGAGGCCAGACACCGAGCCCGGAGGCTCCCTGAGGTTGATATGACAGTGAGGCTGCCCTCAGTTGTTTATCACTAGGACGGACCATGGTGCTTCCGCACTTGCACAGGCATAGCCGCTCCTCGGCGGTGTCAACTGCCAGCGCGGAGCATGGTGCTTCCACTGGTACGTGGGAGGGGACTCCCTACTGCAGAGAGCCCCCGGGGCGTGTACAGCCCCGCCCTGACACGTGGCTTGCACGGCAGGGCCAGACGAGGTGTGTTTGGGCACTCATGAGCCAGAGCGGGACTCACGAGGACCTACCTTAAGGCAGGTTGCACATGGTCTTGATTCTTGTTCGCTGTGGTGGTCCTGTGAGGTGGTTAGACAACCTGCACCGAATGAATCTCCTAAGGTTATTGCGTGAGAAAGCCAAGCACCAACGGCCCCAGGAGGTGACGTGAACGGGGCCGGCCCGCCAGACAGAGCTCAGCCATTGGATTTATCGACGCTGCAGGGATGGGCCCGAGCACAGACGCCGTGTCTAACCCTCTCACACGAAGGGTCCTGAAGAAAGACGACCGGCGCGTGGCTCCCGCGATGGGCGACAATCAAGCAGGTGATAATCATAGATAGATTAAGCATGGAAGGGAAACTAGCTCAGATAAATGCATGAACGATACATGCCACTGGGTCAGGCCCGAGCGGCTTGGGGATGATGCAGCCCGAGGGGCGCCCCCAGCAAGGTAAGTTAAAGACATAAAAAAGAAGGGATACATGCCACAGGGACGAACCCCATGCGGCCTGGGAATGATGCAGTCCCGAGGGCGCTCCCAGCTAAATGAACTTGGAAAATGTCACCTGGTTCCGTTGATGAAGGGGTGTTGAGGCAGCTGAAGGTACGCAGCGAAGGGGTTGCTCCTCACGAGCCACCGGGGCCTTGAGCCTCGGGAGGCTCTGGGGGTCCAGGAAGTTCCTTGAGAACCGTTGCCATCTCTGCCAGGACTGTGTGGTGCCTGGCCTCCTGACCCGCCATGACGCTCCGCAGGTTGCGCTGGAAGGCAGCAGCCACGCTCGGCAGGCCGAACGGCATACAAACGTAGCTGTGAGGTGGACCTTCGCAACGCCCAACACACGAAGGTCAGAAGCGCTCCTGAGATGCGGCTCGGTTGAGCCCTGGTATGTCGATGCAGACTCGTAGCTCACCACCCTCGCCTGGGTGGGGAGCAACGCCAGGTGGGCGGCGATCGCCGCGTATTGCTCTTGCTTCCTGAAGCTCCTGAGATACCTTGGTGATGAACTCCTGAGCGCCGGGCGCTCCTTGCCCAGTGTCCTCCTAAGGGAGATGTGCCGCAAAACACGCCTCCAAGTGGTGCCCGAGCGCCTCCCTCGTGACGTTGGCAAGGTCTGAGGTCCTCGAGAAGAGAGCCCCCGAGCCCTGCCCGAGGAGGGCGCTAGGCACGCCTTCGTATGTGACAGAGGGAGGCGCCCCAGGTGCGGGCGCTGATCCTGACGAGGCACCACTTGCGGCGCTGCCCTCCCGAGGTTCGGCACGGAGCAGCTTCTTCTTCTTCTTGGGGACGACCTCAGGAGGGTACCGAGCTGCATTGTTGCCGGGGTCTTTGATTGACGCTGCTTGGAAGACGCGCTTGAGGGAGCACACCACATCTCTTTCTTTGCAGGGGACTGTGATGATCCCGCCGCTTCCTGGCATCTTGAGGACATTGTAGCCGTGGTGCGTCACGGCCATGAACTTGGCCAAGTCCGGATACCCGAGGATGGCATTGTACGGCAGATGAATGTGGGCGATGTCAAAGTCGATGAGCTTGGTGCGGTAGTTGTTGCGTTCTCCAAAGGTGACTGGGAGGCGGACCTAGCCTATCGGCGTGGTGGAGCCGTCGATCACTCCTGAGAAACGCTTGGTGGGCCGAAGCTGATCATACGGCACTTGGAGGTTGTCGAACGTGTCTACGGACAGGACGTTGAGCCCTGCGCCGCCATCGATGAGAGTCTTGGTAACTTGCACGTTGCTAATGACTGGTGAACAGAGCATCGGGAGGGCGCAGGTGGTAGACACGCACTTGAGCTGATATGCCGAGCTTGACGTGATGGCGCAATTGGACCACCTGAGCGGGCGCGTGGCTCAAGCTTGGGGAGGACTGCATTCACTTCGCGAGCGAACTGTTTGAAGATACGCTGTGAGGCTGGGGCTTGAGCTCCGCCCAAGATGCAGGCGATGGCACACGGCTCTTAGAAGCCCCCAGCCCCCTCGTCCTGATGGTGGTCGTCATTCCTTCTTGGTGGTGGCGGTAGTGGAGGGAGACCGGCGTTGCCCTGAGGACTATCCTCACGAGGCTGATCCCTCCAAGCACCCTCGTGAGGCTGATCCTGCCAGCGGTCCTCATGAGGCCGGTCGCGCCACTCCTGGCACGGGCCACGGTCATCCCAGCGTCCGCCACCATGTCCTCCTCCTCGACCATAGCCCCGGTCGTTGCCCTCGGGATGTCGACCGAGGCGTCCTTCTCGAATGGCTCTGAGCTCTTGACAGTCGCTGGTGTTGTGGCTATGCAGGTTATGGAAGGCGCAGAATGGCCGGCTGCTCTTGGATGACTCGGGCTGGTCCCTGCCGCGCTTTGTGTCCAGCTCCACCATGAGCACGATGACTCCCTTGCGCTTCACGTCCTTGGCCATGGATTTCTTCTCCTCCGGGTCGGCAGCCGGGAGCTCGAGGAGGGAGAGGCGCCCCTCCTTAGCTCTTGTGCACTTGGTAGCTAGGTTGAACAGCTCCAGAGACATGCACAGCTCCTCGTGGATGGCGAGCTCCTCCTTCATCGTGACATCGCGGGCGCCATCGGAGAATGCGGAGATGATGGCCTCATCCTTCACCTTGGGGATCTTGAGGCGAACATTGTTGAAGCGCTGGATGTACTTCTGGAGGGTCTCTCCTGGTTGTTTCTTGACGCGGCGTAGGTCACTCGCAGCCGGTGGGCGGTCGTGAGTGCCTTGGAAGTTGGCGACGAAATGGTCGCGCATCTCGTTCCAGGAGGAGATCGAGCCTGGAGGCAGGTTCAGGAGCCAGGAGCGGGCACCATCCTTGAGAGCCATGGGGAACCAGTTCGCCATGACTTTCTTGTTGCCGTTGGCCGCCTCGATGCTCAGCTCGTAGAGCTGCAGGAACTCCGTGGGGTCGGGAGTGCCGTCATAGTGAGGAGGAAGATCCGGCTTGAACTTGCCCGGCCAAGCGACGCTACGCAGCTCAGGGGTGAAGGCGTGGCAGCCTGCCGTGGTCACTAGGACTTTGCGCTGGTGGAGAACTTGTCCTTGATGGGGTCCGCGCACCGCCGCCGCTGGCAGCACGCAGTCTTGCCGTGGTGGCGTAAGGAGCGCGGGGGCGTTTTCTCGTGGTCGAGGGACTTCTTGGCAGCTTCTTTCTTCTTGCGCGGGCACCGGACGCGGCAGGTCGCGCCGTGGGGCCGCACGCCTGGGCGCCAAGACACCGTCTTAGGGAAGATGTGGTGGAGGTGCTCCATGGGCCACGCCGCCCGCAGCTGGCGGAGGGCATGGCAGCGAGAGGGATGGCACAGGGGAGCCCCTTGCGGCGCTGACAAGCTCGGCGATGCGGTCGAGCCAGTCCTCGTAGAGGTCGTCGACGGGGTGGTAGCGCAGGAGCTCGTGTGCCATGCACAGAGCGGCCTGCGCGTCCAGGGGAGCGTGAAGAGCGTGGGATGACGAACCGGCCGGGGTCAGTGATGGAGTGGCGGTGCGGCCGTCCCGCCGCACCGAGGGGTGCAGCGAGGATGTTTTCTGCTCGTTCGCCGCTGGGCCGGTGGCGTCGGCGGCAGGCGACGGAGAACGATGGGGCGGCCCGCCAACGGGGGGCCGTTTGAGCAATGCAGGTGGCGAGTGCAGCCCGGTGCTCAGCACGAGCGCGGCGAGCGTCCGCCATGGAGACGATGGAGCAACGGGACGCGGAGCGACGGAAGGGAAGCTTCGGCGCACCCCTACCTGACGCGCCAAATGTCGAATGACGGGTTCCGGCAAAACCCTCAAGGTTCAAACACTAGGGTGCGCGTGAAGATCTCCCCCTATCGATCCATGTCCTAGCTAAGATCTTAAGGGCTAACTCGATGAACTCGCAACACAAGGGACGCAAGATTTATACTGGTTCAGGCCACCATTGCGTTATAATACCCTACTCCAGTGTGGTGGTGGTGGATTGCCTCTTGGTCTAAGGATGAATAATACAAGGGGAAGAACAGACTCCTGAGGCGGGGTGTTCTTGTGCTTGGTGAACTTGTGGTTCTTTGGATCTCTCCCCCCTCTCTAGATGAGTCCCTCCTTTCTATGGTGGTGGATAGTCCTATTTATAGAGGCCCTGGTCCTCTCCCCAAATATTGAGCGGGAAGGGAGCCAACAACGACCAATTTGAAAGGGGACAACTAGTACATCTTATCCTGACAAAAGCAGTCTTCGCCTGCAAAAGGCTCTGGTGGTGATGCCGCCTTGGGCTCCATGGTGACCTCCATCTTGCCGTCCTGCTGGTCTTGGTCTCGTTGCACTGATATGGAAACCTTTGCTTGACGCCTCGGTACTCCGCGCCTGCGCTTTCCTCCTTAGCACCAAAGTGGAAACAAGGACACTGTGTGCGCTGGCGCTCGCCTGGCACCCGCCTGATCTTGGTCTTCATGGCTCACGTCATTGGAACCTCGCGAGGTTTGCCTTGCCTTGAACTCTCCGCCCCTCGCGAGCCAGCCTGGTGAGGGCGCTCCCGAGGTGGTCTTGTGCCGTCCGCCTCGCGAGGCTTGGCTGCTCGCGAGGGTCTTGAGTGCTTGTTGGTGAAGATGGGCCATACGGGCCCATTCGCAGAGCCACGCCGTGGGCCGCAGGCAGGCAAGTCTGGGGACCCCCATTCCCAGAACGCCTACAAGGATGTCTTCAAACGATTCACCAATCGTGCCATGACCAATTATGGCATCAAGATCAAGCACATCAGAAGTGACAATGGCACAAAATTCAAGTACACCGACCTCAACACTTATCTTGATTCATTGGGCATCACACATGAGTTCTCTGCTCCATATACACCTCAGCAGAATGAAATCATGGAACGCAAGAACAGAACCCTCATTGAGATGGCACGTACGAGCTTGATGAGTACAAGACTCCAAGGCTGGCCTAAAGCCATTGATACTACTTGCCACATCATCAATAGAGTTTATCTTCATAAGTTCTTCAAGAAGACGTCTTATGAGCTCCTAACTAGTAAGAAGCCAAAGGTCATCTATTTCGAGGTCTTTGGTGCTAGGTGCTAGATCAAGGATCCTCATCACACTTCAAAATTTGCACCTAAAGCACATGAAGGTTTTATGCTTGGTTACAGAAAGGATTCGCACACCTACAAAGTCTTCAGCCTCTTTCACTATAAAGTGGTTGAAACTGTAGATGTGTGGTTCGGTGAGACTAATGGCTCGCAAAGAGAGCACCTTACAAATGTGCTAGATGAAGCTACACCTAGTGAATCTATCAAGCTAATGGGTACTGGAGAAATCATACCCATCGAGGAACATGCTGAAGAGGAAATCATCATTTCAGCACCTAATCATCATGAAGACAATGGTCAGTCTGAAGACAATGCTCAAGCCGATGACAATCAACAAGAGCAAAATCTTCATTCTGCCCACCCTCGCATGGCCAATGAAGTACAGATTGAGAAGACCATCGATAGTATCAATGCACCTGGTCCACTCGTTCAAGAGCAACATAGCTAACAAACTTCTGTGGGCACTTTGCATTTGTATCTATATCTGAACCCAAGAAAATTGATGAAGCCTTCATGTAACCTGAATGGATTCAAGCTATGCAAAAAAATCTTCAACGGTTTGAGCTGAATAATGTCTAGGAATTAGTTAAGCGTCCTGATCCTCGCAAGCACAATATCATTGGCACCAAATGGATCTATCGCAACAAGCAAGATGAGCATGGTCAAGTTGTCAGAAACAAGGCTCGTCCCGTTGCCCAAGGTTATACACAAGTAGAGGGAATTGACTTTGATGAAACCTTTGCTCCTGTGGCTAGGCTTGAATCCATTCGTATACTGCTAGCCTATGCTGACCACAACAATATTCTTCTGTACCAAATGGATGTGAAGAGTGCCTTCCTCAACGGCAAAACTGAAGAAGAAGTATATGTTGCTCAACCTCCTGATTTTGAAGATCCAAAACATCCTGACATGGTGTACAAGCTCAGCAAGGCACTGTATGGCCTCAAACAAGCACCTCGCGCTTGGTATGACACACTCAAAGACTTCCTGAAGAGCAAAGGCTTCAAACCTGGTTCTCTAGATCCCACTCTCTTCACGAGGACATATGATGGTGAACTGTTTGTATGCCAAATCTATGTGGATGATATTATATTCAGCTGCACTGATAAGAGATACAATGATGAGTTTGAGCATAATATGCAAGAGCAATATTGTAAGTGCATCTAGTGCCACCCCTAGTTGGTTTTGGAGTATTGACGACAAACCTAGTTGAGGGACTAATGTGTTTGTGAGAATTGCAGGATAACACAGGTAGAAGTCCCTCATTGATTCGGTTTTCCTACCAGAGATGACCCCTAAAAATGTAAGAAGACATTGAAGTCAAAGGTGGTATGTAAAGACATTCACATTGAAGACTATGACAAGAGAAGACATAGCATGAAGACTATGGAGCGCGAAGACTTAGTTCTTTTGTCGTTCTTTTTCTTTTTTGTTGAGTCATAGGAACCATCGTACTGTTAAGTGGGGTCCAAGAGAACCAGTCAGAATGACTGAAGTGATGCTTAACCAAAATCCTATGTCTTCGAGTGAAGACTATGAGAGCAAATCTTGTCCAAAGTTGGATAAGTCAGCTTTGCTTGTAGCCCAAGTAAAGTTGCCGTGTGTGTTTGAAATCTGACCGTTGGAACACGTGTCAGTTCCTTAGTGACCCAGGGTCATTTCGGACAAATCAGGTCGGGTTGCCTAGTGGCTATAAATAGCCCACCCCCTACAACCATAAACGGTTGGCTGCTCAGAGTTAGAGTACGGCTTTTGTCGTTTGAGAGCAACCCACCTCGAAGCCTTTGAGAGAGAATTCCTTGCGAGGATAAAGCCCTAAACACCCAGAGCCAAAGAGTGTTAGGCATCACTTAAGTCTTCCTGTCTGTGTGATCTGAAGACTTATTACACTTGAGGACTGTGAATCCTCCAGCCGGTTAGGCGTCGCGTTCTGAGCATCCAAGAGTCATTGTGGATCGCCGGTGAACGAAGTCTGTGAAGGTTTGGAAGTCTACCTTGAAGACTTACCAGAGTGATTGGGCGAGGACTGGGTGTCCTTAGCTCAAGGGGAATAAGGTGAAGACGAGGTCTTCTGAGTTGAATCTCAGCCTCCCTAACCAGACGTACAGTTGTCACAGCAACTGGAACTGGTCCAACAAATCATTGTCTTCAACGAGTCACTGGTTTCATCCTTCCCTTCCCTTTGCTTACTGTTGGTCCTTGTGAAGTCATTGTATGATTGCATTATCTTTTGTCTTCACTGAGTGACTACTTGTTCTGATTGGCTTCACAATATCTTCCTACCTGATCTTTACTGCCTAGCTGCTATTAGTCATTGTGCTTTCACTTCATTGAATACTTGACTATGGTTTGCCTAGTGTAGTCTACCTTCCGCTGCATGGTAATAGGTTTATTTCTATCGTTTGTCTTCGAAACTTCCATGTTTTGAAGACTTTCATAAAAATCGCCTATTCACCCCCCCTCTAGTCGATCACTAGCACTTTCAATTGGTATCAGAGCAAGGTACTCCCTTGTTCTGTGTGATTCGGTTTAACCACCTGGAGTTTTAGCTATGTCGACTGCAGGGATAATTAAGGTCTCCGCTGCTTGCCCCGTCTTCGATGGAACTGAATATCCCTACTGGAAGAATAAGATGCGCATGCATCTTGAAGCCATTGATGTCGACCTATGGTATGTCATCAAGAATGGCGTTCCCAAGGCTGGTGAAGGTGTCACCGCTGCTGATGTCAAGAAGTTCGTTCAACTGGACTCCACTGCCAAGAACATCATCTGTGGTCATCTGACCAAAGGACAGTATGGCCGCGTGAGTGCTTTGGAAACATCTAAGCTAGTCTGGGACTGGCTCTCCAAGGTCAATGAAGGCGTCTCAACCCAGAGAGATCAGAGAATCAGTGTCCTTCGCAACCTCTTCAACCGCTTCAAGAGAAATGACAATGAGAACGTCCAGCTCACGTTTGATCGACTCACTGACATCACAAATGAGCTTCAAGCTCTCGGCGCCACTGAGATCACCAAGCATGAAGTCGTCAAGACACTCCTGAGATCACTTGACAGCTCGTTTGACACCCTAGCCCTGATGATTCAAGAACGTCCTGATTTCAAGACACTCGATCCGTCTGACATACTTGAGAGGCTCAACACACATGAGTTTCAGCTTTCTGAGAAAAGAGACATCTACGGTCCCAACTATGGGCGAACTCGTGCCTTGAAGGCAAAAGCTGTCTCCTCATCTGAAGAAGAATCTGACAGCAGTTCTGATGATCCTGAAGACATTGGAAAGGAGCTTGCTATGCTTGTGAAGAAGTTCCAAAAATTCACCAAGAAGAAAGGCTTCAGAAAGTCTTCACGATCAAGCTCAAGGAATGATGAAGCTTCTGCTCATGACTACAAGAAGAGAACATGCCACAAGTGCAAGAAACCTGGCCACTACATCTCTGAGTGTCCGCAGTGGGACAATGAGAACAACAAGAAGAAGAAGAGCAAGGAATATGACTCTGACGACAAGAAGAAGAAGAAATACTCAAAGTCTTCTTCCAAGTCTTCCTCAAAGTCTTCATCACACAAGAAGAGCTCATCTGGCAAGGCACGTGCGTTTGTTGGCAAGGAAATGGATTCAGAGGAGGAGTCCGCTTCTGAGGAGGCGGAGGTGGAGTCTGAGGAGGAGTCCGATTCTGGCGTTGCGAGTCTGGCTACAGCATACGTTGCCAAGTCCATCTTCAACACTGAAGACAATGACTTCATCACCGACACCGATGCAAATGACAAGGACTACTCCGCTCCTACCTACTGCTTCATGGCACGCGGTGCCAAGGTAAACACACGCACTACTCACTATCAAACATCTAGTGAAGATGACTCTGATTGTGGTTCCAAACCCAGCTACAAAACACTTGCTAAAATTGCAACTGAACAACAGAAAGCTATGGAACATATTCAAAAACTGTTAGACAAAAGCGATGATCTGTTAGACGCTGAAATGACTCGATCTCAGTCCTTAATTGAAGACATAAAAAATCTTCACGTTAAGTATGAGGAACTTGAAAGTCGTCATGAAACGCTCTCAACAACTCATGAAAAGCTTTCCTATGATTATCTTCAAAGGAAGCAAGATCTTGAGAAATTGAGAGCGGCTCATGAAGATCTTCAAAAGGAAAACGAGTCACTTCGCGCCGAACAGATCAGTTCCGCTCAGGAAGGATTTGAACCACCATGTCTTAAATGCATCGAGCGTGACAACGCTACTTCTGTTGCTGAGTGTTCTACTGCTGCTACTGTTGCAATATCTTCAACTGTTGATGTGGTAACTAACCCCTCTGCTGAGGATACCACTGCTATTGCTGATGAGAATGCTAGGTTGAAGACATTGCTTGAAACAGGGATGTACAAAAGTCTCAAAGGGCATCAGACACTATGTGATGTCCTCAAAAGGCAGATCCTGAACCGAAACCCTAGGAAAGAGGGTGTTGGGTTCGAAAGGAAAATGAATGCTGATGGCTCTTACTGGAAACCTGAGCAGTACCCCAAAACCACATGGGTTGCTGCAAAGGAACCTTCAGCGGATCCATCCACCCTATCTGGCTTCACTTGTGCTAATCCCATTGTTATTGATGAATCCTTTGATGCAAACTATAAACTGTTTAAGAATCAGAATGGTGAAGTGTTTGCCAGGTATATTGGTACTAACTGCAGGAATGGACCGCCTATGAAGAAGGTCTGGGTGCCGAAAAGGTGTTTGGAGAATCTTCCTGTGAATGTCATCATGACACCACAGGTGAAGAAGACAAACCCCAGACCACAGGCTTCATACGGTCCAAAGGCTTCATACAGACAGAGGACTCACCTGAGTCGCACTAACGCAAATGTTTTGCAGGGAAACCATACTCAGGCCTGTGAATATGAGCGCGTTTCATCAAACCGCCATGTTCATAAGACCAAGAACTATTCTGCTTATTCTTATGAGTACTATTGTCCACCTGCAAGACTTTTTGCTAGGGCTCCAAAGCCAAAGTTCTCAGATGCTGCACTTAGACTCATTGCTTCGAAGCCACCCTTGAAGATGTGGGTGGCTAAGAAAGCTTAACTCTCTTTTGCAGGGAAAGGTCTCCAGCCGAAAACCAAAATCGTCTGACGCTATTGCTGGGGACCTTAAACATCTTGTAGGGCGCAAGATCAAATGCCCAAATGGTCTTATTATGTACTTTGTTCCTGAATCGCTTGCTACTTGCCCTATCAGTCCAAATCTCGATCTAAGCTTTCATAATCCACTGGTTCGTCAAATGTTTTTGCTTCACAATTCTCTTCGTGAAGCCTATCCCCCTAACTGCACTGTAGGGTACGACACCAGCTGCTTCAGAATGGATTATTGATAGTGGGTGTACCAATCACATGACTGGCAAGCGAAGCCTTCTTATGGACTCAACACTACGTCCATCTGACAAAAGTCACATCACATTTGCTGACACTGGTAAAAGCAAGGTATTGGGTCTAGGTAGAGTTGCAATCTCAAAGGATCAACACATGGATAAAGTCATGCTTGTTGAATCCCTTGGTTTCAACTTAATGTCTGTCTCAATGCTTTGCGATTTAAACATGATTGTGATGTTTGGAAAATATCGTTGCCTTGTACTAATGGAATCTGACAAGTCTCTAGTGTTTGAAGGGTATCGGAAAGATGATTTGTACGTGGTAGATTTCTCAGCAGGACCACAACTTGCCGTATGTCTTCTAGCAAAAGCTTCTGAATGCTGGCTCTGGCATCGGAGGCTAGGGCATGCTGGCATGAGGAACCTCCACACCCTTGCAAGGAAGAAGCATGTCATAGGCATCGAGGGCGTCAAGTTCAAGAAGGATCACTTATGCGGTGCCTGTGAAGCAGGAAAGATGACGAGGGCCAAGCATCCCTCGAAGACAATCATGACAATGACTCAACCCTTCGAACTGCTCCACATGGATCTTTTCGGTCCCACTCATTACTCAACTCTTACTACTACTGCTTGTCTCTATGGCTTTGTCATTGTTGATGATTATTCAAGATATACTTGGGTGCATATAATCCTCTACAAGACTGAAGTGCAGGATGTCTTCAGACGCTTCGCCAATCGAGCCATGAACAACTATGGCGTCAAGATCAAGCACATCAGAAGTGACAATGGCACTGAATTCAAGAACACTGGTCTAGATACATATCTTGATACTTTGGGCATCACACATGAATTCTCAGCTCCGTACACGCCACAGCAGAATGGCGTCGTCGAACGCAAGAACAGAACACTTATTGAGATGGCTCGGACGATGCTTGATGAATACAAGACTCCAAGAAAATTCTGGCCTGAAGCCATTGATACTGCATGTCATATCATCAACCGTGTTTATCTTCACAAGCTTCTGAACAAGACATCCTATGAGCTCCTTACTGGCAAGAAGCCAAATGTCAGTTACTTCAGAGTATTTGGTGCCAGGTGCTGGATCAAGGATCCACATCACACTTCAAAATTTGCACCAAAAGCACATGAAGGTTTTATGCTTGGATATGGAAAGGATTCGCACTCCTACAGAGTCTTCAACCTCTTTCATTATAAAGTGGTTGAAACAGTGGATGTGCGGTTCGATGAGACTAACGGCTCACAAAGAGAGCACCTGCCAAATGTGCTAGATGAAGTTCCATCCAGTGAATCAATCAAACTTATGGGAACTGGAGAAATCATACCTTCTGAAGCTCAGCCTGAAGAGGAACTTATCATCTCCGCACCTGATCAACCTGAAGACAATGATCAACCTGAAGACAATGCTCAGCCTGAAGACAATCCTTCTAACGATGACAATGATCAGCAAGAGCAAAATCTTCGTCCTGTACATCCTCGTGTCGCAAATGAAGTACAGATTGAGAGAATAATTGATAGCATCAATGCACCAGGTCCACTCACTCGTTCAAGGGCAACACAGCTAGCAAATTTCTGTGGGCACTTCGCATTTGTCTCAATATCTGAACCCAAGAAAGTTGAAGAAGCCTTCATGGAACCTGAATGGATTCAAGCTATGCAAGAAGAGCTTCAACAGTTTGAGCTGAATAATGTATGGGAACTGGTTAAGCGTCCTGATCCTCGCAAGCACAATATAATAGGCACCAAATGGATATATCGCAACAAGCAAGATGAGCATGGTCAAGTTGTCAGAAACAAAGCTCGTCTCGTTGCTCAAGGGTACACTCAAGTTGAAGGGATTGACTTCGATGAAACATTTGCTCCTGTGGCTAGACTTGAAGCCATACGCATACTGCTGGCCTATGCAAATCATCATAACATTCTTCTGTATCAAATGGATGTGAAGAGCGCTTTTCTCAATGGCAAGATTGACGAAGAAGTGTATGTTGCACAACCGCCTGGCTTTGAAGATCCAAAACATCCTGACATGGTGTACAAGCTCAACAAGGCACTGTATGGCCTCAAACAAGCCCCTCGGGCTTGGTATGACACACTCAAATACTTCCTGAAGAGCAAAGGCTTCAAACCTGGTTCCCTCGACCCCACTCTCTTCACGAAGACATATGATGGTGAACTGTTTGTGTGCCAAATATATGTGGATGACATTATCTTCGGCTGCACCAATCAGAAATACACAGACGAGTTTGGATATATGATGCAAGAGCAATATCAGATGTCCATGATGGGTGAGCTGAAGTTCTTCCTTGGTCTTCAAATACGTCAGCAACGCAACGCATCTTCATATCTCAAGAGAAGTACCTCAAAGATTGCCTGAAGAAATTTGGGATGCAAGACTGCAAAGGCTTCACGACGCCAATGCCAGCCAAACATCATCTGGGTCCCGACGACAATGGTAAAGAGTTCGATCAAAAGGTATACCGCTCCATGATTGGTTCTTTACTTTATCTATGTGCATCTAGGCCAGATATTATGCTTAGTGTTTGCATGTGTGCTCGATTCCAAGCGGCACCAAAGGAATCGCATCACTTAGCTGTGAAGCGAATTCTTCGATATTTGGCTCACACCCCAACATTAGGATTATGGTATCCAAAGGGCTCAGAGTTTGATCTGGTTGGATTCTCGGATGCTGATTATGCTGGTGACAAGGTGGATCGCAAGTCTACATCAGGCACATGTCATTTTCTGGGACGATCACTTGTATGTTGGTCTTCAAAGAAGCAGAACTGTGTATCTCTCTCCACTGCTGAATCTGAATACATTGCTGCTGGATCTTGCTGCGCTCAGCTTCTATGGATGAAGCAAACACTCAAAGATTATGGCATTCATCTGAAGCAAGTGCCACTCTACTGCGACAACGAAAGCGCCATCAAGATTGCCAACAACCCAGTTCAGCACTCGAAGACAAAGCACATTGAAATTCGTCATCACTTTCTCAGAGATCATGTTGTGAAGGAAGATATTGATATCATACACGTCAACACTGAAGAGCAATTGGCAGATATCTTCACCAAGCCCTTGGATGAGAAGAGGTTTTGCAAGTTACGGTGTGAGCTAAATATCTTGGAATCCTCAAATGTCCTGTGATCAGGCACACATCCTAACACTTATGCATATTGATGACTTAGATGTGCAACACACGAAGTAAAGTATATCTTCAATCAATGAAGACTTACATTCTAAGTGTGAATACATTAATGTGGAATTTGACTTCGGAGCGCCACGATAATTGTGCGCCGTGTCTGGGTCTAATACTTCCTATACGGTGGGTAACGCCACCACCAAATTTTTCTGTTTGAAGTGTTTCACTCATGGCGTTACGTTTGGTATGTCTTCACATTTGGTTTGGCTTCAATCTCAACCTGTCTTCATGATTATCTTCACTATGTTGATTTATTATATATATATACTAGTGTTCTGTCCTCTACAGCATTCACTTATAGCTATGTCTTCTTGTTGAATCTTTTGAACTAAGTGAATGTGATCGGACCCTAACCTCTCTATGCTTTCTATCTCAAACTCTATCTCTCCAAATCATATGCATTCTATTGAAACTGTCGAATATCTTCTCTGCGTCCTTGTCAGCAGAAGATACAGAGACAAACATTAAGTCCGTTTTCAATGCTAATTCCTTCACCTGAAACCCGGAGAAGTGGGAACGACCACCCGACAATCCAGGCGTGCGTGGGAACGTGGAACAACCTCCGATATGTTGCATGATGGCCACGTGTCCTTCAGATGTGAATCACCAGGGGCACCTGTGTAATAACACTGTGCCGTCCCTGTCTCTATAAATACACGCCTCACCACAGTCATTATCCTTTCTTCCACTCTCGCACAAACCCTAGCGCCACCGCTCGCCCTCGACGACGCCGGCGACGAAGCGCTTAGTTGCCGCGACCTCACCGACGCCGTCTTCACGCCGGCCGCGGACATCGTCTTCTCCGCCGTCGCCGTAGGTGTCCTCCGTCGCCAAGTTAGGGCACGGACGATCGATCTGCTCGGCCTCCTCTCCCACTCCGTCTAGCAGTTCTTCGTGTGGTAAATAAAACTTCCTTTTTACGGCCCCTTTGATTCTATAGATCCATCACTTTCTACCACAAGCAGTTTCTGTTCACACAAGTTGGATCTATTTCATACTGCATCTCATAATATGCCTAGTATGTTCACTTATGCTTCACAAAGTAGTTAGATTCCTCACTTGTACTTATTCGTGGATTCGTACAAATCTGGAACCAACTCTCTATCTATGAGTGAATGTCTTCGCACTATGAGGTCAATGTCTTCTAAACTGATTTATCTTCAAAATCTTCTGAGAATGCATATGACCTCTTCCCCTTCCTTCGCACCTTAATGCTGTCACAGGTACATGTCCGTGGGAGAATCCCTTGGTTCTCATAGTCTGCATTCATTTGCAGAATTCTTACAGCATCATATAAATTCTTCCGAAGCCAGTTCCTGTTTGACCGGCAAGCAGAAGCCTTTGAAACCTTTAAACATGTTGAAGCCATTCAGTTTGAAGCTCATGGCTACAGAGAAATCAGCAAGGAAGGGTGGCCGACAGCGTCGAGGGGGAACATCAAGAGATCTGCCTGATGACCTCTCAGAGTTGTACAAGACAGACCCAAAAGAGGATTACAATCAGCGCAAGACATGAATCCAATGGATTCGAAGGTACTGGGCTGAGCAATGGTTCAAGTACAGGTTTGTGACCCAGGAATATGCAGAGAAGAATGCCATCAAGCGACCATGGGGAGACATCCTATACAGAAATCTTCAACCCAGGTCCAGAGATGAAGCCATTGAACAAGGCTTCTATCCCTGCATGGTCCGTGGACCACAGCCTGCAGATGCTGACCCATCGTCATTGCTATGGTGTCGTGACGATAATCTATTCAAGCGCAACTTCCAGTTTGCCAAGAATTCGGCTAAGCAGAACAAGAAGTCATTGGGACTAGACTTCAACCCTGGTCCTTCTGCTCCCCGTGCCGATGGCACCCGCGAAGCTGAACCCAATCTTGTTGGGCCCTTCTACAACCTGGAAGGTCTCATCACTCATATCATGGTTCAAGGGACAGCCGTGGATGAGCCTGCAGATGACGCTGAATCTGATGAAGCGCCTGCACCGCCGAAGCCAAAGAAACTGAAGAAGCCTAAAGCTTCAAAGCCTGCTCCTGCACCAAAGGTCTTACATGCGAAGCCACTGGCTACTGCACCTCCTGAAGACAGTGTGCAGTCTGAAGATCTATCACGTATCTCCAAGAAGACTGAGATGAGAAAGAATACTGATCAGGCACTGACTGCTGCTGCTATTCTGCGCAATGACGCCATTGATCTGTCCAGCGATGAAGATCTTGCAGATGACGCTCTTGAGCAACTGATCAAGAGCAAGGAAGAAGCAGAGATCTTCAATGATTTGCCTCTCTTTGATGTGGCAATCATCCATAACTTCATTGATGAGTGGTTTGACACGCCCAACCTCAGCTTTGAAGATCTGCAACTTCCAATTGGCCTCAGTGTCGCCTTCACTGGCGCCATTGCTTCTGAGCTAGCTCTAGCTCAGCGCATCGTTGAACTGAAGCAAAAGATCGACTATGAGAAAGCTCAGTTCAAGAAGCACATGGCCAAGCTCAGCGTGCAAGATGTGAAAAACTTCAAGATCATGCTGCACGAGCTCAAGAAGCCTTTCTCAAGAAGCGTGAAGAAGCTCAAGGTTCTCGTGAGCGCATGAAGAGCCTGGCTGACAAGTGTGTGCAAGCCTACAATGAGGCTGAGAAGCGCAAGGCTCTTGGTCATCCTGGCATCGACCCAAGAATGGCTGTAAAGAAGAAGCCCTCAACTGACCAATCTGCACCTTCGAGGCAGGAAGAACCTCGCATAGTCTTCCCAAGCAGCATGACTGGCTCAAAGCCAAAGGTCACGTCAACTGCTTCAGAACTGAAGAAGACAAGGACTGCTGAGGTTGAAGCCAGAAAAAGGAAAAATCCTGAAGCTTCTGATGTCGCTCCCTCTAAGAAGAAGCGTAAAACCAAGACGGATCGGGCTGCTCCCACAGAGCCCTTAGTTGTTGAACCCATCTCAATGGTTCGCCCTGCATCTGAACACCACGAGCGCCAACTGGTTGTTCATGAGCCTGCTTCCACAGAGGCTCATGACGCTGAAGACATTCTAGAAGTTGATCTCACCGCTGTTGAAGACATTGGTCACCATGACAATGTTGAAGATGATGAAGTCCTTCCTCAGATCGAGCACCAACTGGTATCATCACCTGTGCTCACGCACAACGAACTCATCAACATTGGTCGTCCTCTGACGCCAATTGCTCAGGTTGCATCGTGGGCTGATCACCCACAACAACAAGACACCTCGAGTACTCCCCAACAACAACAAGTCACACCACCTGTGCCAGACGAAGAAGACGACTTTGAGGCCCAGCCAACTCCATCTCCACAGGCGTCGCCAGTGCTACGCAGGCTTCGCAAAGGACCAAGGCCTCAAGTCCCCCTTTCGAGCGTTCCAGAAGGAGAAGTGCCCCCAATCTGTTGCACGTCAAGTGTTCCCAGAAGCCACTCCTACTGTGAATGTCTCCGTGTCTGAAGCCAAAGGTGCTGAAGACAATCCGGCTGCATCAGCCGATGACAAACAAGAAGAAGATCGTGTCCCTACACCCCCAAACTCTGAAGAAGATGTTCCTGAAGTGAACGTGTCTGTGCCCGACCCTCCAGCTCATCAAGTGGAGGTTGAGAATCTTGAGGCTGCCACCACCAACACAAATGAAGCCAATGACGCAGTCATGGCTGAAGCAAATGTGGAGCCTGCACCAACCAATGTGCCAGAGGCCAATGAAGCCAATGATGCACCTGCAACAGATGTGCAGCCTGACGCCTCTGTTGATGCCACTGCTCCTGTTCCGCCACCAAGGCCACACACTATCGAGCAAGCATTCAACTATGGCCAACTTGTCACTGTCAAATGGCCTTTTCTGACTCCTCTGCCTGCTGCTGGTCCTCAGTTTGACTATCACGTTGAGCACAGGCCTCAGGTTCAGAAGCCAATACCAAGGTTGCCCAGGTTTCCAGGCACTGCATCTGCACCCGGATCGTTCAATATCAATGGCTTCAAGGCACACAACACCTTCTTGATAGCGCCAAGAACCCCTACACCAAGGCAAGAATATCTTCTGATCGGTTCTGGAGCTATCAGCAGCGCAGTTATTACTCATGCATTCTGTACAATCAAGGTCGCATTTTCCCACATATGCGTCTTGACACTGAAGCCATAACTGGACTGCCCTGTTTGGAAGAAGCTCTGGATTGCTTCAGAGAGTCTGGCTTGCTGCAGTTCGTCACTGATAAGGAGCACTGGAATGAAGAATTGCTGCTCCAATTCTATGCCACTCTTCATATCCGTGGCTACAACAGGGATCCGAAGACTTGGGTCCTTGAGTGGATGACAGGCAATGTTCATCATGAAGCCAAAGCCTTTGATATCATTGAGCTTACTGGCCTGCCCACTCCAGGAGATCTGTATGAACCTGGTTGTCAGCTTCACAGTGCTGCTATGGAAAGCATCTTCCACAAGCCTGAGCCCAATATGAGTCAGATGCTTAGCATGATGAAGCCTTTGCCTCCAGATGCTGAATATCCTAAGGAGTTCTTTGTTGAAGACCTTGAGTATCTGCCACGTACTATCTATCACATCATAAGGCGAACTCTCTGGCCCATCAAAGGACATTCTCCACATGCCAAGCTAGAAGGCGCAATGAAGACATTGGTCTTTCATATTCTTCATGGCAAAAGCTTCAATGCACAAGACTTCTTCATTCGCCAGCTTGCTGCATCAGGATCTGACATTTTTGGCTTGAAGTTTTACGCTCCATGGATTATGCGGCTGATCAAACTACACTCAGGTGTCACCTATCAGCCCTCTGCTCGCAATCATTGGATCTTTCTGCCTGACGTCGATATGTGAGTTGAAGCCATCTATCCAGAGCCTGCCAAGGAGCCTCTTAGTCTTCAGAATGCTGAGAATCAAAGCTTCTCTCAAAACATTGACGGAGTTCAAGCAGTCACTCGTATTTATCCTCTGGCTGGTACCACCCGTGCACCTCATCGTGCCCTCACTGAAGCCACTGAAAGCACCATTGCCCAATGGCCCAAGAAGCAATCCCGTGTTCTCAATGACCGAGAGCTTCTGGTTGCCCTTCATCAGAAACAGGATAGGCATCATGACTGGCTGAAGCGCCAAATGCAAAGCCTCTTGGTGGACGTAAACAGGATTCGCAATCTTGCCACCAAGAATGCCTTTGTTGCCCATGAAACCTGTCGGCGTACATGGAAAGGGCTGACGCTTATGTGCTCTGAGGATGATCTTCAAGAGGATGGCTTCTCTGAACGCTTCAAGTTTGACTCAACACCTCCAAGAAGGACTGTGCTGCGACGAACTCCGTCTCTTGAAGACTCTGAGTTCTCTTCCTCCGCTGGCAACTGTGAATGCCAGAGTGATCGATGATGAAGACGATGCTACTTCACCGCCCCCTACTTCTGCACGCATCGACACTGCCCCGAGTTCGTCTGCACCGCCTAACAACACCGACGACCCTGCTGCTTCACCTACTCCTCATGGGAACGAGTAGATGCTCTATGTCTTCAAACCTTTTTGGTCCTTACTGACAAAAGGGGGAGAAGCATATGAGTTTGATAGTCTTCAAGCGGGTCCATATTGCGGTTGCTTTATATTTTGCCTAGTGTTTACAACTCTTGCGTTTTGATACATTTGGTTCTTTGAGTTGTAACACTTAAACTTGATGGTCGTCTGCTACTTATTTGCTATTCTGTGATGCGATGATAAATTCTGCATGTGCGGCGATAAATTCCGCACTTAGATCATTTTGCAGACGTCCATTTTTCATGATGCATGTCATTATCTTCACATACTTTTCATGCATGATGAATTGTCATCATAAGTAGAAGAGGATCTCCACAAGTACAACCTGCCATGTGCATTTGCATTCCAAAAGCAAATTACTTATATGCACATCTTCAGGGGGAGCCCTTTGCAACTTATGAAGACAATCCACTATCCTTTACAATTTCACATATTATATTCCCCGTTGAAAACTTCAACTAGTTTGTCATCAATCACCAAAAAGGGGGAGATTGTAAGTGCATCTAGTGCCACCCCTACTTGGTTTTGGAGTATTGACGACAAACCTAGTTGAGGGACTAATGTGTTTGTGAGAATTGCAGGATAACACAGGTAGAAGTCCCTCATTGATTCGGTTTTCCTACCAGAGATGACCCCTAAAAATGTAAGAAGACATTGAAGTCAAAGGTGGTATGTGAAGACATTCACATTGAAGACTATGACAAGAGAAGACATAGCATGAAGACTATGGAGCGCGAAGACTTAGTTCTTTCGTCGTTCTTTTTCTTCTTTGTTGAGTCATAGGAACCACCGTACTGTTAAGTGGGGTCCAAGAGAACCAGTCAGAATGACTGAAGTGATGCTTAACCAAAATCCTATGTCTTCGAGTGAAGACTATGAGAGCAAATCTTGTCCAGAGTTGGATAAGTCAGCTTTGCTTGTAGCCCAAGTAAAGTTGCCGTGTGTGTTTGAAATCTGACCGTTGGAACACGTGTCAGTTCCTTAGTGACCCAGGGTCATTTCGGACAAATCAGGTCGGGTTGCCTAGTGGCTATAAATAGCCCACCCCCTACAACCATAAACGGTTGGCTGCTCAGAGTTAGAGTACGGCTTTTGTCGTTTGAGAGCAACCCACCTCGAAGCCTTTGAGAGAGAATTCCTTGCGAGGATAAAGCCCTAAACACCCAGAGCCAAAGAGTGTTAGGCATCACTTAAGTCTTCCTGTCTGTGTGATCTGAAGACTTATTACACTTGAGGACTGTGAATCCTCCAGCCGGTTAGGCGTCGCGTTCTGAGCATCCAAGAGTCATTGTGGATCGCCGGTGAACGAAGTCTGTGAAGGTTTGGAAGTCTACCTTGAAGACTTACCAGAGTGATTGGGCGAGGACTGGGTGTCCTTAGCTCAAGGGGAATAAGGTGAAGACGAGGTCTTCTGAGTTGAATCTCAGCCTCCCTAACCAGACGTACAGTTGTCACACCAACTGGAACTGGTCCAACAAATCATTGTCTTCAACGAGTCACTGGTTTCATCCTTCTCTTCCCTTTGCTTACTGTTGGTCCTTGTGAAGTCATTGTATGATTGCTTTATCTTTTGTCTTCACTGAGTGTCTGCTTGTTCTGATTGGCTTCACAATATCTTCCTACCTGATCTTTACTGCCTAGCTGCTATTAGTCATTGTGCTTTCACTTCATTGAATACTTGACTATGGTTTCCCTAGTGTAGTCTACCTTCCGCTGCATGGTAATAGGTTTATTTCTATCGTTTGTCTTCGAAACTTCCATGTTTTGAAGACTTTCATAAAAATCGCCTATTCACCCCCCTCTAGTCGATCACTAGCACTTTCAAATATCAGATGTCCATGATGGGTGAGCTGAAGTTCTTCCTTGGTCTTCAAATCCATCAACAAAGAAATGGCATCTTCATATCACAAGAGAAATACCTCAAAGACTGCCTGAGGAAGTTTGGAATGCAAGGCTACAAAGGGTACACGACGCCAATGCCAACCAAAGGCCAATTAGGATCCGACGACAATGCTAAAGAGTTTGACCAAAAAGTATACTTCTCCATGATTGGTTCTTTATTGTACTTATGTGCATCTAGGCCTGATATAATGCTTAGCGTTTGCATGTGTGCCCGATTCCAAGCGGCACCAAAGGAATCGCATCACCTCACTGTGAAGCGAATTCTTCGATATTTGGCTCACACCCCAACACTAGGATTATGGTATCCAAAGGGCTCAGAGTTTGATCTAGTTGGATTCTCAGATGCTGATTATGCTGGTGACAAGGTTGATCGCAAGTCCACATCAGGCACATGTCACTTTCTTGGACGATCTCTTGTCTGTTGGTCTTCAAAGAAGCAGAACTGTGTATCCCTCTCTACCGCTGAATCTAAATACATTGCTGCTGGATCTTGCTGTGCTCAGCTTCTCTGGATGAAGCAAACTCTCAAGGATTATGTCATCAACTTGAAGAATGTACCACTCTACTGCGACAATGAAAGTGCTATCAAGATTGCCAACAATCCAGTTCAGCACTCGAAGACAAAGCACATTCAGATCCATCATCGTTTTCTCAGAGATCATGTCATGAAGGAAGACATTGATATCATACACATCAACACTGAAGAGCAATTGGCAGATATCTTCACAAAGCCCTTGGATGAGAAAAGATTTTGCAAGCTGCAGTGCGAGCTAAATATCTTAGAATCCTCAAATGTCCTGTGAATGGACACACATCCTAACGCTTATGCATGTTGATGACTTAGATGTGCAACACATGAAGTAACGTATATGTTCAGTTCATGAAGACTTACCCTCTAAGTGTGAATGCATTAATGTGGAATTTGACTTTGGAGCGTCCCAATAATTGTGCGTTGTGTCTGGCTCTAATATTTCCTATATGGTGGGTAACGCCACCACCACACTTTCTTGAAGATTTTCTTTTGGCGTCTTGAGTAGATTATCTTCATGTTTGGCTTGTCTTCAACATTGATTTGAATTCAAGGTTTATCTTCGCAATGTTGATTTGGTCTTCACTAGTATATATATATATATATATATATATGTGTGTGTGTGTGTGTGTGTGTGGGTTCTGTCCTCTACAGCATTCACTTATAGCTATGTCTTAAAATTTGCTATTTTCTGAACTAAGTGAATGTGATCGGACCCTAACCCCTTCTGTGCTTATCCCTCAGATTCTCTATGTCTCTTCATATGCATTATGTTGACACGTGTCGAATGTCTTCACTGTGTCCTTGTCAGCTGAAGATACAGAGGCACACATTTAAAACGATTTTAATGCACTTATCCTTTTTTCCTAAATACGGGAGAAGCCGGAATGACCACCTGACAAACCAGGCGCGCGTGGGAACATGGCTCAACTCTCAATAAGTTGCATGCTTGCCACGTGTCCACCAGATGTGAACCGCCAGGGGCACCTGTGTGATTGCACTGCGCTGCCCCTCATCCTTATAAATTCTCCACCCCATGCAGTCATTATCTCTTCTCCCACCTTGTTGTCTCACTTAAACCCTAGCGCCACCACTAGCCTCAGTTGACGCCGGAGACGAAGCGCTTAGCTGCCGCGACCTCTTCGACGCCATCTTCACGCCGGCCGCGGACCTCGTCTTCTCCGCCGCTGCCAAGTTAGGGCGTGGGAGATTGGACCGCTCGGCCTCCGTTCCGCCTTGTCTAGCAGTTCTCCGTGCGGTAAATAAACTTGCTTTTTACCGCTTATTTGATGTGTTGAATCTGTCCACTTCTTCCAAAAGTGGTTTCTAAACTTCCAAATCTGTATCTTTCTGTTTCTGCATCTCATATCTTGCAAGTATATTCACTTATGCATCACAACTAGTTAGATTCCTCACTTGTGCTTATTCATGGATTCGTACAAATCTAGAACCAACTGACTTTGTAAGTGAATGTCTTCGCACTATGAGGTCAATGTCTTCAAACCGATTTATCTTCAAAATCTTCTGAGAATGCATATGACCTCTTCCCCTTCCCTCACGTCTCTAATGATGTCACAGGTACATGTCTGTGGGACCCTTGGTTCTCATAGTTTGCATTCATTTGTAGAGTTCTTACAATATCATATTGACTCTCCAGAAGCCAGTTCTTGTCTGACCAGCATATTGAAGCCAAATACTGTCTTGAAGCCCTTCCGTTTGAGTCCAATGGCATCAAGCATGTCTGCAAAGAAGGGTGGCGGGAAGCGCTGAGGCAAGACTGCTATGGACCTGCCACCAGATATCTATGAACAATACAAGTCTGACCCAGAGGAAACATATGGAGAACACAAGACTCGAGTCCAATGGATTCAAAGATATTGGGCAGAGTAATGGTTTCTGTACAATTTCATCACAAATGAATATGCAAAGAAGAATGTTGTGAGGCCACCTTGGGCCGATATTGTATACAGGAAGCTTATGCCCAAGACAAAGGCTGAAGCCATTGCCATGGACTTCTACCCCTGCATGGTCAGAGGACCATAGTCTGAGAATGTTGATGCCTCCAGTCTCAGATGGTGTCGTGATGATGAATTGTTCGAGCAGAATCTTTGGTTTACAAGAGCTTCCATAGTGCAGAACAAGAAGGAACTGGGGCTTGACTTCAATCCTGGCCCAGAAGCTCCAAGGCCAGATGGCAGTCGTGAAGCCAATCAGAACATCATTGGCCCCTTTGGTAGCTTCAATGGGCTTCTCTCACACATCGCTGCCCAAAGGGCCACTGTCGAAGTAGCTGCTGCTGAAGAGGAGCATGAGGATGAACCTGTAGCTCTGAAGCCAAAGAAGAAGTCTAAGGCTTCAAAATCTTCGACTGCTCCAAAAGCTTCAAGAGTGAAGCCATTGCAATCTGCACCTCCTGAATCCAGTGTGCAATCTGAAGATCAATCCCGCATCTCCAAGAAGACCAAGAAGCCCAAGAAGATTTCTGGGCATGATCTTACTCCTGCCAGCATTCTGTGTAATGAGGAAAATGTCATTGATCTGTCAAGTGATGAAGATCTTGCTGATGATGCTCTGGAGATGCTCATCAAGAGCAAGCAGGAGGCTGAAATCTTCAAGGATTTGCCTCTATTTGATGCGGATATTCTCAATCACTTCATTGATGAATGGTTTGAGGACCCCACCATCAACATTGATGACCTGCAGCTACCTGTTGATATAAGCGTCACATTTCAGAGCTGCATTGCCAAGGAACTTGCCATAGCTCAGAAGATTGTCGATCTGAAAAAAAAACTTCACTATGAGAAGGCCCAATTCAAGAAGCATATGGCCAAGATCAGCGTTGTTGATGTCCAAAACTTCAAACAAATGATGACTGACCTCAAAGTTCAGTTCAACAATAAGCGTGAGGAAGCTAAAGGCTACCGTGACGACATGAAGTACTACGCTCAGAAATGCGTTCAGGCTCATAATGAGGCTGAGAAGAGAAAGGCACTTGGGCGTCCAGGCATCGACCCCAAGCTTGCTGCCAAGAAGAAGAAGCCTGCTGAAGCCGAGCCCGAAGCCCCAAGGCAGGAAAGACCAAGCATAATCTTCCCTGCCAGTATGAATGGCTCGAAGCCAAAGGTCCCTTCAGCAGCTTCAGAGCAGAAAAAGACTAGGCAAGCTGAGGCTGAAGCCAGGAAGAGGAAGCACCATGACACCTCTGAAGGTGCTCCCTCCAAGAAAAAGCTGAAAACTAAATCTTCAAAGTCTTCACGTAAGGAACGTGCTGCTCCTCAAGAGCCTTTGAATATTGAACCCATTTCTGTTGCACTACCTGCCTCTGCAAACCACGAGCGTTGACTTGTCGTCCTTGAGCCAACTTCCACAAAGGCTCCAGAGTCTGAAGAGATTCTAGCTGCCGACTCCACCACAGCTGAAGACATTGGTCATGAGGACCATGTTGAAGATGATGAAGTCATTCCTCAGCTCGAGCCAAAACCAGTATCCTCGCCTGCTCCAACGAGCAGTGAACTGATAAGTATTGGCGGTCCCATGACGCCATTCTCTCAAGATGAATTTTGGGAACAGCAACACCCCAACTCCCCCTACATGAAGTGATTCCACGTACTCCACCAGCTCATGTCACCACTCCGGTGCTTGAGACCTCACAAGCAACAGATGATGACATGGAGAAGACCACCCCTTCACCACAGGCGATGCCTCTATTCTGAAGGCTTCGCAGAGGCCCTAGGCCCCAGGTCTCCATGTCCAGCATTCCCGAGGAGGATGTGAAACACACCAGCTCTGTAGCACGTCAAGTGTTTCCTGAAGCCATTGAAGGAAATATGCCCTAGAGGCAATAATAAAGTTGTTATTTATATTTCCTTATATCATGATAAATGTTTATTATTCATGCTAGAATTGTATTAACCAGAAACTTAGTGCATGTGTGAATACATAGACAAACAGAGTGTCACTAGTTTGCCTCTACTTGACTAGCTCGTTGAATCAATGATGGTTATGTTTCCTAACCATAGACATGAGTTGTCATTTGATTAACGAGATCACATCATTAGAGAATGATGTGATTGACTTGACCCATCCATTAGCTTAGCACGATGATCGTTTAGTTTCTTGCTATTGCTTTCTCCATAACTTATACATGTTCCTATGACTATGAGATCATGCAACTCCCGAATACCGGAGGAACACTTTGTGTGCTACCAAACGTCACAACGTAACTGGGTGATTATAAAGGTGCTCTACAGGTGTCTCCGATGGTGTTTGTTGAGTTGGCATAGATCAAGATTAGGATTTGTCACTCCGATTGTCGGAGAGGTATCTCTGGGCCCTCTCGATATTGTACATCACTATAAGCCTTTCAAGCAATGTAGCTAATGAGTTAGTTGCGGGATGTAGCATTACGGAACGAGTAAAGAGACTTGCCGGTAACGAGATTGAACTAGGTATTGAGATACCGACTATTGAATCTCGGGCAAGTAACATACCGATGACAAAGGGAACAACGTATGTTGTTATGCAGTTTGACCGATAAAGATCTTCGTACAATATGTAGGACCAATATGAGCATCCAGGTTTCCCTATTGGTTATTGATCGGAGACGTGTCTCGGTCATGTCTACATAGTTCTCGAACCTGTAGGGTCCGCACGCTTAACGTTTGGTGACGATTGGTATTATGAGTTTATGTGTTTTGATGTACCAAAGATAGTTTGGAGTCCCGGATGAGGTCGCGGACATGACGAGGAGTCTCGAAATGGTTGAAACATAAAGATTGATATATTGGATGACTATATTCAGACACCGGATGAGTTTCGGGGGTCACCGGATATTTACCGGAGTGTGTTTGGGGGGGGAGTTATCGGAACCCTCGGGGGGAACTAATGGGCCAACATGGGCCTTGTGGGAGAGAGAGAGGAGAGGGTCTAGGGCTGGCCGCCCCCCTTGGGAGTCTGAATTGAACAAGGAGGGGGCGCCCTCTCTTTCCTCCCTCTCTCCCTCTCCTTCCTCCCCCCTTCCTAGTTGGAATAGGAAAAGGGGAGTCCTACTCCTACTAGGAGGAGGACTCCCCATCTCCTTGGCGCGCCCCAAGGCCGGTCGACCTCCCCCCTTGCTCCTTTATATACGGGGGTAGGGGGCACCCTAGAACACACAAGTTGATTGTTTCCAACCATGTGCGGTGCCCCCTCCACCATAATCCACCTCGGTCATATCGTAGCAGTGCTTAGGCGAAGCCCTGTTCTGGTAGCATCATCATCACCATCATCATGCCTTCGTGCTGACGAAGCTCTCCCTCGAAGCTCTACTGGATCGTGAGTTCATGGGACGTCACCGAGCCGAACATGTGCAGATCGCAGAGGTGTCGTACCTTTGGTGCTAGGATCGATCGGTCGTGAAGAAGTACGACTACATCAACCGCGTTGTCATAACGCTTCTGCTTACGGTCTATGAGGGTACATAGACAACACTCTTCCCTCTCGTTGCTATGCATCACCATGATCTTGCGTGTGTGTAGGATTTTTTTTGAAATTACTGCGTTCCCCAACAGTGGCATCAGAGCCAGGTTTATGCGTAGATGTTATATGCACGAGTAGAACACAAAGGAGTTGTGGGCGTGGGTATATACATATTGCTTGCCGTCACTAGTTGATTCTTGATTCGGCAGTATTGTTGGATGAAGCGGCCCAGACCGACATTACACGTACGCTTACGCGAGACTGGTTCTACCGATGTGCTTGGCACACAGGTGGCTGGTGGGTGTCAGTTTCTCCAACTTTAGTTGAATCGGATTCAATGAACAAGGTTCTTTTTGAAGATAAAAAAGCAATCACTATACTGCGTTGTGCTTTTTGATGCGTAGGTGAGAACGGTTCTTGCTTAGCCCGTAGCAGCCACGTAAAACTTGCAACAACAAAGTAGAGGACGTCTAACTTGTTTTTGCAGGACATGTTGTGATGTGATATGGTCAAGACATGATTTTATTGTATGATATGATCATGTTTTGTAACAGAGTTATCAGCAACTGGCAGGAGACATATGGTTGTTGCTTTATTGTATGAAATGCAATCGCCATGTAATTGTTTTACTTTATCACTAAGCGGTAGCGATAGTCGTAGAAGCAATAGTTGGCGAGACGACAATGATGCTTCGATGGAGATCAAGGTGTCAAGCCGGTGATGATGGTGATCATGACGGTGCTATGGAGATGGAGATCAAAGGCACAAGATGATGATGGCCATATCATATCACTTATATTGATTGCATGTGAGGTTTATCCTTTATGCATCTTATTTTGCTTAGTTCGGCGATAGCATTATAAGATGATCTCTCACTAAATTTCAAGGTATAAGTGTTCTCCCTAAGTATGCACCATTGCTACAGTTCGTCGTGCCTAGACACCACGTGATGATCGGGTGTGATAAGCTCTATGTTCACGTACAATGGGTGCAAGCCAGTTTTGCACGCGCGGAATACTCGGGTTAAACTTGACGAGCCTAGCATATGCAGATATGGCCTCGGAACACTGAGACCGAAAGGTCGAGCGTGAATCATATAGTAGATATGATCAACATAGCGATGTTCACCATTGAAAACTACTCCATCTCACATGATGATCGGACATGGTTTAGTTGATATGGATCACGTGATCACTTAGATGATTAGACAGATGTCTATCTAAGTGGGAGTTCTTAAGTAATTTGATTAATTGAACTTTAATTTATCATGAACTTAGTACCTGATAGTATTTTGCATGTCTATGTTGTTGTAGATAGATGGCCCGTTCTGTTGTTTCATTGAATTTTAATGCGTTCCTAGAGAAAGCTAAGTTGAAAGATGATGGTAGAAACTACACGGACTGGGTCCGTAACTTGAGGATTTATCCTCATTGCTGCACTGAAGAATTACGTCCTGGAAGCACCGCTAGGTGACAAACCCGCTGCAGGAGCAACGCCAGATGTTGTGAACACCTGGCAGAGCAAAGCTGATGACTACTTGATAGTTCAGTGTGCCATGCTTTATGGCTTAGAACCGGGACTTCAATGATTTTTTGAACGTCATGGAGCATATGAGATATTCCAGGAGTTGAAGTTAATATTTCAAGCAAATGCCTGGATTGAGAGATATGAAGTGGCCAATAAGTTCTACAGCTGCAAGATGGAGGAGAATAGTTCTGTCAGTGAACATATACTCGGAATGTCTGGGTACCACAACCACTTGACTCAATTGGGAGTTAATCTTCCTGATGATAGTGTCATTAACAGAGTTCTTCAATCACTGCCACCAAGCTACAAGAGCTTCGTGATGAACTATAATATGCAAGGGATGGATAAGACGATTCCTTAGCTCTTCGCAATGCTAAAGGCTGCGGAGGTAGAAATCAAGAAGGAGCATCAAATGTTGATTGTCAACAAGACCACCAGTTTCAAGAAAAAGGGTAAAGGGAAGAAGGGGAACTTCAAAAAGAACAACAAGCCAGTTGCTGCTCAAGTGAAGAAACCCAAGTCTGGACCTAAGCCTGAGACTGAGTGCTTCTATTGCAAAGGAACTGGTCACTGGAAATGGAACTGCCCCAAGTATTTGTCACAGAAGAAGGATGGCAAAGTGAAAGGTATATCTGATATACATGTTATTGATGTGTACCTTACTAATGCTCCTAGTAGTGCCTGGGTATTTGATACTGGTTCAGTTGCTAACATTTGCAACTCGAAATAGGGGCTACGGATTAAGTGAAGATTGGCTAAGGACGAGGTGATGATGCGCGTGCGAAATGGTTCCAAAGTCGATGTGATCGCCGTCGGCACACTACCTCTACATCTACCTTCGGGATTAGTTTTAGACCTAAATCATTGTTATTTGGTGCCAGCGTTGAGCATGAACATTCTACCTGGATCTTGTTTGATGCGAGATGGCTATTCATTTAAATCAAAGAATAATGGTTGTTCTATTTATATGAGTAATATCTTTTATGGTCATGCACCCTTGATGAGTGGTCTATTTTTACTAAATCTTGATAGTAGTGATACACATGTTCATAGTATTGAAGCCAAAAGATGCAGAGTTGATAATGATAGTGCAACTTATTTGTGGCACTGCCGTTTAGGTCATATTGGTGTAAAGGTGTTAGCTTAGCACGATGATCCTTTAGTTTGTTGTTATTGCTTTCTCCATAACTTATACATGTTCCTATGACTATGAGATCATGCAACTCCCGAGTACCAGAGGAACACTTTGTGTGTTACCAAGCGTCACAACGTAACTGGGTGATTATAAAGGTGCTCTACAGGTGTCTCCGATGGTGTTTGTTGAGTTGGCATAGATCAAGATTAGGATTTGTCACTCCGATTGTCGAAGAGGTATCTGTGGGCCCTCTCGGTAATGTACATCACTATAAGCCTTGCAAGCAATGTAGCTAATGAGTTAGTTACGGGATGTAGCATTACGGAACGAGTAAAGAGACTTGCCGGTAACGAGATTGAACTAGGTATTGAGATACCGACGATCGAATCTCGGGCAAGTAACATACCGATGACAAAGGGAACAACATATGTTGTTATGTGGTTTGACCGATAAAGATCTTCGTAGAATATATAGGAGCCAATATGAGCATCTAGATTCCGCTATTGGTTATTGATTGGAGATGTGTCTCAGTCATGTCTACATAGTTCTCAAACCCGTAGGGTCTCCACGCTTAACGTTCGGCGATGATCGGTATTATGAGTTTATGTGTTTTGATGTACCGAAGATAGTTCGAAGTCCCAGATGTGATCACAGACATGACAAGGAGTCTCTAAATGGTAGATACATAAAGATTGATATATTGGACGACTATATTCGGACACCGGATGAGTTCCAGGGGTCACCGGATATTTACCGGAGTGTGTTTGTGGGGGGGGGGAGTTATCGAAACCCCCCGGGGGAACTAATGGGCCAACATGGGCCTTGTGGGAGAGAGAGGAGAGGGCCTAGGGCTGGACGCCCCCCGCCTTGGGAGTCCGAATTGGACAAGGAGGGGGGGGGGGCGACGCCCCCTCTTTCCTCCCTCTCTCCCTCTCCTTCCTTCCCCCTTCCCCCTTCCTAGTTGGAATAGGAAAAGGGGAGTCCTACTCCTACTAGGAGGAGGACTCCCCCTCTCCTTGGCGCGCCCCAAGGCCGGCCGGCCTCCCCCCTTGCTCCTTTATATACGGGGGCAGGGGCACCCTAGAACACACAAGTTGATTGTTTCCATCCGTGTGCGGTGCCCCCCTCCACCATAATCTACCTCGACCATATCGTAGCGGTGCTTAGGCGAAGCCCTGTTCTGGTAGCATCATCATCACCATCATCATGCCGTCGTGCTGACGAAGTTCTCCCACGAAGCTCTACTGGATCGTGAGTTCGTGGGACGTCACCGAGCCGAATGTGTGCAGATCACGGAGGTGCCGTACCTTCGGTGCTCGGATCGGCCGATCGTGAAGACGTACGACTACATCAACCGCGTTGTCATAATGCTTCCGCTTACGGTCTACGAGGGTGTGTAGACAACACTCTTACATCTCATTGCTATGCATCACCATGATCTTGCGTGTACGTAGGAATTTTTTTGAAATTACTGCGTTCCCCAACAGCCATCCCCTCAGTGAATGCTAGTGAATCTGAAGCCAAAGCGGCTGAAGACATTCCGGCTGCATCAGCCGATGAAGAAAAAGAAGAGCGTGAAGTTATTCCCCCTGCCAGTGATCATGTTGTGCAAGAAGAAGAGAGTGTGCCTGACCTACCTGTTCAAGCTGCCACTGAAGCTGAAGCCAATACGGCTGCCACCACCATGACCTCTGAAGCCAATGACGTTGTCATGGCTGAAGACAATGTGGAGCCTGAAGTCAATGCGCAACCAATCACTTCGGATGTAGCCGTTCCTCCCACTATGCCACACACTATGGAACGTGCTTACAACCATAGTGGTGAGATTGTTACTGTAAGGTGGCCCATCTTGATACCACCCACTCCTCCAGGTCCTCAATATGATTATCACTTGGAGCAAAGGCCTCAAACTAAGAAGCCGAAGCCCATGCTGCCTAGGCTTCCAAGTGCTACAACGACGAGAGGCTCCTTCAGTGTGTTAAGCTTCAGAGAGCACAACACCTTTTTTGACTCTGCCAAGAACCCCTACATGAAGCCAAAGATCACCTCTGATAGGTTCTGGAGCCATCAGCAACGCATATACTACTCTTGCATACTATACAATCAAGACCAGATTTTTTTCTCATGAACGTCTTGACTACGAAGCCATTGGTGGGCTGCCATGCCTTGAAGAGGCTCTTGATTGCTTCAGAGAAGTTGGGTTGCTCCTATTTGTCACTAACAAGGAGAATTGGAATGAAGAGCTTCTGCTGAAGTTCTATGTTCCGCTACATATAAGAGGCTACAACAGGGATCCGAAGACATGGGTCCTTGAGTGGATGACAGGCGATGTCCATCATGAAGCCAAAGCTTAGGATGTCATCGAGCTAACTTCCCTGCCCACTCCAGGTGATCTATTTGAACCAGGTTGTCAGCTATATCAGAATGAACTGCAGAGCATTTTTCAGAAACCTGAGCCCAATATGAGTCAGATGCTCAGCATGATGAAGCCCTTGCCCCATGATGCCGAATATCCCAAAGAGTTCTTTGTCAAGGACCTCGAGTACCTACCCCGCATAGTATATCATATTCTGAGGCGTACGCTGTGGTCTATCAAAGGCAACTCCCCTGATGCCAAACTCGAAGGCACCATGAAGACATTGGTCTTCTACATCATCAGTGGCATCAGGTTCAACACTCAAGACTTCTTCATTCATCAGCTTACAGCCTCTGGAATTGATCTGTTTGGCCTCAAATTCTATGCACCATGGGTCATGCATTTGATGAAGCTTCACTCAAATGTCAACTATCAACCTTCAACACGCAATCATGTTGTATTCTTGCTTGATGCTGATATGTCATATGAAGCCATCGACCCTGAGCCTGCCAAGAAGCCACTCCATGAATACAATGTTGAAAGGCAAAGCTTCTCTCAGCCAATGGAAGGTATTCATGTGCCCAATCCTCCTGCTCCTGCTGGTCCCCTTGTTGGTCAACTTCTCCTGCTGCATCATGCAAACACTGATGCCACTACCAGCACGGTCGATCAAAGGCCTCAGAAGCATGATCGTGTCCTAAACGACAGAGAACTTCTTGTATCACTACATTGGAAGTAGGATAGGCATCCCAATTGGGTGAAGCGCCGGATGCAGAGTCTTCTTATTGATGTCAATCGCATATGCAATCTGGCTAGCAAGAACTCATTCGTTGCGCATGAAGCCTGTAGGTGGTTCTGGAAGAGCCTCACACTACTCTGTTCTGAAGACGATCTTCGCGAAGATGGCTTCACCGAACAATTCAAGTTTGATTCTAGGCATGAAGCATGTAGGTGGTTCTGGAAGAGCCTCACACTACTCTGTTCTGAAGACGATCTTCGCGAAGATGGCTTCACCGAACAATTCAAGTTTGATTCTAGGCATCCACAATCTGCAAGTTGGCGTCCAACTCCTTCCATTGAAGATTCTGAGTATTCACCTTCGGCTGCAACTGTTGTTGTGCGAGTCATTGATGAAGAGGACAATGCCACTTCACCAGCGATGGCTTCACTACATCATGATTCTGCAGCAGGCCCGTCTGCACCGCCCAACACCAACGTCGACCCTGCTGCTCCAACATCTTCTCTGACTGGGAACGAGTAGATACTCTATGTCTTCAAACCTTTTTGGTCCTTACTGACAAAAGGGGGAGAAGCATATGAGTTGATAGTCTTCAAGCGGGTCCATATAGGTCGGTTGCTTAATTTTTGCTAAGTTCTTACAACTCTCGTTTTTGAAACTTTTGGCTTTTGAGTTGTAACACTTAAACTTGATGGTCGTCTGCCACTCTTTGCTGCTACCTTATGATGCAATGATAAATCCCGCATGAAGTCATTTCGCAGACGCCCATTTTTCATTATGCATATCATTATCTTCAGTATTATTATGTATGCATGATGAATTGTCTTCATGTGTTGAAGAGGATCTCCATAAAGTAAAACCTGCCATCTGCATTTGCATTCAAAAGCAAACTACTTATATGCACATCTTCAGGGGGAGCCCTTTTAATCTATGAAGACAATGCCCATGTACTTTAATTTTCACATACTTTAATCCCCGTTGAAAACTTCAACCAGTTTGTTATCAATCACCAAAAAGGGGGAGATTGTAAGTGCATCTAGTGCCACCCCTAGTTGGTTTTGGAGTATTAACGACAAACGTGATTGAGGGGCTAATGTTTTTGTGAGAATTGCAGGATAACACAGGTAGTAGTCCCTCATTGATTCAGTTTACCTACCAGAGATGACCCCTAAAAATGTATGAAGACATTGAAGACAATGGTGGTTCGTGAAGACATTCACGTTGAAGATAATGACCTGTGAAGACATTCACTTGAAGACTATGGAGTGCGAATACATAGTTTCTTTCGTAGTTCCTTTTCTTCTTTATTAAGTCATAAGAACAACTGTACTGTTAAGTGGGGTCCAAGTGAACAAAGTCAGATGACTGAAGTGATGCTCAACAAAAATCCTATGTAGTTGAGTGAAGACAATGAGAGTAAATCTTATCCAGAGTTGGATGAGTCGGCTTTGCTTGTAGCCCAAGCCAAGCTGTCGCATGTGTTTGAAATCCAACCATTGGACACGTGTTGGTTCCTTAGTGACCCCGGGTCATTTCGGACATATCATGTTGGGTTGCCTCCGGGCTATAAATAGCCCACCCCTACACCATAAATTGGTGGCTGCTCAGAATTAGTGCACGGCTTTTGTCGTTTGAGAGCAACCCACCTCCAAAGCCTTTGAGAGAGAGATCCTTGCAAGGACAAAGCCCAAAACACCCAGAGCCAAAGAGTGTTAGGCATCACTGAAGTCTTTCTGTCCACGTGACCTGAAGACTTGTTACACTTGAGGACTGTGAATCCTCCAGCCGGTTAGGCGTTGCGTTCTGAGCATCCAAGATTCATCGTGGATCGCCGATGAATGAAGTCTATGAAGGTTTGGTAGTCTACATTGAAGACTTACCAGAGTGATTGGGCGAGGACTGGGTGTCCTTATGTCAAGGGGAATAAGGTGAAGACACAGTCTTCTGATTTTAATCTCAGCCTCCCTAACCAGACGTACAGTTGTCACATTAACTGGAACTGGTCTACCCTTGTCTTCACCAAGCAACTGGTTCTATCCCCTACTTCCTTTTCATTTCAGTTTGTCTTCATGAAGTCATTGCTTGCTTACCTGATCTGTTTGACTTCACTATGTGAAGACTATTAACTGTTTGGCTTCATACTATCTTCCATTCTGATCCATACTACCTAGCTGCTGTTAGTCTTCGTACTTTCACTGTACTGCTTACTTGACTATGGCCTGTCTAGTGTAGTTCATCTTCTGTTGCATATCATATAGGTTCATTTGCACTGATTGTTTTCAAAGACCTCGTGTTTTGAAGGCTTTCACAAAAGTCTCCTATTCACCCCCTCTAGTCGATAACTAGCACTTTCAGGTAGGTATGGTGGACTCATCTGGGATAACTTGGGTTTCAAGGTTTTGATGCATAAGCAGAATTCCGCTTAGTACAGGCGAAGGCTAGCAATTAGGTTGAGAAGCGGCCAGCTAGAGAGCGAAAATGGTCATGAACATGCATTATGCGTAAGTAACATTGGATACTAGCATGAGTAGGATATGAACACCACGAACATAAATGTCATAGAGGCTATGTTATTTTTGATTCAACTACATGCATGAACATGTGCCAAGTCAAGCCACTCGAACATTCAGAGGAGGATACCATATCATCATACTACATCACAATCATTTTAATTCAATGTTGACACCCAAGACAAATCATTATCCACTCCTAGATACTTAAGCATGGCATGAGAAACTATAATCTCTAAGGGTCATTGCAAACATGTTTAATCATAATAGGTTGAATCATGGATACTAGGTTAAACATATTTACAAAAACACAACAAGTTGAGTTCATACCCGTTTCTCTCTGCCACAGCCAGTTCATCAAATACCGTCATTATTGCCTTTCACTTGCACGACCGAACAATATGAAAATAATAATAGTGCAAGAATGCCGTGGACTAAGCTGGAATCTGCAAACATTTTATTCAAAAAGGAGAAGACAAGGTAATATGGGCTCTTCGTTAGATAAAAAATAATGCATATGAGAGCCACTCAACATTTTCATCGTGGTCTTCTCCTCGGTATGACTCGGTGAAGTGAGAAGGAAATTTAGAGAAACACACTGAAATATTTTTGGAGTTTTCGGTTTCTCCTGAACAAGCAAATAAAAGGGAAAAACAAAAACGAGAAAAACTATTTACACAGGAAAGCTCCCAATAAGTAAAAGAAGAACAAGGAAATATTTTTGGATTTTCTTTTTAATACTACAACTAACTAAACTAGAGAGAAAAATCAAAAAGAAGCGGGAAATATTTTTGTATTTTCTCAAAGTTTTTCAAACACACAAGAAGAAGGCGATAAAATAAATCTAGTATCGATAATACAGTGAAAAAGTGTAGACACCGACAACTGGAATGAAATGTGTGAAGAGGAATGTAATGTCAGTGGAAATACGTACTCCCCCAATCTTAGACTTTTGGCCTAAGTTGGTCATCATCAGTAGCCTGCATAGTGGTCGGAGTGATAGCTCACGGAGGCTCTAGGTGCAGATGCCTCAGCCCAACCGCTGCATTATGTGCTCCGGCCTCGCTCTCAAGAACGTAATATCTTCCCTTGTTGTGAACATCAAAGAGAGCAGGCGCAGGTAAAAAGGTATCCACAATGGACCTTTTATTAAACAATAGGTTATAAGTAAAATTATGGGCTTCACCACTAAGGATCTTATGACATTTCATAGCGTCAAAGTCCAAGTACTATATGGGTAGGATGGGGTCATAAGGCCAAGGTGAAACACCCAGCTCTCTTGCTAAGCATGTGGCATAAATTCCACCATAAAAAATATCCACTACAAGCATTGTGTTGCAACCTGTGTGCAACAATCGCTCGAAGGTTATAACTTTTGTCACTGGTGAGAGCGGTGCATATGAGGCTCAAGTCTGGAGCATAAAGTGTACTACAATCCTGTTTGCCTACAATGCATTGCCCATTAAAAAGTGCAAAGTATTGAATTGAGGGAAAATGAATGCTTTTTATTCTACCTTGTGTCACTCCTCTAGTCTCACCATAGAAAAGACTGGTCAAGAATATCTCAAACTCAGATCTTGGTGGTTCATCCAACGAACCCCAAAATGGAATTTTGCAGTAGTTAGAAAATGTCTCTAAGGGTAGAGTGAAAGGATAGTCGTATGGTTTAAACGACACTCTAGACTCACGAGGATGGAATTTAAATTCTTTAGTAAATGATTCAGTGAGGCTGAGGTGTTGTTTGCACTTATTTGCAATGTAGGGACCGAGCTCGGCATTGTGAAAATATTTATCAAATTCTTCTTTAATGCCCATGCACACCATATAATTGTTGCATGGCCATAAACATGATTTGGTGGCGGTATCTCGTGTGGAATTTTCACTTGGTTCAACATAAGATCGATGAACGGAGCTGCTACTAGAAGATGCCTCCGAGGACTTCCTCCTCGAAGAACTCCTCCCAAAGAGGTTCATCATATTTGTGTACAACTTTCTGAAATTTTTTGGGTCACAAATTTTTTTATCAACAAAACTTCACAATAATGATAGCAACATTCAAACTACTTAGAACTCTAAGAGTTGAACATGCAAGCTCATCTACAGCAGCACCAAGAGCAACTAATTATTCAAAATATAAACTAGTAAAGCAAAAACTAATTGGACCAACGAAGGAGTCACATACCAAGCAACAATCCCCTGAAACAGTTTCGTAAACGGATCTTTGAGCAAAGAGATCGAAATCCGCGGGTGAGGGAGTCCTGGATTAGGGGGTCTCCGGACAGCCAGACTATCTCCATTGGCCGGACTGTTAGACTATGAAGATACAAGATTGAAGACTTCGTCTCGTGTCCAGATGGGACTCTACTTGGCGTGGAAGGCAAGCTAGGAAATACGGATATGGATATCTCCTCCTTTGTAACCGACCTTATGTAACCCTAACCCTCTCCGGTGTCTATATAAACCGAAGGGTTTTAGTCTGTAGGACAACAACCACAACATACAATCATACCATAGGCTAGCTTCTAGGGTTTAGCCTCTCCGATATCGTGGTAGATCTACTCTTGTACTACCCATATCATCAATATTAATCAAGCAGGACGTAGGGTTTTACCTCCATCAAGAGGGCACGAACCTAGGTAAAACATTGTGTCCACTGCCTCCTGTTACCATTCGGCCTAGACGCACAGTTCGGGACCCCCTACCCGAGATCCGCTGGTTTTGACACCGACATTGGTGCTTTCATTGAGAGTTCCGCTGTGCCGTCGCCACCAGGAAGGATGTCTCATCCCGTCTTTAAAGACGGCACTGTTGCTGAGGGAGCTTTGGCTATCGGCCAAACTCTCCGGCTAGGTGGTTTTCTTACGACCGCCTCTTCGGCCGCTGCGCCGACGATGACTTCTCGGGTCATCGAAAGCAATCTTCACGTCAACTCGGAACTCGCCGAGCAGTTAGATCCAATGGAGCTCTCTTCCCTGAACGAGCTCTTGGATCGCATCGCCGCCCTGGGAGTCGCTACAGACTACGATCAGATTGGGCCTAAACCCGATCTGAGAGAGATCAACTCTCCCCAGGTCACCCATCACGTTGCAGTGGTGGAGGAACAATGCGGCAACCCTTCATCTATCTTAAGGACTAGCTATGTACGGATTCCCGATCCCTCCAAGCCGGATACCCGCGGAGGGGAGGACGTCACTCAAGGCCTGAACCTAGAGTCAGGCAGCGGGCTAGATTTATCGGAAAACACCCAAGAATCCAAACTTCCGAGTTCGGAAACTCCTTGGCCCCTGAGTCTCAGATTGGGTGAGGACTCGGGTTCAATTCCACCCACCCACCCAAACATAAGCGATCTATCCCAAATCAGGCAAGAGCCCGAAGAAACAGTACACCATTACTGGGCCAGATTCCTCTTGGTCATGAATAGGATAAAGGACTACCGCAAGGAAGACACAATTTCATTCTTCTGCAATAATTGCACGGACAAGGGAATCCTCAACGCCATAAGTCGCTGCGAAATTACACGCTTTGCCGACTTGGTGTCCATAGTACGAAAGTACTATGCGATGGAAAGCGCCTGGAAAACCAAAATAAATTTTTGGGATAACCCGGCCCTGAATACAAACCCAGTCTGAAATAAAAGGGTGCATTATCACAATACACCTGGGTTAACTACTAAAAAGCAAAAACCCTCTACGGGGAAAAGAACCGTGCTGGAGGGATGGCTCAACGGACCCTGCAAAATTCATAGTATCATGGATGCAATACCAACGCACAGCCTTAGAGCATGTTGGAGACTCCGGGAGGTGGCCAAAAGTGGTGAGGATCTACTCCTCCCGAATACCACAGAGCACCATCCCGTGGACAACAATACGGTGTTAACGGTCTTTGAGACCTTCGCGTCAAATAATAGACGCAAGCGAACACTCCGCAGCATGGCCAAAATCTGCCACGTAGCAGAAATAAATCCTTGGAGTGACACGGCTATTACCTTCAATGCCAGTGACGAACCCAAATTCCGAACAGCCCGAGCACCAGCCGCACTGGTCCTCAGTCCAATCGTGGACGGCTTTCGACTCACCAAGGTACTCATGGACGGCGGCAGTGGATTAAACCTCATCTATGAGGAAACTCTTCAAAAGATGGAAATAGACTGGAGTCGCATTGAGCAAAGTAGCACAACCTTTAGGGGAATCATCCCCAGTCGAGAAGCACGTTGTGCTGGGAAAATCACACTAGATGTGGTATTCGGCACGCCGGATAATTACAGGTCCGAAGAAATAACATTCTAAGTGGCCCCGTTCAGCAGTGGATACCATGCTCTATTAGGGCGGGAGGCGTTTACAATCTTCCAAGCCATACCCCATTATGAGTACATGAAGCTCAAAATGCCCGGGCCCAACGGAATCATCACTCTTGCTAGTGATCCGGACATAGCACTCCGCACCGAAAATAAGACAGCCGCACTGGCCCTCGAGGCACTATCCGAAGCCCTAGAGGCCGAGGAACTAACTGCGCTGTGCTCCACGATGAACAGGGACAATGTCATACTCAATAAAAGATCCAAGTCCACCTCCTTTAAACCGGCGGACGATATAGTCAAATTCCAAGTCCATCCAATGGACCCTACAAAAACAGCTTCTTTCGGGGCACAATTAAACCCTGATGTCGACACCGCGCTGCGAGAGTTTCTACGCGAGAACTGGGACATTTTTGCCTGACACCCTTCAGACATGCCAGGAATCCCATGCAGGCTGGCCGAGCACAGCCTAAATAACCTAAAATGATTCATGCCAGTTAACCAGGCTCTTCGTCGTTTCTCCGAACCTAAGAGACAAGCCATGGGAGAGGAACTAGCCAAGATATTGGAGGCCGGATTCATCAGAGACATAAAACATCCGAACTGGCTAGCAAACCTGGTGATGGTACCAAAGAAGGACAAATCCTGGCGCTTGTGCGTCGAATTTAAGGACCTTAACAAGGCCTGCTCAACGGATCCTTTCCCCCTCCCCTGCATCGATCAAATCATCGACGCCACCGCAGGACACGATTCATTGTGTTTCCTCGACGCATACTCCGGCTACCATCAAATTAAAATGGCAGAGCCAGACCAAGCCGCAACGGCATTCATCACACCATACGGCCCATTCTGCTTCAACACAATGCCCTTCGGGCTCAAAAACGCCGGCGCAACATATCAGCACATGATTCAGACATGTCTGGCAAACCAGATCGGCAAAACAGTGGAGGCATACATAGATGACGTGGTCATTAAAACCAAGCATGTTGAAACTCTAGTAGACGACTTGAGGCTCACATTCGGTAACCTCCGAACATATGACATCAAGCTCAATCCGGAAAAATGCGTTTTCGGCGTACCAGCCGGAAAGCTCCTGGGATTCATTGTCTCCAGTAGAGGTATTGAAGCTAATCCGGCCAAAATCCGAGCGTTGTCACAGTTGGCTACCCCAACAAACCTCAAACAAATACAAAGATTGACTGGATGCGTGGCGGCTCTAAGCCGCTTTATCTCCCGCTTGGGAGAAAAGGCATTACCCCTTTATCGCCTCCTCCGGCGCACCGAACACTTCGAGTGGACGGATGTTGCCACGGCCGGACTCAACGAAATAAAAGCCATATTGGCAACAAACCCAGTCCTGGCCGCGCCGAACATTGGCGAACCAATGCTATTATACATTGCGGCAACTCATCAAGTAGTAAGCGCAGTACTCGTCGTCGAACGAGAAGCGGACGGACACAAATTCCCCCTTCAAAAACTGGTTTACTATGTGTCCACTGTCCTTACTCCATGCAAATCACGGTACCCGCATTATCAAAAGATAGTGTATGCAGTATTTATGGCATCCCGGAAGCTGCGACACTACTTTCAAGAGTGTTCGATAGCGGTAGCCTCTGAAGTACCACTTAACGATATTATAAACATCCGCAACGTGACGGGCCGGATTGCCAAATGGGCCATTGAGCTCCTCCCGTTCGACATAACTTACAAGACACGGCGAGCTATTAAATCACAAGTTTTGGCTGACTTCGTTGCCGAGTGGACGGAAGCCTAACTCCCTAAGGAGTACGACACATATTCAAACTGGATCATGCACTTCGACGGCTCCAAAATGTTGGCTGGTCTGGGGGCTGGCATCGTTTTGACGTCCTCAATAGGAGATTCAGTTCAATGCATACTACAGATAATGTATACGGACTCCAACAATGCAGCCGAATATGAGGCCCTCCTACATGGTCTCCGAATGGCAGTATCCATGGGCATTCAACACCTAGAGGTGCGCGGGGATTCGAACCTCGTGATATCCCAAATAAATGGAGACTTTGATGCCAAGGATCCGAAAATGGCAGCTTATCGCAATGCCGTCCTAAAAATGTCAGCTCGGTTCGAGGGGCTCAAATTTCACCATGTGGCTCGGGAAAACAATCAGGCGGCGGATATCCTCGCCCACATCGGTGCAAAACGCGACGCGGTCCCTCCCAACATATTCCTGGAAAGGCTCTTCAAGCCATCCGTAGCATGGGAAGGGGACACCGGTAACAACAGTCCGGACCCGGCCAAAATACCCGATACCGAACTCTCTGACACAATCGGAGGCTCCGCCACCGAAATAACACATTCAGCCCACGAAATAATGGCCATTATTGCCCCGTGGACAGAACCATTCCTGGCCTACCTAACTAGACATGACCTTCCGGAGGACCAAAATGAGGCACGCTGCATAGTGCGGCGATCCAATGCCTACAAGGTCCATGAGGGAGAATTGTACAAAAAAAGTGCTACTGGAGTCCTTCAAAGGTGCATCTCCGAAGAGGAAGGGCGGAACCTTTTGGCAGAAATTCACGCCGGACTCGGCGGTCATCACGCCGCAGCCCGGGCTCTTGTAAGCAAGGCCTTCCGTACAGGATTCTATTGGCCAACGGCCCGGGCAGATGCATAGGACTTGGTCCAACATTGCGCCGGTTGCCAGCTCTTTGCAAATCAAAGCCACATGCCACCCACCGCCCTCCAAACAATCCCCATTACATGGCCCTTCGCGGTCTGGGGGCTTGACATGGTTGGACCCCTTAAAGGGGGAACCCACAAGAAAAAATACTTATTGGTCATGGTGGATAAATTCACCAAATGGATAGAGGCTAAACCGGTTAAAACAGCCGAATCCGGACCGGTGATAGATTTCATATCCGGGGTTGTACACCGTTACGACGTCCCCACAGCATCATCACTGATAACGGCACGAACTTCACGGCTGAAGAGGTAAAACTCTGGTGCAACAAAATGGACATCAAGCTCGATTATGCTTCAGTCTATCACCCACAAACCAACGGTCAAGTCGAACGAGCAAATGGTCTTATAATGAGTGGCATTAAACCCAGATTAGTGCACTCCTTAACAGAGTCTGACACGCACTGGGTAGAGGAGCTCGACTCCGTAGTCTGGGGGCTGCAGACCACGCCGAATCGTAGTACCGGATATATGCCGTTTTTTATGGTGTACGGCGCAGAGGCAGTCCTGCCCTGTAACATAATTCATGACTCACCTTGAGTGCGCATGTACGAAGAAAGAGAAGCCAAGCTCGATCGGCAGGACAGTCTGGACACCTTGGAGGAAGAGTGCAACGTAGCCAAAGCCCGTTCCGCATTTTACCAGCAACAGGCTCGCAGATACCAAAGCAGAGAAGTACGGGCCAAAACTTATAACGTTGACGAACTAGTTCTATGACTGCCGGATAAGAAAAAGAACAAGCTCGAGCCCAAATGAGAAGGTCCCTTCATTATCGACCAAGTTCTGACCGGTGGAGCATACCGACTGCGGGATGCATCGACTAGTCGACTCGAGCCGAACCCATGGAACGCAACCAGGCTTCAAAGATTCTACGCCTAGCACCGGACTCTATGTTAGTCCCCTCCCATTGTCCATTTTCTGCATATGCATCATCTGTCTTGTTTCCCTTTCTTTCTTTTATTTCTCTAGGCCTTCAAGGGTCACCTTGTGCCTCACTCGTACATTACAGATGCGCTAGCCGCACTCTTCATACCTCGGGGCTTCTTTCACAGAAGCTTAAATTATTTACCTGGGCCTCACGCCCAACGCATGTGTTATACTTCCACATGTACCTTTTTTCACCATTATATGCATCGATATGACTTAAGTTTTGGCCAAGCTGGGTTGCCTGGCTCTTGTATTTATGCCATACTTTCCCGTTAATTCGGCTAGGGCGTAAGGGGAGCACCTCTGCGATTGTTACCGCCGAGTCAGCCGGACGTGTACCTCAGACTTGGTGAAGCCGAAAGCTAGCGTTCTTAAGGGAATATTCGGTCGGTGAACAAAAGATGACTTTTATTTATTATCCATATCTGCCCCCAGATGCTTTTTCTGTGCTTCTTATCGCAGTTCGGACATGCACTTTAGGGCATGCTTACCCAGGGAAAGGAACCCTTAACGGAACTATTCTCCCTGGAAGATGTTTCTTACTACCCATGTAATATAACATAACTAGTTGGGCACGTGTCTGATAAAGCACTAATGACCCCTACGCCTGGTCTCCACGCATGCCCCAGTTCTTACATAACCGAGAGGGTATTCGGATACAATCCAGACCATCGGGTCCCGAGGTTGAAGCGAAAAGGTCCTCCATGACAAACGATCTACAATCTGGCTAGAAGGCATTATACATGTCACTTTAAAATTACATAGTCAATTTGACTGGTTGAATTTCTCTTCAATACCATCCAATAGGCTGTCTAGTCTACAGTCCTGTTGGGAATACTTTGCGGCCAATTCTACTTGGATGTACACTAAGCTCGCAGGGATCTCCTTCCCATCGGGCCCCACAGGTCCGACTTCGGCCATGTGCTTCAGGTCAGCCTTCGTGTACCGTGTCTTCACTATTGCCCAGGCTTCCCTGGCGCCCTGACGGCAGGCCGATATATTCCATAATCGGAAGCGCCGCCGCGCTCCCTTCAGCTTTTCTGCAAGCTCTCCAAGGCCTTCGGGTATGGAGACGAATGGCCACAAGGCCCGGGCGACGCCTTGCATCACCTGCCGAACTCATTCGTGCAGCTGTGAGAGCTCGGGAAGAAGGTCACCCGTTGAACCGGGCATTTCCTCGGCAGGACGACCTATTAGCATACCTACAGACATAACTCTGTCAGCCAGCTTCCTCGCCGAACTCTTTTTCAAAGTTCGTTCAAGCACTTACTAAATATGCCGCGTCGAAGCCGCCGATTCTCCTTAACAGAGTCTGACAGTTGGGCACGAACATCTTTTAGTTCCACGCCCAGCTTGGTGTTGGCATCTAGGAGATCATCCTTCTCTTGCCTCACCCTCGTAAGCACGCTCTCACCAGCCTTCAGCTGGCGTAGGAGCTGTTGCTTATCCGGATTTATTCCAGCATCATCTGCAATTTTATGGTCAGATCTGCATATACGCCGCATTCTATATGATACTTATCATTCGAAGGATATGTTACTAGAGGGGGTCTCTTTGGGCTCCCCTGCTGCGGCCAGTGCAGCCTGAAGTTGGGCTTTGCACTCTTCCAGCTCCTGGGACAGTTGAGTATTCTTTTCTGTAAGAACCTGCATAACAAATGATCCTTAAATCAGTTATCCAAACTATTTCAAGTCTCAGGGGCTACTGATATATATATAATCACCAAATTTTATCACCCGTATGTCTTTTACATACTGCTCCGTGGCTCTGGCTAGACCATTTTGAGCGGCACGGAGGTACGCGTCTCCCGAGTTGAAGGCATCCAATGCCTCTTGGGAGAAACATGCGTCACAAAGAATAGTCCAGTGACGCCTGTGGTTCATGGCACTTTCCACCTCGGAATTGGTGGCGGACAGTTTATCCGCATCCTCTGTCGGAGGAGCACCCGGCGCACGCCTCGTATTCGTTCCCGCCTCCGAATCCGGCCTTGGAGCCTGGCTGGTGGAGGCGCGATTGGTAGCCTCTCCGGGTACAGTCCGGCGAGCGCTCTTTTTCCTGAAAAGAAGGCATGGGCGTTAATATGCCTCGGAGAATAATGTCTTGCAATAAAGACGGTGCACCGTACCACTGTGCCGGTGTCTCAATCCGGACTGCGGGTCTTTTCAGCCCGCCTGGCCTCGCGACCCCTTGTTGGCTAGTTGCCGCAGGCTCGGCCTTCCGCCTCGAGGACCTCCCCTGCAAAACACGGCTGTTATACGGCAATCAAAAAAATGCAAGGGCGGATACCCTTTCGAAGTGCTGGGACTTCGGCCTCAGTCACCTGTGAGGCTGGAAGTAGCCCAGGGTAATCGGCCGTAATGGCAACCAAAGCGTTGTCATTAGTTGATTGGTAAAATACCCCATCGATCAGCTCCCTAGATATGTCCGGATCCTCCTGGGAGGCTGGGTCAAGGGACCGTCCAGGGTCCTCGGGTTGTGGAGGAGGGATGTTTATCTCCTTTACAGCCTGGCGCAGCTCCTGCGATGAAATCGCTAGACTGAATACTTAACTACGGGAATACGAAACGGATGGGCGAGAAGAAGTCTTCGCTTACCCAGCTCGGTGGATTGTACATAGAAAATCCGCCCTACGGGTTGACACGAAGGAATTCCTCCTCTTCTCCCTTGTACAAAGTGGATAAGATCTTTATTAGATCAGCAGCCGATCCTGGCCCTTTGCGGCCGTGGCGGGTGGCGTCATCCTCCCTGTTGAAATCCCACATGGGGTGGCCTCTATATTGAAGCGGCTGCACCCCTGCGTAATACATATGGCCATGACCTCGGTCATGGTCAATCCGGATCGAGCTAAAAAACTTATCCGGCTCATCAGATAAAGAACGTCCCTGTCATCTCCCTCCAGGGAGCTCCATGGACGCCAGCTCGGGCGCTTCTTCAAAGGGGCGTTGTCGAACTCAGGAAGGCCGATTCTAATAGAATCCGGGAGGGGGACGTCTTCTATATAAAACCATTCTGAAGGCCAGTCTTCGGACGTCTTCTTTTGGGTTCCGGACAGGTATCCGGTCCCGGCAATACGCCACACTTCGGCTCTGCCCACTTGATATATTGACCCCTTCTGAGAACGGGGCACAAGGCAGAACAACTTCCTCCATAGAGCGAAATGAGCCTCACAGGCCAAAAACAACTCGCAAAGGGCTACGAATCCCGCGATATGTAGCATGGAGGCAGGCGTAAGGTTATGCAACTAGAGGCCGTAGAACTCCAGGAGCCCCCGAAGAAACGGATGAATTGGAAATCCAAGCCCTCTTACCAAATAAAGGACAAGGCATACCCGCTCTCCCTTGGAGGGATTGGGAAGGCTCTCCGCTTGCTCTCCGCCATTATAGGTGGCAAGCCCGGCTCGAACTGGGACCAGGTACGCTGGGGGAAGAAATCCCTTGGTCTGAAGCATCACTAATTTGCTGTGTGGGACGGAACATCTCTCCTAATCTCCAGGCTTGGGGCTAGGGGAGCGAGAGGAGGAGCTGCGTCGACCGGCCATGATGGAATGGATCTCTGTCGAATGCGCTCCGATGAAGGCTCACCAAGGGAGGATGGTGTGATTTGGATCTGAATCCTCGTCTTTTTAATAGGCAGCTCATTCACATAGCTAGGGGGGTAAATGTAAAAACCCTGGCTCTTCACATTCGCCCGACACGTGGAAAGTGGCCATTATTGGGCGCGGAAGCCAAAGAGTGCAACATTCACAAGAGGCCGGACACTATTTCGACAGGTACACGGAATTTGGAGAGGAACCCGCCTTGCAATGTCGAAGACAATACTGCGCCCAGGACTCATCGTCATTGAAGCCTGGTTCAGGGGCTACTGAGGGAGTCCTGGATTAGGGGGTCTCCGGACAGCCGGACTATCTCCATTGGCTAGACTGTTAGACTATGAAGATACAAGATTGAAGACTTCGTCTCGTGTCCGGATGGGACTCTACTTGGCGTGGAAGGCAAGCTAGGCAATACGGATATGGATATCTCCTCCTTTGTAACCAACCTTATGTAACCCTAACCCTCTCCGGTGTCTATATAAACCGAAGGGTTTTAGTCCGTAGGACAACAACCACAACATATAATCATACCATAGGCTAGCTTCTAGGGTTTAGCCTCTCCGATCTCGTGGTAGATCTACTCTTGTACTACTCATATCATCAATATTAATCAAGCAGTACGTAGGGTTTTACCTCCATCAAGAGGGCCCGAACCTGGGTAAAACATTGTGTCCCCTGCCTCCTGTTACCATCCGGCCTAGAGGCACAGTTCGAGACCCCCTACCCGAGATCCGCCGATTTTGACACCGACAGCGGGTTTGAGAGCAAGAACACGAGAGAGAGAGGGAGAGAGAGAGAGAGCAATGGTGATTTTTTGGAGGTAGGTGGTGGTATGGGATGAAGAGATAAGTGAGGGGCCCCACATGGGGACCACAACCCACCAGGGCGCGCCTGGGGGTGCTGGCGCGCCCAGGTGGGTTGTGCCCACCTAGTGCACCCCCTCTGATATTATCTGCATGAAAATTCAGAAATATTCAGAAAAAATCGTATTAAATTTTCAGAGCATTCTGAGAACTTTTATTTTTGGGTCATTTTTTATTGCACGGGAAATTCAGAAAACAGACAAAACATGGCATTTTATTTTCTTTAACTAAGAAAAACAGAAAATAAAAGGTAGGGACAGAAGGTAGTGCTTACTATATTCATCAACTTCATACCTCTCAAAAATGATCCATTAATAAGGTTCACCAAGTCTTATTAACAATCACTTTCGATTAGCATGAAACTGAAGAACTTTCGTAAATTACTAAGTTACCTCAATGGGGATATGAATGTCCCCAACAATAAGCATTTCATATTTCTTTTTGGCAGTAGGTAGAGGTAGTTGAAAACTTCCAATAGTGATTGTCAGAGATTTTTCAATAAAGTTAATACCATTCACTTGGAATTGTTTCCTCAGAAAGTGCACAGTGTGCTCATTACCATTGATATGAAAAGTGACCTTGCTTTTATTGCAATCAATTGCAGCCCCTGCAGTATTCAAGAAGGGTCTACCAAAGATAATCGACATGTTGTCGTCCTCGGGCATCTCAAGTATAACAAAGTCAGTTAAAATAGTAACATTTGCAACAACAACGGGCACATCCTCACAAATACCGATATGTATGTCAATTGATTTGTCGGTCATTTGCAAAGATATTTCAGTAGGTGTGATATAACGCCCGGATAATCAAACTACAGTAATTCCACGTTAACGATGCCACGTCACCTCTGTTACTATTGCTACTCACGTGTTAGGTGAAAACGTTTCAAATTCAAATTTGAAATTAAGTCAAACGATAAAAGTTTCCAAACCTCAAAACTAAAATGTTCGGAGTGTGCAAATAAATGCCTAGGTATTTATGGTGAAGGAACCATGCCTTTATAAAAGACCTAAATACTTAAAATGAATTAAAACAGAAAAGTAAATAAATAAAAGGAAAAGAAAATACAAAAGAGAAAAAAAAAGAGAAAACCCCCCTCCCCCTGGGCCATTCGGCCCAGCTAGCCAGGCCGACCCAACTGCTGGCCAGCCCACTGCCCCCCCCCCGTCCCAACCGGCCATTCCCCCACTCCCCCTTATCCACTACCCCCAATCCCTAACGTAGCCACCACCCATCCTCCCCACTTGCTCCCCCTTATCCACTACCCCCAATCCCTAACGTAGCCACCACCCATCCCCCCACTCGCGCCCCCACTCTCCCTCTCCCCCGATCCAATCGGGATCGGGCCCGACGCCGCGCCTCCCCAGATCCCGTCATCGGAACGACGCCGCTCGCCTCTCCGTCGTCGACGCGCCCCCGTCCTCCTCACCACCGGCTTGCCTCCCCTACGCGCATCGTCCCCGTCTCCCCACCTCGACCCCTTCTGCCCCGACCCTACAAATCGCGGTGAGGCCCCGCCTCCCTCTGCTCCGCACGGTCACCGCACGCCGCCGCTCTGCCCGCCTCTACTCCCTCGCGCCGACGTGCACGCGCGCACATGCAGCCACAATCGCGTCCGAAGCTGCGTGAGCTCTGCCTTCCCCACTACACCTCGCTCGCGCCATCGCCCTGCATTGCCTCGCCGGCAGCCGCACCCTGCCTGCCGAGCCCGCGGCAACCATGTTGCCACTACTCCCGACCGCGGCGCTCCACGCCCTTGTCGGTCCTTCCCCGTATGCCGCGCCTCGTCGGTCGCCCCGCTTGCGCCGCTGCCGCCGGCCGATTCTGCCGCTGCCCTCGTTCGCCGTTGTGCCACTGCGTGCTCCCGCGCACTGCAGCCAGGACCACGCAGCGCGTCCACCCCCTTCTCCGCCCGGCCGCTGCTCACTGGAGCTCCCCGCCGCGCCGCATCGCTCCCACCGGCCACCTCCACGCCTCCACTGCACCCCCTGCTCCGACCGGCCACAGGGCGCCTGAGCCCCCACGCCACACGCCCCCCTGCTCCCCCACAACGCTCACCTTTGCCCCGGCCAGCGCCCGGTGCCAGCCTAGCCGCGCCCGGCTCCAGCGCCCGTTAGCGCCCGGGCGCCCGCTAGTGCCCGCACGCCCGTTCGGGCCACGCCCAATAGGCCCTCTAGCCCATGACAAACGGGGCCCACGGCCAGAAAGTTTTAAAAAAAGGAAATTAATAATAATAAAAAATTAATAATAAATGAATAATAACTTAATTAGTTAATTAATTAATTAATTAAAGAATTAATTAAGTTAATTAATTTTGATTAATTAAACTAAACAACTAATTAAACTAATTAATCATGATTAGTCTATCTATCTATATCTATCTATCTATCTATCTATCTATCTATCTATCTATCTATCTATCTATCTATCTATCTATCTATACCTCTATATCTATCTATCTATCTATCTATACCTCTACTAATTACAGACTCCCAAAAAATTACCACGTTAATCAGTAATTAGGAGCCGTTAATCTGGTGGGTCCAGATTATTACAGTGTAGATTCGATTAAAATTTTGCTTTTGTTGTGATAAAAAAGCTCCAAAACCTAAAACACGATTAGCAATCTTTTATCTCTTTCATTCACGTAAAAAAACTCCAAAGCAGTCCACCTAAAACACGATTAGAAATCTTTATCTCTTTCATTCACGACAAAGAAACTCAGATTCATCTATGTCTCCTTCCATATAAAAATAAAAGGAAAAAAAACATGTCGCCTTTTCTTCAGCCCCGAGCAGCCGCGCCACCAGAGCTCGCGAACCTTGCCGACACCTCGACTCCTCCGTCTCTGGTGCGCCGCTGGAGCATCTGTCGCCTGCCGGCGAGCTCACCAGCGAGCAGCAGCCGCCCTCCTGCCTTGCCTTTTTCCCGTCCTTCCATGCTCCTCTCTCACCTCTCTCTGCCTTGCCTCCACAGGGACATCGGGACATCGCCGGCATGCGGAACGAAGCCGCCCCAACTGGATCCACGTCCACCGCCATCGCCCGCTCTCCCGCCATTCTTCCTCACCTCAAATTGGTCGCGCCGGTAGCCGTCGTTGCCAGATCCTACCTTGGTCGCCCACTGGAAGATCCAGCACCCTATGCATTGCCACATCGCGCCTCTCACCGTCGAGGGCGGCAGGAACGACGGAGTCGTGCATGTGTCGGCTCCTATGTGGTGCGTGCGGAGCCACTGGCTCACGGAACGACTGCAGGCCTGGAGCACCCCCTACCTCGAGCGGCACGCATGCATGGTTGGTGTTCGAGACATCAGAGGAGCTTCAGCAGGTGTCGTTGATCCAAAATTACTCCTTCCAGTACAACGTTCCCCAATGCAAAGTGTCCCTTTATTTCCCCTGCCCAGCTCCAATCTTGATCCTTCCATGTTTGATGTAATGTGTACAGAGAAACAAGGCCGCCGAGCCAAATTTGCTGAACCAGGCTGCCAAGTTTGAGGTAAAAAAACTCAGCAGGGAAGTATCTATCCTGAATTTTCTGCACTACATAAATTTACCCATAGAATATATCTCTAATAGTACCCTGTCCAAAATGTTAGTGTTATTTCTGCAATTTTGCAAGCCGAATTTGTGCCAAGTGCATTGCTTAATATATCTCTAATAGTATATGTCCATTGCTATTTCCGAGATCTTCAATCAATTTCTATTACAACAAAAAAATGATCCCTATCAACATATATAGTATGCACTGGGAAATCATGATTCATGGGCAGCTGATATATACAATGGTTGATAACAATTACTTTAGGGTCTCCATTCTACTATTTTTTTTACATACTCAACAAATTTGTGACATCTTATCTGGTAGAGAAAACAGTCCGAGATATTCTGTTCTTACCTACACATAATTCCGTATTGATGACTTAGCATTCAACATGATTCAGTTTCTAGCCTGTATACATTAGTATTATTATGAGCCGCCTAAAAAGTTTTTGGGCTTTTAGTTTCAGTTATAGTCATGGACTGGGCACAATTCACAGAATAAGAAAATGTATCAAGCATTAATTTTATATGCGTGAAGCATTTTACAATGAAACGTTATTCAGATCTCTCTTTCAGATCTCTCTTACAGATTTCTCTTACATGAAAATTCTAAACATTATTCAGTACTGAGGACCAAATTTAGAAAATTCTAAACGAGTGGTGAGTTCAATCAGGTGAAAAATTGTAGGTCGAACATGAAAGGATGCACATTCGTTTTTGAAGTTGAAAATAACGTTTCATGAAGCAAACTTGAGGTATCAATCATGTCTCACTTTTTTTATTTGTATAATTGGTTGACATATGAGATGCCTTAGGTTGTCTCACAGTGATACTCATGATTTTTTGCTGTGCAAAAAAATACCTACAGTACAAGAAATTATAAGAAGTAAATAGCATCAAAACGAAACCATCGTTGCTTTTTTTGGATGGAAATAGGTGAGATCTATTAAGCAATAATAGGGTTAGGAATGATGGTTGCTAATAACTATACATTTTTATGGATAGTCATATACCTGGATGTCATCCTTCAAACACGAATACCTGAATTCTTATAGCACATAAATGATATTGTTTAGTTCTCCTTTCTAGAGTCTCTTTTGCGTCATGGTATATCTGTTATCAAGAATGATGCTCAGAAAATTCTTCGTTCCATGCCAAATGACATTTGTTTCGACTTGATAACACCAGGTAACATGGTGGATGTCGCAACACACAATAGTTAAACTGTAGCGACATAGATATATGAAAGGGCAAATCATCTTAGCTATAGTGTATGGAAAAAAGAGCATAGATTAATGATGCTGAGAGCTAGCTCTTGCCGCATTATCATCTATCTATAGCTTTCAAGGACCAGTAATTGTACGATTGTATCATGTGATTGGTACTACAAAATTGACAATCTTTGTGTATTAATATCTTAATTTCAAGATGAATTGGAGAAGGGAGTCTGCTCTACGTTTTCTAATCTATCAGTCAATGTGTAAATCTGGTATTGATGTACAGTTATTAAGAAAGTTTCCTTTTACAGATATTCTGCTAATGATAGGAAGCGTGGTTTAAAACTGCTCTGGCTGGAGTTGTATGCTTTGTGACTGAAGACTAGAGCTTGGTGTCATGGTGACTTGCAGCCACTCCTGATGGTCCTACCACCCAGCTTTTACTCTCTCAAATTTCCTTATTTTCATATTAACACTGCTATTGGGGTCAATCTATGTTGTTTACTGCTCTAATCAAGCTATTGCTAGGATTCCATGTTTCCTACATTGTATTATGCTGATCATTAGTAATTCAACCTACATTGTATTATACTGGTCATTAGTGGAATGTTGATTCTGTGATAATCTTAATACATCCATGGCTGTTGAGGAAATAGGGAAAATGTATAAACTGGAGAAATATCACACATTAACCTCCTCTTAGATCTAAACTAAGATCATATGGGTTCGGCCGTGCATGTCCATACATAGTGCATCGGGTTAATGTGCCTGAAGCGGAAGGACTCATGACATATTAACGAAGTGCACATGTTGAGTTAAAAAAGTGTACATTTGTTTTTTCTATTACGAAACATTTGACGATGTTTTGTTTTGATCTTAAACAAAATGGTGCAGAAGCAAGTCAAGGTTTAGTTACTGTAATTTTACTTACTGTAATTTCCACTCTGTTCTCTACAAGAAAAATAAATTATGGATAAATTGCAGTGATAAGCTATCAAAAAGAGACGTACATTTACTTATATTGCTCAATATTCAATTGATCGATTAGTTTTTAGTTACAAAAGTGTGATGTTTCAAAACTGAAAAACGAACTATTGGTTTAGTAACTAATTACAAAACACAACTAAGCATGGAAATAAGTAGCTAATTGTTTTGGCGTCACCTACTTATGTAATATCTGTTCCCGTATGCACATTTCTTTCTATTTTCCAGTTATGTGACATGATTGTCTGAAGTTTAATGCAACCCTCGAAATGTTTCTTGACTAAATGTCTAAATTCAGTGCACCTAGGATTTTCTTTATGAGGTTGCATCAGTATATTATACTGGGCTTTTGATTCAAATACGAATTTCTCCAACTATCTTTTGTGCCCGGTGTAGTCTCTTCCTCGCGTTGGGGAATTCAGATGGTTATCAGAATCAATTGGGGCATGCTCGCAACAACATCACTATTCACATGGTTGAGGTGGCAGAGCAGCTAAACCAGACGGTGACCTCGCCCTGGAGATGGAGGCGAGCCGCAGAGGGCCTTGCTACGGCATTGTGAAGGAAATCAATAATTACTTATTTCCAATTTGTTGTTTTATAATCGGTAGCACCTGTATTTACTCAATAAACGAGAAAGTCCGATGCATTGCTCATGATCCCCTTTTGTGGGGTTGTAATCTTGATGAAGAAAGAAATGTATATTTGCGTTGTGAAATGTTTCTTTGCCCTTTGGTGGTCTGGCCATGCAAAACACTCAATTATTAATGAGCATATTTTCTCCTCGCTACTACACAACATATGTTGCTTTACTTTGGTGTCGTTAACCAAACTCTTCTCAACTGAGCTGAGAGCATGCCGAATTTAATAAAAAATCCAATACTGATTTGATTCAGAAGCATTTAGGAAGTGCATACAATTTGATGAGCATGGCAATTCTCAAAGTGTATTATTTAAATTTCTTCAATTGCATTCATGCGTGATAAAAATTTGGAGTTTGTTTATGATGATATTATTACTAGCCCGTGCATGGGTGGGTGTGCCCAATATTGTGACTGGGACAATGTGGTGGAGACAAATTACCAGACTATATATGATCACATGTTAACAACGATTATTTCCAAGCCTGCAGTCTGACCAAGGTGTTAAGAGTAAAGACCCTCCAACTAATGTCTTTATATACCATGGATGTGACATTTCTAAACAAGGCATACTCGAGTTGTTGTGTATTATTTTATACATAAATCCTTCCTATTTTAACCTCTTGGACAGGACTCATGAGTTTGCTACGTTTCTCTTATTTCCTACCGAAAGAAACAAATAGCATTGCTAACAGGAATGATCCCATAGGACATATATCTTGAAATACTTATTTGATGCATTTTAACAATGTTTTCTTTCTTTCAGGGATGAACCTGTTGCAGGCTACTGTGTAAAAATAATCATCAGACCAGTGTTTTGAGCAGTGAAGTTTGAATAACATGGGACATGATTTAGTACAAGTTTCACATTATTATATTTTAATCATTGTTAATTTCATGCACGGACGTAATAATTACAAATTTATATGTACATGACATCAGTAAAATCTGGTGTCGCTTACAAAAATGGATAACCATGGACACGATTCTTTACAACCTTTCATTTTTATTGCAGCTTTGCTTTTCACCAATGACCTATTGAGACGATAATTATGGTGATTTTTGTGCTACTTAATTTTTATTTTAAAACTACATGTGTATTTCCATCATTGTGTTGCAGGCAAATAAAGAGAATTGCAGGATTATTTCTCAAGATCGACGATACACAAACAAGGCATATGTGGCAGTGGTTACACATATATCTTCCACGTACATAAATTGCCAAATATATGACATGCACCAGGAGAAAACTATTTCAGTTATTTTTGGTTTTTAGTTACACAACGCCGGTGAGTATGATTTTGCTCCCCAATACATAATATTAGGACTTTTTCCTGTAATAAAATGATCAAGTTTTGAACATATATTTCCTAATACCACAGATGACATTTAATATATGGTAGACCAAGAGTAAATAAATCACAAAATAATTGAGATTAATGCTTCTTCTACTATTTAATTTTCGATGTGTACAGGTTAGCTGTTTCATGAATTTACTACAACATCTTTTAGCATATTTCGGTTATTGGTCCATGGTTTTTCTCCCATACTTAGGCTTTTTTGTTTGAACTATGTGCAAATTCTAAGTTAGTTCCACCATGGGGATTGAACATCTTACATCTTTACATCATCTTCAAATTTTATTTTTTTGAGGTTATTATCAGATTTTATAACAAGGAATTAAATGTAAGCCATTTCTAGTTTCTTTATAACAACATTTACAGAACCGGCCGAGTAAAGTTCAATCAGGTAGGCCACGGCTACCATCCTCCATTCGGTTTCACTAACATTTAATCAGGGCTTGCATATTTTCTTTCAATTTTCTACACTTCTTGAGTGTACTAGATTCGAACTACTATAGTGGCTATTTAATGGATATGGTAACAATATCACCTAATCCTATTTGTATATAGATACATGTGTTCTTTCACGCCCTTTCTTAAATTTGTTATTTGTACTAATTTAGCATACTACAACGGCTTAATACTCCCTCCATTCCTAAATATAAGTCTTTCTAGAGATTCCAATAAAAGACTAGATGCGGAGCAAAATGAGTGAATCTACACTCTAAACTACGTCTATATGCATCCGTATGTAGTCCATAGTAAGATCTTTAGAAAGACTTATATTTAAGAACGGAGGGAGTACATGATATCATGAAGGATCTCGGAGTGACAAGGGTACGGACATATGAAGCATTCTTGTGGAGTGTAGCTACCTTTTGTTTTGACATAGAATTATATCAGCCCACTTTTATGTAAATTACGCATGATATTAGAAGTATCCATTCAACATTAGTCCTACTTATTATATCTATAATCTATTATATTTTGTAATGCTACCGATCCAAAATCTTGGTTTTTTTTCGAAATTGATTGATGTTATTTTTAATACATTGTTCATGTATGTCGTTTCTAGACGACATTTGAAGTGTGTGCTGCATGTTGCCAAGATTTTCACGGATTGCTCCCTATATATTTTTGCATTCGCCTATCTCATTCTCATGATCCTTTAATCAATTAATAAAATGTTTGTGTGCTTTCAACCATCATCTCAATGGCTTAAGGCATACTATTATTTTTAGCTATGCAATTATTTTAGTTATTCTCTTAGATGATAATAAGAGAAAGAGAATTTAAGTTCATATGCAAAGTTATGTTTGCTACATGTTTGTTCTGTGAATATTAGCATTGTCATAATTGTAACGGCCCCGTGCGAATGCACGGGTTGACGACTAGTTAGTCTAGTCAATGACGAACGGGACCCACCTGTCAGGTTGACCAGGTTAACTGCTGACGTCATGCTGACGTCAGCAAACACTATTCTGGATAATGTTGATTTAAATAATTAAATAAATCCTAAAAATGATTTAAATCTTTTAAAATTAATATAAAATAAATCGTAGCTCGGATGGAAAAACTTTGTACATGAAAGTTGCTCAGAACGACGGGACGAACCCGGATACGCAACCCGTTCGTCCGCCACGCATCCCTAGCATAGAGAACACGGAACTTTCTCCCTCCGGTTCATCTGTCCGAAAACGCGAAACACCGGGGATATTTCCCGGATGTTTCCCCCCTTCACCGGTATCACCTCATACCACGTTAGGGCACCCCTAGCACCGCTACCTGTCATGTCATGCATCATTATGCATCTGTTTGCTTAATATTTATTGTTTCTTCCCCCTCTTCCCTCCGATAGACTACGAGACCAACGCTGCTGCTACCCAGTACGACTACGGTGTTGACGACCCCTCTCTCTTGCCAGAGCAACCAGGCAAGCCCCCCCCCCTTGATCACCAGATATCACCTACTCTCCTCTATACTACTTGCATTAGAGTAGTGTAGCATGTTACTGCTTTCCGTTAATCCTATTCTGATGCATAGCCTGTCATTGTTGCTACAACTGTTGATACCTTACCTGCAATCCTAAATGCTTAGTATAGGATGCTAGATTATTATCAGTGGCCCTACATTCTTGTCAGTCTACCATGCTATACTATCGGGCTGTTTTCACTCGGGTGTTGATCACGGGTTTATACTATATATACATACTATACATTTTGTGACTAAAGTCGGGTCGGCTCGTTGAGTACCCGCAAGTGATTCTGATGTTGGGGGCTGAAGGGGCAGGTGGTTCCACCCAGGTAGTGGTGGGCCTAAGTTCCCGATGGCCCCCGCCTGTTACTTTGAGGCGGAGCGACAGGGCAGGCGGAGACCAGCTAGGTGAGAGGTGGGCTTGGCCCTGGTCGGTGTTCGCTATTACTTCAAAATAACACACTTAACGAGATTTGGGTATTTGATCTGAGTCTGGCCACTGGCCTATACGCACTAACCAACTACGCGGGAACAGTTATGGGCACTCGACGTCATGGTATCAGCCAAAGCCTTTGTGACGTCAGCGACTGAGCGGCGCGCGCCGGGTTGGACCGCGTAACGCAACTTCCTTTTTAATGGAGGTTGCTAGGTCTGCTCTCCGGCCGCCCATGCAACATGCAGGTGTGCAATGGGCGATGGGCCCAGACCCCTGCACCAAAGCATTTAGACCGGCGTGCTGACCTCTCTGTTGTGCCTAGGTAGGGCTGCGACTTGTTGATCTTCCGAGGCCGGGCATGACCCAGAAAAGTGTGTCCGGACAAAGGGAATCGAGCGTGTTGGGAAATGTGGTGCACCCCTGCAGCGAAGTTAATCTATTCGAATAGCCGTGATCTTCGGTAACAGGACGACTTGGAGTTGTACCTTGACCTTATGACAACTAGAACCGAATACTTAATAAAACACACCCTTCCAAGTGCCAGATACAAGCGGTGATCGCTCTCTCACATGGCGACGAAGGGAGGATCATCGGTTAGGATTATGCTATGCCTTGCTACTTGGTTAACTTACCATCTACTCTCTTCTTCTGCTGCAAGATGGAGGTTACCAGAAGCGTAGTCTTTGATAGGACTAGCTATCCCCCTCTTATTTCGACATTCTGCAGTTCAGTCCACATATGTTACCCCTTTTCCATTTGATACCAATGCATACATATGTAGTGTAGCTCCTTGCTTGCGAGTACTTTGGATGAGTACTCACGGTTGCTTTGCTCCCCCTTTTTCCCTTTCCTATACCCGATTGCTGCGTCCAGATGATGGAGTCCAGGAGCCAGACGCCACTGTCGATGACGACTACTACTACTCGGGAGGTGCCTACTACTACGTGCAGCCCGCTGACGACGACCAGGAGTAGTTTAGGAGGATCCCAGGTAGGAGGCATGCGCCTCTTTCAATATGTATCCCAGTTTGTGCTAGCCTTCTTAAGGCAAACTTGTTTAGTTATTTCTGTACTCAGATATTGTTGCTTCCGCCGACTCGTCTATGATCGAGCTCTTGTATTTGAGCCCTCGAGGCCCCTGGCTTGTAATATGATGCTTGTATGACTTATTTTATTTGTAGAGTTGTGTTGTGATATCTTCCCGTGAGTCCCTGATCTTGATCGTACACGTTTGCGTGTATGATTAGTGTACGGTCAAATCAAGGGCATCACAAGTTGGTATCAGAGCCGACTGCCTGTAGGAATCTCCCTTCCACACTCCTTGGCCGAAGTCGAGTCTAGGCATTACAAAACTTTTTACTAACATGGTTGTGTGCCTTACGGGCCCACATTGCCATATGGGTGGTATTAGGATCTTTTACTCCTCGATCCTTACTCTGGGACTCTGAACTCTCTTCTACTCGGGTTAAGAGATTTTACTAACTCTAACATTAGGATCTCATGACCACGTTCACCCCAAAGTTGGATAAGCCCTAGTTATTCTTTAGAGTAGTATTTGAACATTATACACATTGTCATTGACTCCTTTGAAAACATCTTTGTTTTCAGATGGAACCCACGAGACAGGTCGTGCGCCACACGACGTCCATTGGTGCCTCAGGATCACCTGCTATCTTGGTTGAGATGATGACCTATCTGGGTTATCGCTGGCACCCTGAGTACACCGTCTACGAGGAGTATCAGGACTTCAACCAGGAGCAGTACTGTGCTGTCGTCCACCTCTACTCTTGGGAGTATGACTCCACTACTGTGCTGCACACTGCTCATGGTATTGGAGTGACTATCGACATGGCGGTCCACAATGCTGCTTATGCTGCTCTGACACGTCTTCGTGGAGAGTATCGGGAGTTGGACACCTCCCCTTTCAGACACATTGCTATCGCATCTGATGGTGCGGAGGGGTAAAACTCTGCTGCCTACTCCACTGTCACCCGAGAGCCCTTCTACCATCAGAACCGAGCTCTTCGACACGAGTTGTACACCACCCGTCAGCACCTGTACCGTGCTCTGACGCTGTTGCACCCCTCTGTCCGATCTGATGATTTGTCGCGTTCTATGATCTACCCTACTAGGACCGTGATGCCCCAGGGTGTCGGCTGGCCAGATGTGGGAGGCTACTCTCCCGCACTTGGTCCTCTTCTGCCACCTGTGCATCGGGTTCCGCACTAGAGTATCCGCGGACCCCAGGCTACTCACGTGGAGGACTTTCCTTCGCGTCACTACCAGCTGTCAGGCTACACCTGCCTCCACAGTTCCTCCTGGGACTGATGTAGGCTTGCTTGTTAGTGTTAGATGCATTCACCGCGAGCCTGCGTGCCGCCTATGATGTTCTTAGTCTGTGTACTAAACTCTGTGTACCGAACTCAATGCATGATCTCTTTTGTAAGATATGCCAACTACTATGTAGCATCTATCGTGTTCCTTTCATTATGCATGTTTCATCATGAATGATTCTTGTCCTTGCAATTTCTCAATGCTGAACTACCCCTGTTATATATTAGCAGGATGGTTAGGCCAGGTGGTCGTGGCTGTGGTGGCCATGCCCCACCACCGCCTGAGTACATGGCTGGTATGATCCAATAGTTCGAGCTGAACCGCCAGTTCATGGAAAATATGATGGCTCGGTTTCCTTGCCCCAATATGAACCAGCAGCCAGGCTAAGTGACTCTACAGGATTTCATGCGCCTCAACCCAACTGTGTATCGCAGCTCAACTTGGCCTCTGGATGCTGATGGCTGGCTCCATGACATCACCTATGAAATGGAGTCAGCTGATGTAGCCCCTGCCGGCTATGTCACCTTTGCTTCCTTCTTCCTGAAAGGACCCGCTGCTCAATGGTGGGACAGCCACAGGCATACTCTGCCAGTTGGAACAATCATTACCTGGCCAGACTTCCAAGCTGCTTTCCGTGCCTGCTTCATTCCTCAGGGAGTCATGGACCGGAAGAAGCGCGATTTCCGTAATCTCACCCAAGGCAAAAAAATTGTGGAAGCTTATCAGCGGGAGTTTCTGGATTTATCCTGCTATGCTGAAGAAGACATTGCAACTGATGCACGCAGACAAGAGAAGTTCCATGATGGCCTTCAAGCTGACATCAAGCTCACACTTCTAGTGCATGATTTTGCTGATTTCGCCACCTTAGTGAACAAGGCCATCAATGTCAAAACCGGTTTGCAGAAACACCAGAGCTCTCACAGGCGCAACCGTGACACGGGCTCATCTTCAGGCCCATCCTCGTAGAAGCGTAGGATATGGATTCCCAACAGCATGTACCAGCCAGCTGCACCTGCTCCAAGACAGTCATATGTTGCATCGCGTCTGCCTCCCCCACCAACTAGGCAGCCGAGACTTCCAGGTCCACCACCTCGAGCTCCTGTTCCCACTCCCAATAATGGTCTGTGCTACAAGTGTGGCCAACCTGGTCACCTCGCCAGGAGCTCCCTTCAGAACCAGAATCAACTGGCCCTTCCTGCAGCTGGCCGTGGAAGCAACCAGCCTCGCAACAACAATGCCAGGTCTTATGGTCGTGTTCATGCCAACCACGTTGATCTCAATGAAATTCTAGACCAGCCTGCTACCGTTATGGGTACACTCCTCGTAAATTCAGTACCGACGTCTGTTTTATTTCATACAGGTGCATCGCATTCATTCATGTCAGAAGATTTTGCATGCTTGCACGACATTAAATGTGAGGACATGAACACTTCGCTATTGGTACACACTCCCGCGGGCCAATGTCGGACCTCCATGATTTGCAACGACGTCCCCGTTGAAATTGAAGGACTGGAATTCCTTGTCTATCCCATCGTACTGAAGTCCTGTAGCATTGATCTCATTCTGGGAATGGATTGGTTGAAAGCGCATACTGCTTCTATAGTTTGCGCCACTAAGACCGTCCATCTGCTACACCCTTCTGATGAAATAATTACCTACCAAGCTCATCTAGTTCAGAATGCCGAGGCATGACTTTATGCCTTGAATGCGTTAAACGCTGCACCACTCGAGGGCATTGAAAACATTCCCGTCGTTCGTGAATTCCAAGATGTCTTTTCGGAAGAACTTCCAGGGATTTCCCCTGCTAGAGCTGTCGAATTCATCATCGACTTGAAACCAGGCACCACTCCTATAGCCAAAAGACCCTACAAGATGTCGCCGCATGAACTCATTGAGCTTAAGGAGGAAATCGACAAATCTCTTAGCAAAGGTTTCATTCGCCCTAGTTGCTCTCCTTGGGGAGCACCTTCTCTCTTTGTTAAGAAGAAGGATGGGACAAACCGATTGGTCCAAGATTATCGACCTATTAACCAAGCCACTATTCAGAACAAATATCCCCTCCCTCGGATCAATCATCTTTATGATCAACTGGCTGGTTCATCAGTGTTCTCCAAACTCGACTTAGGTTGGGTTACCACCAGATCCGTGTTCGTGAAGAGGATATCCCAAAGACCGCCTTCATGACTCGGTATGGATCATACGAGTACACCGTCATGTCATTCGGCTTAACGAATGCTCCCGCCACCTTCTCTCGTCTAATGAACTATATATTCATGGATTACCTCGACAAGTTCACCATGGTTTATCTGGATGATATCCTTGTATTTTCCAAGAACAAAGAAGAACATGTTGAACATCTTCGCCTTGTGCTGGAAAAGCTTCGAGAGCATCAACTCTATGCTAAGTATTCCAAGTGTGAATTCTGGCTCCCCGAAGTAACCTATCTTGGGCATGTCATCTTCAAGGATGGTATTGCCGTCAACCCTGAACGAGTCCAGGCTATTCTCGATTGGACTCCTCCGAAGAATGTCAAGCAAGTCCGAAGTTTTCTCGGTCTCGCCAGCTATTGTCGTCGATTCGTCGATAACTTCTCCAAGATTGCTAGGCCTCTGACTAATCTGTTGCATAAGGGCGTAAAGTTCTAATGGACAGACAAGTGTCAGGGAAGTTTCCAGGCGCTCAAAGAAAAATTGACTTCTGCCCCAGTGCTTGCTCCACCTGATACTAAGAAGGACTTCGTCATTTACTGCGACGCTTCCCGTCAAGGATTAGGCTGTGTCCTAATGCAAGAGTGCAGACTGATTGCTTATGCCTCTCGTCAACTGCGCCCTCACGAAGAAAACTACCCAGTTCACGACCTCGAGCTTGCTGCTGTCATTTATGCTCTAAAGCACTGGCGACATTACCTTCTCGGTAATCATTGTGAGACCTTCACCGACCATCAAAGTCTGAAGTATCTGTTTACTCAACCCGACCTGAACCTCCGTCAGCAAAGATGGATGGAGACTGTTGCAGACTTTGACGTGGGTATATCCTATACCCCAGGCAAGGCTAATGTAATGGTTGATGCCTTGAGCCGCGAGTCTTACTGCAACCACCTCCAGGTTCACAAGGTTGAGCCCTCGCTTGTTGAACAATTCAGAAAGCTGAACCTACATATAGTTCCTCCGAGTGCACCCACTCCCCCTCCCCCGAGTGCTGCAAGATGAACCTCCACGTTGTCTCCCAGGGTTCTCTGAATACCCTGGTTGCTAAACCGGATCTCGTGGACAGCATCAAAACACTACAGAATTATGACTCTCAAGTCCACAAGATTAAGCGCTACCTCGCTGAAGGAAGGCCCTCGTTCTTCACTATTGCTGATGATGGCATCTTGTACTTCAAGGGCCGCCTAGTGGTGCCATGTTCAGAGGAAAACCATGATATGACACAGGAGGTTATGAAAGAAGCTCATGATACACCTCTATCTATCCATCCTGGTAGTACAAAGATGTACCAAGACATCCGTCAGAGATTCTGGTGGTCTAATATGAAGCAAGACATTGATTGATATGTTGCTGAGTGTGACGTTTGCCGCCGTATCAAAGAAGAGCATCAAAGGCCCGCTGGAACTCTGCAACCAATCTCTATTCCTGAATGGAAATGGGACCATGTTGAAATGGATTTCGTCACTGGGTTTCCCAAATCGCAGAAAGGTAATGATGCTATTCTTGTCGTCATTGACCGGCTTTCTAAAGTCGCACATTTTCTCGCGGTCAAAGAAACAATCACTACTAGTCAGCTTGCAACTCTCTAGATGTCCAGAATTGTTTCACTTCACGGAATTCCACTGGTTATCAGTTCAGACCATGGCAGCTTGTTTACTTCAAGATTCTGGGCAAGTTTCCAAGAAGCTATGGGAACTCATCTGTTGTTCAGTACTGCGTTTCATCCTCAGTCGCAAGGGCAGGTTGAACGTGTCAACCAAGTTCTCGAAGACATGCTTCGAGCTTGTGTAATTTCCTTCGGCAAGAAATGGGAGGAATCTCTTCCATATGCCGAGTTCTCTTATAATAATAGCTATCAAGCTAGTCTAAAGATGCCCCCCTTCGAAGTATTATATGGACGAAAGTGTCGAACCCCTCTGAGCTAGTCAGAAACTAGGGAACATCCACTCTTCGGTCCGGATATTATCCAACAGGTCGAAGAACAAGTCCGCATTATTCGCGAGAATCTCAAGACTACTCAGTCGCATCAGAAAAGTCAGTATGACCGTCATCACAAGGACATGGTCTATCAACCTGGCGAAAAGGCTTATCTTTGAGTTACACCAATGAAGGGTGCTCACCGCTTAGGGATCAAGGGCAAGCTAGCTCCTCGCTATATCGGTCCCTTCACTATTCTCGTAAGGCATGGAAAAGTGGCATATCAACTGGAGCTTCCGTCGAACCTTTCTCAGGTTCACGATGTGTTCCATGTGTCACAGCTCCGCCGTTGCTTCAAGGATCCAATCCGGGTAGTGGATTATGAAGTGCTCGAATTGCAACAGGACCTCTCCTATAAAGAGTATCCGGTCCGCATTCTTGACCAAGCTGAATGGTGCACACGTCAGAAGGCGATCAAATTCCTCAAAGTCCAATGGTCGTATCACTCTGAAGATGAAGCCACTTGGGAACGCGAGGACCGCCTGCGTGATGAATACCCCGCACTGTTTCCTTCTACCTCCTAAATCTCGGGACGAGATTTCTTGTAGTGGAGGAGTTTTGTAATGCCCGGATAATCATGCTACAGTAATCCCATGTTAATGATGCCACATCACCTCTGTTACTGTTGCTACTCACGTGTTAGTTGAAAACGTTTCAAATTCAAATTTGAAATTAAGTCAAACGATAAAAGTTTCCAAACCTCAAAGATAAAATGTTCAGAGTGTGCAAATAAATGCCTAGGTATTTATGGTGAAGGAACCATGCCTTTATAAAAGACCTAAATACTTAAAATGAATTAAAACAGAAAAGTAAATAAATAAAAGGAAAAGAAAATACAAAAGAGAAAACAAACAAAAGAAGAAGAAGAGAAAACCCCCCTCCCCCTGGGCCATTCGGCCCAGCTAGCCAGGCCGGCACAGCTGCTGGCCAGCCCACTGAACCCTCCGGCCCAACCGGCCATTCCCCCCACTCCCCCTTATCCACTACCCCCCAATCCCTAACGCAGCCACCACCCATTCCCCCCCACTCGCGCCCCCACTCTCCCTCTCCCCCGATCCAATCGGGATCGGGCCTGATGTCGCGCCTCCCCGGATCCCATCGCCGGAATGATGCCGCTCGCCTCTCCGTCATCGACGCGCCCCCGTCCTCCTCACCGCCGGCTTGCCTCCCCTATGCGCATCGTCCCTGTCTCCCCACCTCGACCCCCGCTGCCCCCGACCCTACAAATCGCGGTGAGGCCCCGCCTCCCTCGCTCCGCACGGTCACCGCACGCCGCTGCTCTGCCCACCTCTACTCCCTCACACCGACGTGCACGCGCGCGCACGCAGCCATAACCGTGCCCGAAGCTGCGCGAGCTCTGCCTTCCCCGCTACACCTCGCTCACGTCGTCGCCCTGCCTTGCCTCGCCGGCAGCCGCACCCTGCCTGCCGAGCCCGCGGAAACTGCGTTGCCGCTACTCCCGACTATGGTGCTCCACGCCCCTGCCGCCCCTTCCTCGTACGCCACGCCTCGTCCGTGGCCCCGCTTGCACCGCTGCCGCCGGCCGATTCCATCGCTTCCCTCGTTCGCCGCTGTGCCGCTGCGTGCTCCCACGCGCTATAGCCAGGACCGCGCCGCGCGTCCACCCCCTTCTCCGCCCGGCCGCTGCTCACTGGAGCTCCCCGCCGTGCCACATCGCTCCCACCGGCCACCTCCGCGCCTCCACTGCACCCCCCCTGCTCCGACCGGCCACAGGCCGCCGGAGCCCTCACGCCGCACGCCCCCTGCTCCCCCACGACACTCACCTTTTCCCCGGCTAGCGCCCGGGGCCAGCCTAGCCGCGCCCGCCTCTAGCGCTCGTTAGCGCCCGGGCGCCCGCTAGTGCTCGCACGCCCGTTCGGGCCACGCCCGATAGGCCTTCTGGCCTATGACAAACGGGGCCCACACCCAGAACGTTTAAAAAAGGTAAATAAAAAATTAAAAATAAATTAGTTAATTAATTAATTAATTAATTAAAGAATTAATTAACTTAATTAATTTTGATTAATTAAACTAAACAACTAATTAAACTAATTAATCATGATTAGTTAGTCTAGTCAATGACGAACGTGACCCACCTGTCAGGTTGACCAGGTCAACTGCTGACGTCAGCAAACACTATTCTGGATAATGTTGATTTAAATAATTAAATAAATCCTAAAAATGATTTAAATCTTTTAAAATTAATATAAAATAAATCGTAGCTCGGATGGAAAAACTTTGTACATGAAAGTTGCTTAGAACGACGGGACGAACCCGGATACGCAGCCTGTTCGTCCGCCACGCATCCCTAGCATAGCGAACACGCAACTTTCCCCCTCTGGTTCATCTGTCCGAAAACGCGAAACACCGAGGATATTTCCCGGATGTTTCCCCCCTTCACCGGTATCACCTCATACCACGTTAGGGCACCCCTAACACTGCTACCTGTCATGTCATGCATCGTTATGCATCTGTTTGCTTAATATTTATTGTTTCTTCCCCCTCTTCTCTCCGATGGACTATGAGACCGACGCCGCTGCTACCCAGTACGACTACGGTGTTGACGACCCCTCTCTCTTGCCAGGGCAACCAGGCAAGCCCCCCCCCCCTTGATCACCAGATATCGCCTACTCTCCTCTATACTGCTTGCATTAGAGTAGTGTAGCATGTTACTGCTTTCCGCTAATCCTATTCTGATGCATAGCATGTCATTGTTGCTACAACTGTTGATACCTTACCTGCAATCCTAAATGCTTAGTATAGGATGCTAGATTATCATCAGTGGACCTACATTCTTGTCAGTCTGCCATGCTATACTATCGGGCCGTGATCACTCGGGTGTTGATCACGGGTTTATACTATATATAAATACTATACATGTTGTGACTAAAGTCGGGTCGGCTCGTTGAGTACCCGCAAGTGATTCCGATGTTGGGGGCTGAAGGGGCAGGTGGTTCCACCCAGGTAGTGGTGGGCCTAGGTTCCCGACGGCCCCCGCCTGTTACTTTGAGGCGGAGCGACAGGGCAGGCGGAGACCAGCTAGGTGAGAGGTGGGCCTGCCCTGGTCGGCATTCATGGTTACTTCAACATAACACGCTTAACGAGATCTGGGTATTTGATCTGAGTCTGGCCACTGGCCTATACGCACTAAACAACTATGCGGGAACAGTTATGGGCACTGAACGTTGTGGTATCAGCCGAAGCCTTCGTGACGTCAGCGACTGAGCGGCGCGCGCTGGGTTGGACCGCGTAGCGCAACTTCCTTTGTAATGGAGATTGCTAGGTTAGCTCTCCGGCCGCCCACGCAACATGCAGGTGTGCAATGAGCGATGGGCCTAGACCCCTGCGTCATAGGATTTAGACCGGCGTGCTAACCTCTCTGTTGTGCCTAGGTAGGGCTACGACATGTTGATCTTCCGAGGCCGGGCATGACCCAGGAAAGTGTGTCCGGACAAAGGCGATCGAGCGTGTTGGGAAATGTGGTGCACCCCTGCAGGGAAGTTAATCTATTCGAATAGCCGTGATCTTCAGTAACAGGACGACTTGGAGTTGTACCTTGACCTTATGACAACTAGAACCGGATACTTAATAAAACACACCCTTCCAAGTGCCAGATACAACCGGTGATCGCTCTCTCACAGGGCGACGAGGGGAGGATCATCGGTTAGGATTATGCTATGTGTTACTACTTGGTTAACTTACCATCTACTCTCTTCTTCTATTGCAAGATGGAGGTTACCAGAAGTGTAGTCTTCGATAGGACTAGCTATCCCCCTCTTATTCCGGCATTCTGCAGTTCAGTCCACATATGTTACCCCTTTTCCATTTGGTACCAATGCATACATATGTAGTGTAGCTCCTTGCTTGCGAGTACTTTGGATGAGTACTCATGGTTGCTTTTCTCCCCCTTTCCCCTTTCCTATACCCGATTGCTGTGACCAGATGATGGAGTCCAGGAGCCAGACGCCACTGTCGATGACGACTACTACTACTCGGGAGGTGCCTACTACTACGTGCAGCCCGCTGACGACGACCAGGAGTAGTTTAGGAGGATCCCAGGCAGGAGGCCTGCACCTCTTTCAATCTGTATCCCAGTTTGTGCTAGACTTCTTAAGGCAAACTTGTTTAGTTATGTCTGTACTCAGATATTGTTGCTTCCGCTGACTCGTCTATGATCGAGGTCTTGTATTTGAGCCCTCTGGCTTTTAATATGATGCTTGTATGACTTATTTTATTTGTAGAGTTGTGTTGTGATATCTTCCCGTGAGTCCCTGATCTTGATCGTACACGTTTGCGTGTATGATTAGTGTATGGTCAAATCGGGGGCGTCACATGTGAGTTTATTCAAATCAAGTCTTTTATATAAAGAGAAAGGCATAACACTAACTCCAGCTCCTAAATCACATAAAGAAGTTTTCATGTAATTTCTTTTGATGGATCAAGGTATAGTTGGTATTCCGGGATCTCCAAGTTTTTTAGGTACTCCATCCTTAAAAGTGTAATTAGCAAGCATGGTGGAGATTTCAGCTTCCGGTATTTTTCTCTTATTGGTGATTGAAAGAAATATGCCCTAGAGGTAATAGTAAAGTTGTTATTTATATTTCATTATATCATGATAAATGTTTATTATTCATGCTAGATTTGTATTAACCGGAAACTTAGTACATGTGTGAATACATAGACAAACAGAGTGTCACTAGTATGCCTCTACTTAACTAGCTCGTTAATCAAAGATGGTTAAGTTTCCTATCCATGGACAAAGAGTTGTCATTTGATGAACGGGATCACATCATTAGAGAATGATGTGATTGACTTGACCCATCCGTTAGCTTAGCACTTTGATCGTTTAGTTTACTGCTATTGCTTTCTCCATAACTTATACATGTTCCTATGACTATGAGATTATGCAACTCCCGAGTACCGGAGGTACACTTAGTGTGCTATCAAACGTCACAACGTAACTGGCTGACTATAAAGATGCTCTACAGGTGTCTTCGATGGTGTTTGTTGAGTTGGCATAGATCGAGATTAGGATTTGGCACTCCGTGTATCGGAGAGGTATCTCTGGGCCCTCTCGGTAATGCACATCACTATAAGCCTTGCAAGCAATGTGACTGATGAGTTAGTTACGGGATGTTGCATTATGGAATGAGTAAATAGAGACTTGCCAGTAACGAGATTGAACTAGGTATTGGGATACCGACGATCGAATCTCGGGCAAGTAACATACCGATGACAAAGGGAACAACGTATGTTGTTATGCGGTTTGACCGATAAAGATCTTTGTAGAATATGTAGGAACCAATATGAGCATCCAGGTTCCGCTATTGGTTATTGACCAGAGATGAGTCTCGGTCATGTCTACATAGTTCTCGAACCCGTAGGGTCCGCACACTTAACATTCATTGACGATCGGTGTTATGAGTTCATGTGTTTTGATGTACCGAAGGTAGTTCGGAGTCCTGGGTATGATCACGGACATGATGAGGAGTCTCGAAATGGTCGAGACATAGAGATCGATGCATTGGAAGGCTATGTTTGGACATCAAAATGGTTCCGGGTGAGTTCGGGCATTTACCGGAGTACCGGGGAGTTACCGAAACCCCCCGGGGAGTATATGGGCCTTATTGGGCCTTAGTGGAAGAGAGGAGAGGAAGGCCAAGGTGGAGGGCGTGCCCCCTAGCCCAATACGAATTGGGTGGGGGACGGCCCCCTCTTCCTTCCCTCTCTCTCCCCTTTCCTTCTCTCCTACTCCAACAAGGGAAAGGGGGAATCCTACTCCCACCGGGAGTAGGACTCCCCCCTTGGGCGCGCCATAGAGGGCCGGCCCTCCCCCTCCTCCACTCCTTTATATACGGGGGAGGGGGGCACCCCATAGACACACAAGTTGATCTCTTAGCCATGTGTGGTGCCCCCTCCATAGATTTCCACCTCGGTCATATCGTTGTAGTGCTTAGGCGAAGCCTTACATCGGTAATTTCATCATCACTGTCATCACGCTGTCATGCCGACGAAGCTCTCCCTCGACACTCAGCTGGATCTAGAGTTCGTGGGACGTCACCGAGTTGAACATTTGCAGATCGCGGAGGTGCCGTACCTTCGGTGCTAGGATCGGTCGGATTGTGAAGACGTACGACTACATCAACCGTGTTGTCATAACGCTTCCGCTTATGGTCTACATGGGTACGTGGACAACACTCTCCCCTCTCGTTGCTATGCATCACCTATATGGATCTTGCGTGTGCATAGGAATTATTTTGAAATTACTACGTTCCCCAACAGTGATGATGTCTTTCATGTACTTTTCATAAGGAGGCATTTTTAAGATATCAGTCATGCGGGCACGCAAAAGACTGGCCTAATCATTTCAGCAAAGCGTTCAATTCTTCATCATCTTTGTTCTTACTTGACTTAGGTAGAAAGGGCATAGGTTTTTGAACCGGCGGTTCTCTTTCCTTACCATGTTTTCTAGCAACAAAGTCTCTTTTATCATATCTTTTATTCTTGGTTTGTGGGTTATCTAGATCAACAATTGGTTCTATTTCAACATCATTATCTAGTTCTTTATTATTTGTTTAAATGTCTTCATGAACCTCATCATTATCTTTTTCATTATCAGAGGGTGAGTGTTCATTACCATATTGAGTTTCCGTATCAGAAATAGAAACATCATTATCATTATAAGGAGGTTTTTCTACTTCAGGTTCACTAGAGGCATGCAAAGTCCTATTATTTTTCTTGTTTTTATTTTTGGAAGGACTAGGTGCATCAACGTTAATTCTTTGAGAATCCTTTTCAATTATTTTAGGGTGTCCCTCAGGATAAAGTGGTTCCTAAGTCATTTTACCTCCTCTAGTTGCTACTCTAACAACAAAGTCATTTATGTTATTGTTCATTTCATCAAGCAATTCTCTTTGAGATTTAGCAACTTGTTCTAGTTGAGTTTGAACCATAGAGGCATGCTTTCCTACACCTCTAACATCATTGGTAATTCCAAATTATAAGTCACTCAAGCGAGCAATCATATCATAATTGTATTTCAATTGTTTCTTAACATTTGCATTGAAGTGATCTTGTTTTCTAATGTAGTTATCAAACTCATAAAGGCATTGACTAGGATGCATATTATAAGGATTATCATTGTCATTGAAATTCATTAAATAATTTACCTCTACCACCTTAGGTTGTGGTGGTGTTTCAAGCCCATCTATTTCTTCAATAGGAGGTAAATTTTTGACATCCTCAGCTTTAATACCTTTTTCTTTCATAGATTTCTTTGCCTCTTGCGTATCTTCAGGACTGAGATATAAGATACCCCTCTTCTTCAGAGTAGGTTTAAGCGGTGGTTTAGGAAGAGTCCAATCATCATAATTTTTCAGTATGTTATTCAATAGTTCTTCAGCTTGTCCAATAGTTTGTTCCCTGGAAACACAACGAGCACAACTATCTAGGAAATCCCTAGAAGCGTCGATTAGTCCATTATAGAAGATATCAAGTATTTCATTTTTCTTAAGAGGATGATCAGGAAAAGCATTAAGCAATTGGAGAAGCCTCCCCAAGCTTGTGGGAGACTCTCTTATTCAATTTGCGCAAAGTTAAATATTTCCTGTAAGGCAGCTTGTTTCTTATGAGCAGGAAAATATTTTTCTACGAAGTAATAAATCATATCCTGGGGATTACGCACACAACCGGGAGCAAGAGTATTATACCAAGTCTTAGCATCACCCTTTAATGAGAATGGAAATAATTTGAGAATATAATAATAGTGAATCTTCTCATCATGAGAAAAAAGGGTGGTTGTGTCATTCAACTTAGTAAGATGTGCCACAACAGTTTCAATTTCATAACCATGGAAAGGATCAGATTCAACCAAAGTAATTAACTCTGGGTTGACAGAGAATTCATAATCCTTATCATCAATAAATATAGGTGAATTAGCAAACTTAGGATCACATTTCATTCTGGCATTCAAAGATTTTTCTTTCAGTTTGCATAATAATTTCTTCAGATCATCCCTGTCATTGCAAGCAAGAAAGTCTCTAGTTGTCTCCTCATCCATAACACAACCTTCTGATACCTTTGGCAATTTGTATCCAGAAGAACTAGGTGTAATAGGTGTTTCAATATTTTCAGTTTCAAGCTCTTCATCAGTTTCAACAATTTCATCAGTTTCATCATTCTCAAAAGCTTTAGTTCTAGCAAGTTGTTCATCAAGAAATTCACTTAGTGGCACATTAGCATCAAGCAAGGTACTAGCATCATCACGAATATCATTCATAGCAGAAGTAGCTGAAGGAAATAAGCCCTAGAGGCAATAATAAAGTTTTTATTTATATTTCCTTATATCATGATAAATGTTTATTATTCATGCTAGAATTGTATTAGCCAGAAACTTAGTACATGTGTGAATACATATACAAACAAAGTGTCCCTAGTATGCCTCTACTTGACTAGCTCGTTAATCAAAGTTGGTTAAGTTTCCTAGCCATAGACATGTGTTGTCATTTGATGAACGGGATCACATCATTAGATAATGATGTGATGGACAAGACCCATCTGTTAGCTTAGCACTATGATCGTTTAGTTTATTGCTACTGCTTTCTTCATGAGTTATACATGTTCCTCAGACTATGAGATTATGCAACTCCCGAATACTGGAGGAACACCTTGTCTGCTATCAAACATCACAATGTAACTGGGTGATTATAAAGATGCTCTACAGGTGTCTCCGATGGTTTTTGTTGAGTTGGCATAGATTGATATTAGGATTTGTCACTCCGTGTATCGGAGAGGTATCTCTGGGCCCTCTTGGTAATGCACATCACTATGAGCCTTGCACGCAATGTGACTAATGAGTTAGTCAGGGGATGATGCATTAAGGAATGAGTAAAGAGACTTGCCAGTAATGATATTGAACTAGGTATGATGATACTGACGATCGAATCTTGGGCAAGTAACATATCGATGATAAAGGGAACAACGTATGTTGTTATGCAGTTTGACCAATAAAGATCTTCGTAGAATATGTAGGAACCAATATGAGCATCCAGGTTCCGCTATGGTTATTGACCAAAGATGTGTAGATGACGATATGTATTATGAGTTATGTGATTTGATGTACCAAAGGTTGTTCGGCATCCCGTATGTGATCACAGACATGACGAAGAGTCTCGAAATGGTCGAGACATAAAGATTCATATATTGGAATGCTACATTCGGACACCGGAATGGTTCGGGTCGTTTCGAATAAGTTTCGGAGTACCGGGGGTTACCGGAACCCCCTTTGGGAATTTAATGGGCCTAGTGCTGGAAGAGAGGACGTAGGACAAGAGGTGGCGCCCCCCCTAGCCCAAACCGAATTGGACTAGGGCTAGGGGGCGGCCCCCCTTTCCTTCTCTTCTTCCTCTCCTTCCTTCTTCTCCTACTTGGACTAGGAAAGGGAGAAACCTACTCCTACTAGGAGTAGGAATCCCTCCCTTGGGCGCGCCCCTTGAGGCTGGCCCTACTCCTCCTCCCTTTGTTTATATACGGGCGAGGGGGCACCCCATAGACACACAAGTTGATCTTTAGCCGTGTGCAGTGCCCCCCTCCAGAATTTTCCACCTCGGTCGTATTGTCGTAGTGCTTAGGCAAAGCCCTGCATCAGTAACTTCATCATCACCGTCAACACGCCATCGTGCTGACAGAATTCACCCTCGGCCTCAGCTGGATCTAGAGTACAAGGGACGTCACAGAGCTGAACGTGTGCAGATCGCGGAGGTGTCATGCGTTCGGTACTTGATCGGTTGGATTGTGAAGACGTTCAACTACATTAACCGCGTTACTAAACGCTTCCGCTTTCGGTCCACGAGGGTACGTAGACACACTCTCCCCTCTCGTTGCTATGCATCTCCTAGATAGATCTTGCGTGATCGTAGAATTTTTTTGAAATACTGCATTCCTCGACAGTGGCATCCGAGCCAGGTCTATGCGTAGATGTTATATGCACGAGTAGAACACAAAGAGTTGTGGGCGAGAATAGTCATACTGCTTACCATCATGTCATACTTTGATTCGGCGATATTGTTGGATGAAGCGGCCCAGACCGACATTACATGACCGCGCTCATGAGACTGGTTCTACCGACATGCTTCACACACAGGTAGCTAGTGGGTGTCTGTTTCTCCAGCTTTAGTTGAATCGTGTGTGACTACACTTGGTCCTTGTTGAAGGTTAAAATAGCACACTTGACGAAAAATTGTTGTGGTTTTGATGCGTAGGTAAGAACGGTTCTTGCTGGAAGCCCGTAGCAGCCACGTAAAACTTGAAACAACAAAGTAGAGGACGTCTAACTTGTTTTTGCAGGGCATGTTGTGATGTGATACGTGCTTATATAAATTGTTGTATGAGATGATCATGTTTTGTAACAGATATCATCAACTGGCACGAGCCATATGGTTGTCGCTTTATTGTATGAAATGCAATCGCCATGTAATTGCTTTACTTTATCACTAAGCGGTAGCGATAGTCGTGGAAGCAATAGTTGGCGAGACGACTACAATGCTATGATGGAGATCAAGGTGTCAAGCCGGTGACGATGGTGATCATGACAGTGCTTTGGAGATCGAGATCAAAGGCATAAGATGATGATGACCATATCATATCACTTATATTGATTGCATGTGATGTTTATCTTTTATGCATTTTATTTTGCTTAATACAGCAGTAGCATTATAAGATGATCTCCCACTAAATTTCAAGGTATAAGTTTTCTCCCTGAGTATGCACCGTTGCTACAGTTCGTCGTGTCGAGACACCACATGATGATCGGGTGTGATAAGCTCTAGGTTCACATACAACGGGTGCAAGCCAGTTTTGCACAAGCAGAATACTTATGTTAAACTTGACGAGCCTAGCATATGCAGATATGGCCTCGGAACACTGAGACCGAAAGGTCGAACGTGAACCATATTGTAGATATGATCAACATAGTGATGTTCACCATTGAAAACTTCTCCATCTCACGTGATAATCGGACATGGTTTAGTGGATATGGATCACGTGATCATTTAGATGACTAGAGGGATGTCTATCTATGTGGGAGTTCTTAAGTAATATGATTAATTGAACTTAAATTTATCATGAACTTAGGCTTGATAGTATTTGCATATCTATGTTGTAGATCAATTGCTCGCGTATAGCTTCCCCATTTTATTTATAATATGTTCCTAGAGAAAAATATGTTGAAATATGTTAGTAGCAATGATGCGGACTAGCTCTATGATCTGAGGATTATCCTCATTGCTGCACAGAAGAATTATGTCCTTGATGCACCGCTAGGTGACAGACCTATTGCAGGAGCAAAGGCAGACGTTATGAACTTTTGGCAAGCTCGGTATGATGACTACTTGATAGTTTAGTGCACCATGCTTTACGGCTTAGAACCGGGACTTCAAAAACGTTTTGAATGCCACAGAGCATATACGATGTTACGAGAGTTGAAATTACTATTTCAGACTCATGCCCGTGTGTAACATCCCAAATTTTCAATTTGGAATGTTATACATAGGTCATCATATGCATATCATATTTTATTTGCATTTTGGTTTTGTGAGCCTAAAAATCCTAAGCAACTCAAGGACCCACAGAGAGAGTTGGGGGTTTTATTGTTTTCATATTTGAATTTTCTCAAATAGTGAAAAGTGGATCACTTTGGTTTTAATTATTTTTCTCTCAGAAAATATTTCACATTAAAAATATATGAGAGGAGATAATATGACTTCTCCAAAATAAATGAAATATTGGAGGAAAAATGTTAAAAATCAAATAAATTATTTTATTTGGATTTTATTGCTATTTTATTTGAATTAGAAAAATATGCATTTTTCAAAAATTGCATTTTTAGGCCAAGAAAATGTTCACTAAGTTCTAAATATTTTATTTAGACGGTAAAAACTTGTTTTGGTATTTTTATATTTTTATTTTTATTTATTTAGGATTTTTCTTGGCGGAATTGTATTTAAAGAAAAGAGTTTCAGACCGACCTGGGCCGAAGGCCCAGCCGGCCCAGCGCAGCGCCGCCCCCAGCCCGAGCCGCTGTCCCCTCGCGCACGCCGCCGCGCCGTGGCCAAGTCGGCCTCTCGCCGCCGCCGCCTTGCCCCCTCCTCCAAGCCGCCACTCCCCCTATTATATAGCGACCGCCGCCCCACCTCACCACCACCCGCCCCACCCTGCAGCAGCAGCTGCGCAGCAGCCGAGCTGCCGCTGCCGCCGCCAGAATCTCGCCGTTGACCTTGCCGGTTTTCTTTGTGTTTTTCGGTTTTAGGTAAAACCGTCGGTTTTCTCAAAAACCGTAGTTCGGTTTTTTTACTGTATTAGATCGGTTTGGTTTTTTCGGTTTAGTTGTTTAGCGGACGTTCGTCCGTTCGTTCGTTTTAACGAACGCTGTTCGCCAGTTAGGTTCAGACAGCGAACATTCATTCGTTAGTCTTTTCTTTTTATTTTATTTTTTGGCCAGGGACCTATCTGCGATTAGTTTTGTCGTAGATTAGCCCGTGAACTTCAAACCCTCGCCGTTTCTAAACCGTTTGTCCAAATCCAGTGAAACCAATGCCAAAATCTTCCTCTCGAAGCCCTCTTTCTGTTTAATCAACTTGAACATGGTTTTGACAATCTAAAATTTGGTTTCAAGAAGATTTGAATTCAAAGTTCTTTTGATCGTAGTTTCAGTTCTGTAGCTCCGATTCAATTGTTTCTTTATGCAAATCGAAGCTCTTCAGTTGAACTTTCAGTTTGAATCTTCTAGTTGAAGTTTTACCCTTGCATCTTTGCTTGAGTGCTTATGTATGCTATTGTTTATTTGCGATAGAATTCCCGGAGTGCGCAATGTGCTACTACGAGTCACTAGGTTTTTGGATCATCAGCAAGGCAAGTAACACTTTGATCATACTCTTTTCTTACCCGGTTTTTATGCATTAGTTACAACCCTCAAACATTGCATGAGTAGGATCTCTTAACATGTGGGTTTTGGGAAGTAGATGATGAGGTAGAACCTATTGCCTTTTTACTATCAAACCCTTGGGAGTTACTTCTATGTTATGCTTATACTGCCATGCTATACTCGTAGACGTGGATTGGGGTTGAGTGCATCCATGACAGATATGAGATTGTTAATGAATGGTTAACTTAAGGTGGCTACTTAAATACACATCTAGGTGGATTGGTTGCGGGCACCTGGAGAATCCAGTGTTGTCCTAGGATATCCCAGAGTACCCGTGTGATCATCCTATGGTTCGCCACCTAGGCTCAAAGGGATCATAAGATTATTCATGCTAGAAACTTCCGTGCGCAGCCACAAGATATTATGGGCTCTAGCATAGTGGAGTAAGTTGCATGACCTCTTCCAGTGGTAGGCTAGCATATGTAGGGGATGTAGGTTGGTACGGTCTACCCGGGGTTAGAGCTAATGCTTCTGAAAAACTGTGTTTGAGTAAGACTGAAGAAGATCTTCTGAGAATTGACAGTTTTCATATGGAAGATAGAAAACATATATGGGACACTCTAGAGAAGCATCTCCCAATTGATTTACTTGAGAATAAACTCTCGTTTTAAATCCATTGCAAAAAAAATTTCTTCTTATTTTTTGAGTTAGCATAAAAAGAAAACAATTTAGCATCTTTGGTGCAATCTATATTTTCGCGAAATGGATCATAATAAAACTGATTTTTGGTATCTAGGGAAGATTCACTTGGAAGTAACTATTTCCTAGATACCTATGGTACTTCATGGTTGAATGAATCAGAAAATATATAAAAAAGACCTAAAGTTAATGATTTATCAATGGGTAATGTTGCTCCAATACCTAACCAAAGATCTACTACAGTACCGATTAAAAAACGGTCGTAGCTACTGGGCAGCGAAATCGATTTTGGTTTTTATTTACATTCTCTAGAAAAGGTACTGTCAATAAGCCTGTTGGCACAGAAACCATTAAAAGAACGCCCAATAACTTATTGGGTACCGTACGGAGTATTTGAAACACGGGAAAGAAGTACCAGTCGGGTAATATTTCCAGAGGAGTTGCAAACGGATCTGCCGGTTCACCAATCATTGATGGCTCGAGAACCGCTAAACCTACATTACATGCAATAGTACCTAGAATTACTACTGCAAAAATATATAAAAGTTTGTTGGGCCATGCGGGTTCTCGGTAATAATTATGTCCCATCCCTTTAGCTAATTTAGCTCTTAATACAAGATCATTTAAGTCTGGTTTCTTTGTTATTGGGATAGGTGAACTCTTTAGGATCCATCCCCCAAAGGAACCGGACATGAGAATTTATCATCATCCGGCTCGAGCAAGAGTGAAAGAAATAAGACTGCGGAAGATCCTTAATAGAATTAAGGTTTATAATGACTCAATGACTCTAGGCAAGAAAAGCTTTATCAGATTCTATTTTCCGAAGTTGCACCTACAACTACTCATTGAAAATAATCCTATTCTTATGGGTAAATGCTCAATATCCAAGTGGGCTTACAAATTTGATCATGATCAATTGCTTTGTGGATTGTCTCATGTCTCTTGATTAGTTGGTATTTATCCCCTCAATATCGCAAGTTTCTTACCTCCAAACAAAATATTTACTTGTTACTAATAAAAAATCAAAAAGTTTAGCCTACATTCTTCCTTAGATCCCTTCTTTTACTCCGATAGTATTGCGGATCACAATTGATGAAAATAAAATGAATGCATTTCCATACTATAATAAAAAGGTAAGTGTAATAAATAGAGAACTGGATCATGTCACATGACTTATTCCATTTCTACTCTATGGGATCTTACGGATCCTGTTCATGGATGACATGGTTGCGGTATGATCATAGAAGATATTCTCCCCAAGTGAACGAGCCTATCCTTCCTAGGTAGGGGACTTACATGTTGATTGGATGCGGAGACACCTTTGGTTGTGAATTCTAATGTGGCAGATCCAATTCTTTATCTGCATGGCCAAATCAATAATTCACGTCACACACTCCCATAATCCACCTTTTTTCTTTCGTAAAATTAACTTCAACTATTTGTATTGTATAAAAATACTTTGGAGTTGAAGAGAAGTATCCAAATGACATGTGTTATTTTACAATAACCCATGCTTGTAGCAATGAAATACCAAAACCTACCCGATATGATATATGATAATTATAATTCTCTATGATATGACTTCCCTATAAAGGACCTGAAATACCTTGCTTACGTATCATTGGAAAGTGCATTAACATAAATACGGCAGTAAGCAGAGGCAGTACAAAGGTATGTAAACTATAAAAACGAGTCAAAGTGGATTGGCCCACACTAGCACTTCCGCGTAGTAACTCCACTAAAGGCGATCCTATTACCGGAATGGCATCAGGTACACCTGTCACAATTTTGACTGCCCAATAGCCAATTTGATCCCAAGGCAAAGAATAACCAGTTACACCAAATGATGCAGTCAAAACAGCTAAAACCACACCTGTGACCCAAGTTAATTCACGGGGTTTTTTGAATCCCCCTGTGAGATAAACACGAAATACATGCAGGATCATCATTAAAACCATCATACTTGCTGACCATCGATGAACTGATTGGGTTAACCAACCAAAGTGGGCCTCGGTCATTATGTATTGAACCGAGGAAAAAGCCTCGGTAACGGTTGGTGTGAGAAATCTAACAGAGGAGATCGAGTCTTGTGGGGAAAAGTGCGCAAATCTCTGCAGAGTGTACAAACTAATCATGATTAGCTGTGTCCCCGGTTATGGACATCTTGAGTATCTGGATCTGGATTATCATGTTGATCTCATCACTCTAAATTAATTTGTTGGGATGTTAATTACTTTTTAATTGGGATTGAGTTGGAGGAACCTTCTCAATGTTTAAGAACTACCATGATAGTTAAATAAAATATATTCCTTTATTGTAGGAAAAAATTGGCTTTTCGCAAAAAAATTATAACCATAGAGCCTCCACCAGCCATATATGCATGTAGTGATAGAATTTACTTGTTCGTTGCTCTACTGTGTTATCTTGCCAGCATATTCCATGTGCTGACCCATTTTTGGGCTGCAACATATCATGTTGCAGACTTTTCAGACGAAGAGTAAGGTGCGCTAGGTCGTTGTCGTGCACTCAGCTATGCCGTTGGAGTTGATGGACTCACTTTATCTTCCAAGCCTTCCGTTGTTATCTTATTTAGATGGCCTTAAGCCATATTTATTGTAATAAGTTCTCTCTTGAGACTATCGATGTAATAGTGTGTGATTGCTACTCTGTTATAAATCCTTCAAAGTACTGTGTGTGTCAGCATTACCGATCCAGGGATGACACTTATGCATAGAGATTTGACCGTTTGAGGTCGGATCGCTACAAGATGGTATCAGAGCACACGCTGAATGTAGGACACGACCACTAAGATGAGCCATAGGTCACTCTTCTCTACTCATTTCTGACTTCTCTCCATCTTCTACTCTATAGGATGGCGGACACAAGGAACACGTTTGCACGGCCGGATGAAGACACACCTTTTGGACGACACTTAAAGGAAGTCACTAGGTACCTGAACATTGGAATACCAAGTTTCACCGGGACCTACACTGCCACTTTACCAGAAGAGGAGCGTTGGATGATTCGAGTTCAAGTTCTAGGAAGGACCTTCACGCTAGTAACTGAGACAATAGATTTTTCCTTTGATGCACCAACCTGGAGTCTAGGAAAGAGCGTGGCAGCCCACATCGCCATAGGACGCATCGGCGAAGTTTATCACAAGGATCTTAAGGACACTATCTACCAGATATGTGGGCGTCGAGATGAGCAATGGGAGATGATCAGCACCAGGAAGGACAGGTCCATTGCAGCCTTCATCTAGGAGTTAAACCAGCACATTCATCGCCAGCAGAACCAAATGTGCGCAAGCATGATAGATTTGAAGAATTTGATGACTAGGAACATGGAGCTGGAAGAGGAACTCAAGTCTACACACGACGGATACAAGGAGGAAATCACCGTACTAGTAGAGATGAATGACGACCTGACAAGGAAGCTAGGAGTATTCATGGGAGACCCTGCGCTAGGAGGAGATGACGACCATCCCAAGGACTACATCATCATCGACGATACTGACTCTGACCCCGATAGTAGTGATGATGATTACGAAGATGAAGCTGGAGCAGATATCATGGAGTCTTCTACCGATCAACTTTTTTAGTAGACTACCACATTATTAGTAGTACTTCCCCCATGTATATAGTACTAGTCTGAGCACTGTAATGATAGTTAGATCGATTGTATGCCCTTGCTTGAAATTGTTTTGCAGTGATATGTTTGTGCTTGTCTCATGTGCATATGGGTAGTGCTTTCTCACTAGACCTCATTCTATTCTAATCTCTCCCCTCTAAACCCATCAGATGCCTCTAAGACGTGACCCTGGATTTGTCTTCCCACCGGAGCTCACTCAGTTGATCCAAAAGCAGAATACACTGATGCAGTTGCTAGTTCAGAATCAAGGCAACAACAGCAACAACCCACCGCCACCTCCTCTAGTTGACAACTTAGCCCGTTTTCTGAGGTTACAACCGCCGGTGTTTTCCAGTAGCACCGAGCCCATACTTGCTGATGACTGGCTACGCGGGATTGGAAGGGAGTTGACCACCGTAGGTTGCACAGACACTGAGAAGGTGCAATTTACCGCACACTAATTGGATGGACCTGCAGCCTCATAGTGGGAGAATTTCACAGCCACTTTCCCTATAGCCAATGTTACTTGGGAGCAGTTTCAGCAAGCGTTCCACACTGCTCATGTCTCAACTGGAGCTATGAGCATGAAGAAGAGTGAGTTTTGCAACTTATTCCAGGGCAACCGTACTGTGGGGTAGTAGGTGGATGAGTTTAGCAAGTTAGCTCGTTATGCCCCAGATGACGTGGCCACAGATGTCGTGAAATAGGAGAAGTTCATGGAAGGGCTGAATGATGAGATGAGTATGCAGTTAATGGTGGCAACATTTAACAACTACCAAGAGTTGGTAGATAAGGATCTTATGATTGAAGGGAAACAGCAACAGATTGAGAGCCGCAAAAGGAAGAATGGACAAGGGAGGTACAATTCAGGAGCTCAGCAGAAACCTCATTTCACCCCGAATTCGGGAGGATATACCCATAACCATGGAGGACATAACCACAATGGAGGAAGTTCGTATAACCACAGTGGCCCCTAGAATGGAAACGGGAATGGAGTAGGCAGTAATCAGAACCGCTCTAACCCAGCCACACTCGCCAAGAGGAATCTAAGTCATGTTACTTGTTTCAAGTGCGGGAAGACTGGACATTGCGCCATCGAATGTCCTGAAGGAAAGAATGGAAATGGCAATGGAAGCTCGGAGAATAAGCCCAACCCTTTCAGCAAGGGACAAATAAACCATGTGAATGTGGAGGAGGTTGAAGAGCAGCCAGATGCAGTTATCGGTAAGTTTTTGGTTAAGTCATTTACCGCTCTCGTTCTTTTTGATACTGGTGCATTGCATTCATACATTTCAAGGGGATTTGTGTACAAGTTTAAGTTACCCACCTTAGCCCTTAGGACACCCTTGCTAGTAAGCTCACCAGGTGTAGAGTATATGGCCAGCCGATGGTGTGAACGGTTACCCTTAAACATTGGCAGCCATGTTTTCCCCTCACACCTAATAATTCTGGAGTCACAAATATTGGACGTGATATTGGGTATGGATTGGATATCTAAGTATGGAGGAAACATTGATTGTGCTAGTAGGTCAATTCTGCTCACCACCCCATAGGGAAAAGGATTAAGTATGTATCCAGACATACCCCAAAGAGGACTCACATAAACTCCCTCACAGGCATTGTTCAGGAGGAAGTGCCTGTAGTGAAGGATTATCCGGATGTATTTCCAGAGGAGCTACCCGACATGCCACCGGATCGAGACATTGAGTTTTTGATAGAGCTATTGCCAGGCACCGGACCTATATCGAAGAGACCATACCGGATGCCCGCAAATGATCTGGAGGAGATTAAGAAACAGATTAAGGAGTTATTGGAGAAAGGTTACATTCACCGAAGTTCATCACCGTGGGGAGCACCAGTGCTTTTGGTTGAGAAGAAAGATAAGTCCTTGAGAATGGTATTTGATTATCATGCATTGAATGAAGTGACGATCAAGAACAAGTACCCATTGCCAATGATCAATGATTTGTTTGACCAGTTGCAAGGAGCTAAAGTATTTTCCAAGATCGATCTTGGATCAAGATACCATCAGCTGAAGATCCGAGAACAGGATATACCTAAGACAGCCTTCACCACAAGGTACGGGCTATATGAGTACACAATTATGTCCTTTGGATTGACAAACGCCCCAGCCTATTTCATGAGTATGATGAATAAGGTGTTCATGGAGTTCTCAGATAAATTTGTCGTGGTGTTCATTGATGACTTTTTGGTATACTCGAAGAATGAAGAGGAACACAAGGAGCATTTGCGTTTAGTTCTCGACAAGCTCAGGGAACATCAGTTATATGCCAAGTTCAGCAAATGTTCGTTTTGGTTGAAGGAAGTTAGATTCCTTGGAAATGTTATATCAGGAGAAGGTATAGCGGTAGACCCTACTAAGGTTCAGTCAATCACTGAGTGTTGGCACCCACCTCAGTTGGAGAGATCCAAAGTTTTCTGGGACTCATGGGATATTATCAGAGATTCCTTGTGAATTTATCTAAAATTGCGAAGCCTATGACGGAGTTGCTGAAAAAGGACACCAAGTTCAAATGGACAGATGAATATGAGGAAAGCTTCCAGGAGTTGAACAAACGTTTGGTTACAGCCCCAGTGTTGATTCTGCCAGATATACGCAAGGATTTCCAAGTGTATTGCGACGCGTCTCGCTTAGGACTTGGAGGCGTACTTATGCAAGACGGAAGAGTTGTTTCATATGACTCATGTCAACTTCGACCGCATGAGTTGAACTATGCCACACATGATTTGGAGTTAGCAGCAGTAGTGCATGCGCTCAAAACCTGGCGAAATTTTCTTATTCGAAATCATTGTGACGTGTACATGGATCATAAGAGTTTGAAGTATATTTTCACACAGAAGGAGTTGAATCTCAGGCAAAGGAGATGGTTGGAGCTTATAAAGGATTATGATATGAAGCTGCACTATCATCCAGGCAAGGTCAATGTCGTAGCAGACGCTTTGAGCCGGAAGAGTTATGCCAATACCCTCGTAAGTGGAGGATTACCAAAGGAGTTAGCCAAAGATCTCAGGGAGCTACGTCTGGAGATAGTCCCTAGAGGTTTTGTTGGAGCATTGGAAATTTAGTCGTCATTATTGGGAAAGATTCGAGAAGCTCAGAAGGATGATAAGGAAATTGCTGAGATAAAGGATAAGATGGGCAAAGGAAAAGCCAAAGGTTTTCGTGAGGATGAGCACGACACCTTGTGGTTTGAGGACCACGTTATGTACCCAATAATGCAGAGATCGGGAAGTTGATACTTCAGGAAGCTCATGGCTCGCCATATTCCATACACCCCGGAAACACAAGTATGTACTTGGATTTGAAGGAGTGTTTTTGGTGGACTGGTATGAAGAAGGATATTGCCGAGTATGTAGCTGTATGTGATGTATGTCAGAGAGTGAAGGCAGAACATCAGAAGCCAGCAGGATTACTACAGCCTATGTCGATGCCCGAATGGAAGTGAGATAAGCTTGGCATGGATTTAATCACCGGATTACCCAGGACCCGATCGGGATACGATTCTATTTGGGTAGTAGTGGATCGTCTGACCAAAGTGGCTCACTTTATCCCAGTGAATACCACCTATACAAGTGCGAAGTTGGCCAAGATATATATGACCAGGATCGTATGTCTGCATGGAGTTCCAAGGACCATCGTATCAGATAGAGGAACACAGTTTACTTCAAAGTTTTGGCACCAGCTGCACCAGACTTTGGGCACCAGGCTAGAGTTCAGTACAACTTTTCATCCGCGGGCACATGGACAGACCGAGAGAGTCAATCAAATTCTGGAGGACATATTGAGAGCTTGTGCGCTCGATTATGGATCTAGTTGGGATGATAATTTGCCCTGCGCAGAGTTCTCTTACAACAACAGTTATCAAGCTAGTCTAAAGATGGCACCATTCGAAGCTTTGTATGGAAGAAGGTGCAGAACACCGTTGACGTGGGATGAAGTTGGAGACCGCCAGTTGTTCGGACCAGATTTGATCAAAGAGTCTGAAGAGAAGGTTAAGTTGATACGAGACAGACTAAAGGTATCTCAGTCCAGGCATAAGAGTTACGCAGACTCAGAACGCAAGGAGGTAGTCTATGAAATCGGAGATAGAGCATATCTTCGTGTGTCGCCTCTGCAAGGAGTTAAACGTTTTGGAGTCAAGGGAAAGTTAGCCCCAAGATTTGTAGGACCATACCGAGTTGTGGAACGTATGGGAGATGTAGCCTACAAGTTGGAGTTACCCGAAGGACTGTCAGGAGTTCATGATGTGTTTCACGTTTCCCAGTTGAAGAAGTGTCATGGTGAGATGGTCGATATTCCTCTGAGAGATACAGTGCCCCTGGAAGCAATTCAGTTGGATATTGATCTGACCTATGAGGAGAAACCCGTCAAGATTCTCGAGTTTGCCAGCCGAGTTACCCGCAGCAAGGTTATCAAGTTTTGCAAGGTTCAGTGGAGCCACCATACCGAGGATGAAGCCACCTGGGAACGAGAGGATGATCTAAGGAAAGACCACCCACACCCATTTTCTAGCCAACCTAAATCTCGAGGGCGAGATTCACCTTAAGGGGGTAGGTTTGTAACATCCCAAATTTCCAATTTGGAATGTTATACATAGGTCATCTGTAAGTGCATCTAGTGCCACCCCTAGTTGGTTTTGGAGTATTGACGACAAACCTAGTTGAGGGACTAATGTGTTTGTGAGAATTGCAGGAAAACACAGGTAGAAGTCCCTCATTGATTCGGTTTTACTACCAGAGATGACCCCTAAAAATGTATGAAGACATTGAAGACAAAGGTGGTATATGAAGATATTCACATTGAAGACTATGACAAAAGAAGACACGTTATGAAGCCTATGGAGCTCGAAGACTTAGATCTTTCGTAGTTCTTTTTCTTTTGTGTTGAGTCATAGGAACCACCGTACTGTTAAGTGGGGTCCAGGAGAACCAGTCAGAATGACTGAAGTGATGCCTAAATCAAAAACCTATGTCTTCGAGCGAAGACAATGAGAGCGAATCTTGTCCAGAGCCGGACAAGTCAGCTTTGCTTGTAGCCCAAGCAAAGTTGCCATGAGAGTTTGAAATCTGACCGTTGAGACACGTGTCAGTTCCTTAGTGACCCAGGGTCATTTCGGACTAATCAGGTCGGGTTGCCAAGTGGCTATTAATAGCCCACCCCCACAACCATAAACGGTTGGCTGCTCAGATTTCAGTGCACGGCTTTTGTCGTTTGAGAGCAACCCACCTCGAAGCCTTTGAGATAAAATTCCTAGTGAGGAGAAAACCCCTAACCACCCAGAGCCAGAGAAAATTGGGCATCACTTGAGTCTTCTTGTCTGTGTGATCTGAAGACTTATTACACCTGAGGACTGTGAATCCTCCAGACGGTTAGGCGTCGCGTTTAGAGCATCCAAGAGACATTGTGGATTGCTAGTGAACGAAGTTTGTGAAGGTTTGGGAGTCTACCTTGAAGACTTACCAGAGTGATTGGGCGAGGACTAAGTGACCTTAGCTCAAGGAGAATACGGTGAGGACTTGGTGTCCTGGACTGTGTGTTCAGGACTGGGTGTCCGGGACTGTGTGTCCTAAGGTTTAAATACCTAGCCGCTCCAACCAGACGTACAGTTGTCACAGCAACTGGAACTGGTCCAACATATCATTGTCTTCAACGAGTCACTGGTTTCATCTTCACTTCCCTTTCTTACTGTTACTCATTGTGAAGCCATTGCATGCTTGCTTTATCTTTTGTCTTCACAACGTGAATGTATGATCAGTTTGGCTTCATAACTTCTTCCTACCTGATCCTTATTACACTATAGTTGTTTGTCATTGTGCTTTCACTCTATTGAATACATGACCATGGCTGGCCTAGTGTAATCTAACTTCCGCTGCATAGTAAAAGGCATAACTTCGTTGTTTGTCTTCATAACTCTCACGTTTTGAAGACTTTCATAAAAATCGCCTATTCACCCCCCCTCTAGTCGATATAACGCACTTTCATCATCATATGCATATCATATTTTATTTGCATTTTGGTTTTGTGATCCTAAAAATCCTAAGAAACTCAAGGACCCACGGAGAGAGTTGGGGATTTTATTGTTTTCATATTTGAATTTTCTCAAATAGTGAAAAGTGGATCACTTTGGTTTTAATTATTTTTCTCTCCGAAAATATTTAATATTAGAAATATATGAGAGGAGATAATATGACTTCTCCAAAATAAATGAAATATTGAAGGAAAAATGTTAAAATCAAATAAATTATTTTATTTGGATTTTATTGCTATTTTATTTGAATTAGACAAATATGCATTTTTCAAAAATTGCATTTTTAGGCCAAGAAAATGTTCACTAAGTTCTAAATAATTTATTTAGACGGTGAAAATTTGTTTTTGCATTTTTAAATTTTTACTTTTATTTATTTAGGATTTCTCGGCGGAACCATATTCAAAAAAAAGTTTCGGAACAAACTGGGCCGAAGGCCCAGCCGGCCCAGCGCAGCGCCGCCCCGGACCCCGAACCGTTGTCTGCCTCGCGCATGTCGCCGCGTCGTGGCCGAGTTGGCCTCTTGCCGCAGCCGCCTTGCCCCCTCCTCCAAGCCGCCCCTCCCCCTCTTATATAGTCGCTGCCACCGCCCCACCTTACCACCACCCGCCCCGCCCCGCAGCAGCAGCAGCAGCGCAGCAATCGAGCCGCCGCCGCCCCGCTGCCTCGCCGAGCCCCGCCGCCGCCGAAATCTTGCCGTTGACCTCACCGGTTTTCGTCGTGGTTTTCTCGGTTTTAGGTAAAACCGCTGGTTTTCTCAAAAACCCTAGATCAGTTTTTTTACTGTATTAGATAACTTCTTCCTACCTGATCCTTATTACACTGCAGTTGTTTGTCATTGTGCTTTCACTCTATTGAATACATGACCATGGCTGGCCTAGTGTAATCTAACTTCCACTGCATAGTAAAAGGCATAATCTTCGCTGTTTGTCTTCATAACTCTCACGTTTTGAAGACTTTCATAAAAATCGCCTATTCACCCCCCCTCTAGTCGATATAACGCACTTTCAATTGGTATCAGAGCAAGGTGCTCCCTTGTTCTGTGTGATTCGGTTTAACCACCTGGAGTTTTAGCTATGTCGACTGCAGGGATAATCAAAGTCTCCGCTGCGTGCCCCGTCTTCGATGGAACTGAATATCCCTACTAGAAGAATAAGATGCGCGTGCATCTCGACGCCATTGACGTCAACCTATGGTATGTCGTCGAGAACGGCGTTCCCAAGGCTGGAGAAGGTGTCACTGCTGCTGATGTCAAGAAGTTCACTCGACTGGACTCTACTGCCAAAAATATCATCTGTGGCCATTTGACAAAAGGACAGTATGGCCGTGTGAGTGCCTTGAAGACATCCAAGTTGGTCTGGGACTGGCTCTCCAAGGTCAATGAAGGCGTCTCAACCCAGAGAGATCAAAGAATCAGTGTCCTTCACAACCTCTTCAACCGCTTCAAGCGAAATGACAATGAGAATGTCCAGCACACATTTGATCGGCTCACTGACATCACAAATGAGCTTCAAGCCCTTGGCGCCACTAAGATCACCAAACATGAAATCGTCAAGACGCTGCTGAGATCACTTGATAGTTCGTTTGACATCCTAACCCTGATGATTCAAGAACGTCCTGATTTCAAGACACTCGATCCATCTGACATACTTGAGAGGCTCAACACACATGAGTTTCAGCTTTCTGAGAAAAGAGATATCTACGGTCCAAACTATGGGCGAACTCGTGCCTTGAAGGCAAAAGCTGTTTCCTCATCTGAAGAAGAATCTGACAACAGTTCTGAAGATCCTGAAGACATTGGAAGGGAACTTGCAATGCTAGTGAAGAAGTTCCAAAAATTCACCAAGAAGAAAGGCTTCAGAAAATCTTCACGATCAAGCTCAAGGAATGATGAAGCTTCTGCTCATGACTACAAGAAGAAAACATGTCCCAAGTGCAAGAAAACTGGACACTTCATCTCTGAGTGTCCAAAGTGGGACAATGAGAATAGAAGGAAGAAGAAGAGCAAGGAATATGATTCTGACGACAAGAAGAAGAAGAAATACTCAAAGTCTTCTTCCAAGTCTTCCTCAAAGTCTTCAACACACAAGAAGAGCTCATCTGGCAAAGCACGTGCGTTTGTTGGCAAGGAAATGGATTCAGAGGATGAGTCCGCTTCTGAGGAGGCGGAGGTGGAGTCTGAGGAGTAGTCTGATTCTGGTATTGCGAGTCTGGCTACAGCATACGTCGCCAAGTCCATCTTCAACACTGAAGACAATGACTTCATCACCGATACCGATGCAAATGACAAGAACGACTCCTCTCCTACCTACTGCTTCATGGCATGCGGTGCCAAGGTAAACACACGCACTACTCGCTATCAAACATCTAGTGACGATGACTCTGATTGTGATTCAAAACCCAGCTACAAAACACTTGCTAAAATTGCAACTGAACAACAGAAAGCTATGGAACATATTCAAAAACTGTTAGACAGAAGCAATGATCTGTTGGGTGCTGAAATGACTCGATCTGAATCCTTAATTGAAGACATAAAAAATCTTCACGTTAAGTATCAGGAACTTGAGGATCGTCTTGATACTCTCTCAACAACTCATGAAAAGCTTTCCTATGATTATCTTCAAAGGAAGCAAGAACTTGAGAAATTGAGAGCGGCTCATGAAGATCTTCAAAAGGAAAACGAGTCACTTTGCGCCGAACAGATCAGTCCCGCTCAGGAAGGATTTGAACCACCATGTCTTAAATGCATTGAGCGTGATAATGCTACTTCTGTTGCCGAATGTTCCACTGCTACTGCTGTTGCAATATCTTCAACTGTTGATGTGGTAACTAACCCCTCTGCTGAGGATACCACTGCTATTGCTGATGAGAATGCTAGGTTGAAGACATTGCTTGAAACAGGGATGTACAAAAGTCTTAAAGGACATCAGACATTATGTGATGTCCTCAAGAAGCAGATTCTGAACCGAAACCCTAGGAAAGAGGGTGTTGGGTTCGTAAGGAAAATAAATGTAGATGGCTCTTACTGGAAACCTGAGCAGTACCCCAAAACCACATGGGTTGCTACAAAGGAAACTTCAGCATATCCATCCAATTTATCTGGCTTCACATGTGCTAACCCCATTATTATTGATGAATCCTTTGATGCAAACTATAAACTATTTAAGAATCAGAATGGTGAAGTGTTTCCCAGGTACATTGGTACTAACTGCAGGAATGGACCGCCTATGAAGAAGATCTGGGTTCCGAAAAAGTGTCTGGAAAATCTTCCTGTGAATGTCTTCATGACACCTCACTTGAAGAACACAAACCTCAGACCAAAGGCTTCATATGGTCCAAAGGCTTCATACAATCACAGGACTCACCTGAGTCACACTAACGCAAATGTTTTGCAGGGAAACCATACTCAGGCATATGAATATGAGAGCGGTTCATCGAACCGTCATGTTCATATGACCAAAAATTATTCTGCTTATTCCTATGAGTATTATTGTCCACCTGCAAGACTGTTTGCTAAGGCTTCAAAGCCAAAATTCTCAGATGCTGCACTTAGACTTATTGCTTCTAAGCCACCCTTGAAGATGTGGGTGGTTAAGAAAGCTTAACTCTCTTTTGCAGGGAAAGGTCTCCAGCAGAAAAACAAAATCTTCTGATGCTATTGCTGGGGACCTTAAAAATCTTGTAGGGCGCAAGATAAAATGCCCGAATGGCATCATTATGTACTTCGTTCCTGAATCGCATGCTACTCTCCCTATTAGTCCTAATCTGGATCTAAGTTTTCATAACCCACTGGTTCGTCAAATGTTTTTGCTTCACAATTCTCTTCGTGAAGCCTATCCCCCTAACTGCACTGTAGGGTACGACACCAGCGATCTTCAAAGTCTTCAGAATGGATTATTGACAGTGGGTGTACAAATCACATGACTGGCAAAAGAAGCCTTCTTATGGACTCAACCTTACGTCCATCCGACAAGAGCCACATCACATTTGCTGACACTGGTAAAAGTAAGGTATTGGGTCTAGGTAGAGTTGCAATCTCAAAGGATCAACACATGGATAAAGTCATGCTTGTTGAATCCCTTGGCTTCAACTTAATGTCTGTCTCAATGCTTTGCGATTTGAACATGATCGTAATGTTTGGAAAATATCGTTGCCTAGTACTAATGGAATCTGACAAGTCTCTAGTGTTTGAAGGGTATCGAAAAGATGATTTGTACGTGGTAGATTTCTCAGCAGGGCCACAACTTGCAGTATGTTTTCTTGCAAAAGCTTCAGAATGCTGGCTTTGGCATCGAAAGCTTGGGCATGCTGGCATGAGGAACCTCCACACCCTTGCGAAGAAGAAGCATGTCATAGGCATCGAGGGCGTCAAGTTCAAGAAAGATCACTTATGCGGTGCCTGTGAAGCAGGGAAGATGACAAGGGCAAAGCATCCTTCAAAGACAATCATGACTACTACTCAACCCTTCGAACTGCTCCACATGGATCTTTTCGGTCCCACTCACTACTCAACTTTTACTACTACTTCTTGCCTCTATGGCTTCGTGATTGTTGATGATTACTCTAGATATACTTGGGTGCACATAATCCTTTACAAGACTGAAGTGCAGGATGTCTTCAGACGCTTCGCCAATCGAGCTATGAACAATTTTGGCGCCAAGATAAAGCACATCAGAAGTGACAATGGCACTGAATTCAAGAACACTGGCCTTGATACATATCTTGATACCTTGGGCATCACACATGAATTCTCAGCTCCGTACACGCCACAGCAGAATGGCGTCGTCGAACGCAAGAACAGAACACTCATTGAGATGGCCAGAACAATGCTAGATGAATACAAGACTCCAAGAAAATTCTGGACTGAAGCCATTGACACTGCATGCCACACAATCAATCGTGTTTATCTTCACAAGCTTCTGAACAAGACATCTTATGAACTCCTAACTGGCAAGAAGCCAAATGTCAGTTACTTCAGAGTATTTGGCTCAAGGTGCTGGATCAAGGACCCACATCACACTTCAAAATTTGCACCAAAAGCACATGAGGGCTTTATGCTTGGATATGGAAAGGATTCGCACTCCTACAGAGTCTTCAATCTCTTTCATTACAAAGTAGTTGAAACAGTGGATGTGCGGTTCGATGAGACAAATGGTTCACAAAGAGAGCAACTGCCAAATGTGCTAGATGAAGTTCCAGCTAGTGAATCAATCAAGCTTATGGGAACTGGAGAGATTATACCTTCTGAAGCTCATCCTGAAGAAGAACTTATCATCTCAGCACCTGATCAACATGAAGACATTGCTCAGCCTGAAGACATTCCTCCCAACAACAACACAGATCGGCAATAGCAAAGTCTTCGCCCTGTACATCCTCGTGTTGCCAATGAAGTGCAGATTGACAGAATAATTGACAGCATCAATGCACCTGGTCCACTCACTCGTTCAAGGGCAACTCAGCTAGCAAATTTCTGTGGGCACTTCGCATTCGTCTCAATATCAGAACCCAAGAAAGTTGAAGAAGCCTTCATGGAACCTGAATGGATTCAAGCTATGCAAGAAGAGCTTCAACAGTTTGAGCTGAATAATGTATGGGAACTGGTTAAGCGTCCTGATCCACGGAAGCACAACATAATAGGCACCAAATGGATATACCGCAACAAGCAAGATGAGCATGGTCAAGTTGTCAGAAACAAAGCTCGTCTCGTTGCTCAAGGATATACTCAAGTGGAGGGCATTGACTTCGATGAAACATTTGCTCCTGTGGCTAGGCTTGAAGCCATACGCATACTGCTGGCCTATGCAAATCATCATAACATACTTCTATATCAAATGGATGTGAAAAGTGCCTTTCTCAATGGCAAGATTGAAGAAGAAGTGTATGTTGCACAACCACCTGGCTTTGAAAATCCAAAACATCCTGACATGGTATACAAGCTCAACAAGGCACTGTATGGCCTCAAACAAGCCCCTAGGGCCTGGTATGACACACTCAAATACTTCCTGAAGAGCAAAGGCTTCATACCTGGTTCCCTGGATCCCACTCTTTTCACGAAGACATATGATGGTGAACTGTTTGTGTGCCAAATATATGTGGATGACATTATCTTCGGCTGCACCAATCAGAAGTACAGTGAAGAGTTTGGATATATGATGCAAGAGCAATATCAGATGTCCATGATGGGGGAGCTGAAGTTCTTCCTTGGTCTTCAAATACGACAACAACGCAATGGCATCTTCATATCTCAAGAGAAGTATCTCAAAGATTGCCTGAAGAAGTTCGGTATGCAAGACTGCAAAGGCTTCACAACACCAATGCCAGCCAAACATCATCTAGGTCCTGACGACAATGGTAAAGAGTTCGATCAAAAGGTATACCGCTCCATGATTGGTTCTTTGCTTTATTTATGTGCATCTAGGCCAGATATCATGCTTAGTGTTTGCATGTGTGCTCGATTTCAAGCGGCACCAAAGGAGTCGCATCACTTAGCTGTGAAGCGAATTCTTCGATATTTGGCTCACACCCCAACTCTAGGATTATGGTATCCAAAGGGCTCAGAGTTTGATTTGGTTGGATTTTCGGATGCTGATTATGCTGGTGACAAAGTTGATCGCAAGTCTACATCAGGCACATGTCATTTTCTGGGACGATCACTTGTATGTTGGTCTTCAAAGAAGCAGAACTGTGTATCTCTCTCCACTGCTGAATCTGAATACATTGCTGCTGGATCTTGCTGCGCTCAGCTTCTGTGGATGAAGCAAACACTCAAGGACTATGGCATTCATCTGAAGCAAGTGCCACTTTACTGCGACAACGAAAGCGCCATCAAGATTGCCAACAACCCAGTTCAGCACTCGAAGACAAAGCACATTGAAATTCGTCATCACTTTCTCAGAGATCATGTTGTGAAGGAAGACATTGATATCATACACGTCAACACTGAAGAGCAATTGGCGGATATCTTCACCAAGCCCTTGGATGAGAAGAGATTTTGCAAGTTACGGTGTGAGCTAAATATCTTGGAATCCTTAAATGTCCTGTGATCAGGCACACATCCTAACACTTATGCATATTGATGAATTAGATGTGCAACACACAAAGTAAAGTATATCTTCATTCAATGAAGACATACATTCTAAGTGTGAATACATTAATGTGGAATTTGACTTCGGAGCGCCACGATAATTGTGCGCCGTGTATGGGTCTAATACTTCCTATACGGTGGGTAACGCCACCACCAAACGTTCTATTTTGAAGTGTTTCACTCATGGCATTACCTTGCAATATCTTCACATTTGGTTTGGCTTCGAACATGTCTTCATGATTATCTTCACTATGTTGCTTGTATAGATATATTATATATATATATGCTAGTGTTCTGTCCTCTACAGCATTCACTTATAGCTATGTCTTCTTGGTTGAATTTTTTGAACTAAGTGAATGTGATCGGACCCTAATCTCTCTTTGCTTTCTATCTCAAATTCTATCTCTCCAAGTCATATGCATTCTATTGAAACTGTCGAATGTCTTCATTGCGTCCTAGTCAGCAGAAGATATAGAGACAACCATAAAGTCCGTCTTCAATGCTCATTCCTCCGCATAAAATCCGGAGAAGTAGGAACGACCGCCCGACAATCCAGGCGTGCGTGGGATGTGGAACTGCCCCCAAAATACCGCATGATGGCCACGTACTACTCAAATGCGAATCGCCAGGGGCACCTGAGTAATAGCGCAGTGCCGCCCCTGCGCCTATAAGTTCACACTTACCGCGGTCATTATCTCCTTCTTCCACCCTCGCACGAACCCTAGCGCCACCGCTAGCACTCGACGATGCCGGAGACGAAGCGCTTCGCTGCCGCAACCTCTCCAACGCCATCCTCACGCAGACCGCGGGCATCGTCCTCTCCGCCGTCGCCGTAGGTGTTTTCTGTCACCAAGTTAGGGCACGGAGGACTGAACTGCTCGGCATCAACTCCCTTCCGTCTAGCAGTTCCAGTGTGGTAAATAAAACTTCTTTTTACAGCCCCTTTGATCTCATGGTTCTGTCACTTTCTACCATAAGAAGTTTCTCTTCACACTAGTTAGATCTCTCGCTGCATCTCATAACATGCCTAGTATATTCACTTGTGCTTCATAAAGTAGTTAGATTCCTCACTTGTCCTGATCTGTGGGTCCGTACAAATCTGGAACCAACTTCTTATCTATGAGTGAATGTCTTCGCACGATGAGGTCAATGTCTTCTAAACTGATTAATCTTCAAAACCTTCTGAGAATGCATATGACCTCTTCCCCTTCCCTCGCACCTTAATGCTGTCACAGGTACATGTCCGTGGGAGAATCCTTCGGTTCTCATAGTCTGCATTCATTTGCAGAATTCCTACAGCATCACATAAACTCTCCTGAAGCCAGTTCCTGTTGGTCCAGAAAAAGAAAGCCTTTGAAGCCTTTGAAAGTCTTGAAGCCTTTCAAGTTAAAGTTTATGGCTTCAGAAGCAGCAGCAAGGAAGGGGGGCAGACAGAGACGTGAGGGAACTTCCAAGGATCTGCCTGAAGACTTGGCAGAAATGTACAAAATAGATCCAGAAGAGAGCTATGGGCAGCGCAAGACCCGAATCCAATGGATTCGACGCTATTGGGCAGAACAGTGGTTCAAATACCGCTTCGTCACTGAGGAGTATGCTGAGAAAAGTGCCATCAGGAGACCATGGGGGGACATCCATTTCAAGAATCTCATGCCCAGGACCAGAGATGAAGCCATTGCTCAAGGCTTCTACCCATGCATGGTCCGAGGACCACAGCCTGATGATGCACATCCGTCGTCACTACTCTGGTGTCGTGACGACAATCTGTTCAAGCGCAACTTCCAGTTTGCTCAACAATCAGCGAAGCTGAACAAGAAGAAATTTGGGTTAGACTTCAACCCTGGTCCCTCCGCACCAAGGGCAGATGGCACACGCGACGCCGAACCCAATATCATCGGTCCGTTTGCCAATCTTGAGGGCCTGATCACTCACATCTTAGTCCAAGGGACTGCCGTAAATGACCCTCCAGCTGACTCTGAGTCTGATGAAGCTCCTGCTGTGCCGAAGCCAAAGCAGACGAAGAAACCAAAAGCTTCAAAGCCGGCCCCTGCCTCAAAAATCTCAAGGGCGAAGCCATTGAAAACTGCACCTCCTGAAGTCAGTGTGCAGTCTGAAGACGTATCCCGCGTCTCCAAGCCCCAGAAAGAAAAGGAGCCCCAGCAACAAACCGGCAAAGAGCTCACTGCTGCTGCCATTCTGCGCAGCGAAGCCATTGATCTATCAAGCGATGAAGATCTTGGAGATGACGCTCTAGAGCAGCTTATCAAAAGCAAAGAAGAAGCTGAAATCTTCAACAATTTGCCTCTCTTTGATGTCGCCATCATCCACAACTTCATCGACGAATGGTTTGCCTCCCCAGACATAAGCTTCGAAGATCTGGAGCTGCCTGTCGGTCTCAGCGTCGCCTTCCAAGGCGCAATTGCTTCAGAACTTGCCATTGCTCAGCGCATAGTTGAGCTGAAGCAGAAAATTGATCATGAAAAGGCTCAGTTCAAGAAGCACATGGCCAGGCTCAGCGTGCAGGAAGTGAAGAGCTTCAAAACCATGTTGCATGAGCTCAAGGAAAATTTTCTGAAGAAGCATGCTGAAGCTCAGGGCTCGCGTGAGCGGATGAAGTCTCTGGCAGAACGATGTGTGCAGGCCTACAATGAGGCCGAGAAGCGCAAGGCACTTGGGCGTCCTGGCATCGACCCCAAGATGGCCGCGAAGAAGAAGAAGCAGCCTGCTGTGAATGAACCAGAGGCACCAAGGCAAGAAGCTGTTCCGATTGTCTTCCCCACCGCCACGACTGGCTCGAAGCCAAAGAGCCGGTCAACCGCTTCTGAGCTCAAGAAGACACGGAATGCAGAGGCTGAAGCTAGAAAGAGGAAACACTCTGCAGCCTCTCCTTCTGACCCAACCAAGAAGAAGCGCAAGATCAAGAAAGCTCGGGCTGCTCCCACAGAGCCCTTGATGGTTGAACCCCTCTCTGTCATTCACCCCAATGCAGAAAGACGACTGACAGTTCATGAGCCTGCTCCCACAGAGGCTCCTGAAGCTGAAGATATTCCAGCAGCCGACCCCATAGCTGCTGAAGACATTGGTCACCAAGACAATGTACAAGATGATGCAGCCCTTCCTCAGCTTGAAACAAGCGAACTCATCAGTATTGGTCGTCCTCTGACGCCAATGGCACAAGATGAGTCATGGGCGGATCGCCCTCAGGAGGAAGAAGACTTTGAGGTCCAGCCCACTCCGACCCCACAAGCGTCGTCTGCGTTCCGTAGGCTTCGCAAAGGTCCACGGCCTCAAGTCCATACTGCAGAAATTCCGGCTGCATCAGCCGAAGACAATGAAGAAGCACCACCAGAACCCACTCCCCCGCTCCATCAAGATGCACTTCTCCAGGAGAACGTGCCTGAGGTTGTCCCTCCAACTACACAAGCGGAGGAAGAAAATGTTGCGGCTGCCACCACAAACACTGAAGCCAATGTGGAGCCCGCCCCACCAAATGCTTCAGCGGACAGCGAAGCTACCGAGCCAGACACTTCTGTTCCTGAGTCTGCTGCAGGTCCTCAATTCGATTATCATATTGAGCACAGGCCTCATGTTCAGAAGCCAGTCCCAAGGCTGCCAAGGTTCCCAGGTCCTGCATCAGCACCTAGTTCCTTTGACATCAACAGCTTCAAGGCAGACAATACATTTTTCAATAGCTCCAAGAACCCCTATTCAAGGGAAAGGATTGTATCAGACAGGTTCTGGAGCTATTCTCAGCGCAGCTATTATTCATGCATCCTATACAACCAAGGTCGCATCTTCCCGCACAAGCGCCTTGAGGTTGAAGCCATTGCTGGTCTGCCATGTCTTAGAGGAAGCCTTGGATTGCTTCAAGCAAGTGGGTCTGCTGCCGTTTGTGACTGATGAAGAGCACTGGAATGAAGAGCTTCTGCTTCAGTTCTATGCCACCCTCCATATCAAAGGATACAACAGAGATCCGAAGACTTGGATCCTGGAGTGGATGACCGGCAATGTCCATCATGAAGCCAATGCATTTGATATCATTGAGCTCACCGGCCTGCCCACTCCAGGCGAATTCTTCGAGGAAGGCTGTCAACTACATTCTGAAGCTATTGAGAGCATATTCCAGAGGCTTGAACCCAATCTGAGTCAGATTCTCTCAATGATGAAGCCATTGCCCCATGATGCACCCTATCCTACTGAGTTCTTCATTGAAGACCTAGAGTACCTGCCCAGGACCATATATCACATCATCCGGCGGACTCTCTGGCCCATTAAGGGACACTCACCACATGCCAAGATTGAGGGTGCAATGAAGACTCTCATATTCTATATCCTGCATGGCAAATGCTTCAACGCACAGGATCTCTTCATACGCCAACTTGCAGCGTCAGGCTCAGAATTATTTGGTTTGAAGTTCTATGCTCCTTGGGTGATGAGGCTGATCAAACTGCACTCTGCGATCTCGTATCAGCCCTCTGCCCGAAACCATCGGATCTTCTTGCCAGATGTGGATACCTCTGCTGAAGCAATATATCCTGAGCCTGCCAAGCAACCGATAAGTCTTCAGAATGCAGAACACCAGAGCTTCACGCAGAATGTTGAAGGTGTTGAAGCCATATCCAGGGTATATCCGTTGGCTGGCACTACACGTGCACCAGCATCTACTGAAGCCACAGACAGCACAAATGCTCCAAGACCCAAGAAGCGTGCTCGTGTCCTCAATGACCGAGAGCTTCTTGTGGCCCTTCACCAAAAGCAAGATAGGCATCACGACTGGCTAAAGCGTCAGATGAAGAGCCTCTTAGTGGATGTCAATCGTCTTCGAAACCTAGCCACCAAGAATGCTTTCGTTACACATGAAACGTGCCGTCCTACATGGAAAGGGCTCTCAATGATATGTACTGAAGCTGAACTTGAAGAGGATGGCTTCACAGAGCGTTTCAAGTTTGACACCACACCTCCCACAAGGGCTGTGATGCGCAACACACCATCACTTGAAGACTCTGAGTTTTCTTCATCTGCTGCCACAGTTACTGCAAGGATCATTGATGAAGACGACGATGCTACATCACCGCCACCTGCTTCAGCACCTCCAAGCTCGTCTGCACCGCCAAACACCTCCAACGACCCTGCTGCTCCTGGCAACGAGTAGACACTCTATGTCTTCGAACCTTTTTAGTCCTTGCTGACAAAAGGGGGAGAAGCATATGGGTTGATAGTCTTCAAGCGGGTCCATATGGGCGGGTGCTATATTCTTTTTTGCTACATTTTGCTTCATGCTTACAACTCTCGTTTTTGCTTCATTCGGTTCTTTGAGTTGTAACACTAAGACTCGATGGTCGTCTGCTACTCGTTTGCCACTCTGTTTGCGAAGATAAATTCCGCATGTGCGGCGATAAATTCCGCACTTATCTCATTCTGCAGACGTCCATTTTCCATTATGCATGTCATTATCTTCATATACTTTCACATGCATAGTGGATTGTCATCATAAGCTGAAGTGGATCTCCACAAGTACAACCTGCCATGTGCATTTGCATTCCAAAAGCAAATTAACTTATATGCACATCTTCAGGGGGAGCCCTTGCAACTTATGAAGACAATTCCCTATCCTTTACAAACTTCACACATTATATTCCCCGTTGAAAACTTCAACTAGTTTGTCATCAATCACCAAAAAGGGGGAGATTGTAAGTGCATCTAGTGCCACCCCTAGTTGGTTTTGGAGTATTGACGACAAACCTAGTTGAGGGACTAATGTGTTTGTGAGAATTGCAGGAAAACACAGGTAGAAGTCCCTCATTGATTCGGTTTTACTACCAGAGATGACCCCTAAAAATGTATGAAGACATTGAAGACAAAGGTGGTATATGAAGATATTCACATTGAAGACTATGACAAAAGAAGACACGTTATGAAGCCTATGGAGCTCGAAGACTTAGATCTTTCGTAGTTCTTTTTCTTTTGTGTTGAGTCATAGGAACCACCGTACTGTTAAGTGGGGTCCAGGAGAACCAGTCAGAATGACTGAAGTGATGCCTAAATCAAAAACCTATGTCTTCGAGCGAAGACAATGAGAGCGAATCTTGTCCAGAGCCGGACAAGTCAGCTTTGCTTGTAGCCCAAGTAAAGTTGCCATGAGAGTTTGAAATCTGACCGTTGAGACACGTGTCAGTTCCTTAGTGACCCAGGGTCATTTCGGACAAATCAGGTCGGGTTGCCAAGTGGCTATAAATAGCCCACCCCCACAACCATAAACGGTTGGCTGCTCAGATTTCAGTGCACGGCTTTTGTCGTTTGAGAGCAACCCACCTCGAAGCCTTTGAGAGAAAATTCCTAGTGAGGAGAAAAGCCCTAACCACCCAGAGCCAGAGCAAATTGGGCATCACTTAAGTCTTCTTGTCTGTGTGATCTGAAGACTTATTACACTTGAGGACTGTGAATCCTCCAGACGGTTAGGCGTCGCGTTCAGAGCATCCAAGAGACATTGTGGATTGCCAGTGAACGAAGTTTGTGAAGGTTTGGGAGTCTACCTTGAAGACTTACCAGAGTGATTGGGCGAGGACTAAGTGACCTTAGCTCAAGGAGAATACGGTGAGGACTTGGTGTCCTGAACTGTGTGTTCAGGACTGGGTGTCCGGGACTGTGTGTCCTAAGGTTTAAATACCTAGCCGCTCCAACCAGACGTACAGTTGTCACAGCAACTGGAACTGGTCCAACATATCATTGTCTTCAACGAGTCACTGGTTTCATCTTCACTTCCCTTTCTTACTGTTATTCATTGTGAAGCCATTGCATGCTTGCTTTATCTTTTGTCTTCACAACGTGAATGTATGATCAGTTTGGCTTCATAACTTCTTCCTACCTGATCCTTATTACACTACAGTTGTTTGTCATTGTGCTTTCACTCTATTGAATACATGACCATGGCTGGCCTAGTGTAATCTAACTTCCGCTGCATAGTAAAAGGCATAATCTTCGCTGTTTGTCTTCATAACTCTCACGTTTTGAAGACTTTCATAAAAATCGCCTATTCACCCCCCCCTCTAGTCGATATAACGCACTTTCATCATCATATGCATATCATATTTTATTTGCATTTTGGTTTTGTGATCCTAAAAATCCTAAGAAACTCAAGGACCCACGGAGAGAGTTGGGGATTTTATTGTTTTCATATTTGAATTTTCTCAAATAGTGAAAAGTGGATCACTTTGGTTTTAATTATTTTTCTCTCCGAAAATATTTAATATTAGAAATATATGAGAGGAGATAATATGACTTCTCCAAAATAAATGAAATATTGAAGGAAAAATGTTAGAAAAATAAATTATTTTATTTGGATTTTATTGCTATTTTATTTGAATTAGAAAAATATGCATTTTTCAAAAATTGCATTTTTAGGCGAAGAAAATGTTCACTAAGTTCTATATAATTTATTTAGACGGTGAAAATTTGTTTTTGCATTTTTAAATTTTTATTTTTATTTATTTAGGATTTCTCGGCGGAACCATATTCAAAAAAAAAAGTTTCGGACCAAACTGGGCCGAAGGCCCAGCCGGCCCAGCGCAGCCGCCCCGACCCCGAACCGTTGTCTGCCTCACGCATGTCGCCGCGTCGTGGCCGAGTTGGCCTCTTGCCGCAGCCTCCTTGCCCCCTCCTCCAAGCCGCCCCTCCCCCTCTTATATAGTCACCGCCACCGCCCCACCTTACCACCACCCGCCCCGCCCCGCAGCAGCAGCAGCAGCGCAGCAATCGAGCCGCCGCCGCCCCGCTGCCTCGTCGAGCCCCCCGCCGCCGAAATCTTGCCGTTGACCTCGCCGGTTTTTGTCGTGGTTTTTTCGGTTTTAGGTAAAACCGCTGGTTTTCTCAAAAACCCTAGTTCAGTTTTTTACTGTATTAGATCAGTTTGGTTTTTTCGGTTTAGTTGTTTAGGTGAATGGTTTAATGAATCTCGACCGTAGTAATGCACATATTCATAATATTGATGCCAAAAGATGCAAAGTTGATAATGATGGTGCAACATACTAGTGGCACTGCCGTTTAGGTCATATTGGTGTAAAGCACATGAAGAAACTCCATGCATATGGTTTTTTGGAATCACTTGATGCTTGCGAACCATGCCTCATGGGCAAGATGACTAAGACTTCGTTCTCCGGAACAATGGAGCGAACCATTGACTTATTGGAAATAATACATACTGATGTATGCGGTCTGATGAGTGTTGAGGCTCGCGGTAGGTATCATTATTTTCTGACGATCACAGATGATTTAAGCAGATATGGGCATATCTACTTAATGAAACACAAGTCTGAAACATTTGAAAAGTTCAAAGAAATTCAGAGTGAAGTTAAGAATCACCATAACAAGAAAATAAAGTTTCTACGAGCTGATCGCGGAGCCAAATATTTGAGTTACGAGTTTGGCTTTCATTTAAAAACAATGTGGAATAAGTTTCACAACTCATGCCACCTGGAACACCATGGAGTAATGGTGTGTATGAACGTCGTAACCATACTTTATTAGATATGATGCGACCTATGATGTCTCTTAACGATTTACCACTATCGTTTTGGGGTTATGCATTAGAGACAGTTACATTCATGTTAAATAGGGCACCGTCTAAAATTCCGTTGAGACGACACTGTATGAACTGTGGTTTAGTAAGAAACCTAAGTTGTCGTTTCTTAAAGTTTGGGGTGGCGATGCTTATGTGAATAAGTTTCAGCCTGATAAGCTCAAACCCAAATCGGAGAAGTTTGTGTTCATATGATACCCAAAGGAAACTATTGGGTACACCTTCTATCACAGATCTGAAGGCAAGATGTTTGTTGCTAAGAGTGGATCCTTTCTAGAGAAGGAGTTTCTCTCGAAAGAAGTGAGTGGGAGGAAAGTAGAACTTGATGAGGTAACTGTACCTTCTCCCTTATTGGAATGTTGTTCATCACAGAAATCAGATCCAGTCATTCCTACACCAATTAGTGAGGAAGCTAATGATGATGATCATGTAACTTCTGATCAAGTTACTACCGAACCTCGTAGGTCAACCAGAGTAAGATCCGCACCAGAGTGGTACGGTAATCCTATTCTGGAGGTCATGTTACTTGACCATGACGAACCTACAAACTATGAGGAAGCGATGATGAGCCCAGATTCTGTGAAATGGCTTAAGGCCATGAAATCTGAGATGGGATCCATGTATGAGAACAAAGTATGGACTTTGATTGACTTGCCTGATGATCGGTGAGCCATTTAGAATAAATGGATCTTCAAGAGGAAGACGGACGCTGATAGTAGTGTTACTATCTACAAAGCTCGAATTGTTGCAAAAGGTTTTTGACAAGTTCAAGGTGTTGACTACAATGAGATTTTCTCACTCGTATCGATGCTTAAAAGTCTGTCCGAATCATGTTAGCAGGTTCCGCATTTTATGAAATACTGGCAAATGGATATCAAAAACTACATCCTTAATGGATTATTAAAGAAGAGTGTATATGATGCAACCAGAAGATTTTCAATCCTAAGGTGCTAACAAAGGTGTGCAGCTCCAGCGATCCATCTATGGACTGGTGCAACATCTCAGAGTTGGATATACACTTTGATGAGTTGATCAAAGCATAAGATTATACAGACTTTTGGAGAAGTTTGTATATACAAGAAAGTGAGTGGGAGCTCTGTAGCATTTCTGATATTATATGTGGATGACATATTGTTGATCAAAATTGATACTGAATTTTTGGATAGCATTAAGGATACTTGAATAAGAATTTTCAATGGAAGACCTTGGTGAAGCTGCTTACATATTGGGCATCAAGATCTATAGAGATAGATCAATACGCCTGATAAATTTTTCAATGAGTACATACCTTGACAAGTTTTTTGAAGTAGTTCAAAATGGAACGGTCAAAGAAGGAGTTCTTTCATGTGTTGCAAGGTGTGAAGTTGAGTAAAGACTCAAAACCCGACCACGGCAGAAAATAGAAAGAGAATGGAAAGTCATTCCCTATGCCTCAGTCATAGGTTCTATAAAGTATGCTATGCTGTGTACCAGACCTATTGTATACCTTAGCATGATTTTGGCAAGGGAGTACAATAGTGATCTAGGAGTAGATCACTGGACAGCGGTCAAAATTATCCTTAGAGGACTAAGGAAATATTTCTCGGTGATGGAGGTGATAAAAGAGCTCGTCGTAAAGAGATATGTCGATGCAAGATTTTGACACCGATCTATATGACTCTAAGTCTTGATCTAGATATATATTGAAAGTGGGAACAATTAGCTAGAGTAGCTCCATGCAGAGTATTGTAGACATAGAAATTTACAAAATACATAGGGATCTGTATGTTGCAGACCCGTAGACTAAACTTCTCTCACAAGCAAAACATGATCAATCTTTGGGTGTTAATCACATAGCGATGTGAACTAGATTATTGACTCTAGTAAACCCTTTGGGTATTAGTCACATGAAGATGTGAACTAATCACATAAAGATGTGAACTATTGGTGTGAAATCACATGACGATGTGAACTAGATTACTGACTCTAGTGCAAGTGGGAGACTGAAGAAAATATGCCCTAGAGGCAATAATAAAGTTGTTATTTATATTTCCTTATATCATGATAAATGTTTATTATTCATGCTATAATTGTATTTACTGGAAACTTAGTACATGTGTGAATACATAGACAAACAAAGTGTCCCTAGTATGCCTCTACTTGACTAGCTCGTTAATCAAAGATGAGTAAATTTCCTATAGCCATAGACATGTGTTGTCATTTGATGAACGGGATCACATCATTAGAGAATGATGTGATGGACAAGAATCATCCGTTAGCTTAGCACTATGATTGTTTAGTTTATTGCTATTGCTTTCTTCATGACTTATACATGTTCCTCAGACTATGAGATTATGCAACTCCCGAATACTGAAGGAACACCTTGTGTGCTATCAAAAGTCACAACGTAACTAGGTGATTATAAAGATGCTCTACGGGTGTCTCCGATGGTGTTTGTTGAGTTGGCATAGATCGATATTAGGATTTGTCACTCCGTGTATCGGAGAGGTATCTCTGGGCCCTCTCGGTAATGCACATCACTATGAGCCTTGCAAGCAATGTGATGTTAGTCATTGTAAGTGCATCTAGTGCCACCCCTAGTTGGTTTTGGAGTATTGACGACAAACCTAGTTGAGGGACTAATGTGTTTGTGAGAATTGCAGGATAACACAGGTAGAAGTCCCTCATTGATTCGGTATTCCTACCAGAGATGACCCCTAAAAATGTATGAAGACATTTAAGTCAAAGGTGGTATATGAAGATATTCACATTGAAGACTATGACAAGAGAAGACACCACATGAAGCCTATGGAGCTCGAAGACTTAGATCTTTCGTAGTTCTCTTTCTTTTGTGTTGAGTCATAGGAACCACCGTACTGTTAAGTGGGGTCCAAGAGAACCAGTCAGAATGACTGAAGTGATGCCTAACCAAAACCTATGTCTTCGAGTGAAGACTATGAGAGCAAATCTTGTCCAGAGTCGGACAAGTCAGCTTTGCTTGCAGCCCAAGTAAAGTTGTCGTGTGAGTTTGAAATCTGACCATTGGAACACGTGTCAGTTCCTTAGTGAACCAGGGTCATTTCGGACAAATCAGGTCGGTTGCCAAGTGGCTATAAATAGCCCACCCCCTACAACCATAAACGGTTGGCTGCTCAGATTGAGAATACGGCTTTTGTCGTTTGAGAGCAACCCACCTCAAAGCCTTTGAGAGAGAATTCCTTGCGAGGATAAAGCCCTAACCACCCAGAGCCAAAGAGAATTAGGCATCACTTAAGTCTTCTTGTCTGTGTGATCTGAAGACTTATTACACTTGAGGACTGTGCATCCTCCAGCCGGTTAGGCGTCGTGTTCTGAGCATCCAAGAGACATTGTGGATTGCCGGTGAACGAAGTCTGTGAAGGTTTGGGAGTCTACCTTGAAGACTTACCAGAGTGATTGGGCGAGGTCTGTGTGACCTTAGCTCAAGGGGAATACGGTGAGGACTGGGTGTCCTGAGCTGCGTCTTCAGGACTGGGTGCTCGGGACTATGTGTCCTAAGGTTTAAATACCTAGCCGCCCTAACCATACGTACAGTTGTCACAGCAACTGGAACTGGTCCAACAAATCATTGTCTTCAGCGAGTCACTGGTTCCATCTTCCCTTCCCTTTACTTACTGTTACTCCTTGTGAAGTCATTGTATGTTCGCACTATCTTTTGTCTTCACTAAGTGACTGCATGTTCTGTGTGGCTTCACAATATCTTCCTACCTGATCCTTACTACATTGCTGCTATTAGTCATTGTGCTTTCACTATTGAATACTTGACTATGGCTTGCCTAGTGTAGTCTACCTTCCGCTGCAGAGTAATAGGTTTATTTCTATCGTTTGTCTTCATAACTTCCACGTTTTGAAGACTTCCTTAAAAATCGCCTATTCACCCCCCCCCTCCAGTCGATATAACGCACTTTCAATTGGTATCAGAGCAAGGTGCTCCCTTGTTCTGTGTGATTCGGTTTAACCACCTGGAGTTTTAGCTATGTCGACTGCAGGGATAATTAAAGTCTTCGCTGCGTGCCCCATCTTCGATGGAACTGAATATCCCTACTGGAAGAATAAGATGCGCATGCATCTTGAAGCCATTGGCGTCGACCTATGGTATGTCGTCGAGAACGGCGTTCCCAAGGCTGGAGAAGGTGTCACTGCTGCTGATGTCAAGAAATTCGTTCAACTGGACTCTACTGCCAAGAATATCATCTGTGGTCATCTGACCAAAGGACAGTATGGCCGTGTGAGTGCTTTGAAAACATCTAAGCTGGTCTGGGACTGGCTCTCCAAGGTCAATGAAGGCATCTCAACCTAGAGAGATCAGAGAATCAGTGTCCTTCGCAACCTCTTCAACCGCTTCAAGCGAAATGACAATGAGAATGTCCAGCTCACATTTGACCGACTCACTGACATCACAAATGATCTTCAAGCCCTCGGCGCTACTGAGATCACCAAACATGAAGTCATCAAGACACTACTGAGATCACTTGATAGTTCGTTTGACACCCTAGCCCTGATGATTCAAGAACGTCCTGATTTCAAGATACTCGATCCATCTGACATCTTGAGAGGCTCAACACACATGAGTTTCAGCTTTCTGAGAAAAGAGATATCTACGGTCCAAACTATGGGTGAACTCGTGCCTTGAAGGCAAAAGCTGTCTCCTCATCTAAAGAAGAATCTGACAGCAGTTCTGATGATCCTGAAGACATTGGAAGGGAACTTGCTATGCTTGTCAAGAAGTTCCAAAAATTCACCAAGAAGAAAGGCTTCAGAAAGTCTTCCCGATCAAGCTCAAGAAATGATGAAGCTTCTGCTCATGACTACAAGAAGAAAACATGTCACAAGTGCAACAAACTTGGCCACTTCATCTCTGAGTGTCCACAGTGGGATAATGAGAACAAAAAGAAGAAGAAGAGCAAGGAATATGACTCTGACGACAAGAAGGAGAAGAAATACTTAAAGTCTTCTTCCAAGTCTTCCTCAAAGTCTTCATCACACAAGAAGAGCTCATCTGGCAAAGCACGTGCGTTTGTTGGCAAGGAAATGGATTTAGAGGATGAGTCCGCTTCTGAGGAGGCGGAGGTGGAGTCTGAGGAGGAGTCTGATTCTGGTATTGCGAGTCTGGCTACAGCATACGTCGCCAAGTCCATCTTTAACACTGAAGACAATGACTTCATCACCGATACCGATGCAAATGACAAGAACGACTCCTCTCCTACCTACTGCTTCATGGCATGCGGTGCCAAGGTAAACACACGCACTACTCACTATCAAACATCTAGTGACGATGACTCTGATTGTGGTTCAAAACCCAGCTACAAAACACTTGTTAAAATTGCAACTGAACAACAGAAAGCTATGGAACATATTCAAAAACTGTTAGACAGAAGCGATGATCTGTTAGGTTCTGAAATGACTCGATCTGAATCCTTAATTGAAGACATAAAAAATCTTCATGTTAAGTATCAGGAACTTGAAAGTCGTCATGAAACTCTCTCAACAACTCATGAAAAGCTTTCCTATGATTATCTTCAAAGGAAGCAAGATCTTGAGAAATTGAGAGCGGTCTCATGAAGATCTTCAAAAGGAAAGCGAGTCACTTCGCGCCAAACAGATCAGTTCCGCTCAGCAAGGATTTGAACCACCATGTCTTAAATGCATTGAGCGTGATAATGCTACTTCTGTTGTTGAATGTTCTACTGCTACTGCTGTTGCAATATCTTCAACTGTTGATGTGGTAACTAACCCCTCTGCTGAGGATACCACCGCTATTACTGATGAGAATGCTAGGTTGAAGACATTGCTTAAAACAGGGATGTACAGAAGTCTTAAAGGGCATCAGACACTATGTGATGTCCTCAAAAAGCATATTCTGAACCGAAACCCGAGGAAAGAGGGTGTTGGGTTCGTAAGGAAAATGAATGCTGATGGCTCTTACTGGAAACCTGAGCAGTACCCCAAAACCATGTGGGTTGCTGCAAAGGAACCTTCAGCAGATCCATCCAATCTATCTGGCTTCACTTGTGCTAACCCCATTATCATTGATGAATCCTTTGATGCAAACTATATACTATTTAAGAATCAGAATGGTGAAGTGTTTGCCAGGTACATTGGTACTAACTGCAGGAATGGGCCGCCTATGAAGAAGATCTGGGTTCCGAAAAGGTGTCTGGAGAATCTTCCTGTGAATGTCATCATGACACCTCACGTGAAGAAGACAAACCTCAGACCAAAGGCTTCATACGGTCCAAAGGCTTCATACAGACAGAGGACTCACCTGAGTCGCACTAACGCAAATGCTTTGCAGGGAAACCATACTCAGGCATATGAATATGAGAGCGGTTCATCAAACCGCCATGTTCATAAGACCAAGAACTATTCTGCTTATTCTTATGAGTACTATTGTCCGCCTGCAAGACTGTTTGCTAGGGCTCCAAAGCCAAAATTCTCAGATACTGCACTTAGACTTATTTCTTCTAAGCCACCCTTGAAGATGTGGGTGGCTAAGAAAGCTTAACTCTCTTTTGCAGGGAAAGGTCTCCAGCAGAATACCAAAATCATCTGACGCTATTGCTGGGGACCTTAAACATCTTGTAGGGCGCAAGATCAAATGCCCGAATGGTCTTACTATGTACTTCGTTCCTGAATCGCTTGCTACTCTCCCTATTAGTCCTAATCTGGATCTAAGCTTTCATAACCCACTGGTTCATCAAATGTTTTTGCTTCACAATGATCTTGGTGAAGCCTATCCCCCTAACTGCACTGTAGGGTACGAGACCAGCATCTTCAGAATGGATTATTGATAGTGGGTGTACAAATCACATGACTGGCAAAAGAAGCCTTCTTATGGACTCAACCTTACGTCCATCCGACAAGAGCCACATCACATTTGCTGACACTGGTAAGAGTAAGGTATTGGGTCTAGGTAGAGTTGCAATCTCAAGGGATCAACACATGGATAAAGTCATGCTTGTTGAATCCCTTGGCTTCAACTTAATGTCTGTCTCAATGCTCTGCCATTTGAACATGATCGTAATATTTGGAAAATATCGTTGCCTTGTACTAATGGAATCTGACAAGTCTCTAGTATTTGAAGGGTATCAAAAAGATGATTTGTACGTGGTAGATTTCTCAGCAGGACCACAGCTTGCCGTATGTCTTCTAGCAAAAGCTTCAGAATGCTGGCTCTGGCATTGGAGGCTTGGGCATGCTGGCATGAGGAACCTCCACACCCTGGCAAAGAAGAAGCCTGTCATAGGCATCGAGGGCGTCAAGTTCAAGAAAGATCACTTATGCGGTGCCTGTGAGGCAGGAAAGATGACGAGGGCCAAACATCCCTCGAAGACAATCATGACCACTACTCGACCCTTCAAACTGCTTCACATGGATCTTTTCGGTCCCACTCATTACTCAACTCTTACTACTACTGCTTGTCTCTATGGCTTTGTCATTGTTGATGATTATTCTAGATATACTTGGGTGCACATAATCCTTTACAAGACTGAAGTACAGGCTGTCTTCAGACGCTTCGCCAATCGAGCTATGAACAATTATGGCGCCAAGATAAAGCACATCAGAAGTGACAATGGCACTGAATTCAAGAACACTAGCCTTGATACATATCTTGATACCTTGGGCATCACACATGAATTCTCGGCCCCGTACACGCCACAGCAGAATGGCATCGTCGAACGCAAGAACAGAACACTCATTGAGATGGCCAGAACGATGCTAGATGAATACAAGACCCCAAGAAAATTCTGGCCTGAAGCCATTGATACTGCATACCATACAATCAATCGTGTTTATCTTCACAAGCTTATGAACAAGACATCTTATGAGCTCCTTACTGGCAAGAAGCCAAATGTCAGTTACTTCAGAGTATTTGGCGCAAGGTGCTGGATCAAGGACCCACATCACACCTCAAAGTTTGCACCAAAAGCACATGAGGGTTTTATGCTTGGATATGGAAAGGATTCGCACTCCTACAGAGTCTTCAATCTCTTTCATTACAAAGTGGTTGAAACAGTGGATGTGCGGTTCGATGAGACCAACGGTTCACAAAGAGAGCAACTGCCAAATGTGCTAGATGAAGTTCCATCCAGTGAATCAATCAAGCTAATGGGAACTGGAGAAATTACACCTTCTGAAGCTCATCCTGAAGAAGAACTTATCATCTCAGCACCTGATCAACATGAAGACAATGCTTAGCCTGACGACATTCCTTCTAACAACGACAATGAGCAGCAAGAGCAAAATCTTTGTCCTGTACATCCTCGCATTGCCAATGAAGTGCGGACTGAAAGAATAATTGATAGCATCAATGCTCCTGGTCCACTCACTCGTTCAAGGGCAACTCAGCTAGCAAATTTCTGTGGGCACTTCGCATTCGTCTCAATAACAGAACCCAAGAAAGTTGAAGAAGCCTTCATGGAACCTGAATGGATTCAAGCTATGCAAGAAGAGCTTCATCAGTTTGAGCTGAATAATGTATGGAAACTGGTTAAGCATCCTGATCCACGGAAGCACAATATAATAGGCACCAAATGGATATACCGCAACAAGCAAGATGAGCATGGTCAAGTTGTCAGAAACAAAGCTCATCTCGTTGCTCAAGGATATACCCAAGTGGAAGGCATTAACTTCGATGAAACATTTTCTCCTATGGCTAGACTTGAAGCCATATGCATACTGCTGGCATATGCAAATCATCATAACATACTTCTATATCAAATGGATGTGAAGAGTGCTTTTCTCAATGGCAAGATTGAAGAAGAAGTGTATGTTGCACAACCGCCTGGCTTTGAAGATCCAAAACATCCTGACATGGTATACAAGCTCAACAAGGCACTGTATGGCCTCAAACAAGCCCCTCGGGCCTGGTATGACACACTCAAATACTTCCCAAAGAGCAAAGGCTTCATACCTGGTTCCCTTGACCCCACTCTCTTCACGAAGACATGTGATGGTGAACTGTTTGTGTGCCAAATATATGTGGATGACATTATCTTCGGCTGCACCAATCAGAAGTATAGTGAAGAGTTTGGATATATGATGCAAGAGCAATATCAGATGTCTATGATGGGAGAGCTGAAGTTCTTCCTCGGTCTTCAAATACGACAACAACGCAATGGCATCTTCATATCTCAAGAGAAGTATCTCAAAGATTGCCTGAAGAAGTTCGGTATGCAAGACTGCAAAGGCTTCACGACACCAATGCCAGCCAAACATCATCTGGGTCCCGACAACAATGGTAAAGAGTTCGATCAAAAGGTATACCGCTCCATGATTGGTTCTTTACTTTATCTATGTGCATCTAGGCCAGATATTATGCTTAGTGTTTGCATGTGTGCTCGATTTCAAGCGGCACCAAAGGAGTCGCATCACTTAGCTGTGAAGCGAATTCTTCGATATTTGGCTCACACCCCAACTCTAGGATTATGGTATCCAAAGGGCTTAGAGTTTGATCTGGTTGGATTCTCGGATGCTGACTATGCTGGTGACAAAGTTGATCGCAAGTCTACATCAGGCACATGTCACTTTCTGGGACGATCACTTGTATGTTGGTCTTCAAAGAAGCAGAACTGTGTATCTCTCTCCACTGCTGAATCTGAATACATTGCTGCTGGATCTTGCTGCGCTCAGCTTCTGTGGATGAAGCAAACACTCAAGGACTATGGCATTCATCTGAAGCAAGTGCCACTTTACTGCGATAACTAAAGCGCCATCAAGATTGCTAACAACCCAGTTCAGCACTCGAAGACAAAGCACATTGAAATTCGTCATCACTTTCTCAGAGATCATGTTGTGAAGGAAGATATTGATATCATACACGTCAACACTGAAGAGCAATTGGCAGATATCTTCACCAAGCCCTTGGATGAGAAGAGATTTTGCAAGTTACGGTGTGAGATAAATATCCTGGAATCCTCAAATGTCCTGTGATCAGGCACACATCCTAACCCTTATGCATATTGATGACTTAGATGTGCAACACATGAAGTAAAGTATATCTTCAATCAATGAAGACATACATTCTAAGTGTGAATACATTAATGTGGAATTTGACTTCGGAGCGCCACGATAATTGTGCGCCGTGTCTGGGTCTAATACTTCCTATACGGTGGGTAACACCACCACCAAATGTTCTATTTTGAAGTGTTTCACTCATGGCGTTACATTTGCTATGTCTTCACATTTAGCTTGGCTTCAATCTCAACATATCCTCATGATTATCTTCACTATGTTGATTATGCAGATATATATATCTACTAGTGATCTGTCCTCTACAGCATTCACTTATAGCTATGTCTTCTTGTTGAATCTTTTGAACTAAGTGAATGTGATCGGACCCTAACCTCTCTATGCTTTCTATCTCAAATTATATCTCTCCAAATCATATGCATTCTATTGAAACTGTCGAATGTCTTCCCTGCGTCCTTATCAACAGAAGATATAGAGACAACCATTAAGTCCATTTTCAATGCTCATTCCTCCACATGAAACCCGGAGAAGTAGGAACGACCACCCGACAATCCAGGCGTGCGTGGGACGTGGAACAAACCCCAAAATTCCGCATAATGGCCACATGTTCCTCAGATGCGAATCGCCAGGGGCACCTATGTAATAACGCAGTGCCGCCCCTGTACCTATAAATACACACTTTACAGCGGTCATTTTCTCTTCTTCCACTCTCGCACGAACCCTAGCGCCACCGCTAGCCCTCGACGACACCGGCGACGAAGCGCTTCGCTGCCGCAACCTCTCCGACGCCGTCTTCACGCCGACCGCGGACATCATCCTCTCCGCCTTCGCCGTAGGTGTCCTCCGTCGCCAAGTTAGGGCACGGAAGATCGAACTGCTCGGCCTCATCTTCCACTCCGTCTAGCAGTTCTTAGTGTGGTAAAGAAAACTTCCTTTTTACAGCACCATTGATCCTATGGCTTTGTCACTTTCTACCACAAGCAGTTTCTATTCACACAAGTTAGATCTCTCTCATACTGCATCTCATAACATGCCTAGTATATTCACTTATGCTTCACAAAGTAGTTAGATTCCTCACTTGTACTGATCTGTGGATTCGTACAAATCTGGAACCAACTCCTTATCTATGAGTGAATGTCTTCGCATGATGAGGTCAATGTCTTCTAAACTGATTTATCTTCAAAATCTTCTGAGAATGCATATGACCTCTTCCCCTTCCCTCGCACCTTAATGCTTTCACAGGTACATGTCCGTGGGAGAATCCTTTGGTTCTCATAGTCTGCATTCATTTGCAGAATTCTTACAGCATCACATAAATTCTCCCGAAGCCAGTTCCTGTTTGACCAGCAAGCGAAAACCTTTGAAGCCTTTGAATGTGTTGAAGCCTTTCAGTTTAAAGTTCATGGCTTCAGAGAAAACAGCAAGGAAGGGTGGTAGAAAGTGTCATGGAGAAACATCTAGAGACCTGCCAGATGACCTCTCAGAACTGTGCAAGACAGATCCTGAAGAGGATTACAATCAACGCAAGACCCGAATCCAATGGATTCGAAGATATTGGGCAGAACAATGGTTCAAAAACCGATTTGTAACCCAGGAATATGCTGAGAAAAATGCCATCAAGAGACGGTGGGGAGACATCCTATACAAGAATCTTCTACCCAGGTCCAGAGATGAAGCCATTGAACAAGGCTTCTATCCCTGCATGGTCCGTGGGCCACAGCCTGCTGATGCACACCCATCGTCACTACTATGGTGTCGTGACGACAATCTATTCGAGCGCAACTTCCAGTTTGCCCAGAACTCAACGAAGCAAAACAAGAAGACATTGGGACTAGACTTCAACCCTGGTCCCTCAGCTCCAAGGGCTGATGGCACACGAGATGCAGAACCCAATGTCATCGGTCCTTTCTACAACTTTGAAGGCCTCATCACCCACATCTTGGTTCAAGGGACTGCAGTGAATGAGCCTGCAGCTGACGCTGAATCAGATGAAGCGCCTGCAGTGTTGAAGACAAAGAAGCTGAAGAAACCTAAAGCTTCAAAGCCTGCCCCTTCACCAAAAATCTCACGGGCGAAGCCACTGGCAACTGCACCTCCTAAAGACAGTGTGCAGTCCGAAGACTTATCACGCATATCCAAGCCCTAGAAGGTCAAAATGCCTCTGCCTCACACCGGCCAAGAGCTAACTACTACTGCCATTCTGCGCAATGACGCCATCGATCTGTCAAGTGATGAAGATCTTGCAGATGACGCTCTTGAGCAACTCATCAAGAGCAAAGCAGAAGCAGAAATCTTCAATGATCTGCCTCTCTTTGATGTAACCATCATCCACAACTTCATTGATGAGTGGTTTGACACGCCAAACATTAGCTTCGAAGATCTACAGCTACCCATTAGCCTCAGTGTCGCCTTCCAAGGCGCCATTGCTTCAGAGCTAGCTGTCGCCCAGCGCATTGTTGAACTGAAGCAAAAGATTGACTATGAAAAGGCTCAGTTCAAGAAGCATATGGCCAAGCTCAGCATGCAAGAAGTGAAAAACTTCAAGACAATGATGCACGAGCTCAAGGAAGCCTTTGTAAAGAAACGTGCAGAAGCTCAGGGTTCGCGTGAGCGCATGAAGACTCTGGCTGACAGATGTGTGCAAGCCTACAATGAGGCTGAGAAGCGCAAGGCCCTTGGGCGTCCTGGCATCGACCCCAGGATGGCCGCGAAGAAGAAGAAGAAGCCTGCTACGGCTGAACCCGACGCACCAAGGCAGGAAGCAGTTTCGATTGTCTTCCCAACTAGACTGACTGGCTCAAAGCCAAAAAGTCGGTCAACTGCTTTAGAGCTCAAGAAGACAAGGACTGCTGAGGCTGAAGCCAGGAAGAGGAAACATCCTGAAGCCTCTCCTACTGCCCCCTCCAAGAAGAAGAGGAAGACCAAGAAAGATCGGGCTGCTCCCACAGAGCCTTTGATAATTGAACCCATTTCTATGGTCTATCCTGAAGCTGAACGCCAACTGACAATCCATCAGCCTGCTTCCACAGAGGCTCATGAAGCTGAAGACTTTCCAGCAGCTGATCCCATCGCTGCTGAAGACATTGGTCAACATGACCATGTAGAAGATGGTGCAGTCCTTCCTCAGCTCGAGAACAGCGAACTCATCAGCATTGGTCGTCCACTGACGCCAATTGCACAGGATACTTCATGGGCGGATCGCCCACAAGAGGAAGAAGACCTTGAGGCCCAGCCAACTCCAACTCCACAAGCGTCGCCTGCATTGCGCAGGCTTCACAAACGTCCAAGGCCTCAAGTCTTTGCTGAAGACATTCCGGCTGCATCAGCCGCGGAAGAAGAAGTCCCCCAAGTTGCCACTCCCCTGTCCCACCAAGAAGCAGTTCTCAAGGAGAACGTGCATGAAAATCTTGCGTCTGCCACAACCACCAATGAAGCTAATGTGGAGCCCTCCCCAACAAAAGCATCAGAAGACAGCGAAGCCACTGATCCCGCCACTTCTGTTCCCGAGTCTGCTGCCGGTCCCTAGTTCGACTATCATGTTGAGCACAGGCCTCAAGTACAGAAGCCAATCCCAAGATTGCCAAGGTTCCCAGGTCCAGGTCTTGGTGCAATGAAGACTTTGATCTTCTATATTCTTCATGGAAAATGCTTCAATGCACAGGACTTCTTCATTCGCCAACTTGCTGCATCAGGCTCTGATCTGTTTGGCTTGAAGTTCTACGCCCCATGGGTAATGCGGCTAATCAAACTTCACTCCGCTATCTCATATCAGCCATCTGCTCGCAATCATCGGATTTTTCTGCCTGATGTGGATATCTCTATTGAAGCCATCTATCCTGAGCCTGCCAAGGAACCTCTAAGTCTTCAGAATGCAGAGCATCAGAGTTTCTCTCAGAACACTGAAGGAGTTGAAGCAGTCACTCGTGTGTATCCTTTGGCTGGCACTACACGTGCACCACACCTTGCTTCCATTGAAGCCACTGATAGTACAACTGCTCCATGTCCCAAGAAGCGCACTCGTGTTCTCAACGACCTAGAGCTTCTTGTGGCACTTCATCAGAAACATGATAGGCATCATGACTGGCTGAAGCAGCAAATGCAAAGCCTCTTGGTGGATGTTAATCGCATTCGCAATCTTGCCACCAAGAATGCTTTCGTTGCCCATGAAACCTGTCGCCGCACATGGAAAGGGCTAACGATGATGTGTTCTGAAGATGATCTTCAAGAGGATGGCTTCACTGAGCGTTTCAAGTTTGACTCCACACCTCCTCGGAGGGTTGTGCTGCTACGAACTCCATCCCTTGAAGACTCTGAGTTCTCTTCCTCTGCTGCAACTTTGACTGCCAGAGTTATCGAGGATGAAGACGATGCTACCTCACCGCCACCTCCTTCAGCATGCTTCAACTCTACTCCAAGCTCTTCAGCACCGCCAAACACCACCAACGACCCTGCTACTTCACCTACTCCTCATGGGAACGAGTAGAGGCTCTATGTCTTCAAACCTTTTTGGTCCTTACTGACAAAAGGGGGAGAAGCATATGAGGTTGATAGTCTTCAAGCGGGTCCATATGGGCGGGTGCTTTATATTTTCCTTCGTGCTTACAACTCTTGTTTTGCTACATTTGGTTCTTTGAGTTGTAACACTTAAACTCGATGGTGGTCTGCTACTTACCTGCCACCTTGTTTTGCGATGATAAATTCCGCATGTGCAACGATAAATTCCGCACTTAGATCATTCTGCAGACGTCCATTTTCCATTATGTATGTCATTATCTTCATATACCTTCACATGCATAGTGGATTGTCATCATAAGTTGAAGTGGATCTCCACAAGTACAACCTGCCATGTGCATTTGCATTCCAAAAGCAAATTACTTATATGCACATCTTCAGGGGGAGCCCTTGCAACTTATGAAGATAATTTCTTATCCTTTACAAGTTCACAGATTATATTCCTTGTTGAAAACTTCAACTAGTTTGTCATCAATCACCAAAAAGGGGGAGACTGTAAGTGCATCTAGTGCCACCCCTAGTTGGTTTTGGAGTATTGACGACAAACCTAGTTGAGGGACTAATGTGTTTGTGAGAATTGCAGGATAACACAGGTAGAAGTCCCTCATTGATTCGGTTTTCCTACCAGAGATGACCCCTAAAAATGTATGAAGACATTGAAGTCAAAGGTGGTATATGAAGATATTCACATTGAAGACTATGACAAGAGAAGACACCACATGAAGCCTATGGAGCTCGAAGACTTAGATCTTTCATAGTTCTCTTTCTTTTGTGTTGAGTCATAGGAACCACCGTACTGTTAAGTGGGGTCCAAGAGAACCAGTTAGAATGACTGAAGTGATGCCTAACCAAAACCTATGTCTTCGAGTGAAGACTATGAGAGCAAATCTTGTCCAGAGTCGGACAAGTCAGCTTTGCTTGTAGCCCAAGTAAAGTTGTCGTGTGAGTTTGAAATCTGACGGTTGGAACACGTGTCAGTTCCTTAGTGACCCAGGGTCATTTCGGACAAATCAGGTCGGGTTGCCAAGTGGCTATAAATAGCCCACCCCCTACAACCATAAACAGTTGGCTGCTCAGATTGAGAATACGGCTTTTGTCGTTTGAGAGCAACCCACCTCGAAGCCTTTGAGAGAGAATTCCTTGCGACGATAAAGCCCTAACCACCCAGAGCCAAAGAGAATTAGGCATCACTTAAGTCTTCTTGTCTGTGTGATCTGAAGACTTATTACACTTGAGGACTGTGCATCCTCCAGCCGGTTAGGCGTCGCGTTCTGAGCATCCAAGAGACATTGTGGATTGCCGGTGAACGAAGTCTGTGAAGGTTATGGAGTCTACCTTGAAGACTTACCAGAGTGATTGGGCGAGGTCTGTGTGACCTTAGCTCAAGGGGAATACGGTGAGGACTGGGTGTCCTGAGCTGCGTCTTCGGGACTGGGTGTCCGGGACTATGTGTCCTAACGTTTAAATACCTAGCCGCCCTAACCATACGTACAGTTGTCACAGCAACTGGAACTGGTCCAACAAATCATTGTCTTCAGCGAGTCACTGGTTCCATCTTCCCTTCCCTTTACTTACTGTTACTCCTTGTGAAGTCATGGTATGTTCGCACTATCTTTTGTCTTCACTGAGTGACTGCATGTTCTGTGTGGCTTCACAATATCTTCCTACCTGATCCTTACTACATTGCTGCTATTAGTCATTGTGCTTTCACTATTGAATACTTGACTATGGCTTGCCTAGTGTAGTCTACCTTCCGCTGCAGGGTAATAGGTTTATTTCTATCGTTTGTCTTCATAACTTCCACGTTTTGAAGACTTTCTTAAAAAACGCCTATTCACCCCCCCCCCTCTAGTCGATATAACGCACTTTCAGTCATGGGATGGTGCATTATGGAACGAGTAAAGAGACTTGCTAGTAACGAGATTGAACTAGGTATGATGATACCGACGATCGAATCTCAAGCAAGTAACATACTGATGACAAAGGGAACAACGTATGTTGTTATGCGGTTTGACCGATAAAGATCTTCGTAGAATATGTAGGAACCAATATGAGCATCCAGGTTCCGCTATTGGTTATTGACCGAAGATGTGTCTCGGTCATGTCTACATAGTTCTCGAACCCGTAGGGTCCGCACGCTTAACGTTTGATGGTGATATGTATTATGAGTTATGTAATTTGATGCACCGAAGGTTGTTCGGAGTCCCGGATGTGATCATGAACATGACGAGGAGTCTAGAAATGGTAGAGACATAAAGATTCATATATTGGAAGGCTACATTCGGACACCGGAATGGTTCGGGTCATTTCGGATAAGTTTCAGAGTACCGGGGGTTACCGGAACCCCCTCCGAGAAGTTACTGGGCCTTATGGGCCTAGTGGTGGAAGAGAGGAGGCAGGCCAAGAGGTGGAGCGCGCCCCCCTAGCCCAAAACCGAATTGGACTAGGGCTAGGGGAGTCGCCCCCCCCCCTTTCCTTCTCTTCTTCCTCTCCTTCCTTCTTCTCCTACCTGGACTAGGAAATGGGGAAACCTACTCCTACTAGGAGCAGGAATCCCCCCCTTGGGCGCGCCCCTTAAGGTCGGCCTTCCTCCTCCTCCCCTCCTTTATATATGGGGGAGGGGCACCCCATAGACACACAAGTTGATCTTTAGCCATGTGCGTTGTCCTCCTCCACAGTTTTCCAGCTCGGACATATTGTCGTAGTGCTTAGGTGAAGCCTTGCATCGGTAACTGTAAGTGCATCTAGTGCCACCCCTAGTTGGTTTTGGAGTATTGACGACAAACCTAGTTGAGGGACTAATGTGTTTGTGAGAATTGCAGGAAAACACAGGTAGAAGTCCCTCATTGATTCGGTTTTACTACCAGACATGACCCCTAAAATTGTATGAAGACATTGAAGTCAAAGGTGGTATATGAAGATATTCACATTGAAGACTATGACAAAAGAAGACACGTTATGAACCCTATGGAGCTCGAAGACTTAGATCTTTCGTAGTTGTTTTTTTTATGTGTTGAGTCATAGGCACCACCGTACTGTTAAGTGGGGTCCAGGAGAACCAGTCAGAATGACTGAAGTGATGCCTAAATCAAAAACCTATGTCTTCGAGCGAAGACAATGAGAGCGAATCTTGTCCAGAGCCGGACAAGTCAGCTTTGCTTGTAGCCCAAGCAAAGTTGCCATGAGAGTTTGAAATCTGACCGTTGAGACACGTGTCAGTTCCTTAGTGACCCAGGGTCATTTCGGACAAATCAGGTCGGGTTGCCAAGTGGCTATAAATAGCCCACCCCCACAACCATAAACGGTTGGCTGCTCAGATTTCAGTGCACGGCTTTTGTCGTTTGAGAGCAACCCACCTCGAAGCCTTTGAGATAAAATTCCTAGTGAGGAGAAAAGCCCTAACCACCCAGAGCCAGAGCAAATTGGGCATCACTTAGGTCTTCTTGTCTGTGTGATTTGAAGACTTATTACACTTGAGGACTGTGAATCCTCCAGACGGTTAGGCGTCGCGTTCAGAGCATCCAAGAGACATTGTGGATTGCCAGTGAACGAAGTTTGTGAAGGTTTGGGAGTCTACCTTGAAGACTTACCAGAGTGATTGGGCGAGGACTAAGTGACCTTAGCTCAAGGAGAATACGGTGAGGACTTGGTGTCCTGAATTGTGTGTTCAGGACTGGGTGTCCGGGACTGTGTGTCCTAAGGTTTAAATACCTAGCCGCTCCAACCAGACGTACAGTTGTCACAGCAACTGGAACTGGTCCAACATATCATTGTCTTCAACGAGTCACTGGTTTCATCTTCACTTCCTTTTCTTACTGTTACACATTGTGAAGCCATTGCATGCTTGCTTTATCTTTTGTCTTCACAACGTGAATGTATGATCTGTTTGGCTTCATAACTTCTTCCTACCTGATCCTTATTACACTGCAGTTGTTTGTCATTGTGCTTTCACTCTATTGAATACATGACCATGGCTGGCCTAGTGTAATCTAACTTCCGCTGCATAGTAATAGGCATAACCTTCGCAGTTTGTCTTCATAACTCTCACGTTTTGAAGACTTTCATAAAAATCGCCTATTCACCCCCTCTAGTCGATATAACGCACTTTCAATTGGTATCAGAGCGAGGTGCTCCCTTGTTCTGTGTGATTCGGTTTAACCACCTGGAGTTTTAGCTATGTCGACTGCAGGGATAATCAAAGTCTCCGCTGCGTGCCCCGTCTTTGATGGAACTGAATATCCCTACTGGAAGAATAAGATGCGCATGCATCTTGAAGCCATTGACGTCGACCTATGGTATGTCGTCGAGAACGGCGTTCCCTAGGCTGGAGAAGGTGTCACTGCTGCTGATGTCAAGAAGTTCACTCAACTGGACTCTACTGCCAAAAATATCATCTGTGGCCATCTGACAAAAGGACAGTATGGCCGTGTGAGTGCCTTGAAGACATCCAAGCTGGTCTGGGACTGGCTCTCCAAGGTCAATGAAGGCGTCTCAACCCAGAGAGATCAAAGAACCAGTGTTCTTCGCAACCTCTTCAACCGCTTCAAGAGAAATGACAATGAGAATGTCCAGCACACATTTGATCGGCTCACTGACATCACAAATGAGCTTCAAGCCCTCGGTGCCACAGAGATCACCAAACATGAAATCGTCAAGACACTGCTGAGATCACTTGATAGTTCGTTTGACATCCTAGCCCTGATGATTCAAGAACGTCCTGATTTCAAGACACTCGATCCGTCTGACATACTTGAGAGGCTCAACACACACGAGTTTCAGCTTTCTGAGAAAAGAGATATCTACGGTCCAAACTATGGGCGAACTCGTGCCTTGAAGGCAAAAGCTGTTTCCTCATCTGAAGAAGAATCTGACAGCTGTTCTGATGATCCTGAAGACATTGGAAGAGAACTTCCAATGCTAGTGAAGAAGTTCCAAAAATTCACCAAAAAGAAAGGCTTCAGAAAATCTTCACGATCAAGCTCAAGGAATGATGAAGCTTCTGCTCATGACTACAAGAAAAAAACATGTCACAAGTGCAAGAAAAATGGACACTTCATCTCTGAGTGTCCACAGTGGGACAATGAGAACAGAAGGAAGAAGAAGAGCAAGGAATATGATTCTGACGACAAGAAGAAGAACAAATACTAAGTCTTCTTCCAAGTCTTCCTCAAAGTCTTCATCATACAAGAAGAGCTCATCTGGCAAGGCACGTGCGTTTGTTGGCAAGGAGATGGATTCAGAGGAGGAGTCCGCATCTGAGGAGGCAGAGGTGGAGTCTGAGGAGGAATCTGATTCTGGCATTGCGAGTCTAGCTACAGCATACGTCGCCAAGTCCATCTTCAATACTGAAGACAATGACTGCATCGCCGACACCGACGCAAATGACAAGAACGACTCCACTCCTACCTACTATTTCATGGCACGCGGTGCCAAGGTAAACACGCGCACTACTCGCTATCAAACATCTAGTGACGATGACTCTGACTGTGATTCAAAACCCAGCTACAAAACACTTGCTAAAATTGCAACTGAACAACAGAAAGCTATGGAACATATTCAAAAACTGTTAGACAGAAGCGATGATCTGTTGGGTGCTGAAATGACTCGATCTGAATCCTTAATTGAAGACATAAAAAAACTTCACGTTAAGTATCAGGAACTTGAAGATCGTCTTGATACTCTCTTAACAACTCATGAAAAGCTTTCCTATGATTATCTTCAAAGGAAGCAAGAACTTGAGAAATTGAGAGCGGCTCATGAAGATCTTCAAAAGGAAAACGAGTCACTTCGTGCCGAACAGATCAGTCCCGCTCAGGAAGGATTTGAACCACCATGTCTTAAATGCATTGAGCGTGATAATGCTACTTCTGTTGCTGAATGTTCCACTGCTACTGCTGTTGCGATATCTTCAACTGTTGATATGGTAACTAACCCCTTTGCTGAGGATACCACTACTATTGCTGATGAGAATGCTAGGTTGAAGACATTGCTTGAAACAGGGATGTACAAAAGTCTTAAAGGACATCAGACATTATGTGATGTCCTCAAGAAGCAGATTCTGAACCGAAACCCCAGGAAAGAGGGTGTTGGGTTCGTGAGGAAAATAAACGCAGATGGCTCTTACTGGAAACCTGAGCAGTACCCCAAAACCACATGGGTTGCTGCAAAGGAACTTTCAGCAGATCCATCCAATTTATCTGGCTTCACTTGTGCTAACCCCATTATCATTGATGAATCCTTTGATGCAAACTATAGACTATTTAAGAATCAGAATGGTGAAGTGTTTGCCAGGTACATTGGTAATAACTGCAGGAATGGACCGCCTATGAAGAAGATCTGGGTTCCGAAAAAGTGTCTGGAAAATCTTCCTGTGAATGTCTTCATGACACCTCACTTGAAGAAGACAAACCCCAGATCAAAGGCTTCATATGGTTCAAAGGCTTCATACAAACAGAGGACTCACCTGAGTCACACTAACGCAAATGTTTTGCAGGGAAATCATACTCAGGCATATGAATATGAGAGCGGTTCTTCGAATCGTCATGTTCATATGACCAAAAATTATTCTGCTTATTCCTATGAGTATTATTGTCCACCTGCTAGACTATTCGCTAAGGCTTCAAAGCCAAAATTCTCAGATGCTGCACTTAGACTTATTGCTTCTAAGCCACCCTTGAAGATGTGGGTGGTTAAGAAAGCTTAACTCTCTTTTGCAGGGAAAGGCTCTAGCAAAAAAACAAAATCTTCTGATGCTATTGCTGGGGACCTTAAAAATCTTGTAGGGCGCAAGATAAAATGCCCGAATGGCATCATTATGTACTTCATTCCTGAATCGCATGCTACTCTCCCTATTAGTCCTAATCTGGATCTGAGTTTTCATAACCCACTGGTTCGTCAAATGTTTATGCTTCACAATTCTCTTCGTGAAGCCTATCCCCCTAACTGCGCTGTAGGGTACGACACCAGCGACTTCAAAGTCTTCAGAATGGATTATTGACAGTGGATGTACAAATCACATGACTGGCAAAAGAAGCCTTCTTATGGACTCAACATTACGTCCATCCGACAAGAGCCACATCACATTTGCTGACACTGGTAAAAGTAAGGTATTGGGTCTAGGTAGAGTTGCAATCTCAAAGGATCAACACATGGATAAAGTCATGCTTGTTGAATCCCTTGGCTTCAACTTAATGTCTGTCTCAATGCTTTGCAATTTGAATATGATCGTAATGTTTGGAAAATATCATTTCCTGGTACTAATGGAATCTGACAAGTCTCTAGTGTTTGAAGGGTATCGGAAAGGTGATTTGTACGTGGTAGATTTCTCAGCAGGACCACAACTTGCAGTATGTCTTCTTGCAAAAGCTTCAGAATGCTGGCTTTGGCATCGGAGACTTGGGCATGCTGGCATGAGGAACCTCCACACCCTTGTGAAGAATAAGCATGTCATAGGCATCGAGGGCGTCAAGTTCAAGAAAGATCACTTATGCGGTGCCTGTGAAGCAGGGAAGATGACAAGGGCAAAACATCCTTCGAAGGCAATCATGACTACCACACAACCCTTCGAACTGCTCCACATGGATCTTTTCGGTCCCACTCACTACTCAACTTTTAATACCACTGCTTGCCTCTATGGCTTCGTGATTGTTGATGATTACTCTAGATATACTTGGGTGCACATAATCCTTTCCAAGACTGAAGTGCAGGATGTCTTCAGACGCTTCGCCAATCGAGTAATGAACAATTTTGGCGCCAAGATAAAGCACATCAGAAGTGACAATGGCACTGAATTCAAGAACACTGGCCTTGATACATATCTTGATACCTTGGGCATCACACATGAATTCTCAGCTCCGTACACGCCACAGCAGAATGGCATCGTCGAACGCAAGAACAGAACACTCATTGAGATGGCCAGAACAATGCTAGATGAATACAAGACTCCAAGAAAATTCTGGACTGAAGCCATTGACACTGCATGCCATACAATCAATCGTGTTTATCTTCACAAGCTTCTGAACAAGACATCTTATGAACTCCTAACTGGCAAGAAGCCAAATGTCAGTTACTTCAGAGTATTTGGAGCAAGGTGCTGGATCAAGGACCCACACCACACCTCATAGTTTGCACCAAAAGCATATGAGGGCTTTATGCTTGGATATGGAAAGGATTCACACTCCTACAGAGTCTTCAATCTCTTCCATTACAAAGTGGTTGAAACGGTGGATGTGCGGTTTGATGAGACAAATGGTTCACAAAGAGAGCAACTGCCAAATGTGCTAGATGAAGTTCCAGCTAATGAATCAATCAAGCTTATGGGAACTGGAGAGATTATACCTTCTAAAGCTCATCCTGAAGAAGAACTTATCATCTCAGCACCTAATCAACATGAAGACAATGCTCAGCCTGATGACATTCCTCCCAATAACAACGCAGATCAGCAAGAGCAAAGTCTTCGCCCTGTACATCCTCGTGTTGCAAATGAAGTGCAGATTGACAGAATAATTGACAGCATCAATGCACCTGGTCCACTCACTCGTTCAAGGGCAACTCAGCTAGCAAATTTCTGTGGGCACCTGGTCCACTCACTCGTTCAAGGGCAACTCAGCCTTCATGGAACCTGAATGGATTCAAGCTATGCAAGAAGAGCTTCAACAGTTTGAGCTGAATAATGTATGGGAACTGGTTAAGCGTCCTGACCCACGGAAGCACAACATAATAGGCACTAAATGGATATATCGCAACAAACAAGATGAGCATGCTCAAGTTGTCAGAAACAAAGCTCGTCTCGTTGCTCAAGGATATACTCAAGTGGAGGGCATTGACTTTAATGAAACATTTGCTCTTGTGGCAAGGCTTGAAGCTATACGCATACTGCTGGCCTATGCAAATCATCATAACATACTTCTATATCAAATGGATGTGGAAAGTGCCTTTCTCAATGGCAAGATTGAAGAAGAAGTGTATGTTGCACAGCCACCTGGCTTTGAAAATCCAAAACATCCTGACACGGTATACAAGCTCAACAAGGCACTGTATGGCCTCAAACAAGCCCCTCGGGCCTGGTATGACACACTCAAATACTTCCCAAAGAGCAAAGGCTTCATACCTGGTTCCCTAGACCCCACTCTCTTCACGAAGACATATGATGGTGAACTGTTTGTGTGCCAAATATATGTGGATGACATTATCTTCGGCTGCACCAATCAGAAGTACAGTGAAGAGTTTGGATATATGATGCAAGAGCAATATCAGATGTCCATGATGGGGGAACTGAAGTTCTTCCTTGGTCTTCAAATACGACAACAACGCAATGGCATCTTCATATCTCAAGAGAAATATCTCAAAGATTGCCTGAAGAAGTTCGGTATGCAAGACTGCAAAGGCTTCACAACACCAATGCCAGCCAAACATCATCTAGGACCTGACGACAATGGTAAAGAGTTCGATCAAAAGGTATACTGCTCCATGATTGGGTCTTTGCTTTATTGATGTGCATCTAGGCCAGATATTATGCTTAGTGTTTGCATGTTTGCTTGATTTCAAGCGGCACCAAAGGAGTCGCATCACTTAGCTGTGAAGCGAATTCTTCGATATTTGGCTCACACCCCAACTCTAGGATTATGGTATCCAAAGGGCTCAGAGTTTGATTTGGTTGGATTTTCGGATGCTGATTATGCTGGTGACAAAGTTGATCGCAAGTCTATATCAGGCACATGTCACTTTCTGGGACGATCACTTGTATGTTGGTCTTCAAAGAAGCAGAACTGTGTATCTCTCTCCACTTCTGAATCTGAATACATTGCTGCTGGATCTTGCTGCGCTCAGCTTCTGTGGATGAAGCAAACACTCAAGGACTATGGCATTCATCTGAAGCAAGTGCCTCTCTACTGCGACAACGAAAGCGCCATCAAGATTGCCAACAACCCAGTTCAGCACTCGAAGACGAAGCACATTGAAATTCGTCATCACTTTCTCAGAGATCATGTTGTGAAGGAAGACATTGATATCATACACGTCAACACTGAAGAGCAATTAGCGGATATCTTCACCAAGCCCTTGGATGAGAAGAGATTTTGCAAATTACGGTGTGAGCTAAATATCTTGGAATCCTCAAATGTCCAGTGATCAGGCACACATCCTAACACTTATGCATATTGACGACTTAGATGTGCAACACACAAAGTAAAGTATATCTTCAATCAATGAAGACATACTTTCTAAGTGTGAATACATTAATGTGGAATTTGACTTCGGAGCGCCACGATAATTGTGCGCCGTGTTTGGGTCTAATACTTCCTATACGGTGGATAACGCCACCACCAAACGTTCTATTTTGAAGTGTTTCACTCATGGCGTTACCTTGCAATATCTTCGCATTTGGTTGTCTTCACATTTGGTTTGGCTTCGAACATGTCTTCATGAGTATCTTCACTATGTTGCTTGCATAGATATAGATATATATGCTAGTGTTCTGTCCTCTACAGCATTCACTTATAGCTATGTCTTTTTGGTTGAATCTTTTTGAACTAAGTGAATGTGATCGGACCCTAATCTCTCTATGCGTTATATCTCAAATTCTATCTCTCCAAGTCATATGCATTCTATTGAAACTGTCGAAGGTCTTCACTGTGTCCTTGTCAGCTGAAGATATAGAGACAACCATAAAGTCCGTTTGTAATGCTCATTCCTCCACATAAAATCCGGAGAAGCGGGAACGACCGCCCGACAATTTAGGCGCGCGTGGGACGTGGAACAAACCCCAAACTTCCGCTAACTGGCCACGCGTTCCTCAAATGCGAACCGCCAGGGGCACCTGTGTAATAGCACAGTGCCGCCCCTGAGACCCTATAAATTCACATTTACCGCAGTCATTATCTCCTTCTTCCACCCTCGCAAGAACCCTAGCGCCATCGCTAGCACTCGACGACGTCGGAGACGAAGCGCTTCGCTGCCGCAACCTCTCCAACGTCGTCCTCATGCCGACCGCGGACATCGTCCTCTCCGCCGTTGCCGTAGGTGTTTTCCGTCACCAAGTTAGGGCATGGAGGACTGAACTGCTTGGCATCAACTCCCTTCCGTCTAGCAGTTCCAGTGTGGTAAATAAAACTTCTTTTTACAGCCCCTTTGATCTCATGGTTCTATCACTTTCTACCATAAGAAGTTTCTCTTCACACTAGTTAGATCTCTCGCTGCATCTCATAACATGCCTAGTATATTCACTTGTGCTTCTATGAGTGAATGTCTTCGCACGATGAGGTCAATGTCTTCTAAACTGATTAATCTTCATTACCATCTGAGAATGCATATGACCTCTTCCCTTTCCCTCGCACCTTAATGCTGTCATAGGTACATGTCCGTGGGAGAATCCTTCGGTTCTCATAGTCTGCATTCATTTGCAGAATTCCTACAGCATCACATAAACTCTCCTGAAGCCAGTTCCTGTTGGTCCAGAAAAAGAAAGCCTTCGAAGCCGTTGAAAGCTTTGAAGCCCTTCGAGTTAAAGTTTATGGCTTCAGAAGCAGCAGCAAGGAAGGGGGCAGACAGAGACGTGAGGGAACTTCCAAGGATCTGCCTGAAGACTTGGCAGAAATGTACAAAACAGATCCAGAAGAGAGCTATGGGCAGCGCAAGACACGAATCCAATGGATTCGACGCTATTGGGCAAAACAGTGGTTCAAATACCGCTTCATCACTCAGGAGTATGCAGAGAAATATGCCATCAGGAGACCATGGGGGGACATCCGCTTCAAGAATCTCTTGCCCCGGACCAGAGATGAAGCAATTGCTCAAGGCTTCTACCCATGCATGGTCCGAGGACCACAGCCTGATGATGTGCATCCGTCGTCACTCCTCTGGTGTCATGACGACAATCTGTTCCAGCGCAACTACCAGTTTGCTCAACAATATGCGAAGCTGAACAAGAAGAAATTCGGGTTAGACTTCAACCCTGGCCCCTCCGCACCAAGGGCAGATGGCACACGCGACGCCGAACCCAATATCATCGGTCCGTTTGCCAATATTGAGGGCCTGATCACTCACATCTTAGTCCAAGGGACTGCCGTAAATGACCCTCCAGCTGACTCTAAGTCTGATGAAGCTCCTGCTGTGCCGAAGCCAAAGCAGACAAAGAAACCAAAAGCTTCGAAGCCGGCACCTGCCTCAAAAATCTCAAGGGCGAAGCCATTGAAAACTGCACCTCCTGAAGTCAGTGTGCAGTCTGAAGACGTATCCCGCGTCTCCAAGCCCCAGAAGGAAAAGGAGCCCCAGCAACACACCGGCAAAGAGCTCACTGCTGCTGCCATTCTGCACAGCGAAGCCATTGATCTATCAAGTGATGAAGATCTGGGAGATGACGCTCTAGAGCAGCTTATCAAAAGCAAAGAAGAAGCTGAAATCTTCAACAATTTGCCTCTCTTTGATGTCGCCATCATCCACAACTTCATCGACGAATGGTTTGCCTCCCCAGACATAAGCTTCGAAGATCTGGAGCTGCCTGTCGGTCTCAGCGTCGCCTTCCAAGGCGCAATTGCTTCAGAACTTGCCATTGCTCAGCGCATAGTTGAGCTGAAGCAGAAAATTGATCATGAAAAGGCTCAGTTCAAGAAGCACATGGCCAGGCTCAGCGTGCAGGAAGTGAAGAGCTTCAAAACCATGTTGCATGAGCTCAAGGAAAATTTTCTGAAGAAGCATGCTGAAGCTCAGGGCTCGCGTGAGCAGATGAAGTCTCTGGCAGAACGATGTGTGCAGGCCTACAATGAGGCTGAGAAGCGCAAGTCACTTGGGTGTCCTGGCATCGACCCCAAGATGGTCGCGAAGAAGAAGAAGCAGCCTGCTGTGAATGAACCAGAGGCACCAAGGCAAGAAGCTGTTCCGATTGTCTTCCCCACCGCCACGGCTGGCTCGAAGCCAAAGAGCCGGTCAACCGCTTCTGAGCTTAAGAAGACACGGACTGCAGAGGCTGAAGCTAGAAAGAGGAAACACTTTGCAGCCTCTCCTTCTGACCCAACCAAGAAGAAGCGCAAGATCAAGAAAGCTCGGGCTGCTCCCACAGAGCCCTTGATGGTTGAACCCCTCTCTGTCATTCACCCCAATGCAGAAAGACGACTGACAGTTCATGAGCCTGCTCCCACAGAGGCTCCTGAAGCTGAAGATATTCCAGCAGCCGACCCATAACTGCTGAAGACATTGGTCACCAAGACAATGTACAAGATGATGCAGCCCTTCCTCAGCTTGAAACAAGCGAACTCATCAGTATTGGTCGTCCTCTGACGCCAATGGCACAAGACGAGTCATGGGCGGATCGCCCTCAGGAGGAAGAAGACTTTGAGGTCCAGCCCACTCCGACCCCACAAGCGTCGTCTGCGTTCCGTAGGCTTCACAAAGGTCCACGGCCTCAAGTCCATACTGCAGAAATTCCGGCTGCATCAGCCAAAGACAATGAAGAAGCACCACCAGAACCCACTCCCCCGCTCAATCAAGATGCAGTTCTCCAGGAGAACGTGCCTGAGGTTGTCCCTCCAACTACACAAGCGGAGGAAGAAAATGTTGTGGCTGCCACCACCAACACTGAAGCCAATGTGGAGCCCGCCCCACCAAATGCTTCAGCGGACAGCGAAGCTACCGAGCCAGACACTTATGTTCCTGAGTCTGCTGCAGGTCCTCAATTCGATTATCATATTGAGCACAGGCCTCATGTTCAGAAGCCAGTCCCAAGGCTGCCATGGTTCCCAGGTCCTGCATCAGCACCTGGTTCCTTTGACATCAACAGCTTCAAGGCAGACAATACATTTTTCAATAGATCCAAGAACCCCTATTCAAGGGAAAGGATTGTATCAGATAGGTTCTGGAGCTATTCTCAGCGCAGCTATTATTCATGCATCCTATACAACCAAGGTCGCATCTTCCCTGCACAAGCGCCTTGAGGTTGAAGCCACTGCTGGTCTGCCCTGCTTAGAGGAAGCACTGGATTGCTTCAGGCAAGTGGGTCTGCTGCCATTCTGCACAACGAAGCCATTGATCTATCAAGCGATGAAGATCTTGGAGATGACGCTCTTGAGCAGCTCATCAAAAGCAAGGAAGAAGCTGAAATCTTCAACAATCTGCCTCTCTTTGATGTCGCCATCATCCACAGCTTCATCGATGAATGGTTTGACTCACCAGACATAAGCTTCGATGATCTGCAGCTGCCTGTTGGACTCAGCGTCGCCTTCCAAGGCGCAATTGCTTCAGAACTGGCCATTGCTCAGCGCATTGTTGAGCTGAAGCAGAAAATTGATCACGAAAAGGCTCAGTTCAAGAAGCACATGGCCAGCCTCAGCGTGCAGGAAGTGAGGAGCTTCAAAATCATGCTGCATGAGCTCAAAGAAAACTTTCTGAAGAAGCATGCTGAAGCTCAGGGCTCGCGTGAAAGGATGAAGTCTTTGGCAGAAAAATGTGTTCAAGCCTACAACGAGGCTGAAAAGCGCAAGGCACTTGGGCGTCCTGGCATCGACCCCAAGATGGCCGCGAAGAAGAAGAAGAAGAAGCCTGCTGTGAATGAACCAGAGGCACCTAGGCAAGAAGCGGTTCAAATTGTCTTCCCCACTGCAACGACAGGCTCGAAGCCAAAGAGCCGGTCAACAGCTTCAGAGCTAAAGAAGACAAGAACTGAGGAGGCTGAAGCCAGAAAAAGGAAGAGCACTGAAGCCCCTCCTACTGCTCCCAGCAAAAAGAAGCGCAAGATCAAGAGATCTCGGGCTGCTCTCACAGAGCCCTTGACAGTTGAACCCCTCTCTGTCCTTCACCCCAATACAGAAAGAAGACTGACAGTTCATGAGCCTGCTCCCACAGAGGCTCCTGAAGCTGAAGATATTCCAGCGGCCGACCCCATAGTTGCTGAAGACATTGGTCATCAAGACAATGTACAAGATGATGCAGCCCTTCCTCAGCTTGAAACAAGCGAACTCATCAGTATTGGCCGTCCTCTGACGCCAATGGCACAAGATGAGTCATGGGCGGATCGCCCTCAGGAGGAAGAAGACTTTGAGGTCTAGTCCACTCCGACCCCACAAGCGTCGTCTGCATTCTGTAGGCTTCGCAAAGGTCCACGACCTCAAGTCCATACTGCAGAAATTCCAGCTGCATCACCCGAAGACAATGTAGAAGCACCACCAGAACCCACTTCCCCGCTCCATCAAGATGCAGTTCTCTGGGAGAACGTGCCTGAAGTTGTCCCTCCAACTACACAAGCGGAGGAAGAAAATGTTGCGGCTGCCACCACAAACACTGAAGCCAATGTGGAGCCCGCCCCACCAAATGCTTCAGCGGACAGCGTAGCTACTGAGCCAGACGCTTCTGTTCCTGAGTCTGCTGCAGGTCCACAGTTTGATTATCACATTGAGCACAGGCCTCATGTCCAGAAGCCAGTCCCAAGGCTTCCAAGGTTCCCAAGTCCTGCATCAGCACCTGGCTCCTTTGATATTAACAGCTTCAAGGCAGACAATACATTTTTCAATAGCTCCAAGAACCCCTATTCAAGGGAAAGGATTGTATCAGATAGGTTCTGGAGCTATTCTCAGCGCAGCTATTATTCATGCATCTTATACAACCAAGGTCGCATCTTCCCGCACAAGCGCCTTGAGGTTGAAGCCATTGCTGGTCTGCCATATCTTGAGGAAGCTTTGGATTGCTTCTGCCAAGTGGGTCTGCTGCCGTTTGTGACTGATGAAGAGCACTGGAATGAAGAGCTTCTGCTTCAGTTCTATGCCACTCTGCATATCAAAGGATACAACAGAGATCCGAAGACTTGGGTACTGGAGTGGATGACCGGAAATGTCCATCATGAAGCCAATGCATTTGATATCATTGAGCTCACCGGCCTGCCCACTCCTGGCGAATACTATGAGGAAGGCTGTCAACTACATGCTGAAGCTATTGAGAGCATATTCCAGAGGCCTGAACCAAATATGAGTCAGATGCTCTCAATGATGAAGCCATTGCCTCAGGATGCACCCTATCCAACTGAGTTCTTCGTTGAAGACCTAGAGTACCTGCCCAGGACCATATATCACATTATCCGGCAGACTCTCTGGCCCATTAAGGGACACTCACCACATGCCAAGATCGAGGGTGCAATGAAGACTATGATATTCTGTATCCTTCATGGCAAATGGTTCAACGCACAGGATTTCTTCATACGCCAACTTGCAGCGTCAGGCTCAGAATTATTTGGTTTGAAGTTCTATGCTCCTTGGGTGATGAGGCTGATCAAACTGCACTCTGCGATCTTGTATCAGCCCTCAGCCCGCAACCATCGGATCTTCCTGCCAGATGTGGATACCTCTAATGAAGCCATATATCCCGAACCTGCCAAGCAACCGATAAGTCTTCAGAATGCAGAACACCAGAGCTTCACGCAGAATGTTGAAGGTGTTGAAGCCATATCCAGGGTATATCCGTTGGCTGGCACTACACGTGCACCAGCATCTACTGAAGCCACAGACAGCACAAATGCTCCAAGACCCAAGAAGCGTTCTCGTGTCCTCACTGACCGAGAGCTTCTTGTGGCCCTTCACCAAAAGCAAGATAGGCATCACGACTGGCTAAAGCGTCAGATGAAGAGCCTCTTGGTGGATGTCAATCGTCTTCGAAACCTTGCCACCAAGAATGCCTTCGTTACACATGAGACTTGCCGTCGTACGTGGAAAGGGCTCTCAATGATATGCACTGAAGCTGAACTTGAAGAGGATGGCTTCACAGAGCGCTTCAAGTTTGACACCGCACCTCCTAGAAGGGCTGTGATGCGCAACACACCATCACTTGAAGACTCTGAGTTTTCTTCATCTGCTGCCACAGTTACTGCAAGGATCATTGATGAAGACGACGATGCTACTTCACCACCACCTGGTTCAGCACCTCCAAGTTTTGCACCGCCCAACAACTCCACCGACCCTGCTGCGCCTGGGAACGCGTAGAAAACTCTATGTCTTCAAACCTTTTTGGTCATTACTGACAAAAGGGGGAGAAGCATATGATGTTTATAGTCTTCAAGCGGGTCAATATGGGCGGGTGCCTTATGTTTTGTTATATTTTGCTTTCTGTTTACAACTCTTGCTTTTTGCTTCATTTGGTTCTTTGAGTTGTAAACACTAAAACTCGATGGTCGTCTGCTACTTGTTTGCCACTCTGCTTGCGAAGATAAATTCCGCATGTGCGACGATAAATTCCGCACTTATCTCAGTCTGCAGACGTCCATTTTCCATTATGCATGTCATTATCTTCATATACTTTCACATGCATAGTGGATTGTCATCATAAGCTGAAGTGGATCTCCACAAGTACAACCTGCCATGTGCATTTGCATTCCAAAAGCAAATTAACTTATATGCACATCTTCAGGGGGAGCCCTTGCAACTTATGAAGACAATTCCCTATCCTTTACAAACATCACATTTTATATTCCCCGTTGAAAACTTCAACTAGTTTGTCATCAATCACCAAAAAGGGGGAGATTGTAAGTGCATCTAGTGCCACCCCTAGTTAGTTTTGGAGTATTGACGACAAACCTAGTTGAGGGACTAATGTGTTTGTGAGAATTGCAGGAAAACACAGGTAGAAGTCCCTCATTGATTCGGTTTTACTACCAGAGATGACCCCTAAAATTGTATGAAGACATTGAAGTCAAAGGTGGTATATGAAGATATTCACATTGAAGACTATGACAAAAGAAGACATGTTATGAAGCCTATGGAGCTCGAAGACTTAGATCTTTCGTAGTTGTTTTTTTTATGTGTTGAGTCATAGGCACCACTGTACTGTTAAGTGGGGTCCAGGAGAACCAGTCAGAATGACTGAAGTGATGCCTAAATCAAAAACTATGTCTTCGAGCGAAGACAATGAGAGCGAATCTTGTCCAGAGCCGGACAAGACAGCTTTGCTTGTAGCCCAAGCAAAGTTGCCATGAGAGTTTGAAATCTGACCGTTGAGACACGTGTCAGTTCCTTAGTGACCCAGGGTCATTTCGGACAAATCAGGTCGGGTTGCCAAGTGGCTATAAATAGCCCACCCCCACAACCATAAACGGTTGGCTGCTCAGATTTCAGTGCACGGCTTTTGTCGTTTGAGAGCAACCCACCTCGAAGCCTTTGAGATAAAATTCCTTGTGAGGAGAAAAGCCCTAACCACCCAGAGCCAGAGCAAATTGGGCATCACTTAGATCTTCTTGTCTGTGTGATTTGAAGACTTATTACACTTGAGGACTGTGAATCCTCCAGACGGTTAGGCGTCGCGTTCAGAGCATCGAAGAGACATTGTGGATTGCCAGTGAACGAAGTTTGTGAAGGTTTGGGAGTCTACCTTGAAGACTTACCAGAGTGATTGGGCGAGGACTAAGTGACCTTAGCTCAAGGAGAATACGGTGAGGACTTGGTGTCCTGAACTGTGTGTTCAGGACTGGGTGTCCGGGACTGTGTGTCCTAAGGTTTAAATACCTAGCCGCTCCAACCAGACGTACAGTTGTCACAGCAACTGGAACTGGTCCAACATATCATTGTCTTCAACAAGTCACTAGTTTCATCTTCACTTCCTTTTCTTACTGTTACACATTGTGAAGCCATTGCATGCTTGCTTTATCTTTTGTCTTCACAACGTGAATGTATGATCTGTTTGGCTTCATAACTTCTTCCTACCTGATCCTTATTACACTGCAGTTGTTTGTCATTGTGCTTTCACACTATTGAATACATGACCATGGCTGGCCTAGTGTAATCTAACTTCCGCTGCATAGTAATAGGCATAATCTTCGCAGTTTGTCTACATAACTCTCACGTTTTGAAGACTTCCATAAAAATCGCCTATTCACCCCACCCCCCTCTAGTCGATATAACGCACTTTCAGTAACTTCATCATCACCGTCAACACGCTGTCGTGCTGACGGAACTCACCCTCGGCCTCAGCTGGATCAAGAGTACGAGGGACGTCACCGAGCTGAATGTGTGAAGATCGCGGAGGTGCCGTGCATTTGGTACTTGATCGGTTGGATTGTGAAGACGTTCGGCTACATCAACCACGTTACAAAACGCTTCCGCTTTCGGTCTACGAGGGTACGTAGACACACTCTCCCCTCTCGTTGCTATGCATCTCCTAGATAGATCTTGCGTGATCGTAGGAATTTTTTTGAAATACTGCGTTCCCCAACAGTAGCATCATCAATAACTTGCAACATATCAGGATTAATAGCATGTGGTGGTGTTGCCAGTCTACTTATAACAGAAGGTGAATCAAGTGCAGAGCTAGATGGCAGTTCCTTACCTCCCCTCATCTTAGAGGGAAAATCTTAGTCTTAGCGTCCTTCATATTCTTCGTAGTGATAATTCGATAATAATACCAACTGACTCAACAAATATAGCTATGCTCCCGACAATGGCGCCAGAAAAAGGTCTTGATAACCCATAAGTATAGGGGGTCACAATAGTTTTTGGGGGGTAGAGTATTCAACCCAAATTTATTGATTCGACACAAGGGGAGCCAAAGAATATTTGAAAGTATTAGCATCAGAGTTGTCAATTCAACCACACCGGGAGATTAATTATCTGCAGCAAAGTGATCATTAGCAAAGTAGTATGGTAGTTTTGATAGTAGTAGCAACAACAATAGTAACAGTAACAGTGATAGCAATGATTTTGTAGCAAGTGCAATAGTAACAATAGTAGTAGTAACTTAGCAAGAAAAATATTAGGGAAATTCATAGGCATTGGATCGTTGAATTTGTTGGATGATATTCATCATATAACAGTCATAACCTAGGGCGATACGGCACTAGCTCCAGTTCATAAATATAATGTAGGCATGTATTCCGTAAATAGTCATACGTGCTTATGGAAAGAACTTGCATGACATATTTTGTCCTACCCTCCCGTGGCAGCGGGGTCCTATTGGAAACTAAGGGATATTAAGGTCTCCTTTTAATAGAGAACCGGAACAAAGCATTAACACATAATGAATACATGAACTCCTCAAACTACGGTCATCACCGGGAGGTGTCCCGACTTCTGTCACTCCGGGTTTGCCGGTTCATAACACGTAGTAGGTGACTATAACTTGCAAGATCGGATCTAGAACATAGATACAATGGTGATAACATAAATGGTTCAGATCTGAAATCATGGCACCCGGGCCCAAAGTGACAAGCATTAAGCATGGCAAAGTCATAGCAACATCAATCTTAGAACATAATGGATACTAGGGATCAAGCCCTAACAAAACTAACTCGATTACATGATGAATCTCATCCAACTCCTCACCGACCAGCGAGCCTATGAAGGAATTACTCATTCACGGTGGGGAGCCACGGAATTGGCGATGGAGAAGGATTGGTGATGACGAAGATCGAAGATCCCCCTCTCTGGAGCCCCAAACGGACTCTAGATCTGGCCTCCCGATGAAGAACAGGAGGTGGCGGTGGCTCCGTCTCGTGAAATGAGATAATTCTTTCTCCCTGATGTTTTCTCCAAATATGTGAATTTATAGTGTTGGAATCAGGGTCTGCGGGGCCACCAGGTGGGGACAACCCACCTGGGCGCGCCTAGAGGGGGGCGCGCCCTGGTGGGTTGTGCCCACCCAGGTGCCCCCCTCCAGTGGTTCTTGGCTCCAGAAATTCTTATTTATTGAATAAAAAATCCTCGCAAAGTTTTGTTCCAATCGGAGAAGTTTTATTTCTCCACAAAAATAACACCATGGAAGTTCTGCTGAAAACAGTGTCAGTCCGGGTTAGTTTCATTCAAATCATGCAAATTAGAGTCCAAAACAAGAGGAAAAGCTTTAGGAAAAGTAGATATGACGGAGACGTATCACACTTTGATGCAGATCATGCTCTAGTTGACCTACGAGGTTCAATAGTAACTTGATCTGTAGTTTCATGATCATCATCATTAGCTTCCTCTCTTGTTGGTGTAGGCATCATGGGAACGGTTTTCTATGATGAGCCACTTTCCAATTCGAGAGAAGGTACGATTACCTAATCAATTTCTACTTTCCTCCCACTCACTTCTTTCGAGAGAAACTCCTTCTCTAGAAATGTTCCATTCTTGGCAACAAAGATCTTGCCTTCGGATCTGTGGTAGAAGGTGTACCCAATTGTTTCCTTAGGGTATCCTATGAAGACAAACTTCTCCAATTTGGGTTCGAGGTTATCAGGCTGAAGCCTTTTGACATAAGTGTCACAACCCCAAACTTTAAGAAACGATAGCTTAGGTTTCTTGCCAAACCACGGTTCATACGGTGTCATCTAAACGGATTTAGACGGTGCCCTATTTAATGTGAATGCAGTTGTCTCTAATGCATAACCCCAAAACAATCATGGTAAATCAGTAAGAGACATCGTAGAACGCACCATATCTAATAAAGTACGGTTATGACGTTCGGGCACACCATTACGCTGTTGTGTTCCAGGTGGCGTGAGTTGTGAAACTATTCCACATTGTTTTAAATGAAGGCCAAACTCGTAACTCAAATATTCGCCTCCGTGATCAAATCGTAGAAACTTTATTTCCTTGTTACGATGATTCTCTACTTCACTATGAAATTCTTTGAACTTTTAGAATGTTCCAGACTTGTATTTCATTAAATAGACATACCCATATCTACTCAAATCATCTGTGAAGGTCAGAAAATAACGATACATGCCCCGTGCTTTACTACTCATCGGACCGCATACATCGGTATGTATTATTTCCAATAAGTCATTAGCTCGATCCATTGTTTCGGAGAACGGAGTTTTAGTCATCTTGCCCATGAGGCATGGTTCGCAAGTATCAAATGGTTCATAATCAAGTGATTCAAAAAGTCCATCTGTATGGAGTTTCTTCATGCGTTTTACATCAATATGACCTAAACGGCAGTGCTACAAATATGTTGCACTATCATTATCAACTTTGCATCTTTTGGCATCAATATTATGAATATGTGTATCACTACTATCGAGTTTCAACAAGAATAGACCACTCTTCAAGGGTGCATGACCATAAAAGATATTGCTCATATAAATAGAACAACCATTATTCTCTGATTTAAATGAATAACCGTCTCACAATAAACAAGATCTAGATATAATGTTCATGCTCAACGCGGCCACCAAATAACAATTATTTAGGTCTAAAACAAATTCCGGAGGTATATATAGAGGTAGCGTGCCGACGGCGATCACATCGACCTTGGAACCATTTCTGACCCACATCGTCACGTCATCCTTAGCCAATCTTCGTTTACTCCGCAACTCCTGTTTCGAGTTACAGATATGAGCAAGCGAACCAGTATGAAATACCCAGGCACTGCTATGAGCATTAGTAAGGTACACATCAATAACATGTATATCAAATATACCTTTGTTGACTTTGCCATCCTTCTTATCCGCCAAGTATTTGGGGCAGTTCCGCTTCTAGTGACCAGTCCCTTTGCGGTAGAAGCACTCAGTCTCAGGCTTGGGTCCAGCTTTGGACTTCTTCACGGGAGTGGCAACTTGCTTCTCGGTCTTCTTGAAGTTCCCTTTCTTTCCCCTTGCCCTTTTTCTTTAGTGGTATTGTTAACCATCAACACTGGATGCTCCTCCTTGATTTCTACCTTCGCGGCCTTAAGCATTGCGAAGAGCTTGGGAATTGTTTTGTTCATCCCTTGCATATTATAGTTCATCATGAAGCATTTGTAGCTTGGTGGCAGTGATTGAAGAACTATGTCAATAACACTATCAACTGGAAGATCAACTCCCAACTAAGTCAAGTGATTATAATATCCAGACATTCTAAGTATGTGTCCACTGACAGAACTATTCTCCTCCATCTTGCAGCTATAGAACTTGCTGGAGACTTCATATCTCTCAACCCGGGCATTTGCTCAAAATATTAACTTCAAGTCTTGGAACATCTCATATGCTCCATGACGTTCAAAATGTCTTCAAAGTCCCGGTTCTAGGTCGTAAAGCATGGCACAATGAACTATCGAGTAGTCATCAAATCGAGCTTGCCATATGTTCATAACATCAGCTTCAGCTCCTGCAACAGGCCTCTCACCTAGCGGTGCATCAAGGACATAATTATTTTGTGCAGAAATGAGGATAATCCTCAAGTTACGGACCCAGACCGTGTAGTTGCTACCATCATCTTTCAACTTAGCTTTCTCTAGGAACGCATTAAAATTCAGGGGAGCGGTAGCTAGGGCCATCGATCTACAACATCGATATGCACAACTATAAGACTAAGTTCATGATAAATTAAGTTCAATTGATCAAATTACTAATGAACTCCCACTTAAGTAAACATCCCTCAAGTTATCTTAGTGATATGTGATCCAAATCAACTAACCCATGTCTGATCATCACGTGAGATGGGGTAGTCATCAATGGTGAACATCTCTATGTTGATCATATCTACTATATGACTCACATTCGAGCTTTCGGTCTCCAGTGTTCCGAGACCATGTCTGTACATGCTAGGCTCATCAAGTTTAACCCAAGTATTCTGCAAGTGCAAAATTGTCTTACACCAGTTGTATGTGAACGTAGAGTCTATCACACCCGATCATCACGTGGTGCTTCGAAAGGACGAACTTTGGCAACGGTACATACTCGGGAGAACATTTTTATCTTGAAATTAGTGAAGGGGTCATCTTATAATGCTACCACCGTTCTAAGAAAAATAAGATGCATAAAAGATAAACATCACATGCAATCAAAATATGTGACATGATATGGCCATCATCATCATGTGCTTTTGATCTCCATCTCCAATGCATCGTCATGATCTCCATCGTCACTGGCTCGACACCTTGATCTCCATTGTAGCGTCATTGCGTCGAGGTCGTCACGCCAACTATTTCTTCTACAACTATCGCTAACGCATAATGATAAAGTAAAGCAATTACATGGCGCTTGCACTTCATACAATAAAGAGACAACCCTAAGGCTCCTGCCGGTTGTCGATATTACAAAACATGATCATCTCACACATCAACATATATCACATCATACCTTGACCATATCACATCACAACATGCCCTGCAAAAACAAGTTAGACATCCTCTACTTTGTTGTTGAAAGTTTTACATGGCTGCTACGGGCTTCTAGCAAGAACCGTTCTTACCTACACATAAAACCACAGCGGTGATTCATCAAGTTTGTTGTTTCAACCTTCTTCAAGGACCAGCCGTAGTCAAATTTGATTCAACTAAAGTAGGAGAAATAGACACCTGCTAGCCACCTTTATGCAAAACTAGTTGCATGTCAGTCGGTGAAACCGGTCTCATGTGCGTGGACATGTAAGGTTGGTCCGAGCCGCTTCATCCCACAATACGCTGAGTCAAAATAATACGTTGGTGGTAAGAAGTATGACTATCACCACCCACAACTCTTTGTGTTCTACTCGTGCATATTATCTACGCATAGACCTGGCTTGGATGCCACTGTTGGGAAACGTTGCATGGAAAACAAAAAAAATACGCACACGCACGATCTATCAAGGAGATGCATAGAAACGAGAGGGGAGAGTATGTCTACGTACCCTCATAAACCGTAAGCGGAAGCGTTTGACAACGCGGTTGATGTAGTCGAACTTCTTCGCGTTCCAACTGATCGAGCACCGAACGTACGACACCTTTGCATTTAGCACACGTTCAACTCAATGACGTCCTCCGCCTTCTTGATCTAGAAAGATGGTGAGGTAATGGATGAGTTCCGGCAGCACGACGGCATGGTGACAGTGATGGTGAAGCTATCTCTACAGGGCTTCGCCTAAGCACTATGAAAATATGACCGGGGTGTAAACAATGGAGAGGGGCCCCGCACATGGCTAGGCGATTGTCTTTTGTGTGCTAGGCGTCCCCTCCCACATATATATAGGTGGGAGGTAGGGAGGAGCAGCCAAAGGGGGCGCCCAAGTAGGAGGAATCCTACTTGGGGTCTCTCCCAAGCCACCCCCTTGCCTTGTATAGGTGCGGGGGAAAGGCAAGGGAGGGTGCCCCCCTTTCCTTTATCCCATGAGAGGGAAAGGCGGGAGGGGCTAGCCCTCCCCCCATTCCTTCCCTAGGGCTGGCCGGCCAGGGAGAGGGGCGCACCAGCCCCCTGTGGGCTGGTCTGTCCCTCCCTTGGCCCATTAAGCCCATTCCGGTGTCCGAATACTATCGCCCTATATATATCAATCTTTACCTCCTGACCATTTCGAGACTCCTCGTCATGTTTGTAATCTCATCCGGACTCCGAACAACATTCGGTCACCAAATCATGTAGCTCATATAACATATTATCGTCAATGAACGTTAAGCGTGCGGACCCTACGTGTTCAAAAACTATGTAGACATGACCGAGACACCTCTCCGGTCAATAACTAATAGCGAAACCTAGATGCCCATATTGGCTCCTACGTATTCAACGAAGATCTTTACCGGTCGAACCGTTATGACAACATAGGCAGTCCTTTGTCCATCGGTATGTTATTTGCCCGAGATTCGATCATCGGTATCTTCATACCTAGTTCAATCTCATTACCAACAAGTCTCTTTACTCGTTCCGTAATACATCATCCTGTAACTAACTCATTAGTCACTTTGCTTGCAAGGCTTCTTATGATGTGTATTACTGAGAGGGCCTAGAGATACCTCTCTGATACTCGGAGTGAAAAATCCTAATCTCGATCTATGCCAACTCAACAAACACCTTTGGAGATACTTGTAGAGCATATTTATGATCACCCAGATACATTGTGACATTTGATAGCACACAAGGTATTCCTCTGGTATCCGAGAGTTGCATAATCTCATAGTCGAAGGAATATGTATTTGACATGAAGAAAGCAATACCAATAAACTAAACGGCTAAGCTAACGGATGGGTCTTGTCCATCACATCATTCTCCTAATGATGTGATCCCGTTATCAAATGACAACACATGTCTATGGTTAGGAAACCTTAACCATCTTTGATTAATGACCTAGTCTAGTAGAGGCTTACTAGGGACACGATATTTGTTTATGTATTCACACATGTATTTAAGTTTTCGATCAATACAATTCTAGCATGAATAATAAACCTTTATCATGAATAAGGAAATATAAAATAACAACTTTATTATTGCCTCTAGGGCATATTTCCTTCAGTTCTGAAGAAGAAGAAGATGTCGAGAATCAACACACCATCACCAGAGAACTTGAAATGCTCACACAAAGGCTAAGTGATCTAAAAAGGCGCAATCTCTGCCTCACAAATAATGACGAGCTTGATGAGCGAGAATCATCGAGAAGAACATTGCATCTGAAAGATATGAAGTGCTACAAGTGCAAGTTATATGGCCATGTCATTGCTGATTGCCATGGTTGGGAAGGAGAACCTACCAACGGATGGAAATACCTTCACTGCAGTGGTTTTACTTGAATGGATCTTCATACTAAGCTCTCAAAGGAAATTGCACCTCCGTCATCTTATTTGACGAGACCAGTCACTGACGTGAAAGCCAGAGCCATCATTGAATCAAATATGAAGAGGATGTCACGGCTAAACAGAGGGTGTGCTGATCTGACAGTGGACTCTGAAGAAGAAACTACTGACACTAAATCAGATGATGAAGAATTCTACAAAAGGATTGGGAGAAGTAATGCATATGTTGCTATTGAATCATCGAAGAACTTCAGCGAATCGGACACTGATGGTGATACTTCAAGTAATGATAATTCAAGCAATGATGAACCAATCGCCTTCTGTCTCATGGCAAAATCATCAGAGGATTGGGTATCCACAAAACACCAAAGATCCATGGACGAATATTCTCCTTAATATATATCTTATGCCAAGATGGTCAAGATCGCTAAATATCAACATGATGAACTCGAAATGCTTGAGAGAAATCTCAGGAAAACTAAAGGACTACTGGTCAAAGAGATGGAGAAGAATCAAAAGTTGGTTGAAGAGCAGGATGCTCTTTCATCAGCAGTTGATGATCTTACCAATTGATATGATTCACTTACAGTTGACTACGAGTGTTTATCAGATGAACTCATTAACAGGAATCAAGAACTCGTGTCACCGAAAGAATCTCATAACGAGCTGGTGTTAGAAAAAGCTTCTCTCTTCATTGAGCAATCTGTTCTACTTCCTGATGATTTTGTACCTCCATGCTTAAAATGACTAGAACATAGCAATGCTGATTCTTATGCTAAAACCTCTAATGTTGTCCTAAAGAATATTGCTACTACTGAAGTTGGTGCTACTAACCCCTCTGCCGAGGATTTTGCTGCTATTACTAAAGAAAATTGTAGGTTAAAGGGCTTGCTTGAGACTGGAATGCTAAGGAGCCTAAAAGGGCATCAAACCTTATGTCATGTGCTCAAGAAGTCCATACTTCACAAAAATCCTCAGAAGAAAGGATTAGGTTTCGAAAAGAAACTTAGTGTGGATGGATCCTATTGGACTCCCGAACAGTATCCTCATACAACTTGGATTCGGGCAAAGAGTAAAACCCTCGAACCTGAAACTCTAACTGGTTATGTTTCACCCATTTCTGTTGATACTGACGAGTCGAATGACTCAAATTACAAGCTCTTCAAACAACATAATGGTAAGGTTTTTGCTCAATATGTTGGAACCAACTTCATGACAGGTTCACCCAAGAAGCAAATTTGGGTAAAGAAGTGCACCGTTGAAAATTTATCCATTACTGCTAACTTGAGCGTGCAGGATAATTCTCGATGAGGAAACAATTATCATTCCAAATCTACTCGAATATCATTCTCGAATGATTATCACCCTGAACTGCGTTAGAAGGAGTACATGCGTACTTTTTCAAATCATTACATTCATGTATCTGGAAACAACTTCAATGCCTATTCATATGATTATGATCATAGTGCTCAGGTGTCTCACATGACTCATTGAAGGAAAATCCCTAGCTAGGCAAAGCAAATGAGATCCTCACCTCCCACCCAAGTGTGGGTTGTGAAGAAGAACTAATCAATTCTTGCAGGAAATTCTCTCAGGGATATGTCATGTTTATCATAAGCCCTGAGATCAATTATCGTTGGTTCTAACTCTTTATGGGTTTTCATTCGAAGTGTTTGTGTTTTTCCTTCGTTTGGTTTTGAGTTTCGAGTCAGTTCTTTTTCTGGTTGTTACTCGGCTCTTTCGTGTCATAAACGTGTAACTTGATCTGAAGAAGATTTCACTCCGATGTCTTTGGTCGTGAAGATCAGATTCAAAATTTCATCTGTTTTGGCGCTTGCGCTTCCTCTAAGACTTCGGCATCCAGTTCAGTTACTGAGATTTTCGCAGGAAACGGCTGACACGTGCCCACGATCTCATGTTCGTGATCTTTTCCATTGAATGTAGAATGTCCCGAGTTTTTCGGCCGTAGATTTCGGAGTGGATGGTTTCTCCCTCAGGTTATATAAACCCCCTTCTCTAGGTCTCTTCTTCCTTAGTTCATTCTCTGTTCGGCCTCAAACCCTCCTCTCGCTCCTCTCAGCCCGAGCTCGAAGCAGTGTCGACGACAAGCCTCACCGTGCAACTCCGGCGAAGCTCCTTCACCGTTGGTCGCGCCAGTGCGGTAACTCTTCTCTCCCGCGTTGTCGTAGTCGATATGTACTGCCAAGTTAGGGTGTACAGATCTAGAACTTGCCCCATCTCTCTTCTGTTCTAGGGTGATTCATCCCGACGCCATTTATCTTGTTTATTTTCTTGCGGTAGATCCTTAGGATTCTCTAAGCAATGACTTGTGCAGTTTGTAGTAGTTCCTCGTACGAGTCTTTTGGATCTAGAGTTCACTGTGTACACATAGAAAGATTAGAGGAGTTGTTATTATGTCTTAGGTCATATTGCAATTCTCTCAGCCATTTGCAAAGTGTATACCATGGATTTCATGCTTCTTCCGAAAAACTATCTGCTTTGAATCAAAATGCTTTTGTGCATGTTTGTGACTTCTTCCTGTTTTTCTTTCTAATTTGTGTTTTTCTCTCAGGAGTGGTCATGGCAAATAGTTCGAATGAGCATTCTGGGTCCAAGGATGATATTCGACAGCAGCCACGTGTGGCTGACAAAGGAAAGGTGGCTGAAAGAAAACCAGTGAAGCCGCCTAAAGCATCAAAGAAAAAGGTCGAATCAGAATCTGCTCAAGATGATGATGATATTCCCTCTACACATAGTCAGATAGAGGACGAGCTAGTCACTAATTCCAAAACCATGTTTTCTGATGGAAATCCCAAGAAGGGTGGTCGCGGTAGAGACAGGAACACCACGGCTGAGATGTCTGATCCAGAAACCTACAAGACTCCACTTGGAGTAGAAACTGCTCAAGAGAGAAACAACAGTCTGCAAAAGATTCACCGTCACTGGGCGAAGAAATGGTTCAACCATGAGAACGTCCAAAGAAAATACCAGATCCTGTTTGCATTCACTCCTCCATGGAATGACTGCATTGCAGAAGGCTGCCTAGATCCAAATGATGAAAAAGTCAGACCAGCTCCTCCTCCTAATGCTCATGCAGACTCATTGAAGACAGTTGCTGACTTTCCCAAGGAAGTTGATAAACGAGCAAAGGCCAAGGCCAAGCGTGATGCCAAGGAGGCAAAGAAAAATCAACTGGAACTGAGAAATGTTGAGTTAACTCAACAGGATGTGCTTGAGAAGAAGGAAAGGGCCTCTACCCGAAAAGAAAAGAAGAAGAGGATGTCTGTTTCTCCTCGAGCTTGAAAGAAGAAGTCTGTTACCAGAAAATCAAGGAAGGTTGCATCTGCCTCATCTGATGATTCCTCTGATGATAGTGCTGGCGAAGAAATTCCCATGTATGCTCAAAGAGCGCTGCTTGATAAGACTTGCCACACTCTGTCTCCAAGAAAGATTTCGCCACCATTGAGATCTTCTCCAAGGCTTGCTCACATCCCATTAGATAAACCTTCGGGTTCTGCTGCCCCAATGGTGAAGAGAAAGTTGATAACCGATGAAAAAGTTGTTGTCCTGGCCAAGAAGGCGAAGAAAATTGTTCCTGCTTCCGTAGAGGAATATGATTTTGACCTTATGTTTGACATCATTGAAGGTGCTTCATATGATGCAAATCCATCTGAGTTGAGCAGTCTGGATTTGCCTGATGATGTTACCAAGATGGTAACAAAACATTTCACTGAGCTGAAGGGAATTACCAAGGAACTGAATCAGGTTGTAGAGGACAAGAAACTGCTTGAGAAAATGAGAAATGAAGCTCGCTCTGAGTCTAAAAGGAAAGACGTGAATAAGGGAATCCTTGAGATCACCAAAGCTCTCACTGTCATGAGAAATAACAAGATTGAGTGGCATTCTAAGCTGAAAATGGACATTTCTCAACTCTACGATCACAGAAATGAGGAAATTAAGTGTCAAGCATATCTTGCTCGACGAAGGGAAAAATAAGAGAAACATCAGAGAGCTCAGGCTAGAGCCAACAAGCCGAAAGATATCAAGGATCGTCGTATCCAATCTGTAAAAACTGATGCACCTATTGATACAAGTGTCCCACTTCAACAGATTCCACCATCCCCTCGTCTCGAGGGAGTAACCGAACAACGCATTATGCCTGCGGTAGTCATCATTCCTACCTCAGTTGCACAAGAAGCTGATGTAGTGGACATATATCTGGTTAATCCTGATGAAGTGAATGTCGTGCCCGAGCAAAATTCTCCTGAAGAAATAATTGACGAAGAGATTGAGATGGAAAAGGCAACTTCATCGTCTGTGAAGAATATTCAAGCTGAACCCTCCGGAACCACCAAGGAGGGTGAGGAGGTTGAGGGGGAGCAAGTTGCTTCCCAAGGAAATACCCCTTTGGTCTCCTCATATGGTGCCCCTACCCAGATGGAGGTTGACCCTGCTCCTGGTTCTTTGGCTTCACAGCCAGAACAGGTAGAGAAGGAATTTTAAGAGCCCATGGCTCCCGAAGAGAAAGATCAAATAGTTGTACCACCCGTGTTGCCGTGGCAGACTGAAGGAGAACAAGTTGTGACCCAAGAGTCTGAAGAAGTTGTCATGCCACCCACAATTGAGAATTCTCCGAAAGAAAAGGCCCTAGGGCCTAAGAATGAGAAAGCCGTTGAAGGAGTTCCAGGGAAGGAAAATGACAATCAGTCTACTGAGCTCATGCCATCTGCTCCAGAAAAAGCTATAACGCCCACGATGCGGCTATATCTCCCATGTGTCGAGGCACGACTTAGAGGCAAAACCGCATGGTGGTTTAGTCGCAAGTGGGGTAATCTTCATAAAATCCCATGTACTGAATAAGAAAGGGATAAAGAGTTGGCTTACAATCGCCACTTCACACAAATAACAAGTTAGACATACATCATCTAGAGCACAATCAAGGTCCGACTATGGAACCAAAATAAAAGAAGACAACCCCAAATGCTAGATTGTCGATCATCCCAACTGGGCTCCAATACTGATCAACCGGAAAAGACACAAAACAACGATCAACATCTTCACGAGCTCCCACTTGAGCTCAGTTGCGTCACCTGCACTGGTATCATCGGCACCTGCAACTGTTTGGAAGTATCTATGAGCCACGAGGACTCAGCAATCTCACACCCGTGAGATCAAGACTATTTAAGCTTATGGGTAGGATAGGGTAATGAGGTGGAGCTGCAGCAAGTGCTAAGCAAATATGGTGGCTAACATACGCAAATAAGAGCGAGAAGAGAAGCAACGCAACGGCCGTGAAGCTAGAAGTGATCAAGAAGTGATCCTGAAACTACTTACGCACAACCATAACACAAGAACCGTGTTCACTTCCCGGACTCCGCCGAAAAGAGACCATCATGGCTACACATGAGGTTGATGCATTTTAATTAAGTCAAGTGTCAAGTTCTCTACAGCCGGATATTAACAAATTCCCATCTGCTACATAACCACGGGCACGACTCTCGAAAGTTTATACCCTGCAGGGGTGTCCCAACTTAGCCCATCACAAGCTCTCACGGTCAACAAAGGATATTCCTTCACCCGGGAAGACCCGGTCAGTCTCAGAATCCCGGTTACAAGACATTTCGACAATGGTAAAACAAGACCAGCAAAGCCACCCGATGTGCCGACAAATCCCGATAGGAGTCGCACGTATCTCATTCTCAGGGCACACCGGATGGGCCAGACGTCGGGTTGGCATAGACCCTGGTTGCCCAGGGGGCACCGGACATTGCCCAGTTTGGACCAACACTCACAGGAGCACTGGCCCGGGGGTTTAAAATAAAGATGACCCTTGAGTCTGTAGAACCCAAGGGAAAAAGGCTTAGATGGCAAATGTTAAAACCAAGGTTGGGCCTTGCTGGAGGAGTTTTAATCAAAGCGAACTGTCAAGGGGTTCCCATAACTCCCAACCGCGTAAGGAACGCAAAATCAAGGAACATAACACCGGTATGGCGGAAACTAGGGCGGCAAGAGTGGAACAAAACACCAGGCATAAGGCCGAGCCTTCCACCCTTTACCAAGTATATAGATGCATTAATTAAAATAAGAGATATTGTGATATCCCAACATATCCATGTTCCAACATGGAACAATCTTCAACTTCACTTGCAACTAACAACGCTATAAGAGGGGCTGAGCCAAATCGGTAACATAGCCAAACAACGGTTTGTCAGGAAGGTGGGTAGAGGCTTGTCATGACAATATGGGAGGCATGATATAACAAGTGGTAGGTAGCGCAACATAGCGATAGAGAGAACAACTAGCAAGCAAAGATAGAAGTGATTTTGAGGGTATGGTCATCTTGCCTGAGATCCCACAAGGAAGAAGAACGAGTCCATGAAGAAGACAAACGGACGTAGTCAAATGGATCCTCATAACTCTGGAACGAAACCGAAGCTAACGAGAGAAGCAACCCGGAAAGAAGCAAGCAACATAGTAAACAACCATCACATAAACATGGCATGATGCACAACCAAGTATGATGCATCTCCGGTTTAAATATGCATGGCATGGCAAAGTGCAACAAGCAATACTACAAATTAAGTGGAGCCCAATATGCAACGAGTTGCATATTGACGAAACACCACATTCAATTATCTAGTTCTCTCTCGTTTATGTACCCAACAATATTAAATGTTAATAAACAAGGCAAGGGGCTAAGCATATGAAAACTACCTATCTAGGCAAGTTTAAATGAGGCCGAAACAACAAACAACAATTTCGAAAAATCCCCATGTGCATATTTTAAAGTTGGTATTGTTCTGCCCTAAACCATATTTTAGGGTACTAGAATGCGAGGAGGGAGGCAGCTACAGGTAGGTGGAGGACTAGGCTTCCAAATCTGGCAAGGGGAGGTGTTTAAATAGGTAGGTTTAGGGTTAGGGGGATTTTGGAGTGTTTCGGAGCACCCGATCGCGATCCGACGGTTCCGATCGAGAGGAGGGGTTTAGCTGGGTTAGGTGTGCTGTGAAGAGTGGGTTGGGCTGAGAGGAGAGAGACAGAAATGCAGCCCGGCAAGGTTTCCGGAGACCGAAAACGTCCGACGATAGATCAGCTATACTGCCGCTATAGTTATCCATTGGAGCCTCAAACGGACTCCGAATGCGACGAAACTTGACAGACGGTCTATCTACACTATAATAAGACTGCACGCCAAATTTCATCCCATTCCGAGAACATTTTCTGGACACTTATAAAATAATATTTCAGACATGCCGCGGGGCGCTGCAAGTGTGTCTGGGCTCAGAACGGACAATGGAAAGAACTGGGAGACCCGGACGGATGCAAGTTTTGAAAACATGCAGATGCAATGCGGATGATGACAAGGCAAAATGCAACACGCAAGAAAATGACATGACAAAGACAGCGAATAACTGGAAGACACCTGGTGCATCGAACTCGGGGCGTCACAACAGCTATAAGGCCACATGCTCCATTGAAGCCCATTGATGAGAATGCGCCAGCCTCTGAAGATGTTCAGCCGATGGAAATTAGCGTGGAAGAATGAAAGTGCGTTATATCGACTAGAGGGGGGTGAATAGGTGATTTTTATGAAAGTCTTCAAAATGTGGAAGTTATGAAGACAAACGATAGAAATAAACCTATTACCCTGCAGCGGAAGGTAGACTACGCTAGGCAAGCCATAGTCAAGTATTCAATAGAGTGAAAGCACAATGACTAATAGCAGCAATGTAGTAAGGATCAGGTAGGAAGATATTGTGAAGCCACACAGAACACGCAGTCACTCAGTGAAGACAAAAGATAGTACGAATATACAATGACTTCATAAGGAGTAACAGTGAGTAAAGGGAAGGGGAGATGAAACCAGTGACTCGCTGAAGACAATGATTTGTTGGACCAGTTCCAGTTGCTGTGACAACTGTACGTCTGGTTAGGGTGGCTAGGTATTTAAACCTTAGGACACACAGTCCCGGACACCCAGTCCTGAACACGCAGCTCAGGACACCCAGTCCTCACCGTATTCCCCTTGAGCTAAGGTCACACAGACCTCGCCCAATCACTCTGGTAAGTCTTCAAGGTAGACTCCCAAACCTTCATAGACTTCATTCACCGACAATCCACAATGTCTCTTGGATGCTCAGAATGCGACGCCTAACCGGCTGGAGGATGCACAGTCCTCAAGTGTAATAAGTCTTCAGATCACACAGACAAGAAGACTTAAGTGATGCCTAATTCTCTTTGGCTCTGGGTGGTTAGGGCTTTATCCTCGCAAGGAATTCTCTCTCAAAGGCTTCAAGGTGGGTTGCTCTCAAATGACAAAAGCCGTATTCTCAATCTGAGCAGCCAACCGTTTATGGTTGTAGGGGGTGGGCTATTTATAAACACTTGGCAACCCGACCTGATTTGTCCGAAATGACCCTGGGTCACTAAGGAACTGACACGTGTTCCAACGGTCAGATTTCAAACTCACACGGCAACTTTACTTGGGCTTAAAGCAAAGCTGACTTGCCCGACTCTGGACAAGATTCGCTCTCAAAGTCTTCACTCGAAGACATAGGTTTTGTTTAAGCATCACTTAAGTCATTCTGACTGGTTCTCTTGGACCCCACTTAACAGTACGGTGGTTCCTATGACTCAACACAGAAGAAAGAGAACTACGAAAGATCTAAGTCTTCGAGCTCCATAGGCTTCATTTGGTGTCTTCTCTTGTCATAGTCTTCAATGTGAATATCTTCATATACCACCTTTGACTTCAATGTCTTCATACATTTTTAGGGGTCATCTCTGGTAGGAAAACTGAATCAATGAGGGACTTCTACCTGTGTTATCCTGCAATTCTCACAAACACATTAGTCCCTCAACTAGGTTTGTCGTCAATACTCCAAAACCAACTAGGGGTGGCACTAGATGCACTTACAAAGAATATCAGAAAAATCCTCAGGAATCATTTCCACTATTTCCAACTGAGTATGGCGCGCATTCAATGAACAGCTTCATTCCTTGAATCTTTCCTTCTTTGGGGTTAGCCCTTATGAAGGAGAAAGAACTTATTTATCACTGAGGTTTTGCACTAAGGAACAAGCAGTCTATTACGCTCGGATCTTGTTTGGCAAGCATAGAATTTTCAATCGTAAGATATTAAACTTCACCAAGCTCGAAGAAATGCCTTGCTTCCTTAATGCCATTGATAATATTGAACATGCTCTTATGAAGGGTTTCATGCGCTATAATCATGGATGAATAAAGAAATTATTCTCCAGTTCTATGCCACGCTATACATCACAGGAGAAATAGCAAATACCTCAACCTGGACGCTTGAATGGATGACTGGCAGACAGAGAATCAAATGATCGGCAGATCATTTTCTGGCCCTGATAAATTTGCCTTGATGTGAATTTGAGAACAACAAAGAACACTGACTGCATTTCTGGGAAGTGTCTGAAGCACAACTCCTCGTCCTGATGGATCCCACCATGGTGGGCGACGAATGCATTGATGTTGATTCGAAGAAGTTGGCCTATGAAACAAAGTGCTATTCACATTCTGTGCAATACCATCACGCCAACAAACAGGCCAAACTCCATCAAAGGCATCGTGGGAAATGCACTTGTGGCAATATCTCAAGGAATTAAGTTTGACATCC